>NC_134001.1:2194429-2794429 GCF_047716275.1 Strix uralensis | reverse complement strand
AACAGCAAATCTGGGGCTCTGTGCTTTCTTTCGTTCTGAACCAGTGTTACTGTTTTCTGCACAAAAGCGATTCTGCGAAGCAAGGTGAACACTTCTGCTTCCCAGGCACAGAGAAGGTGCTAGCAGGGAATTCTCTGCCTGCCTTTCCCCAGTGCTCTGCAAGCTCTCCAGGACAACAGCAATTCTGGGGCTCTGTGCTTTCTTTCGTTCTGAACAAGTGTTACTGTTTTCTGCACAAAAGCGATTCTGCGAAGCAATGTGAACACTTCTGCTTCCCAGGCACAGAGAAGGTGCTAGCAGGGAATTCTCTGCCTGCCTTTCCCCAGTGCTCTGCAAGCTCTCCAGGACAACATAAAATCTGGGGCTCTGTGCTTTCTTTCGTTCTGAACCAGTGTTACTGTTTTCTGCACAAAAGCGATTCTGCGAAGCAATGTGAACACTTCTGCTTCCCAGGCACAGAGAAGGTGCTAGCAGGGAATTCTCTGCCTGCCTTTCCCCAGTGCTCTGCAAGCTCTCCAGGACAACAGCAAATCTGGGGCTCTGTGCTTTCTTTCGTTCTGAACTAGTATTACTGTTTTCTGCACAAAAGCGATTCTGCGAACCAATGTGAACAGGCACAGAGAAGGTTCTAGCAGGGAATTCTCTGCCTGCCTTTCCCCAGTGCTCTGCAAGCTCTCCAGGACAACATAAAATCTGGGGCTCTGTGCTTTCTTTCGTTCTGAACAAGTGTTACTGTTTTCTGCACAAAAGCGATTCTGCGAAGCAATGTGAACAGGCACAGAGAAGGTGCTAGCAGGGAATTCTCTGCCTGCCTTTCCCCAGTGCTCTGCAAGCTCTCCAGGACAATATAAAATCTGGCGCTCTGTGCTTTCTTTCGTTCTGAACAAGTGTTACTGTTTTCTGCACAAAAGCGATTCTGCGAAGCAATGTGAACACTTCTGCTTCCCAGGCACAGAGAAGGTGCTAGCAGGGAATTCTCTGCCTGCCTTTCCCCAGTGCTCTGCAAGCTCTCCAGGACAACAGCAAATCTGGGGCTCTGTGCTTTCTTTCGTTCTGAACAAGTGTTACTGTTTTCTGCACAAAAGCGATTCTGCGAAGCAATGTGAACACTTCTGCTTCCCAGGCACAGAGAAGGTGCTAGCAGGGAATTCTCTGCCTGCCTTTCCCCAGTGCTCTGCAAGCTCTCCAGGACAACATAAAATCTGGGGCTCTGTGCTTTCTTTCGTTCTGAACAAGTGTTACTGTTTTCTGCACAAAAGCGATTCTGCGAAGCAATGTGAACACTTCTGCTTCCCAGGCACAGAGAAGGTGCTAGCAGGGAATTCTCTGCCTGCCTTTCCCCAGTGCTCTGCAAGCTCTCCAGGACAACAGCAAATCTGGGGCTCTGTGCTTTCTTTCGTTCTGAACCAGTGTTACTGTTTTCTGCACAAAAGCGATTCTGCAAAGCAATGTGAACACTTCTGCTTCCCAGTTACAGAGAAGGTGCTAGCAGGGAATTCTCTGCCTGCCTTTCCCCAGTGCTCTGCAAGCTCTCCAGGACAACAGCAAATCTGGGGCTCTGTGCTTTCTTTCGTTCTGAACAAGTGTTACTGTTTTCTGCACAAAAGCGATTCTGCGAAGCAATGTGAACACTTCTGCTTCCCAGGCACAGAGAAGGTGCTAGCAGGGAATTCTCTGCCTGCCTTTCCCCAGTGCTCTGCAAGCTCTCCAGGACAACAGCAAATCTGGGGCTCTGTGCTTTCTTTCGTTCTGAACCAGTGTTACTGTTTTCTGAACAAAAGCGATTCTGCGAAGCAAGGTGAACACTTCTGCTTCCCAGGCACAGAGAAGGTGCTAGCAGGGAATTCTCTGCCTGCCTTTCCCCAGTGCTCTGCAAGCTCTCCAGGACAACAGCAAATCTGGGGCTCTGTGCTTTCTTTCGTTCTGAACAAGTGTTACTGTTTTCTGCACAAAAGCGATTCTGCGAAGCAATGTGAACACTTCTGCTTCCCAGGCACAGAGAAGGTGCTAGCAGGGAATTCTCTGCCTGCCTTTCCCCAGTGCTCTGCAAGCTCTCCAGGACAACATAAAATCTGGGGCTCTGTGCTTTCTTTCGTTCTGAACAAGTGTTACTGTTTTCTGCACAAAAGCGATTCTGCGAAGCAATGTGAACACTTCTGCTTCCCAGGCACAGAGAAGGTGCTAGCAGGGAATTCTCTGCCTGCCTTTCCCCAGTGCTCTGCAAGCTCTCCAGGACAACAGCAAATCTGGGGCTCTGTGCTTTCTTTCGTTCTGAACCAGTGTTACTGTTTTCTGCACAAAAGCGATTCTGCGAAGCAATGTGAACAGGCACAGAGAAGGTGCTAGCAGGGAATTCTCTGCCTGCCTTTCCCCAGTGCTCTGCAAGCTCTCCAGGACAACATAAAATCTGGGGCTCTGTGCTTTCTTTCGTTCTGAACCAGTATTACTGTTTTCTGCACAAAAGCGATTCTGCGAAGCAATGTGAACACTTCTGCTTCCCAGGCACAGAGAAGGTGCTAGCAGGGAATTCTCTGCCTGCCTTTCCCCAGTGCTCTGCAAGCTCTCCAGGACAACAGCAAATCTGGGGCTCTGTGCTTTCTTTCGTTCTGAACCAGTATTACTGTTTTCTGCACAAAAGCGATTCTGCGAAGCAATGTGAACACTTCTGCTTCCCAGGCACAGAGAAGGTGCTAGCAGGGAATTCTCTGCCTGCCTTTCCCCAGTGCTCTGCAAGCTCTCCAGGACAACAGCAAATCTGGGGCTCTGTGCTTTCTTTCGTTCTGAACCAGTGTTACTGTTTTCTGCACAAAAGCGATTCTGCGAAGCAATGTGAACAGGCACAGAGAAGGTGCTAGCAGGGAATTCTCTGCCTGCCTTTCCCCAGTGCTCTGCAAGCTCTCCAGGACAACATAAAATCTGGGGCTCTGTGCTTTCTTTCGTTCTGAACCAGTATTACTGTTTTCTGCACAAAAGCGATTCTGCGAAGCAATGTGAACACTTCTGCTTCCCAGGCACAGAGAAGGTGCTAGCAGGGAATTCTCTGCCTGCCTTTCCCCAGTGCTCTGCAAGCTCTCCAGGACAACATAAAATCTGGGGCTCTGTGCTTTCTTTCGTTCTGAACCAGTATTACTGTTTTCTGCACAAAAGCGATTCTGCGAAGCAATGTGAACACTTCTGCTTCCCAGTTACAGAGAAGGTGCTAGCAGGGAATTCTCTGCCTGCCTTTCCCCAGTGCTCTGCAAGCTCTTCAGGACAACATAAAATCTGGGGCTCTGTGCTTTCTTTCGTTCTGAACCAGTCTTACTGTTTTCTGCACAAAAGCGATTCTGCGAAGCAATGTGAACACTTCTGCTTCCCAGGCACAGAGAAGGTGCTAGCAGGGAATTCTCTGCCTGCCTTTCCCCAGTGCTCTGCAAGCTCTCCAGGACAACAGCAAATCTGGGGCTCTGTGCTTTCTTTCGTTCTGAACAAGTGTTACTGTTTTCTGCACAAAAGCGATTCTGCGAAGCAATGTGAACACTTCTGCTTCCCAGGCACAGAGAAGGTGCTAGCAGGGAATTCTCTGCCTGCCTTTCCCCAGTGCTCTGCAAGCTCTCCAGGACAATATAAAATCTGGCGCTCTGTGCTTTCTTTCGTTCTGAACAAGTGTTACTGTTTTCTGCACAAAAGCGATTCTGCGAAGCAAGGTGAACACTTCTGCTTCCCAGGCACAGAGAAGGTGCTAGCAGGGAATTCTCTGCCTGCCTTTCCCCAGTGCTCTGCAAGCTCTCCAGGACAACATAAAATCTGGGGCTCTGTGCTTTCTTTCGTTCTGAACAAGTGTTACTGTTTTCTGCACAAAAGCGATTCTGCGAAGCAAGGTGAACACTTCTGCTTCCCAGGCACAGAGAAGGTGCTAGCAGGGAATTCTCTGCCTGCCTTTCCCCAGTGCTCTGCAAGCTCTCCAGGACAACAGCAAATCTGGGGCTCTGTGCTTTCTTTCGTTCTGAACAAGTGTTACTGTTTTCTGCACAAAAGCGATTCTGCGAAGCAATGTGAACAGGCACAGAGAAGGTGCTAGCAGGGAATTCTCTGCCTGCCTTTCCCCAGTGCTCTGCAAGCTCTCCAGGACAACATAAAATCTGGGGCTCTGTGCTTTCTTTCGTTCTGAACCAGTATTACTGTTTTCTGCACAAAAGCGATTCTGCGAAGCAATGTGAACACTTCTGCTTCCCAGGCACAGAGAAGGTGCTAGCAGGGAATTCTCTGCCTGCCTTTCCCCAGTGCTCTGCAAGCTCTCCAGGACAACAGCAAATCTGGGGCTCTGTGCTTTCTTTCGTTCTGAACCAGTATTACTGTTTTCTGCACAAAAGCGATTCTGCGAAGCAATGTGAACACTTCTGCTTCCCAGGCACAGAGAAGGTGCTAGCAGGGAATTCTCTGCCTGCCTTTCCCCAGTGCTCTGCAAGCTCTCCAGGACAACAGCAAATCTGGGGCTCTGTGCTTTCTTTCGTTCTGAACCAGTGTTACTGTTTTCTGCACAAAAGCGATTCTGCGAAGCAATGTGAACAGGCACAGAGAAGGTGCTAGCAGGGAATTCTCTGCCTGCCTTTCCCCAGTGCTCTGCAAGCTCTCCAGGACAACAGCAAATCTGGGGCTCTGTGCTTTCTTTCGTTCTGAACAAGTGTTACTGTTTTCTGCACAAAAGCGATTCTGCGAAGCAATGTGAACACTTCTGCTTCCCAGGCACAGAGAAGGTGCTAGCAGGGAATTCTCTGCCTGCCTTTCCCCAGTGCTCTGCAAGCTCTCCAGGACAACATAAAATCTGGGGCTCTGTGCTTTCTTTCGTTCTGAACCAGTGTTACTGTTTTCTGCACAAAAGCGATTCTGCGAAGCAATGTGAACACTTCTGCTTCCCAGGCACAGAGAAGGTGCTAGCAGGGAATTCTCTGCCTGCCTTTCCCCAGTGCTCTGCAAGCTCTCCAGGACAACAGCAAATCTGGGGCTCTGTGCTTTCTTTCGTTCTGAACTAGTATTACTGTTTTCTGCACAAAAGCGATTCTGCGAACCAATGTGAACAGGCACAGAGAAGGTTCTAGCAGGGAATTCTCTGCCTGCCTTTCCCCAGTGCTCTGCAAGCTCTCCAGGACAACATAAAATCTGGGGCTCTGTGCTTTCTTTCGTTCTGAACAAGTGTTACTGTTTTCTGCACAAAAGCGATTCTGCGAAGCAATGTGAACAGGCACAGAGAAGGTGCTAGCAGGGAATTCTCTGCCTGCCTTTCCCCAGTGCTCTGCAAGCTCTCCAGGACAATATAAAATCTGGCGCTCTGTGCTTTCTTTCGTTCTGAACAAGTGTTACTGTTTTCTGCACAAAAGCGATTCTGCGAAGCAATGTGAACACTTCTGCTTCCCAGGCACAGAGAAGGTGCTAGCAGGGAATTCTCTGCCTGCCTTTCCCCAGTGCTCTGCAAGCTCTCCAGGACAACATAAAATCTGGGGCTCTGTGCTTTCTTTCGTTCTGAACAAGTGTTACTGTTTTCTGCACAAAAGCGATTCTGCGAAGCAATGTGAACACTTCTGCTTCCCAGGCACAGAGAAGGTGCTAGCAGGGAATTCTCTGCCTGCCTTTCCCCAGTGCTCTGCAAGCTCTCCAGGACAACAGCAAATCTGGGGCTCTGTGCTTTCTTTCGTTCTGAACCAGTGTTACTGTTTTCTGCACAAAAGCGATTCTGCAAAGCAATGTGAACACTTCTGCTTCCCAGTTACAGAGAAGGTGCTAGCAGGGAATTCTCTGCCTGCCTTTCCCCAGTGCTCTGCAAGCTCTCCAGGACAACAGCAAATCTGGGGCTCTGTGCTTTCTTTCGTTCTGAACAAGTGTTACTGTTTTCTGCACAAAAGCGATTCTGCGAAGCAATGTGAACACTTCTGCTTCCCAGGCACAGAGAAGGTGCTAGCAGGGAATTCTCTGCCTGCCTTTCCCCAGTGCTCTGCAAGCTCTCCAGGACAACAGCAAATCTGGGGCTCTGTGCTTTCTTTCGTTCTGAACCAGTGTTACTGTTTTCTGCACAAAAGCGATTCTGCGAAGCAAGGTGAACACTTCTGCTTCCCAGGCACAGAGAAGGTGCTAGCAGGGAATTCTCTGCCTGCCTTTCCCCAGTGCTCTGCAAGCTCTCCAGGACAACAGCAAATCTGGGGCTCTGTGCTTTCTTTCGTTCTGAACAAGTGTTACTGTTTTCTGCACAAAAGCGATTCTGCGAAGCAATGTGAACACTTCTGCTTCCCAGGCACAGAGAAGGTGCTAGCAGGGAATTCTCTGCCTGCCTTTCCCCAGTGCTCTGCAAGCTCTCCAGGACAACATAAAATCTGGCGCTCTGTGCTTTCTTTCGTTCTGAACCAGTGTTACTGTTTTCTGCACAAAAGCGATTCTGCGAAGCAATGTGAACACTTCTGCTTCCCAGGCACAGAGAAGGTGCTAGCAGGGAATTCTCTGCCTGCCTTTCCCCAGTGCTCTGCAAGCTCTCCAGGACAACAGCAAATCTGGGGCTCTGTGCTTTCTTTCGTTCTGAACCAGTGTTACTGTTTTCTGCACAAAAGCGATTCTGCGAAGCAATGTGAACAGGCACAGAGAAGGTGCTAGCAGGGAATTCTCTGCCTGCCTTTCCCCAGTGCTCTGCAAGCTCTCCAGGACAACATAAAATCTGGGGCTCTGTGCTTTCTTTCGTTCTGAACCAGTATTACTGTTTTCTGCACAAAAGCGATTCTGCGAAGCAATGTGAACACTTCTGCTTCCCAGGCACAGAGAAGGTGCTAGCAGGGAATTCTCTGCCTGCCTTTCCCCAGTGCTCTGCAAGCTCTCCAGGACAACAGCAAATCTGGGGCTCTGTGCTTTCTTTCGTTCTGAACCAGTATTACTGTTTTCTGCACAAAAGCGATTCTGCGAAGCAATGTGAACACTTCTGCTTCCCAGGCACAGAGAAGGTGCTAGCAGGGAATTCTCTGCCTGCCTTTCCCCAGTGCTCTGCAAGCTCTCCAGGACAACAGCAAATCTGGGGCTCTGTGCTTTCTTTCGTTCTGAACCAGTGTTACTGTTTTCTGCACAAAAGCGATTCTGCGAAGCAATGTGAACAGGCACAGAGAAGGTGCTAGCAGGGAATTCTCTGCCTGCCTTTCCCCAGTGCTCTGCAAGCTCTCCAGGACAACATAAAATCTGGGGCTCTGTGCTTTCTTTCGTTCTGAACAAGTGTTACTGTTTTCTGCACAAAAGCGATTCTGCGAAGCAAGGTGAACACTTCTGCTTCCCAGGCACAGAGAAGGTGCTAGCAGGGAATTCTCTGCCTGCCTTTCCCCAGTGCTCTGCAAGCTCTCCAGGACAACATAAAATCTGGGGCTCTGTGCTTTCTTTCGTTCTGAACAAGTGTTACTGTTTTCTGCACAAAAGAGATTCTGCGAAGTAATGTGAACACGTCTGCTTCCCAGGCACAGAGAAGGTGCTAGCAGGGAATTCTCTGCCTGCCTTTCCCCAGTGCTCTGCAAGCTCTCCAGGACAACAGCAAATCTGGGGCTCTGTGCTTTCTTTCGTTCTGAACAAGTGTTACTGTTTTCTGCACAAAAGCGATTCTGCGAAGCAAGGTGAACACTTCTGCTTCCCAGGCACAGAGAAGGTGCTAGCAGGGAATTCTCTGCCTGCCTTTCCCCAGTGCTCTGCAAGCTCTCCAGGACAACAGCAAATCTGGGGCTCTGTGCTTTCTTTCGTTCTGAACCAGTGTTACTGTTTTCTGAACAAAAGCGATTCTGCGAAGCAATGTGAACACTTCTGCTTCCCAGGCACAGAGAAGGTGCTAGCAGGGAATTCTCTGCCTGCCTTTCCCCAGTGCTCTGCAAGCTCTCCAGGACAACAGCAAATCTGGGGCTCTGTGCTTTCTTTCGTTCTGAACCAGTATTACTGTTTTCTGCACAAAAGCGATTCTGCGAAGCAATGTGAACACTTCTGCTTCCCAGTTACAGAGAAGGTGCTAGCAGGGAATTCTCTGCCTGCCTTTCCCCAGTGCTCTGCAAGCTCTTCAGGACAACATAAAATCTGGGGCTCTGTGCTTTCTTTCGTTCTGAACCAGTCTTACTGTTTTCTGCACAAAAGCGATTCTGCGAAGCAATGTGAACACTTCTGCTTCCCAGGCACAGAGAAGGTGCTAGCAGGGAATTCTCTGCCTGCCTTTCCCCAGTGCTCTGCAAGCTCTCCAGGACAACAGCAAATCTGGGGCTCTGTGCTTTCTTTCGTTCTGAACAAGTGTTACTGTTTTCTGCACAAAAGCGATTCTGCGAAGCAATGTGAACACTTCTGCTTCCCAGGCACAGAGAAGGTGCTAGCAGGGAATTCTCTGCCTGCCTTTCCCCAGTGCTCTGCAAGCTCTCCAGGACAATATAAAATCTGGCGCTCTGTGCTTTCTTTCGTTCTGAACAAGTGTTACTGTTTTCTGCACAAAAGCGATTCTGCGAAGCAATGTGAACACTTCTGCTTCCCAGGCACAGAGAAGGTGCTAGCAGGGAATTCTCTGCCTGCCTTTCCCCAGTGCTCTGCAAGCTCTCCAGGACAACATAAAATCTGGGGCTCTGTGCTTTCTTTCGTTCTGAACAAGTGTTACTGTTTTCTGCACAAAAGCGATTCTGCGAAGCAAGGTGAACACTTCTGCTTCCCAGGCACAGAGAAGGTGCTAGCAGGGAATTCTCTGCCTGCCTTTCCCCAGTGCTCTGCAAGCTCTCCAGGACAACAGCAAATCTGGGGCTCTGTGCTTTCTTTCGTTCTGAACAAGTGTTACTGTTTTCTGCACAAAAGCGATTCTGCGAAGCAATGTGAACAGGCACAGAGAAGGTGCTAGCAGGGAATTCTCTGCCTGCCTTTCCCCAGTGCTCTGCAAGCTCTCCAGGACAACATAAAATCTGGGGCTCTGTGCTTTCTTTCGTTCTGAACCAGTATTACTGTTTTCTGCACAAAAGCGATTCTGCGAAGCAAGGTGAACACTTCTGCTTCCCAGGCACAGAGAAGGTGCTAGCAGGGAATTCTCTGCCTGCCTTTCCCCAGTGCTCTGCAAGCTCTCCAGGACAACAGCAAATCTGGGGCTCTGTGCTTTCTTTCGTTCTGAACCAGTATTACTGTTTTCTGCACAAAAGCGATTCTGCGAAGCAATGTGAACACTTCTGCTTCCCAGGCACAGAGAAGGTGCTAGCAGGGAATTCTCTGCCTGCCTTTCCCCAGTGCTCTGCAAGCTCTCCAGGACAACAGCAAATCTGGGGCTCTGTGCTTTCTTTCGTTCTGAACCAGTGTTACTGTTTTCTGCACAAAAGCGATTCTGCGAAGCAATGTGAACAGGCACAGAGAAGGTGCTAGCAGGGAATTCTCTGCCTGCCTTTCCCCAGTGCTCTGCAAGCTCTCCAGGACAACATAAAATCTGGGGCTCTGTGCTTTCTTTCGTTCTGAACCAGTATTACTGTTTTCTGCACAAAAGCGATTCTGCGAAGCAATGTGAACACTTCTGCTTCCCAGGCACAGAGAAGGTGCTAGCAGGGAATTCTCTGCCTGCCTTTCCCCAGTGCTCTGCAAGCTCTCCAGGACAACAGCAAATCTGGGGCTCTGTGCTTTCTTTCGTTCTGAACCAGTATTACTGTTTTCTGCACAAAAGCGATTCTGCGAAGCAATGTGAACACTTCTGCTTCCCAGGCACAGAGAAGGTGCTAGCAGGGAATTCTCTGCCTGCCTTTCCCCAGTGCTCTGCAAGCTCTCCAGGACAACAGCAAATCTGGGGCTCTGTGCTTTCTTTCGTTCTGAACCAGTGTTACTGTTTTCTGCACAAAAGCGATTCTGCGAAGCAATGTGAACAGGCACAGAGAAGGTGCTAGCAGGGAATTCTCTGCCTGCCTTTCCCCAGTGCTCTGCAAGCTCTCCAGGACAACAGCAAATCTGGGGCTCTGTGCTTTCTTTCGTTCTGAACAAGTGTTACTGTTTTCTGCACAAAAGCGATTCTGCGAAGCAATGTGAACACTTCTGCTTCCCAGGCACAGAGAAGGTGCTAGCAGGGAATTCTCTGCCTGCCTTTCCCCAGTGCTCTGCAAGCTCTCCAGGACAACATAAAATCTGGGGCTCTGTGCTTTCTTTCGTTCTGAACCAGTGTTACTGTTTTCTGCACAAAAGCGATTCTGCGAAGCAATGTGAACACTTCTGCTTCCCAGGCACAGAGAAGGTGCTAGCAGGGAATTCTCTGCCTGCCTTTCCCCAGTGCTCTGCAAGCTCTCCAGGACAACAGCAAATCTGGGGCTCTGTGCTTTCTTTCGTTCTGAACTAGTATTACTGTTTTCTGCACAAAAGCGATTCTGCGAAGCAATGTGAACAGGCACAGAGAAGGTTCTAGCAGGGAATTCTCTGCCTGCCTTTCCCCAGTGCTCTGCAAGCTCTCCAGGACAACATAAAATCTGGGGCTCTGTGCTTTCTTTCGTTCTGAACAAGTGTTACTGTTTTCTGCACAAAAGCGATTCTGCGAAGCAATGTGAACAGGCACAGAGAAGGTGCTAGCAGGGAATTCTCTGCCTGCCTTTCCCCAGTGCTCTGCAAGCTCTCCAGGACAATATAAAATCTGGCGCTCTGTGCTTTCTTTCGTTCTGAACAAGTGTTACTGTTTTCTGCACAAAAGCGATTCTGCGAAGCAATGTGAACACTTCTGCTTCCCAGGCACAGAGAAGGTGCTAGCAGGGAATTCTCTGCCTGCCTTTCCCCAGTGCTCTGCAAGCTCTCCAGGACAACATAAAATCTGGGGCTCTGTGCTTTCTTTCGTTCTGAACAAGTGTTACTGTTTTCTGCACAAAAGCGATTCTGCGAAGCAATGTGAACACTTCTGCTTCCCAGGCACAGAGAAGGTGCTAGCAGGGAATTCTCTGCCTGCCTTTCCCCAGTGCTCTGCAAGCTCTCCAGGACAACAGCAAATCTGGGGCTCTGTGCTTTCTTTCGTTCTGAACCAGTGTTACTGTTTTCTGCACAAAAGCGATTCTGCGAAGCAAGGTGAACACTTCTGCTTCCCAGGCACAGAGAAGGTGCTAGCAGGGAATTCTCTGCCTGCCTTTCCCCAGTGCTCTGCAAGCTCTCCAGGACAACAGCAAATCTGGGGCTCTGTGCTTTCTTTCGTTCTGAACAAGTGTTACTGTTTTCTGCACAAAAGCGATTCTGCGAAGCAATGTGAACACTTCTGCTTCCCAGGCACAGAGAAGGTGCTAGCAGGGAATTCTCTGCCTGCCTTTCCCCAGTGCTCTGCAAGCTCTCCAGGACAACATAAAATCTGGCGCTCTGTGCTTTCTTTCGTTCTGAACAAGTGTTACTGTTTTCTGCACAAAAGCGATTCTGCGAAGCAATGTGAACACTTCTGCTTCCCAGGCACAGAGAAGGTGCTAGCAGGGAATTCTCTGCCTGCCTTTCCCCAGTGCTCTGCAAGCTCTCCAGGACAACAGCAAATCTGGGGCTCTGTGCTTTCTTTCGTTCTGAACCAGTGTTACTGTTTTCTGCACAAAAGCGATTCTGCGAAGCAATGTGAACAGGCACAGAGAAGGTGCTAGCAGGGAATTCTCTGCCTGCCTTTCCCCAGTGCTCTGCAAGCTCTCCAGGACAACATAAAATCTGGGGCTCTGTGCTTTCTTTCGTTCTGAACCAGTATTACTGTTTTCTGCACAAAAGCGATTCTGCGAAGCAATGTGAACACTTCTGCTTCCCAGGCACAGAGAAGGTGCTAGCAGGGAATTCTCTGCCTGCCTTTCCCCAGTGCTCTGCAAGCTCTCCAGGACAACAGCAAATCTGGGGCTCTGTGCTTTCTTTCGTTCTGAACCAGTATTACTGTTTTCTGCACAAAAGCGATTCTGCGAAGCAATGTGAACACTTCTGCTTCCCAGGCACAGAGAAGGTGCTAGCAGGGAATTCTCTGCCTGCCTTTCCCCAGTGCTCTGCAAGCTCTCCAGGACAACAGCAAATCTGGGGCTCTGTGCTTTCTTTCGTTCTGAACCAGTGTTACTGTTTTCTGCACAAAAGCGATTCTGCGAAGCAATGTGAACAGGCACAGAGAAGGTGCTAGCAGGGAATTCTCTGCCTGCCTTTCCCCAGTGCTCTGCAAGCTCTCCAGGACAACATAAAATCTGGGGCTCTGTGCTTTCTTTCGTTCTGAACCAGTATTACTGTTTTCTGCACAAAAGCGATTCTGCGAAGCAATGTGAACACTTCTGCTTCCCAGTTACAGAGAAGGTGCTAGCAGGGAATTCTCTGCCTGCCTTTCCCCAGTGCTCTGCAAGCTCTTCAGGACAACATAAAATCTGGGGCTCTGTGCTTTCTTTCGTTCTGAACAAGTGTTACTGTTTTCTGCACAAAAGCGATTCTGCGAAGCAATGTGAACACTTCTGCTTCCCAGGCACAGAGAAGGTGCTAGCAGGGAATTCTCTGCCTGCCTTTCCCCAGTGCTCTGCAAGCTCTCCAGGACAACATAAAATCTGGGGCTCTGTGCTTTCTTTCGTTCTGAACAAGTGTTACTGTTTTCTGCACAAAAGCGATTCTGCGAAGCAAGGTGAACACTTCTGCTTCCCAGGCACAGAGAAGGTGCTAGCAGGGAATTCTCTGCCTGCCTTTCCCCAGTGCTCTGCAAGCTCTCCAGGACAACATAAAATCTGGGGCTCTGTGCTTTCTTTCGTTCTGAACAAGTGTTACTGTTTTCTGCACAAAAGAGATTCTGCGAAGTAATGTGAACACGTCTGCTTCCCAGGCACAGAGAAGGTGCTAGCAGGGAATTCTCTGCCTGCCTTTCCCCAGTGCTCTGCAAGCTCTCCAGGACAACAGCAAATCTGGGGCTCTGTGCTTTCTTTCGTTCTGAACAAGTGTTACTGTTTTCTGCACAAAAGCGATTCTGCGAAGCAAGGTGAACACTTCTGCTTCCCAGGCACAGAGAAGGTGCTAGCAGGGAATTCTCTGCCTGCCTTTCCCCAGTGCTCTGCAAGCTCTCCAGGACAACAGCAAATCTGGGGCTCTGTGCTTTCTTTCGTTCTGAACCAGTGTTACTGTTTTCTGAACAAAAGCGATTCTGCGAAGCAAGGTGAACACTTCTGCTTCCCAGGCACAGAGAAGGTGCTAGCAGGGAATTCTCTGCCTGCCTTTCCCCAGTGCTCTGCAAGCTCTCCAGGACAACATAAAATCTGGCGCTCTGTGCTTTCTTTCGTTCTGAACCAGTATTACTGTTTTCTGCACAAAAGCGATTCTGCGAAGCAATGTGAACACTTCTGCTTCCCAGTTACAGAGAAGGTGCTAGCAGGGAATTCTCTGCCTGCCTTTCCCCAGTGCTCTGCAAGCTCTTCAGGACAACATAAAATCTGGGGCTCTGTGCTTTCTTTCGTTCTGAACCAGTCTTACTGTTTTCTGCACAAAAGCGATTCTGCGAAGCAATGTGAACACTTCTGCTTCCCAGGCACAGAGAAGGTGCTAGCAGGGAATTCTCTGCCTGCCTTTCCCCAGTGCTCTGCAAGCTCTCCAGGACAACAGCAAATCTGGGGCTCTGTGCTTTCTTTCGTTCTGAACAAGTGTTACTGTTTTCTGCACAAAAGCGATTCTGCGAAGCAATGTGAACACTTCTGCTTCCCAGGCACAGAGAAGGTGCTAGCAGGGAATTCTCTGCCTGCCTTTCCCCAGTGCTCTGCAAGCTCTCCAGGACAATATAAAATCTGGCGCTCTGTGCTTTCTTTCGTTCTGAACAAGTGTTACTGTTTTCTGCACAAAAGCGATTCTGCGAAGCAATGTGAACACTTCTGCTTCCCAGGCACAGAGAAGGTGCTAGCAGGGAATTCTCTGCCTGCCTTTCCCCAGTGCTCTGCAAGCTCTCCAGGACAACATAAAATCTGGGGCTCTGTGCTTTCTTTCGTTCTGAACAAGTGTTACTGTTTTCTGCACAAAAGCGATTCTGCGAAGCAAGGTGAACACTTCTGCTTCCCAGGCACAGAGAAGGTGCTAGCAGGGAATTCTCTGCCTGCCTTTCCCCAGTGCTCTGCAAGCTCTCCAGGACAACAGCAAATCTGGGGCTCTGTGCTTTCTTTCGTTCTGAACAAGTGTTACTGTTTTCTGCACAAAAGCGATTCTGCGAAGCAATGTGAACAGGCACAGAGAAGGTGCTAGCAGGGAATTCTCTGCCTGCCTTTCCCCAGTGCTCTGCAAGCTCTCCAGGACAACATAAAATCTGGGGCTCTGTGCTTTCTTTCGTTCTGAACCAGTATTACTGTTTTCTGCACAAAAGCGATTCTGCGAAGCAAGGTGAACACTTCTGCTTCCCAGGCACAGAGAAGGTGCTAGCAGGGAATTCTCTGCCTGCCTTTCCCCAGTGCTCTGCAAGCTCTCCAGGACAACAGCAAATCTGGGGCTCTGTGCTTTCTTTCGTTCTGAACCAGTATTACTGTTTTCTGCACAAAAGCGATTCTGCGAAGCAATGTGAACACTTCTGCTTCCCAGGCACAGAGAAGGTGCTAGCAGGGAATTCTCTGCCTGCCTTTCCCCAGTGCTCTGCAAGCTCTCCAGGACAACAGCAAATCTGGGGCTCTGTGCTTTCTTTCGTTCTGAACCAGTGTTACTGTTTTCTGCACAAAAGCGATTCTGCGAAGCAATGTGAACAGGCACAGAGAAGGTGCTAGCAGGGAATTCTCTGCCTGCCTTTCCCCAGTGCTCTGCAAGCTCTCCAGGACAACATAAAATCTGGGGCTCTGTGCTTTCTTTCGTTCTGAACCAGTATTACTGTTTTCTGCACAAAAGCGATTCTGCGAAGCAATGTGAACACTTCTGCTTCCCAGGCACAGAGAAGGTGCTAGCAGGGAATTCTCTGCCTGCCTTTCCCCAGTGCTCTGCAAGCTCTCCAGGACAACAGCAAATCTGGGGCTCTGTGCTTTCTTTCGTTCTGAACCAGTATTACTGTTTTCTGCACAAAAGCGATTCTGCGAAGCAATGTGAACACTTCTGCTTCCCAGGCACAGAGAAGGTGCTAGCAGGGAATTCTCTGCCTGCCTTTCCCCAGTGCTCTGCAAGCTCTCCAGGACAACAGCAAATCTGGGGCTCTGTGCTTTCTTTCGTTCTGAACTAGTATTACTGTTTTCTGCACAAAAGCGATTCTGCGAACCAATGTGAACAGGCACAGAGAAGGTTCTAGCAGGGAATTCTCTGCCTGCCTTTCCCCAGTGCTCTGCAAGCTCTCCAGGACAACATAAAATCTGGGGCTCTGTGCTTTCTTTCGTTCTGAACAAGTGTTACTGTTTTCTGCACAAAAGCGATTCTGCGAAGCAATGTGAACAGGCACAGAGAAGGTGCTAGCAGGGAATTCTCTGCCTGCCTTTCCCCAGTGCTCTGCAAGCTCTCCAGGACAATATAAAATCTGGCGCTCTGTGCTTTCTTTCGTTCTGAACAAGTGTTACTGTTTTCTGCACAAAAGCGATTCTGCGAAGCAATGTGAACACTTCTGCTTCCCAGGCACAGAGAAGGTGCTAGCAGGGAATTCTCTGCCTGCCTTTCCCCAGTGCTCTGCAAGCTCTCCAGGACAACATAAAATCTGGGGCTCTGTGCTTTCTTTCGTTCTGAACAAGTGTTACTGTTTTCTGCACAAAAGCGATTCTGCGAAGCAATGTGAACACTTCTGCTTCCCAGGCACAGAGAAGGTGCTAGCAGGGAATTCTCTGCCTGCCTTTCCCCAGTGCTCTGCAAGCTCTCCAGGACAACAGCAAATCTGGGGCTCTGTGCTTTCTTTCGTTCTGAACAAGTGTTACTGTTTTCTGCACAAAAGCGATTCTGCAAAGCAATGTGAACACTTCTGCTTCCCAGTTACAGAGAAGGTGCTAGCAGGGAATTCTCTGCCTGCCTTTCCCCAGTGCTCTGCAAGCTCTCCAGGACAACAGCAAATCTGGGGCTCTGTGCTTTCTTTCGTTCTGAACAAGTGTTACTGTTTTCTGCACAAAAGCGATTCTGCGAAGCAATGTGAACACTTCTGCTTCCCAGGCACAGAGAAGGTGCTAGCAGGGAATTCTCTGCCTGCCTTTCCCCAGTGCTCTGCAAGCTCTCCAGGACAACAGCAAATCTGGGGCTCTGTGCTTTCTTTCGTTCTGAACCAGTGTTACTGTTTTCTGCACAAAAGCGATTCTGCGAAGCAATGTGAACACTTCTGCTTCCCAGGCACAGAGAAGGTGCTAGCAGGGAATTCTCTGCCTGCCTTTCCCCAGTGCTCTGCAAGCTCTCCAGGACAACATAAAATCTGGCGCTCTGTGCTTTCTTTCGTTCTGAACAAGTGTTACTGTTTTCTGCACAAAAGCGATTCTGCGAAGCAATGTGAACACTTCTGCTTCCCAGGCACAGAGAAGGTGCTAGCAGGGAATTCTCTGCCTGCCTTTCCCCAGTGCTCTGCAAGCTCTCCAGGACAACAGCAAATCTGGGGCTCTGTGCTTTCTTTCGTTCTGAACCAGTGTTACTGTTTTCTGCACAAAAGCGATTCTGCGAAGCAATGTGAACAGGCACAGAGAAGGTGCTAGCAGGGAATTCTCTGCCTGCCTTTCCCCAGTGCTCTGCAAGCTCTCCAGGACAACATAAAATCTGGGGCTCTGTGCTTTCTTTCGTTCTGAACCAGTATTACTGTTTTCTGCACAAAAGCGATTCTGCGAAGCAATGTGAACACTTCTGCTTCCCAGGCACAGAGAAGGTGCTAGCAGGGAATTCTCTGCCTGCCTTTCCCCAGTGCTCTGCAAGCTCTCCAGGACAACAGCAAATCTGGGGCTCTGTGCTTTCTTTCGTTCTGAACCAGTGTTACTGTTTTCTGCACAAAAGCGATTCTGCGAAGCAATGTGAACAGGCACAGAGAAGGTGCTAGCAGGGAATTCTCTGCCTGCCTTTCCCCAGTGCTCTGCAAGCTCTCCAGGACAACATAAAATCTGGGGCTCTGTGCTTTCTTTCGTTCTGAACCAGTATTACTGTTTTCTGCACAAAAGCGATTCTGCGAAGCAATGTGAACACTTCTGCTTCCCAGGCACAGAGAAGGTGCTAGCAGGGAATTCTCTGCCTGCCTTTCCCCAGTGCTCTGCAAGCTCTCCAGGACAACAGCAAATCTGGGGCTCTGTGCTTTCTTTCGTTCTGAACCAGTGTTACTGTTTTCTGAACAAAAGCGATTCTGCGAAGCAAGGTGAACACTTCTGCTTCCCAGGCACAGAGAAGGTGCTAGCAGGGAATTCTCTGCCTGCCTTTCCCCAGTGCTCTGCAAGCTCTGCAGGACAACATAAAATCTGGGGCTCTGTGCTTTCTTTCGTTCTGAACCAGTGTTACTGTTTTCTGCACAAAAGCGATTCTGCGAAGCAATGTGAACACTTCTGCTTCCCAGGCACAGAGAAGGTGCTAGCAGGGAATTCTCTGCCTGCCTTTCCCCAGTGCTCTGCAAGCTCTTCAGGACAACATAAAATCTGGGGCTCTGTGCTTTCTTTCGTTCTGAACCAGTCTTACTGTTTTCTGCACAAAAGCGATTCTGCGAAGCAATGTGAACACTTCTGCTTCCCAGGCACAGAGAAGGTGCTAGCAGGGAATTCTCTGCCTGCCTTTCCCCAGTGCTCTGCAAGCTCTCCAGGACAATATAAAATCTGGCGCTCTGTGCTTTCTTTCGTTCTGAACAAGTGTTACTGTTTTCTGCACAAAAGCGATTCTGCGAAGCAATGTGAACACTTCTGCTTCCCAGGCACAGAGAAGGTGCTAGCAGGGAATTCTCTGCCTGCCTTTCCCCAGTGCTCTGCAAGCTCTCCAGGACAACATAAAATCTGGGGCTCTGTGCTTTCTTTCGTTCTGAACAAGTGTTACTGTTTTCTGCACAAAAGCGATTCTGCGAAGCAAGGTGAACACTTCTGCTTCCCAGGCACAGAGAAGGTGCTAGCAGGGAATTCTCTGCCTGCCTTTCCCCAGTGCTCTGCAAGCTCTCCAGGACAACAGCAAATCTGGGGCTCTGTGCTTTCTTTCGTTCTGAACCAGTATTACTGTTTTCTGCACAAAAGCGATTCTGCGAAGCAAGGTGAACACTTCTGCTTCCCAGGCACAGAGAAGGTGCTAGCAGGGAATTCTCTGCCTGCATTTCCCCAGTGCTCTGCAAGCTCTCCAGGACAACAGCAAATCTGGGGCTCTGTGCTTTCTTTCGTTCTGAACCAGTGTTACTGTTTTCTGCACAAAAGCGATTCTGCGAAGCAATGTGAACAGGCACAGAGAAGGTGCTAGCAGGGAATTCTCTGCCTGCCTTTCCCCAGTGCTCTGCAAGCTCTCCAGGACAACAGCAAATCTGGGGCTCTGTGCTTTCTTTCGTTCTGAACCAGTGTTACTGTTTTCTGCACAAAAGCGATTCTGCGAAGCAAGGTGAACACTTCTGCTTCCCAGGCACAGAGAAGGTGCTAGCAGGGAATTCTCTGCCTGCCTTTCCCCAGTGCTCTGCAAGCTCTCCAGGACAATATAAAATCTGGCGCTCTGTGCTTTCTTTCGTTCTGAACAAGTGTTACTGTTTTCTGCACAAAAGCGATTCTGCGAAGCAATGTGAACACTTCTGCTTCCCAGGCACAGAGAAGGTGCTAGCAGGGAATTCTCTGCCTGCCTTTCCCCAGTGCTCTGCAAGCTCTCCAGGACAACATAAAATCTGGGGCTCTGTGCTTTCTTTCGTTCTGAACCAGTGTTACTGTTTTCTGCACAAAAGCGATTCTGCGAAGCAATGTGAACACTTCTGCTTCCCAGGCACAGAGAAGGTGCTAGCAGGGAATTCTCTGCCTGCCTTTCCCCAGTGCTCTGCAAGCTCTCCAGGACAACAGCAAATCTGGGGCTCTGTGCTTTCTTTCGTTCTGAACTAGTATTACTGTTTTCTGCACAAAAGCGATTCTGCGAACCAATGTGAACAGGCACAGAGAAGGTTCTAGCAGGGAATTCTCTGCCTGCCTTTCCCCAGTGCTCTGCAAGCTCTCCAGGACAACATAAAATCTGGGGCTCTGTGCTTTCTTTCGTTCTGAACAAGTGTTACTGTTTTCTGCACAAAAGCGATTCTGCGAAGCAATGTGAACAGGCACAGAGAAGGTGCTAGCAGGGAATTCTCTGCCTGCCTTTCCCCAGTGCTCTGCAAGCTCTCCAGGACAATATAAAATCTGGCGCTCTGTGCTTTCTTTCGTTCTGAACAAGTGTTACTGTTTTCTGCACAAAAGCGATTCTGCGAAGCAATGTGAACACTTCTGCTTCCCAGGCACAGAGAAGGTGCTAGCAGGGAATTCTCTGCCTGCCTTTCCCCAGTGCTCTGCAAGCTCTCCAGGACAACAGCAAATCTGGGGCTCTGTGCTTTCTTTCGTTCTGAACAAGTGTTACTGTTTTCTGCACAAAAGCGATTCTGCGAAGCAATGTGAACACTTCTGCTTCCCAGGCACAGAGAAGGTGCTAGCAGGGAATTCTCTGCCTGCCTTTCCCCAGTGCTCTGCAAGCTCTCCAGGACAACATAAAATCTGGGGCTCTGTGCTTTCTTTCGTTCTGAACAAGTGTTACTGTTTTCTGCACAAAAGCGATTCTGCGAAGCAATGTGAACACTTCTGCTTCCCAGGCACAGAGAAGGTGCTAGCAGGGAATTCTCTGCCTGCCTTTCCCCAGTGCTCTGCAAGCTCTCCAGGACAACAGCAAATCTGGGGCTCTGTGCTTTCTTTCGTTCTGAACCAGTGTTACTGTTTTCTGCACAAAAGCGATTCTGCAAAGCAATGTGAACACTTCTGCTTCCCAGTTACAGAGAAGGTGCTAGCAGGGAATTCTCTGCCTGCCTTTCCCCAGTGCTCTGCAAGCTCTCCAGGACAACAGCAAATCTGGGGCTCTGTGCTTTCTTTCGTTCTGAACAAGTGTTACTGTTTTCTGCACAAAAGCGATTCTGCGAAGCAATGTGAACACTTCTGCTTCCCAGGCACAGAGAAGGTGCTAGCAGGGAATTCTCTGCCTGCCTTTCCCCAGTGCTCTGCAAGCTCTCCAGGACAACAGCAAATCTGGGGCTCTGTGCTTTCTTTCGTTCTGAACCAGTGTTACTGTTTTCTGAACAAAAGCGATTCTGCGAAGCAAGGTGAACACTTCTGCTTCCCAGGCACAGAGAAGGTGCTAGCAGGGAATTCTCTGCCTGCCTTTCCCCAGTGCTCTGCAAGCTCTCCAGGACAACAGCAAATCTGGGGCTCTGTGCTTTCTTTCGTTCTGAACAAGTGTTACTGTTTTCTGCACAAAAGCGATTCTGCGAAGCAATGTGAACACTTCTGCTTCCCAGGCACAGAGAAGGTGCTAGCAGGGAATTCTCTGCCTGCCTTTCCCCAGTGCTCTGCAAGCTCTCCAGGACAACATAAAATCTGGGGCTCTGTGCTTTCTTTCGTTCTGAACAAGTGTTACTGTTTTCTGCACAAAAGCGATTCTGCGAAGCAATGTGAACACTTCTGCTTCCCAGGCACAGAGAAGGTGCTAGCAGGGAATTCTCTGCCTGCCTTTCCCCAGTGCTCTGCAAGCTCTCCAGGACAACAGCAAATCTGGGGCTCTGTGCTTTCTTTCGTTCTGAACCAGTGTTACTGTTTTCTGCACAAAAGCGATTCTGCGAAGCAATGTGAACAGGCACAGAGAAGGTGCTAGCAGGGAATTCTCTGCCTGCCTTTCCCCAGTGCTCTGCAAGCTCTCCAGGACAACATAAAATCTGGGGCTCTGTGCTTTCTTTCGTTCTGAACCAGTATTACTGTTTTCTGCACAAAAGCGATTCTGCGAAGCAATGTGAACACTTCTGCTTCCCAGGCACAGAGAAGGTGCTAGCAGGGAATTCTCTGCCTGCCTTTCCCCAGTGCTCTGCAAGCTCTCCAGGACAACAGCAAATCTGGGGCTCTGTGCTTTCTTTCGTTCTGAACCAGTGTTACTGTTTTCTGCACAAAAGCGATTCTGCGAAGCAATGTGAACACTTCTGCTTCCCAGGCACAGAGAAGGTGCTAGCAGGGAATTCTCTGCCTGCCTTTCCCCAGTGCTCTGCAAGCTCTCCAGGACAACAGCAAATCTGGGGCTCTGTGCTTTCTTTCGTTCTGAACCAGTGTTACTGTTTTCTGCACAAAAGCGATTCTGCGAAGCAATGTGAACAGGCACAGAGAAGGTGCTAGCAGGGAATTCTCTGCCTGCCTTTCCCCAGTGCTCTGCAAGCTCTCCAGGACAACATAAAATCTGGCGCTCTGTGCTTTCTTTCGTTCTGAACCAGTATTACTGTTTTCTGCACAAAAGCGATTCTGCGAAGCAATGTGAACACTTCTGCTTCCCAGGCACAGAGAAGGTGCTAGCAGGGAATTCTCTGCCTGCCTTTCCCCAGTGCTCTGCAAGCTCTCCAGGACAATATAAAATCTGGCGCTCTGTGCTTTCTTTCGTTCTGAACAAGTGTTACTGTTTTCTGCACAAAAGCGATTCTGCGAAGCAAGGTGAACACTTCTGCTTCCCAGGCACAGAGAAGGTGCTAGCAGGGAATTCTCTGCCTGCCTTTCCCCAGTGCTCTGCAAGCTCTCCAGGACAACATAAAATCTGGGGCTCTGTGCTTTCTTTCGTTCTGAACAAGTGTTACTGTTTTCTGCACAAAAGCGATTCTGCGAAGCAATGTGAACACTTCTGCTTCCCAGGCACAGAGAAGGTGCTAGCAGGGAATTCTCTGCCTGCCTTTCCCCAGTGCTCTGCAAGCTCTCCAGGACAACAGCAAATCTGGGGCTATGTGCTTTCTTTCGTTCTGAACAAGTGTTACTGTTTTCTGCACAAAAGCGATTCTACGAAGCAAGGTGAACACTTCTGCTTCCCAGGCACAGAGAAGGTGCTAGCAGGGAATTCTCTGCCTGCCTTTCCCCAGTGCTCTGCAAGCTCTCCAGGACAACATAAAATCTGGGGCTCTGTGCTTTCTTTCGTTCTGAACAAGTGTTACTGTTTTCTGCACAAAAGAGATTCTGCGAAGTAATGTGAACACGTCTGCTTCCCAGGCACAGAGAAGGTGCTAGCAGGGAATTCTCTGCCTGCCTTTCCCCAGTGCTCTGCAAGCTCTCCAGGACAACAGCAAATCTGGGGCTCTGTGCTTTCTTTCGTTCTGAACAAGTGTTACTGTTTTCTGCACAAAAGCGATTCTGCGAAGCAAGGTGAACACTTCTGCTTCCCAGGCACAGAGAAGGTGCTAGCAGGGAATTCTCTGCCTGCCTTTCCCCAGTGCTCTGCAAGCTCTCCAGGACAACAGCAATTCTGGGGCTCTGTGCTTTCTTTCGTTCTGAACAAGTGTTACTGTTTTCTGCACAAAAGCGATTCTGCGAAGCAATGTGAACACTTCTGCTTCCCAGGCACAGAGAAGGTGCTAGCAGGGAATTCTCTGCCTGCCTTTCCCCAGTGCTCTGCAAGCTCTCCAGGACAACATAAAATCTGGGGCTCTGTGCTTTCTTTCGTTCTGAACAAGTGTTACTGTTTTCTGCACAAAAGCGATTCTGCGAAGCAATGTGAACACTTCTGCTTCCCAGGCACAGAGAAGGTGCTAGCAGGGAATTCTCTGCCTGCCTTTCCCCAGTGCTCTGCAAGCTCTCCAGGACAACAGCAAATCTGGGGCTCTGTGCTTTCTTTCGTTCTGAACCAGTGTTACTGTTTTCTGCACAAAAGCGATTCTGCGAAGCAATGTGAACAGGCACAGAGAAGGTGCTAGCAGGGAATTCTCTGCCTGCCTTTCCCCAGTGCTCTGCAAGCTCTCCAGGACAACAGCAAATCTGGGGCTCTGTGCTTTCTTTCGTTCTGAACCAGTGTTACTGTTTTCTGCACAAAAGCGATTCTGCGAAGCAATGTGAACACTTCTGCTTCCCAGGCACAGAGAAGGTGCTAGCAGGGAATTCTCAGCCTGCCTTTCCCCAGTGCTCTGCAAGCTCTCCAGGACAACAGCAAATCTGGGGCTCTGTGCTTTCTTTCGTTCTGAACAAGTGTTACTGTTTTCTGCACAAAAGCGATTCTGCGAAGCAATGTGAACACTTCTGCTTCCCAGGCACAGAGAAGGTGCTAGCAGGGAATTCTCTGCCTGCCTTTCCCCAGTGCTCTGCAAGCTCTCCAGGACAATATAAAATCTGGCGCTCTGTGCTTTCTTTCGTTCTGAACAAGTGTTACTGTTTTCTGCACAAAAGCGATTCTGCGAAGCAATGTGAACACTTCTGCTTCCCAGGCACAGAGAAGGTGCTAGCAGGGAATTCTCTGCCTGCCTTTCCCCAGTGCTCTGCAAGCTCTCCAGGACAACATAAAATCTGGGGCTCTGTGCTTTCTTTCGTTCTGAACAAGTGTTACTGTTTTCTGCACAAAAGAGATTCTGCGAAGTAATGTGAACATGTCTGCTTCCCAGGCACAGAGAAGGTGCTAGCAGGGAATTCTCTGCCTGCCTTTCCCCAGTGCTCTGCAAGCTCTCCAGGACAACAGCAAATCTGGGGCTCTGTGCTTTCTTTCGTTCTGAACAAGTGTTACTGTTTTCTGCACAAAAGCGATTCTGCGAAGCAAGGTGAACACTTCTGCTTCCCAGGCACAGAGAAGGTGCTAGCAGGGAATTCTCTGCCTGCCTTTCCCCAGTGCTCTGCAAGCTCTCCAGGACAACAGCAATTCTGGGGCTCTGTGCTTTCTTTCGTTCTGAACAAGTGTTACTGTTTTCTGCACAAAAGCGATTCTGCGAAGCAATGTGAACACTTCTGCTTCCCAGGCACAGAGAAGGTGCTAGCAGGGAATTCTCTGGCTGCCTTTCCCCAGTGCTCTGCAAGCTCTCCAGGACAACATAAAATCTGGGGCTCTGTGCTTTCTTTCGTTCTGAACAAGTGTTACTGTTTTCTGCACAAAAGCGATTCTGCGAAGCAATGTGAACACTTCTGCTTCCCAGGCACAGAGAAGGTGCTAGCAGGGAATTCTCTGCCTGCCTTTCCCCAGTGCTCTGCAAGCTCTCCAGGACAACAGCAAAACTGGGGCTCTGTGCTTTCTTTCGTTCTGAACTAGTATTACTGTTTTCTGCACAAAAGCGATTCTGCGAACCAATGTGAACAGGCACAGAGAAGGTTCTAGCAGGGAATTCTCTGCCTGCCTTTCCCCAGTGCTCTGCAAGCTCTCCAGGACAACAGCAAATCTGGCACTCTGTGCTTTCTTTCGTTCTGAACAAGTGTTACTGTTTTCTGCACAAAAGCGATTCTGCGAAGCAATGTGAACACTTCTGCTTCCCAGGCACAGAGAAGGTGCTAGCAGGGAATTCTCTGCCTGCCTTTCCCCAGTGCTCTGCAAGCTCTCCAGGACAACAGCAAATCTGGGGCTCTGTGCTTTCTTTCGTTCTGAACAAGTGTTACTGTTTTCTGCACAAAAGCGATTCTGCGAAGCAATGTGAACACTTCTGCTTCCCAGGCACAGAGAAGGTGCTAGCAGGGAATTCTCTGCCTGCCTTTCCCCAGTGCTCTGCAAGCTCTCCAGGACAACATAAAATCTGGGGCTCTGTGCTTTCTTTCGTTCTGAACCAGTATTACTGTTTTCTGCACAAAAGCCATTCTGCGAAGCAATGTGAACACTTCTGCTTCCCAGGCACAGAGAAGGTGCTAGCAGGGAATTCTCTGCCTGCCTTTCCCCAGTGCTCTGCAAGCTCTCCAGGACAACAGCAAATCTGGGGCTCTGTGCTTTCTTTCGTTCTGAACCAGTGTTACTGTTTTCTGCACAAAAGCGATTCTGCGAAGCAATGTGAACAGGCACAGAGAAGGTGCTAGCAGGGAATTCTCTGCCTGCCTTTCCCCAGTGCTCTGCAAGCTCTCCAGGACAACATAAAATCTGGGGCTCTGTGCTTTCTTTCGTTCTGAACCAGTATTACTGTTTTCTGCACAAAAGCGATTCTGCGAAGCAATGTGAACACTTCTGCTTCCCAGTTACAGAGAAGGTGCTAGCAGGGAATTCTCTGCCTGCCTTTCCCCAGTGCTCTGCAAGCTCTTCAGGACAACATAAAATCTGGGGCTCTGTGCTTTCTTTCGTTCTGAACCAGTCTTACTGTTTTCTGCACAAAAGCGATTCTGCGAAGCAATGTGAACACTTCTGCTTCCCAGGCACAGAGAAGGTGCTAGCAGGGAATTCTCTGCCTGCCTTTCCCCAGTGCTCTGCAAGCTCTCCAGGACAATATAAAATCTGGCGCTCTGTGCTTTCTTTCGTTCTGAACAAGTGTTACTGTTTTCTGCACAAAAGCGATTCTGCGAAGCAATGTGAACACTTCTGCTTCCCAGGCACAGAGAAGGTGCTAGCAGGGAATTCTCTGCCTGCCTTTCCCCAGTGCTCTGCAAGCTCTCCAGGACAACATAAAATCTGGGGCTCTGTGCTTTCTTTTGTTCTGAACAAGTGTTACTGTTTTCTGCACAAAAGCGATTCTGCGAAGCAATGTGAACACTTCTGCTTCCCAGGCACAGAGAAGGTGCTAGCAGGGAATTCTCTGCCTGCCTTTCCCCAGTGCTCTGCAAGCTCTCCAGGACAATATAAAATCTGGGGCTCTGTGCTTTCTTTCGTTCTGAACAAGTGTTACTGTTTTCTGCACAAAAGCGATTCTGCGAAGCAATGTGAACACTTCTGCTTCCCAGGCACAGAGAAGGTGCTAGCAGGGAATTCTCTGCCTGCCTTTCCCCAGTGCTCTGCAAGCTCTCCAGGACAACATAAAATCTGGGGCTCTGTGCTTTCTTTCGTTCTGAACAAGTGTTACTGTTTTCTGCACAAAAGCGATTCTGCGAAGCAATGTGAACACTTCTGCTTCCCAGGCACAGAGAAGGTGCTAGCAGGGAATTCTCTGCCTGCCTTTCCCCAGTGCTCTGCAAGCTCTCCAGGACAACAGCAAATCTGGCGCTCTGTGCTTTCTTTCGTTCTGAACCAGTCTTACTGTTTTCTGCACAAAAGCGATTCTGCGAAGCAATGTGAACAGGCACAGAGAAGGTGCTAGCAGGGAATTCTCTGCCTGCCTTTCCCCAGTGCTCTGCAAGCTCTCCAGGACAACATAAAATCTGGGGCTCTGTGCTTTCTTTCGTTCTGAACAAGTGTTACTGTTTTCTGCACAAAAGAGATTCTGCGAAGTAATGTGAACACGTCTGCTTCCCAGGCACAGAGAAGGTGCTAGCAGGGAATTCTCTGCCTGCCTTTCCCCAGTGCTCTGCAAGCTCTCCAGGACAACAGCAAATCTGGGGCTCTGTGCTTTCTTTCGTTCTGAACAAGTGTTACTGTTTTCTGCACAAAAGCGATTCTGCGAAGCAAGGTGAACACTTCTGCTTCCCAGGCACAGAGAAGGTGCTAGCAGGGAATTCTCTGCCTGCCTTTCCCCAGTGCTCTGCAAGCTCTCCAGGACAACAGCAATTCTGGGGCTCTGTGCTTTCTTTCGTTCTGAACAAGTGTTACTGTTTTCTGCACAAAAGCGATTCTGCGAAGCAATGTGAACACTTCTGCTTCCCAGGCACAGAGAAGGTGCTAGCAGGGAATTCTCTGCCTGCCTTTCCCCAGTGCTCTGCAAGCTCTCCAGGACAACAGCAAATCTGGGGCTCTGTGCTTTCTTTCGTTCTGAACAAGTGTTACTGTTTTCTGCACAAAAGCGATTCTGCGAAGCAATGTGAACACTTCTGCTTCCCAGGCACAGAGAAGGTGCTAGCAGGGAATTCTCTGCCTGCCTTTCCCCAGTGCTCTGCAAGCTCTCCAGGACAACAGCAAATCTGGGGCTCTGTGCTTTCTTTCGTTCTGAACCAGTGTTACTGTTTTCTGCACAAAAGCGATTCTGCGAAGCAATGTGAACAGGCACAGAGAAGGTGCTAGCAGGGAATTCTCTGCCTGCCTTTCCCCAGTGCTCTGCAAGCTCTCCAGGACAACAGCAAATCTGGGGCTCTGTGCTTTCTTTCGTTCTGAACCAGTGTTACTGTTTTCTGCACAAAAGCGATTCTGCGAAGCAATGTGAACACTTCTGCTTCCCAGGCACAGAGAAGGTGCTAGCAGGGAATTCTCAGCCTGCCTTTCCCCAGTGCTCTGCAAGCTCTCCAGGACAACAGCAAATCTGGGGCTCTGTGCTTTCTTTCGTTCTGAACAAGTGTTACTGTTTTCTGCACAAAAGCGATTCTGCGAAGCAATGTGAACACTTCTGCTTCCCAGGCACAGAGAAGGTGCTAGCAGGGAATTCTCTGCCTGCCTTTCCCCAGTGCTCTGCAAGCTCTCCAGGACAATATAAAATCTGGCGCTCTGTGCTTTCTTTCGTTCTGAACAAGTGTTACTGTTTTCTGCACAAAAGCGATTCTGCGAAGCAATGTGAACACTTCTGCTTCCCAGGCACAGAGAAGGTGCTAGCAGGGAATTCTCTGCCTGCCTTTCCCCAGTGCTCTGCAAGCTCTCCAGGACAACATAAAATCTGGGGCTCTGTGCTTTCTTTCGTTCTGAACAAGTGTTACTGTTTTCTGCACAAAAGAGATTCTGCGAAGTAATGTGAACATGTCTGCTTCCCAGGCACAGAGAAGGTGCTAGCAGGGAATTCTCTGCCTGCCTTTCCCCAGTGCTCTGCAAGCTCTCCAGGACAACAGCAAATCTGGGGCTCTGTGCTTTCTTTCGTTCTGAACAAGTGTTACTGTTTTCTGCACAAAAGCGATTCTGCGAAGCAAGGTGAACACTTCTGCTTCCCAGGCACAGAGAAGGTGCTAGCAGGGAATTCTCTGCCTGCCTTTCCCCAGTGCTCTGCAAGCTCTCCAGGACAACAGCAATTCTGGGGCTCTGTGCTTTCTTTCGTTCTGAACAAGTGTTACTGTTTTCTGCACAAAAGCGATTCTGCGAAGCAATGTGAACACTTCTGCTTCCCAGGCACAGAGAAGGTGCTAGCAGGGAATTCTCTGGCTGCCTTTCCCCAGTGCTCTGCAAGCTCTCCAGGACAACATAAAATCTGGGGCTCTGTGCTTTCTTTCGTTCTGAACAAGTGTTACTGTTTTCTGCACAAAAGCGATTCTGCGAAGCAATGTGAACACTTCTGCTTCCCAGGCACAGAGAAGGTGCTAGCAGGGAATTCTCTGCCTGCCTTTCCCCAGTGCTCTGCAAGCTCTCCAGGACAACAGCAAAACTGGGGCTCTGTGCTTTCTTTCGTTCTGAACTAGTATTACTGTTTTCTGCACAAAAGCGATTCTGCGAACCAATGTGAACAGGCACAGAGAAGGTTCTAGCAGGGAATTCTCTGCCTGCCTTTCCCCAGTGCTCTGCAAGCTCTCCAGGACAACAGCAAATCTGGCACTCTGTGCTTTCTTTCGTTCTGAACAAGTGTTACTGTTTTCTGCACAAAAGCGATTCTGCGAAGCAATGTGAACACTTCTGCTTCCCAGGCACAGAGAAGGTGCTAGCAGGGAATTCTCTGCCTGCCTTTCCCCAGTGCTCTGCAAGCTCTCCAGGACAACAGCAAATCTGGGGCTCTGTGCTTTCTTTCGTTCTGAACAAGTGTTACTGTTTTCTGCACAAAAGCGATTCTGCGAAGCAATGTGAACACTTCTGCTTCCCAGGCACAGAGAAGGTGCTAGCAGGGAATTCTCTGCCTGCCTTTCCCCAGTGCTCTGCAAGCTCTCCAGGACAACATAAAATCTGGGGCTCTGTGCTTTCTTTCGTTCTGAACCAGTATTACTGTTTTCTGCACAAAAGCCATTCTGCGAAGCAATGTGAACACTTCTGCTTCCCAGGCACAGAGAAGGTGCTAGCAGGGAATTCTCTGCCTGCCTTTCCCCAGTGCTCTGCAAGCTCTCCAGGACAACAGCAAATCTGGGGCTCTGTGCTTTCTTTCGTTCTGAACCAGTGTTACTGTTTTCTGCACAAAAGCGATTCTGCGAAGCAATGTGAACAGGCACAGAGAAGGTGCTAGCAGGGAATTCTCTGCCTGCCTTTCCCCAGTGCTCTGCAAGCTCTCCAGGACAACATAAAATCTGGGGCTCTGTGCTTTCTTTCGTTCTGAACCAGTATTACTGTTTTCTGCACAAAAGCGATTCTGCGAAGCAATGTGAACACTTCTGCTTCCCAGTTACAGAGAAGGTGCTAGCAGGGAATTCTCTGCCTGCCTTTCCCCAGTGCTCTGCAAGCTCTTCAGGACAACATAAAATCTGGGGCTCTGTGCTTTCTTTCGTTCTGAACCAGTCTTACTGTTTTCTGCACAAAAGCGATTCTGCGAAGCAATGTGAACACTTCTGCTTCCCAGGCACAGAGAAGGTGCTAGCAGGGAATTCTCTGCCTGCCTTTCCCCAGTGCTCTGCAAGCTCTCCAGGACAATATAAAATCTGGCGCTCTGTGCTTTCTTTCGTTCTGAACAAGTGTTACTGTTTTCTGCACAAAAGCGATTCTGCGAAGCAATGTGAACACTTCTGCTTCCCAGGCACAGAGAAGGTGCTAGCAGGGAATTCTCTGCCTGCCTTTCCCCAGTGCTCTGCAAGCTCTCCAGGACAACATAAAATCTGGGGCTCTGTGCTTTCTTTTGTTCTGAACAAGTGTTACTGTTTTCTGCACAAAAGCGATTCTGCGAAGCAATGTGAACACTTCTGCTTCCCAGGCACAGAGAAGGTGCTAGCAGGGAATTCTCTGCCTGCCTTTCCCCAGTGCTCTGCAAGCTCTCCAGGACAATATAAAATCTGGGGCTCTGTGCTTTCTTTCGTTCTGAACAAGTGTTACTGTTTTCTGCACAAAAGCGATTCTGCGAAGCAATGTGAACACTTCTGCTTCCCAGGCACAGAGAAGGTGCTAGCAGGGAATTCTCTGCCTGCCTTTCCCCAGTGCTCTGCAAGCTCTCCAGGACAACATAAAATCTGGGGCTCTGTGCTTTCTTTCGTTCTGAACAAGTGTTACTGTTTTCTGCACAAAAGCGATTCTGCGAAGCAATGTGAACACTTCTGCTTCCCAGGCACAGAGAAGGTGCTAGCAGGGAATTCTCTGCCTGCCTTTCCCCAGTGCTCTGCAAGCTCTCCAGGACAACAGCAAATCTGGCGCTCTGTGCTTTCTTTCGTTCTGAACCAGTCTTACTGTTTTCTGCACAAAAGCGATTCTGCGAAGCAATGTGAACAGGCACAGAGAAGGTGCTAGCAGGGAATTCTCTGCCTGCCTTTCCCCAGTGCTCTGCAAGCTCTCCAGGACAACATAAAATCTGGGGCTCTGTGCTTTCTTTCGTTCTGAACCAGTATTACTGTTTTCTGCACAAAAGCGATTCTGCGAAGCAATGTGAACACTTCTGCTTCCCAGGCACAGAGAAGGTGCTAGCAGGGAATTCTCTGCCTGCCTTTCCCCAGTGCTCTGCAAGCTCTTCAGGACAACATAAAATCTGGGGCTCTGTGCTTTCTTTCGTTCTGAACCAGTCTTACTGTTTTCTGCACAAAAGCGATTCTGCGAAGCAATGTGAACACTTCTGCTTCCCAGGCACAGAGAAGGTGCTAGCAGGGAATTCTCTGCCTGCCTTTCCCCAGTGCTCTGCAAGCTCTCCAGGACAATGTAAAATCTGGCGCTCTGTGCTTTCTTTCGTTCTGAACAAGTGTTACTGTTTTCTGCACAAAAGCGATTCTGCGAAGCAATGTGAACACTTCTGCTTCCCAGGCACAGAGAAGGTGCTAGCAGGGAATTCTCTGCCTGCCTTTCCCCAGTGCTCTGCAAGCTCTCCAGGACAATATAAAATCTGGGGCTCTGTGCTTTCTTTCGTTCTGAACAAGTGTTACTGTTTTCTGCACAAAAGCGATTCTGCGAAGCAATGTGAACACTTCTGCTTCCCAGGCACAGAGAAGGTGCTAGCAGGGAATTCTCTGGCTGCCTTTCCCCAGTGCTCTGCAAGCTCTCCAGGACAACATAAAATCTGGGGCTCTGTGCTTTCTTTCGTTCTGAACAAGTGTTACTGTTTTCTGCACAAAAGCGATTCTGCGAAGCAATGTGAACACTTCTGCTTCCCAGGCACAGAGAAGGTGCTAGCAGGGAATTCTCTGCCTGCCTTTCCCCAGTGCTCTGCAAGCTCTCCAGGACAACAGCAAATCTGGGGCTCTGTGCTTTCTTTCGTTCTGAACAAGTGTTACTGTTTTCTGCACAAAAGCGATTCTGCGAAGCAATGTGAACACTTCTGCTTCCCAGGCACAGAGAAGGTGCTAGCAGGGAATTCTCTGCCTGCCTTTCCCCAGTGCTCTGCAAGCTCTCCAGGACAACATAAAATCTGGGGCTCTGTGCTTTCTTTCGTTCTGAACCAGTATTACTGTTTTCTGCACAAAAGCGATTCTGCGAAGCAATGTGAACACTTCTGCTTCCCAGGCACAGAGAAGGTGCTAGCAGGGAATTCTCTGCCTGCCTTTCCCCAGTGCTCTGCAAGCTCTCCAGGACAACAGCAAATCTGGCGCTCTGTGCTTTCTTTCGTTCTGAACCAGTGTTACTGTTTTCTGCACAAAAGCGATTCTGCGAAGCAATGTGAACAGGCACAGAGAAGGTGCTAGCAGGGAATTCTCTGCCTGCCTTTCCCCAGTGCTCTGCAAGCTCTCCAGGACAACATAAAATCTGGGGCTCTGTGCTTTCTTTCGTTCTGAACCAGTATTACTGTTTTCTGCACAAAAGCGATTCTGCGAAGCAATGTGAACACTTCTGCTTCCCAGGCACAGAGAAGGTGCTAGCAGGGAATTCTCTGCCTGCCTTTCCCCAGTGCTCTGCAAGCTCTCCAGGACAACAGCAATTCTGGGGCTCTGTGCTTTCTTTCGTTCTGAACCAGTCTTACTGTTTTCTGCACAAAAGCGATTCTGCGAAGCAATGTGAACACTTCTGCTTCCCAGGCACAGAGAAGGTGCTAGCAGGGAATTCTCTGCCTGCCTTTCCCCAGTGCTCTGCAAGCTCTCCAGGACAATATAAAATCTGGCGCTCTGTGCTTTCTTTCGTTCTGAACAAGTGTTACTGTTTTCTGCACAAAAGCGATTCTGCGAAGCAATGTGAACACTTCTGCTTCCCAGGCACAGAGAAGGTGCTAGCAGGGAATTCTCTGCCTGCCTTTCCCCAGTGCTCTGCAAGCTCTCCAGGACAATATAAAATCTGGGGCTCTGTGCTTTCTTTCGTTCTGAACAAGTGTTACTGTTTTCTGCACAAAAGCGATTCTGCGAAGCAATGTGAACACTTCTGCTTCCCAGGCACAGAGAAGGTGCTAGCAGGGAATTCTCTGCCTGCCTTTCCCCACTGCTCTGCAAGCTCTCCAGGACAACATAAAATCTGGGGCTCTGTGCTTTCTTTCGTTCTGAACAAGTGTTACTGTTTTCTGCACAAAAGCGATTCTGCGAAGCAATGTGAACACTTCTGCTTCCCAGGCACAGAGAAGGTGCTAGCAGGGAATTCTCTGCCTGCCTTTCCCCAGTGCTCTGCAAGCTCTCCAGGACAACAGCAAATCTGGGGCTTGTGCTTTCTTTCGTTCTGAACAAGTGTTACTGTTTTCTGCACAAAAGCGATTCTGCGAAGCAATGTGAACACTTCTGCTTCCCAGGCACAGAGAAGGTGCTAGCAGGGAATTCTCTGCCTGCCTTTCCCCAGTGCTCTGCAAGCTCTCCAGGACAACATAAAATCTGGGGCTCTGTGCTTTCTTTCGTTCTGAACCAGTATTACTGTTTTCTGCACAAAAGCGATTCTGCGAAGCAATGTGAACACTTCTGCTTCCCAGGCACAGAGAAGGTGCTAGCAGGGAATTCTCTGCCTGCCTTTCCCCAGTGCTCTGCAAGCTCTCCAGGACAACAGCAAATCTGGCGCTCTGTGCTTTCTTTCGTTCTGAACCAGTGTTACTGTTTTCTGCACAAAAGCGATTCTGCGAAGCAATGTGAACAGGCACAGAGAAGGTGCTAGCAGGGAATTCTCTGCCTGCCTTTCCCCAGTGCTCTGCAAGCTCTCCAGGACAACATAAAATCTGGGGCTCTGTGCTTTCTTTCGTTCTGAACCAGTATTACTGTTTTCTGCACAAAAGCGATTCTGCGAAGCAATGTGAACACTTCTGCTTCCCAGTTACAGAGAAGGTGCTAGCAGGGAATTCTCTGCCTGCCTTTCCCCAGTGCTCTGCAAGCTCTTCAGGACAACAGCAAATCTGGGGCTCTGTGCTTTCTTTCGTTCTGAACAAGTGTTACTGTTTTCTGCACAAAAGCGATTCTGCGAAGCAATGTGAACACTTCTGCTTCCCAGGCACAGAGAAGGTGCTAGCAGGGAATTCTCTGCCTGCCTTTCCCCAGTGCTCTGCAAGCTCTCCAGGACAACAGCAAATCTGGGGCTCTGTGCTTTCTTTCGTTCTGAACCAGTCTTACTGTTTTCTGCACAAAAGCGATTCTGCGAAGCAATGTGAACACTTCTGCTTCCCAGTTACAGAGAAGGTGCTAGCAGGGAATTCTCTGCCTGCCTTTCCCCAGTGCTCTGCAAGCTCTTCAGGACAACATAAAATCTGGGGCTCTGTGCTTTCTTTCGTTCTGAACAAGTGTTAATGTTTTCTGCACAAAAGCGATTCTGCGAAGCAATGTGAACACTTCTGCTTCCCAGGCACAGAGAAGGTGCTAGCAGGGAATTCTCTGCCTGCCTTTCCCCAGTGCTCTGCAAGCTCTCCAGGACAACAGCAAATCTGGGGCTATGTGCTTTCTTTCGTTCTGAACCAGTGTTACTGTTTTCTGAACAAAAGCGATTCTGCGAACCAATGTGAACAGGCACAGAGAAGGTGCTAGCAGGGAATTCTCTGCCTGCCTTTCCCCAGTGCTCTGCAAGCTCTCCAGGACAACATAAAATCTGGGGCTCTGTGCTTTCTTTCGTTCTGAACCAGTATTACTGTTTTCTGCACAAAAGCGATTCTGCGAAGCAATGTGAACACTTCTGCTTCCCAGGCACAGAGAAGGTGCTAGCAGGGAATTCTCTGCCTGCCTTTCCCCAGTGCTCTGCAAGCTCTCCAGGACAACATAAAATCTGGGGCTCTGTGCTTTCTTTCGTTCTGAACCAGTATTACTGTTTTCTGCACAAAAGCGATTCTGCGAAGCAATGTGAACACTTCTGCTTCCCAGGCACAGAGAAGGTGCTAGCAGGGAATTCTCTGCCTGCCTTTCCCCAGTGCTCTGCAAGCTCTCCAGGACAACAGCAAATCTGGGGCTCTGTGCTTTCTTTCGTTCTGAACAAGTGTTACTGTTTTCTGAACAAAAGCGATTCTGCGAAGCAAGGTGAACACTTCTGCTTCCCAGGCACAGAGAAGGTGCTAGCAGGGAATTCTCTGCCTGCCTTTCCCCAGTGCTCTGCAAGCTCTCCAGGACAACAGCAAATCTGGGGCTATGTGCTTTCTTTCGTTCTGAACAAGTGTTACTGTTTTCTGCACAAAAGCGATTCTGCGAAGCAATGTGAACAGGCACAGAGAAGGTGCTAGCAGGGAATTCTCTGCCTGCCTTTCCCCAGTGCTCTGCAAGCTCTCCAGGACAACATAAAATCTGGGGCTCTGTGCTTTCTTTCGTTCTGAACCAGTATTACTGTTTTCTGCACAAAAGCGATTCTGCGAAGCAATGTGAACACTTCTGCTTCCCAGGCACAGAGAAGGTGCTAGCAGGGAATTCTCTGCCTGCCTTTCCCCAGTGCTCTGCAAGCTCTTCAGGACAACATAAAATCTGGGGCTCTGTGCTTTCTTTCGTTCTGAACCAGTCTTACTGTTTTCTGCACAAAAGCGATTCTGCGAAGCAATGTGAACACTTCTGCTTCCCAGGCACAGAGAAGGTGCTAGCAGGGAATTCTCTGCCTGCCTTTCCCCAGTGCTCTGCAAGCTCTCCAGGACAACAGCAAATCTGGGGCTCTGTGCTTTCTTTCGTTCTGAACAAGTGTTACTGTTTTCTGCACAAAAGCGATTCTGCGAAGCAATGTGAACACTTCTGCTTCCCAGGCACAGAGAAGGTGCTAGCAGGGAATTCTCTGCCTGCCTTTCCCCAGTGCTCTGCAAGCTCTCCAGGACAATATAAAATCTGGCGCTCTGTGCTTTCTTTCGTTCTGAACAAGTGTTACTGTTTTCTGCACAAAAGCGATTCTGCGAAGCAATGTGAACACTTCTGCTTCCCAGGCACAGAGAAGGTGCTAGCAGGGAATTCTCTGCCTGCCTTTCCCCAGTGCTCTGCAAGCTCTCCAGGACAACATAAAATCTGGGGCTCTGTGCTTTCTTTCGTTCTGAACAAGTGTTACTGTTTTCTGCACAAAAGCGATTCTGCGAAGTAATGTGAACACGTCTGCTTCCCAGGCACAGAGAAGGTGCTAGCAGGGAATTCTCTGCCTGCCTTTCCCCAGTGCTCTGCAAGCTCTCCAGGACAACAGCAAATCTGGGGCTCTGTGCTTTCTTTCGTTCTGAACCAGTGTTACTGTTTTCTGCACAAAAGCGATTCTGCGAAGCAATGTGAACAGGCACAGAGAAGGTGCTAGCAGGGAATTCTCTGCCTGCCTTTCCCCAGTGCTCTGCAAGCTCTCCAGGACAACATAAAATCTGGGGCTCTGTGCTTTCTTTCGTTCTGAACCAGTATTACTGTTTTCTGCACAAAAGCGATTCTGCGAAGCAATGTGAACACTTCTGCTTCCCAGGCACAGAGAAGGTGCTAGCAGGGAATTCTCTGCCTGCCTTTCCCCAGTGCTCTGCAAGCTCTCCAGGACAACATAAAATCTGGGGCTCTGTGCTTTCTTTCGTTCTGAACCAGTATTACTGTTTTCTGCACAAAAGCGATTCTGCGAAGCAATGTGAACACTTCTGCTTCCCAGGCACAGAGAAGGTGCTAGCAGGGAATTCTCTGCCTGCCTTTCCCCAGTGCTCTGCAAGCTCTCCAGGACAACATATAATCTGGGGCTCTGTGCTTTCTTTCGTTCTGAACAAGTGTTACTGTTTTCTGCACAAAAGCGATTCTGCGAAGCAATGTGAACACTTCTGCTTCCCAGGCACAGAGAAGGTGCTAGCAGGGAATTCTCTGCCTGCCTTTCCCCAGTGCTCTGCAAGCTCTCCAGGACAACAGCAAATCTGGGGCTCTGTGCTTTCTTTCGTTCTGAACAAGTGTTACTGTTTTCTGCACAAAAGCGATTCTGCGAAGCAATGTGAACACTTCTGCTTCCCAGGCACAGAGAAGGTGCTAGCAGGGAATTCTCTGGCTGCCTTTCCCCAGTGCTCTGCAAGCTCTCCCAGACAACATAAAATCTGGGGCTCTGTGCTTTCTTTCGTTCTGAACAAGTGTTACTGTTTTCTGCACAAAAGCGATTCTGCGAAGCAAGGTGAACACTTCTGCTTCCCAGGCACAGAGAAGGTGCTAGCAGGGAATTCTCTGCCTGCCTTTCCCCAGTGCTCTGCAAGCTCTCCAGGACAACAGCAAAACTGGGGCTCTGTGCTTTCTTTCGTTCTGAACCAGTGTTGCTGTTTTCTGCACAAAAGCGATTCTACGAAGCAATGTGAACAGGCACAGAGAAGGTGCTAGCAGGGAATTCTCTGCCTGCCTTTCCCCAGTGCTCTGCAAGCTCTCCAGGACAACATAAAATCTGGGGCTCTGTGCTTTCTTTCGTTCTGAACAAGTGTTACTGTTTTCTGCACAAAAGCGATTCTGCGAAGCAATGTGAACACTTCTGCTTCCCAGGCACAGAGAAGGTGCTAGCAGGGAATTCTCTGCCTGCCTTTCCCCAGTGCTCTGCAAGCTCTCCAGGACAACATAAAATCTGGGGCTCTGTGCTTTCTTTCGTTCTGAACCAGTATTACTGTTTTCTGCACAAAAGCCATTCTGCGAAGCAATGTGAACACTTCTGCTTCCCAGGCACAGAGAAGGTGCTAGCAGGGAATTCTCTGCCTGCCTTTCCCCAGTGCTCTGCAAGCTCTCCAGGACAACAGCAAATCTGGCGCTCTGTGCTTTCTTTCGTTCTGAACCAGTGTTACTGTTTTCTGCACAAAAGCGATTCTGCGAAGCAATGTGAACAGGCACAGAGAAGGTGCTAGCAGGGAATTCTCTGCCTGCCTTTCCCCAGTGCTCTGCAAGCTCTCCAGGACAACATAAAATCTGGGGCTCTGTGCTTTCTTTCGTTCTGAACCAGTATTACTGTTTTCTGCACAAAAGCGATTCTGCGAAGCAATGTGAACACTTCTGCTTCCCAGGCACAGAGAAGGTGCTAGCAGGGAATTCTCTGCCTGCCTTTCCCCAGTGCTCTGCAAGCTCTCCAGGACAACATAAAATCTGGGGCTCTGTGCTTTCTTTCGTTCTGAACCAGTCTTACTGTTTTCTGCACAAAAGCGATTCTGCGAAGCAATGTGAACACTTCTGTTTCCCAGGCACAGAGAAGGTGCTAGCAGGGAATTCTCTGCCTGCCTTTCCCCAGTGCTCTGCAAGCTCTCCAGGACAACAGCAAATCTGGGGCTCTGTGCTTTCTTTCGTTCTGAACAAGTGTTACTGTTTTCTGCACAAAAGCGATTCTGCGAAGCAATGTGAACACTTCTGCTTCCCAGGCACAGAGAAGGTGCTAGCAGGGAATTCTCTGCCTGCCTTTCCCCAGTGCTCTGCAAGCTCTCCAGGACAACAGCAAATCTGGGGCTCTGTGCTTTCTTTCGTTCTGAACAAGTGTTACTGTTTTCTGCACAAAAGCGATTCTGCGAAGCAATGTGAACACTTCTGCTTCCCAGGCACAGAGAAGGTGCTAGCAGGGAATTCTCTGCCTGCCTTTCCCCAGTGCTCTGCAAGCTCTCCAGGACAATATAAAATCTGGCGCTCTGTGCTTTCTTTCGTTCTGAACAAGTGTTACTGTTTTCTGCACAAAAGCGATTCTGCGAAGCAATGTGAACACTTCTGCTTCCCAGGCACAGAGAAGGTGCTAGCAGGGAATTCTCTGCCTGCCTTTCCCCAGTGCTCTGCAAGCTCTCCAGGACAACATAAAATCTGGGGCTCTGTGCTTTCTTTCGTTCTGAACAAGTTTTACTGTTTTCTGCACAAAAGCGATTCTGCGAAGCAATGTGAACACTTCTGCTTCCCAGGCACAGAGAAGGTGCTAGCAGGGAATTCTCTGCCTGCCTTTCCCCAGTGCTCTGCAAGCTCTCCAGGACAACAGCAAATCTGGCGCTCTGTGCTTTCTTTCGTTCTGAACCAGTGTTACTGTTTTCTGCACAAAAGCGATTCTGCGAAGCAATGTGAACAGGCACAGAGAAGGTGCTAGCAGGGAATTCTCTGCCTGCCTTTCCCCAGTGCTCTGCAAGCTCTCCAGGACAACATAAAATCTGGGGCTCTGTGCTTTCTTTCGTTCTGAACCAGTATTACTGTTTTCTGCACAAAAGCGATTCTGCGAAGCAATGTGAACACTTCTGCTTCCCAGGCACAGAGAAGGTGCTAGCAGGGAATTCTCTGCCTGCCTTTCCCCAGTGCTCTGCAAGCTCTTCAGGACAACATAAAATCTGGGGCTCTGTGCTTTCTTTCGTTCTGAACCAGTCTTACTGTTTTCTGCACAAAAGCGATTCTGCGAAGCAATGTGAACACTTCTGCTTCCCAGGCACAGAGAAGGTGCTAGCAGGGAATTCTCTGCCTGCCTTTCCCCAGTGCTCTGCAAGCTCTCCAGGAAAACAGCAAATCTGGGGCTCTGTGCTTTCTTTCGTTCTGAACCAGTCTTACTGTTTTCTGCACAAAAGCGATTCTGCGAAGCAATGTGAACAGGCACAGAGAAGGTGCTAGCAGGGAATTCTCTGCCTGCCTTTCCCCAGTGCTCTGCAAGCTCTCCAGGACAACAGCAAATCTGGGGCTCTGTGCTTTCTTTAGTTCTGAGCCAGTGTTACTGTTTTCTGCACAAAAGCGATTCTGCGAAGCAAGGTGAACACTTCTGCTTCCCAGGCACAGAGAAGGTGCTAGCAGGGAATTCTCTGCCTGCCTTTCCCCAGTGCTCTGCAAGCTCTCCAGGACAACAGCAATTCTGGGGCTCTGTGCTTTCTTTCGTTCTGAACAAGTGTTACTGTTTTCTGCACAAAAGCGATTCTGCGAAGCAATGTGAACACTTCTGCTTCCCAGGCACAGAGAAGGTGCTAGCAGGGAATTCTCTGCCTGCCTTTCCCCAGTGCTCTGCAAGCTCTCCAGGACAACATAAAATCTGGGGCTCTGTGCTTTCTTTCGTTCTGAACAAGTGTTACTGTTTTCTGCACAAAAGCGATTCTGCGAAGCAATGTGAACACTTCTGCTTCCCAGGCACAGAGAAGGTGCTAGCAGGGAATTCTCTGCCTGCCTTTCCCCAGTGCTCTGCAAGCTCTCCAGGACAACATAAAATCTGGGGCTCTGTGCTTTCTTTCGTTCTGAACCAGTATTACTGTTTTCTGCACAAAAGCCATTCTGCGAAGCAATGTGAACACTTCTGCTTCCCAGGCACAGAGAAGGTGCTAGCAGGGAATTCTCTGCCTGCCTTTCCCCAGTGCTCTGCAAGCTCTCCAGGACAACAGCAAATCTGGCGCTCTGTGCTTTCTTTCGTTCTGAACCAGTGTTACTGTTTTCTGCACAAAAGCGATTCTGCGAAGCAATGTGAACAGGCACAGAGAAGGTGCTAGCAGGGAATTCTCTGCCTGCCTTTCCCCAGTGCTCTGCAAGCTCTCCAGGACAACATAAAATCTGGGGCTCTGTGCTTTCTTTCGTTCTGAACCAGTATTACTGTTTTCTGCACAAAAGCGATTCTGCGAAGCAATGTGAACACTTCTGCTTCCCAGGCACAGAGAAGGTGCTAGCAGGGAATTCTCTGCCTGCCTTTCCCCAGTGCTCTGCAAGCTCTCCAGGACAACATAAAATCTGGGGCTCTGTGCTTTCTTTCGTTCTGAACCAGTCTTACTGTTTTCTGCACAAAAGCGATTCTGCGAAGCAATGTGAACACTTCTGTTTCCCAGGCACAGAGAAGGTGCTAGCAGGGAATTCTCTGCCTGCCTTTCCCCAGTGCTCTGCAAGCTCTCCAGGACAACAGCAAATCTGGGGCTCTGTGCTTTCTTTCGTTCTGAACAAGTGTTACTGTTTTCTGCACAAAAGCGATTCTGCGAAGCAATGTGAACACTTCTGCTTCCCAGGCACAGAGAAGGTGCTAGCAGGGAATTCTCTGCCTGCCTTTCCCCAGTGCTCTGCAAGCTCTCCAGGACAACAGCAAATCTGGGGCTCTGTGCTTTCTTTCGTTCTGAACAAGTGTTACTGTTTTCTGCACAAAAGCGATTCTGCGAAGCAATGTGAACACTTCTGCTTCCCAGGCACAGAGAAGGTGCTAGCAGGGAATTCTCTGCCTGCCTTTCCCCAGTGCTCTGCAAGCTCTCCAGGACAATATAAAATCTGGCGCTCTGTGCTTTCTTTCGTTCTGAACAAGTGTTACTGTTTTCTGCACAAAAGCGATTCTGCGAAGCAATGTGAACACTTCTGCTTCCCAGGCACAGAGAAGGTGCTAGCAGGGAATTCTCTGCCTGCCTTTCCCCAGTGCTCTGCAAGCTCTCCAGGACAACATAAAATCTGGGGCTCTGTGCTTTCTTTCGTTCTGAACAAGTTTTACTGTTTTCTGCACAAAAGCGATTCTGCGAAGCAATGTGAACACTTCTGCTTCCCAGGCACAGAGAAGGTGCTAGCAGGGAATTCTCTGCCTGCCTTTCCCCAGTGCTCTGCAAGCTCTCCAGGACAACAGCAAATCTGGCGCTCTGTGCTTTCTTTCGTTCTGAACCAGTGTTACTGTTTTCTGCACAAAAGCGATTCTGCGAAGCAATGTGAACAGGCACAGAGAAGGTGCTAGCAGGGAATTCTCTGCCTGCCTTTCCCCAGTGCTCTGCAAGCTCTCCAGGACAACATAAAATCTGGGGCTCTGTGCTTTCTTTCGTTCTGAACCAGTATTACTGTTTTCTGCACAAAAGCGATTCTGCGAAGCAATGTGAACACTTCTGCTTCCCAGGCACAGAGAAGGTGCTAGCAGGGAATTCTCTGCCTGCCTTTCCCCAGTGCTCTGCAAGCTCTTCAGGACAACATAAAATCTGGGGCTCTGTGCTTTCTTTCGTTCTGAACCAGTCTTACTGTTTTCTGCACAAAAGCGATTCTGCGAAGCAATGTGAACACTTCTGCTTCCCAGGCACAGAGAAGGTGCTAGCAGGGAATTCTCTGCCTGCCTTTCCCCAGTGCTCTGCAAGCTCTCCAGGAAAACAGCAAATCTGGGGCTCTGTGCTTTCTTTCGTTCTGAACCAGTCTTACTGTTTTCTGCACAAAAGCGATTCTGCGAAGCAATGTGAACAGGCACAGAGAAGGTGCTAGCAGGGAATTCTCTGCCTGCCTTTCCCCAGTGCTCTGCAAGCTCTCCAGGACAACAGCAAATCTGGGGCTCTGTGCTTTCTTTAGTTCTGAGCCAGTGTTACTGTTTTCTGCACAAAAGCGATTCTGCGAAGCAAGGTGAACACTTCTGCTTCCCAGGCACAGAGAAGGTGCTAGCAGGGAATTCTCTGCCTGCCTTTCCCCAGTGCTCTGCAAGCTCTCCAGGACAACAGCAATTCTGGGGCTCTGTGCTTTCTTTCGTTCTGAACAAGTGTTACTGTTTTCTGCACAAAAGCGATTCTGCGAAGCAATGTGAACACTTCTGCTTCCCAGGCACAGAGAAGGTGCTAGCAGGGAATTCTCTGCCTGCCTTTCCCCAGTGCTCTGCAAGCTCTCCAGGACAACATAAAATCTGGGGCTCTGTGCTTTCTTTCGTTCTGAACAAGTGTTACTGTTTTCTGCACAAAAGCGATTCTGCGAAGCAATGTGAACACTTCTGCTTCCCAGGCACAGAGAAGGTGCTAGCAGGGAATTCTCTGCCTGCCTTTCCCCAGTGCTCTGCAAGCTCTCCAGGACAACAGCAAATCCGGGGCTCTGTGCTTTCTTTCGTTCTGAACTAGTATTACTGTTTTCTGCACAAAAGCGATTCTGCGAACCAATGTGAACAGGCACAGAGAAGGTTCTAGCAGGGAATTCTCTGCCTGCCTTTCCCCAGTGCTCTGCAAGCTCTCCAGGACAACATAAAATCTGGGGCTCTGTGCTTTCTTTCGTTCTGAACAAGTGTTACTGTTTTCTGCACAAAAGCGATTCTGCGAAGCAATGTGAACAGGCACAGAGAAGGTGCTAGCAGGGAATTCTCTGCCTGCCTTTCCCCAGTGCTCTGCAAGCTCTCCAGGACAACAGCAATTCTGGGGCTCTGTGCTTTCTTTCGTTCTGAACAAGTGTTACTGTTTTCTGCACAAAAGCGATTCTGCGAAGCAATGTGAACACTTCTGCTTCCCAGGCACAGAGAAGGTGCTAGCAGGGAATTCTCTGCCTGCCTTTCCCCAGTGCTCTGCAAGCTCTCCAGGACAACATAAAATCTGGGGCTCTGTGCTTTCTTTCGTTCTGAACCAGTGTTACTGTTTTCTGAACAAAAGCGATTCTGCGAAGCAAGGTGAACACTTCTGCTTCCCAGGCACAGAGAAGGTGCTAGCAGGGAATTTTCTGCCTGCCTTTCCCCAGTGCTCTGCAAGCTCTCCAGGACAACAGCAAATCTGGGGCTCTGTGCTTTCTTTCGTTCTGAACCAGTGTTACTGTTTTCTGCACAAAAGCGATTCTGCGAAGCAATGTGAACAGGCACAGAGAAGGTGCTAGCAGGGAATTCTCTGCCTGCCTTTCCCCAGTGCTCTGCAAGCTCTCCAGGACAACATAAAATCTGGGGCTCTGTGCTTTCTTTCGTTCTGAACCAGTATTACTGTTTTCTGCACAAAAGCGATTCTGCGAAGCAATGTGAACACTTCTGCTTCCCAGTTACAGAGAAGGTGCTAGCAGGGAATTCTCTGCCTGCCTTTCCCCAGTGCTCTGCAAGCTCTTCAGGACAACATAAAATCTGGGGCTCTGTGCTTTCTTTCGTTCTGAACCAGTCTTACTGTTTTCTGCACAAAAGCGATTCTGCGAAGCAATGTGAACACTTCTGCTTCCCAGGCACAGAGAAGGTGCTAGCAGGGAATTCTCTGCCTGCCTTTCCCCAGTGCTCTGCAAGCTCTCCAGGACAACAGCAAATCTGGGGCTCTGTGCTTTCTTTCGTTCTGAACAAGTGTTACTGTTTTCTGCACAAAAGCGATTCTGCGAAGCAATGTGAACACTTCTGCTTCCCAGGCACAGAGAAGGTGCTAGCAGGGAATTCTCTGCCTGCCTTTCCCCAGTGCTCTGCAAGCTCTCCAGGACAACAGCAAATCTGGGGCTCTGTGCTTTCTTTCGTTCTGAACAAGTGTTACTGTTTTCTGCACAAAAGCGATTCTGCGAAGCAATGTGAACACTTCTGCTTCCCAGGCACAGAGAAGGTGCTAGCAGGGAATTCTCTGCCTGCCTTTCCCCAGTGCTCTGCAAGCTCTCCAGGACAACATAAAATCTGGGGCTCTGTGCTTTCTTTCGTTCTGAACAAGTGTTACTGTTTTCTGCACAAAAGCGATTCTGCGAAGCAATGTGAACACTTCTGCTTCCCAGGCACAGAGAAGGTGCTAGCAGGGAATTCTCTGCCTGCCTTTCCCCAGTGCTCTGCAAGCTCTCCAGGACAACATAAAATCTGGGGCTCTGTGCTTTCTTTCGTTCTGAACCAGTATTACTGTTTTCTGCACAAAAGCGATTCTGCGAAGCAATGTGAACACTTCTGCTTCCCAGGCACAGAGAAGGTGCTAGCAGGGAATTCTCTGCCTGCCTTTCCCCAGTGCTCTGCAAGCTCTTCAGGACAACATAAAATCTGGGGCTCTGTGCTTTCTTTCGTTCTGAACCAGTCTTACTGTTTTCTGCACAAAAGCGATTCTGCGAAGCAATGTGAACACTTCTGTTTCCCAGGCACAGAGAAGGTGCTAGCAGGGAATTCTCTGCCTGCCTTTCCCCAGTGCTCTGCAAGCTCTCCAGGACAATATAAAATCTGGCGCTCTGTGCTTTCTTTCGTTCTGAACAAGTGTTACTGTTTTCTGCACAAAAGCGATTCTGCGAAGCAATGTGAACACTTCTGCTTCCCAGGCACAGAGAAGGTGCTAGCAGGGAATTCTCTGCCTGCCTTTCCCCAGTGCTCTGCAAGCTCTCCAGGACAACAGCAAATCTGGGGCTCTGTGCTTTCTTTCGTTCTGAACAAGTGTTACTGTTTTCTGCACAAAAGCGATTCTGCGAAGCAATGTGAACACTTCTGCTTCCCAGGCACAGAGAAGGTGCTAGCAGGGAATTCTCTGCCTGCCTTTCCCCAGTGCTCTGCAAGCTCTCCAGGACAATATAAAATCTGGCGCTCTGTGCTTTCTTTCGTTCTGAACAAGTGTTACTGTTTTCTGCACAAAAGCGATTCTGCGAAGCAATGTGAACACTTCTGCTTCCCAGGCACAGAGAAGGTGCTAGCAGGGAATTCTCTGCCTGCCTTTCCCCAGTGCTCTGCAAGCTCTCCAGGACAACAGCAAATCTGGCGCTCTGTGCTTTCTTTCGTTCTGAACCAGTGTTACTGTTTTCTGCACAAAAGCGATTCTGCGAAGCAATGTGAACAGGCACAGAGAAGGTGCTAGCAGGGAATTCTCTGCCTGCCTTTCCCCAGTGCTCTGCAAGCTCTCCAGGACAACATAAAATCTGGGGCTCTGTGCTTTCTTTCGTTCTGAACAAGTGTTACTGTTTTCTGCACAAAAGCGATTCTGCGAAGCAATGTGAACACTTCTGCTTCCCAGGCACAGAGAAGGTGCTAGCAGGGAATTCTCTGCCTGCCTTTCCCCAGTGCTCTGCAAGCTCTCAAGGACAACAGCAAATCTGGGGCTCTGTGCTTTCTTTCGTTCTGAACCAGTGTTACTGTTTTCTGCACAAAAGCGATTCTGCGAAGCAATGTGAACAGGCACAGAGAAGGTGCTAGCAGGGAATTCTCTGCCTGCCTTTCCCCAGTGCTCTGCAAGCTCTCCAGGACAACATAAAATCTGGGGCTCTGTGCTTTCTTTCGTTCTGAACAAGTGTTACTGTTTTCTGCACAAAAGCGATTCTGCGAAGCAATGTGAACACTTCTGCTTCCCAGGCACAGAGAAGGTGCTAGCAGGGAATTCTCTGCCTGCCTTTCCCCAGTGCTCTGCAAGCTCTCCAGGACAACATAAAATCTGGGGCTCTGTGCTTTCTTTCGTTCTGAACAAGTGTTACTGTTTTCTGCACAAAAGCGATTCTGCGAAGCAATGTGAACACTTCTGCTTCCCAGGCACAGAGAAGGTGCTAGCAGGGAATTCTCTGCCTGCCTTTCCCCAGTGCTCTGCAAGCTCTCCAGGACAACATAAAATCTGGGGCTCTGTGCTTTCTTTCGTTCTGAACAAGTTTTACTGTTTTCTGCACAAAAGCGATTTGCGAAGCAATGTGAACACTTCTGCTTCCCAGGCACAGAGAAGGTGCTAGCAGGGAATTCTCTGCCTGCCTTTCCCCAGTGCTCTGCAAGCTCTCCAGGACAACAGCAAATCTGGCGCTCTGTGCTTTCTTTCGTTCTGAACCAGTGTTACTGTTTTCTGCACAAAAGCGATTCTGCGAAGCAATGTGAACAGGCACAGAGAAGGTGCTAGCAGGGAATTCTCTGCCTGCCTTTCCCCAGTGCTCTGCAAGCTCTCCAGGACAACATAAAATCTGGGGCTCTGTGCTTTCTTTCGTTCTGAACCAGTATTACTGTTTTCTGCACAAAAGCGATTCTGCGAAGCAATGTGAACACTTCTGCTTCCCAGTTACAGAGAAGGTGCTAGCAGGGAATTCTCTGCCTGCCTTTCCCCAGTGCTCTGCAAGCTCTTCAGGACAACATAAAATCTGGGGCTCTGTGCTTTCTTTCGTTCTGAACCAGTCTTACTGTTTTCTGCACAAAAGCGATTCTGCGAAGCAATGTGAACACTTCTGCTTCCCAGGCACAGAGAAGGTGCTAGCAGGGAATTCTCTGCCTGCCTTTCCCCAGTGCTCTGCAAGCTCTCCAGGAAAACAGCAAATCTGGGGCTCTGTGCTTTCTTTCGTTCTGAACCAGTCTTACTGTTTTCTGCACAAAAGCGATTCTGCGAAGCAATGTGAACAGGCACAGAGAAGGTGCTAGCAGGGAATTCTCTGCCTGCCTTTCCCCAGTGCTCTGCAAGCTCTCCAGGACAACAGCAAATCTGGGGCTCTGTGCTTTCTTTCGTTCTGAACAAGTGTTACTGTTTTCTGCACAAAAGCGATTCTGCGAAGCAATGTGAACACTTCTGCTTCCCAGGCACAGAGAAGGTGCTAGCAGGGAATTCTCTGCCTGCCTTTCCCCAGTGCTCTGCAAGCTCTCCAGGACAACAGCAATTCTGGGGCTCTGTGCTTTCTTTCGTTCTGAACAAGTGTTACTGTTTTCTGCACAAAAGCGATTCTGCGAAGCAATGTGAACACTTCTGCTTCCCAGGCACAGAGAAGGTGCTAGCAGGGAATTCTCTGCCTGCCTTTCCCCAGTGCTCTGCAAGCTCTCCAGGACAACATAAAATCTGGGGCTCTGTGCTTTCTTTCGTTCTGAACAAGTGTTACTGTTTTCTGCACAAAAGCGATTCTGCGAAGCAATGTGAACACTTCTGCTTCCCAGGCACAGAGAAGGTGCTAGCAGGGAATTCTCTGCCTGCCTTTCCCCAGTGCTCTGCAAGCTCTCCAGGACAACAGCAAATCTGGGGCTCTGTGCTTTCTTTCGTTCTGAACTAGTATTACTGTTTTCTGCACAAAAGCGATTCTGCGAAGCAATGTGAACAGGCACAGAGAAGGTTCTAGCAGGGAATTCTCTGCCTGCCTTTCCCCAGTGCTCTGCAAGCTCTCCAGGACAACATAAAATCTGGGGCTCTGTGCTTTCTTTCGTTCTGAACAAGTGTTACTGTTTTCTGCACAAAAGCGATTCTGCGAAGCAATGTGAACAGGCACAGAGAAGGTGCTAGCAGGGAATTCTCTGCCTGCCTTTCCCCAGTGCTCTGCAAGCTCTCCAGGACAACATAAAATCTGGGGCTCTGTGCTTTCTTTCGTTCTGAACAAGTGTTACTGTTTTCTGCACAAAAGCGATTCTGCGAAGCAATGTGAACACTTCTGCTTCCCAGTTACAGAGAAGGTGCTAGCAGGGAATTCTCTGCCTGCCTTTCCCCAGTGCTCTGCAAGCTCTTCAGGACAACATAAAATCTGGGGCTCTGTGCTTTCTTTCGTTCTGAACCAGTCTTACTGTTTTCTGCACAAAAGCGATTCTGCGAAGCAATGTGAACACTTCTGCTTCCCAGGCACAGAGAAGGTGCTAGCAGGGAATTCTCTGCCTGCCTTTCCCCAGTGCTCTGCAAGCTCTCCAGGACAACAGCAAATCTGGGGCTCTGTGCTTTCTTTCGTTCTGAACAAGTGTTACTGTTTTCTGCACAAAAGCGATTCTGCGAAGCAATGTGAACACTTCTGCTTCCCAGGCACAGAGAAGGTGCTAGCAGGGAATTCTCTGCCTGCCTTTCCCCAGTGCTCTGCAAGCTCTCCAGGACAATATAAAATCTGGCGCTCTGTGCTTTCTTTCGTTCTGAACAAGTGTTACTGTTTTCTGCACAAAAGCGATTCTGCGAAGCAATGTGAACACTTCTGCTTCCCAGGCACAGAGAAGGTGCTAGCAGGGAATTCTCTGCCTGCCTTTCCCCAGTGCTCTGCAAGCTCTCCAGGACAACATAAAATCTGGGGCTCTGTGCTTTCTTTCGTTCTGAACAAGTGTTACTGTTTTCTGCACAAAAGCGATTCTGCGAAGCAATGTGAACACTTCTGCTTCCCAGGCACAGAGAAGGTGCTAGCAGGGAATTCTCTGCCTGCATTTCCCCAGTGCTCTGCAAGCTCTCAAGGACAACAGCAAATCTGGGGCTCTGTGCTTTCTTTCGTTCTGAACCAGTGTTACTGTTTTCTGCACAAAAGCGATTCTGCGAAGCAATGTGAACAGGCACAGAGAAGGTGCTAGCAGGGAATTCTCTGCCTGCCTTTCCCCAGTGCTCTGCAAGCTCTCCAGGACAACATAAAATCTGGGGCTCTGTGCTTTCTTTCGTTCTGAACAAGTGTTACTGTTTTCTGCACAAAAGCGATTCTGCGAAGCAATGTGAACACTTCTGCTTCCCAGGCACAGAGAAGGTGCTAGCAGGGAATTCTCTGCCTGCCTTTCCCCAGTGCTCTGCAAGCTCTCCAGGACAACATAAAATCTGGGGCTCTGTGCTTTCTTTCGTTCTGAACAAGTGTTACTGTTTTCTGCACAAAAGCGATTCTGCGAAGCAATGTGAACACTTCTGCTTCCCAGGCACAGAGAAGGTGCTAGCAGGGAATTCTCTGCCTGCCTTTCCCCAGTGCTCTGCAAGCTCTCCAGGACAACATAAAATCTGGGGCTCTGTGCTTTCTTTCGTTCTGAACAAGTTTTACTGTTTTCTGCACAAAAGCGATTTGCGAAGCAATGTGAACACTTCTGCTTCCCAGGCACAGAGAAGGTGCTAGCAGGGAATTCTCTGCCTGCCTTTCCCCAGTGCTCTGCAAGCTCTCCAGGACAACAGCAAATCTGGCGCTCTGTGCTTTCTTTCGTTCTGAACCAGTGTTACTGTTTTCTGCACAAAAGCGATTCTGCGAAGCAATGTGAACAGGCACAGAGAAGGTGCTAGCAGGGAATTCTCTGCCTGCCTTTCCCCAGTGCTCTGCAAGCTCTCCAGGACAACATAAAATCTGGGGCTCTGTGCTTTCTTTCGTTCTGAACCAGTATTACTGTTTTCTGCACAAAAGCGATTCTGCGAAGCAATGTGAACACTTCTGCTTCCCAGTTACAGAGAAGGTGCTAGCAGGGAATTCTCTGCCTGCCTTTCCCCAGTGCTCTGCAAGCTCTTCAGGACAACATAAAATCTGGGGCTCTGTGCTTTCTTTCGTTCTGAACCAGTCTTACTGTTTTCTGCACAAAAGCGATTCTGCGAAGCAATGTGAACACTTCTGCTTCCCAGGCACAGAGAAGGTGCTAGCAGGGAATTCTCTGCCTGCCTTTCCCCAGTGCTCTGCAAGCTCTCCAGGAAAACAGCAAATCTGGGGCTCTGTGCTTTCTTTCGTTCTGAACCAGTCTTACTGTTTTCTGCACAAAAGCGATTCTGCGAAGCAATGTGAACAGGCACAGAGAAGGTGCTAGCAGGGAATTCTCTGCCTGCCTTTCCCCAGTGCTCTGCAAGCTCTCCAGGACAACAGCAAATCTGGGGCTCTGTGCTTTCTTTCGTTCTGAACAAGTGTTACTGTTTTCTGCACAAAAGCGATTCTGCGAAGCAAGGTGAACACTTCTGCTTCCCAGGCACAGAGAAGGTGCTAGCAGGGAATTCTCTGCCTGCCTTTCCCCAGTGCTCTGCAAGCTCTCCAGGACAACAGCAATTCTGGGGCTCTGTGCTTTCTTTCGTTCTGAACAAGTGTTACTGTTTTCTGCACAAAAGCGATTCTGCGAAGCAATGTGAACACTTCTGCTTCCCAGGCACAGAGAAGGTGCTAGCAGGGAATTCTCTGCCTGCCTTTCCCCAGTGCTCTGCAAGCTCTCCAGGACAACATAAAATCTGGGGCTCTGTGCTTTCTTTCGTTCTGAACAAGTGTTACTGTTTTCTGCACAAAAGCGATTCTGCGAAGCAATGTGAACACTTCTGCTTCCCAGGCACAGAGAAGGTGCTAGCAGGGAATTCTCTGCCTGCCTTTCCCCAGTGCTCTGCAAGCTCTCCAGGACAACAGCAAATCTGGGGCTCTGTGCTTTCTTTCGTTCTGAACTAGTATTACTGTTTTCTGCACAAAAGCGATTCTGCGAACCAATGTGAACAGGCACAGAGAAGGTTCTAGCAGGGAATTCTCTGCCTGCCTTTCCCCAGTGCTCTGCAAGCTCTCCAGGACAACATAAAATCTGGGGCTCTGTGCTTTCTTTCGTTCTGAACAAGTGTTACTGTTTTCTGCACAAAAGCGATTCTGCGAAGCAATGTGAACAGGCACAGAGAAGGTGCTAGCAGGGAATTCTCTGCCTGCCTTTCCCCAGTACTCTGCAAGCTCTCCAGGACAACATAAAATCTGGGGCTCTGTGCTTTCTTTCGTTCTGAACAAGTGTTACTGTTTTCTGCACAAAAGCGATTCTGCGAAGCAATGTGAACACTTCTGCTTCCCAGGCACAGAGAAGGTGCTAGCAGGGAATTCTCTGCCTGCCTTTCCCCAGTGCTCTGCAAGCTCTCCAGGACAACAGCAAATCTGGGGCTCTGTGCTTTCTTTCGTTCTGAACCAGTGTTACTGTTTTCTGAACAAAAGCGATTCTGCGAAGCAAGGTGAACACTTCTGCTTCCCAGGCACAGAGAAGGTGCTAGCAGGGAATTCTCTGCCTGCCTTTCCCCAGTGCTCTGCAAGCTCTCGAGGACAACAGCAAATCTGGGGCTCTGTGCTTTCTTTCGTTCTGAACCAGTGTTACTGTTTTCTGCACAAAAGCGATTCTGCGAAGCAATGTGAACAGGCACAGAGAAGGTGCTAGCAGGGAATTCTCTGCCTGCCTTTCCCCAGTGCTCTGCAAGCTCTCCAGGACAACATAAAATCTGGGGCTCTGTGCTTTCTTTCGTTCTGAACCAGTATTACTGTTTTCTGCACAAAAGCGATTCTGCGAAGCAATGTGAACACTTCTGCTTCCCAGTTACAGAGAAGGTGCTAGCAGGGAATTCTCTGCCTGCCTTTCCCCAGTGCTCTGCAAGCTCTTCAGGACAACATAAAATCTGGGGCTCTGTGCTTTCTTTCGTTCTGAACCAGTCTTACTGTTTTCTGCACAAAAGCGATTCTGCGAAGCAATGTGAACACTTCTGCTTCCCAGGCACAGAGAAGGTGCTAGCAGGGAATTCTCTGCCTGCCTTTCCCCAGTGCTCTGCAAGCTCTCCAGGACAACAGCAAATCTGGGGCTCTGTGCTTTCTTTCGTTCTGAACAAGTGTTACTGTTTTCTGCACAAAAGCGATTCTGCGAAGCAATGTGAACACTTCTGCTTCCCAGGCACAGAGAAGGTGCTAGCAGGGAATTCTCTGCCTGCCTTTCCCCAGTGCTCTGCAAGCTCTCCAGGACAATATAAAATCTGGCGCTCTGTGCTTTCTTTCGTTCTGAACAAGTGTTACTGTTTTCTGCACAAAAGCGATTCTGCGAAGCAATGTGAACACTTCTGCTTCCCAGGCACAGAGAAGGTGCTAGCAGGGAATTCTCTGCCTGCCTTTCCCCAGTGCTCTGCAAGCTCTCCAGGACAACAGCAAATCTGGCGCTCTGTGCTTTCTTTCGTTCTGAACCAGTGTTACTGTTTTCTGCACAAAAGCGATTCTGCGAAGCAATGTGAACACTTCTGCTTCCCAGGCACAGAGAAGGTGCTAGCAGGGAATTCTCTGCCTGCCTTTCCCCAGTGCTCTGCAAGCTCTCCAGGACAACATAAAATCTGGGGCTCTGTGCTTTCTTTCGTTCTGAACAAGTGTTACTGTTTTCTGCACAAAAGAGATTCTGCGAAGCAATGTGAACACTTCTGCTTCCCAGTTACAGAGAAGGTGCTAGCAGGGAATTCTCTGCCTGCCTTTCCCCAGTGCTCTGCAAGCTCTCCAGGACAACAGCAAAACTGGGGCTCTGTGCTTTCTTTCGTTCTGAGCTAGTATTACTGTTTTCTGCACAAAAGCGATTCTGCGAACCAATGTGAACAGGCACAGAGAAGGTTCTAGCAGGGAATTCTCTGCCTGCCTTTCCCCAGTGCTCTGCAAGCTCTCCAGGACAACATAAAATCTGGGGCTCTGTGCTTTCTTTCGTTCTGAACAAGTGTTACTGTTTTCTGCACAAAAGCGATTCTGCGAAGCAATGTGAACACTTCTGCTTCCCAGGCACAGAGAAGGTGCTAGCAGGGAATTCTCTGCCTGCCTTTCCCCAGTGCTCTGCAAGCTCTCCAGGACAACAGCAAATCTGGGGCTCTGTGCTTTCTTTCGTTCTGAACCAGTGTTACTGTTTTCTGCACAAAAGCGATTCTGCGAAGCAATGTGAACAGGCACAGAGAAGGTGCTAGCAGGGAATTCTCTGCCTGCCTTTCCCCAGTGCTCTGCAAGCTCTCCAGGACAACATAAAATCTGGGGCTCTGTGCTTTCTTTCGTTCTGAACAAGTGTTACTGTTTTCTGCACAAAAGCGATTCTGCGAAGCAATGTGAACACTTCTGCTTCCCAGGCACAGAGAAGGTGCTAGCAGGGAATTCTCTGCCTGCCTTTCCCCAGTGCTCTGCAAGCTCTCCAGGACAATATAAAATCTGGCGCTCTGTGCTTTCTTTCGTTCTGAACAAGTGTTACTGTTTTCTGCACAAAAGCGATTCTGCGAAGCAATGTGAACACTTCTGCTTCCCAGGCACAGAGAAGGTGCTAGCAGGGAATTCTCTGCCTGCCTTTCCCCAGTGCTCTGCAAGCTCTCCAGGACAATATAAAATCTGGCGCTCTGTGCTTTCTTTCGTTCTGAACAAGTGTTACTGTTTTCTGCACAAAAGCGATTCTGCGAAGCAATGTGAACACTTGTGCTTCCCAGGCACAGAGAAGGTGCTAGCAGGGAATTCTCTGCCTGCCTTTCCCCAGTGCTCTGCAAGCTCTCCAGGACAACATAAAATCTGGGGCTCTGTGCTTTCTTTCGTTCTGAACCAGTATTACTGTTTTCTGCACAAAAGCGATTCTGCGAAGCAATGTGAACACTTCTGCTTCCCAGTTACAGAGAAGGTGCTAGCAGGGAATTCTCTGCCTGCCTTTCCCCAGTGCTCTGCAAGCTCTTCAGGACAACATAAAATCTGGGGCTCTGTGCTTTCTTTCGTTCTGAACCAGTCTTACTGTTTTCTGCACAAAAGCGATTCTGCGAAGCAATGTGAACACTTCTGCTTCCCAGGCACAGAGAAGGTGCTAGCAGGGAATTCTCTGCCTGCCTTTCCCCAGTGCTCTGCAAGCTCTCCAGGACAATATAAAATCTGGCGCTCTGTGCTTTCTTTCGTTCTGAACAAGTGTTACTGTTTTCTGCACAAAAGCGATTCTGCGAAGCAATGTGAACACTTCTGCTTCCCAGGCACAGAGAAGGTGCTAGCAGGGAATTCTCTGCCTGCCTTTCCCCAGTGCTCTGCAAGCTCTCCAGGACAACAGCAAATCTGGGGCTCTGTGCTTTCTTTCGTTCTGAACCAGTATTACTGTTTTCTGCACAAAAGCGATTCTGCGAAGCAATGTGAACACTTCTGCTTCCCAGGCACAGAGAAGGTGCTAGCAGGGAATTCTCTGCCTGCCTTTCCCCAGTGCTCTGCAAGCTCTCCAGGACAACAGCAAATCTGGGGCTCTGTGCTTTCTTTCGTTCTGAACAAGTGTTACTGTTTTCTGCACAAAAGCGATTCTGCGAAGCAATGTGAACACTTCTGCTTCCCAGGCACAGAGAAGGTGCTAGCAGGGAATTCTCTGCCTGCCTTTCCCCAGTGCTCTGCAAGCTCTCCAGGACAACATAAAATCTGGGGCTCTGTGCTTTCTTTCGTTCTGAACAAGTGTTACTGTTTTCTGCACAAAAGCGATTCTGCGAAGCAATGTGAACAGGCACAGAGAAGGTGCTAGCAGGGAATTCTCTGCCTGCCTTTCCCCAGTGCTCTGCAAGCTCTCCAGGACAACAGCAAATCTGGGGCTCTGTGCTTTCTTTCGTTCTGAACAATTGTTACTGTTTTCTGCACAAAAGCGATTCTGCGAAGCAATGTGAACACTTCTGCTTCCCAGGCACAGAGAAGGTGCTAGCAGGGAATTCTCTGCCTGCCTTTCCCCAGTGCTCTGCAAGCTCTCCAGGACAACATAAAATCTGGGGCTCTGTGCTTTCTTTCGTTCTGAACCAGTCTTACTGTTTTCTGCACAAAAGCGATTCTGCGAAGCAATGTGAACACTTGTGCTTCCCAGGCACAGAGAAGGTGCTAGCAGGGAATTCTCTGCCTGCCTTTCCCCAGTGCTCTGCAAGCTCTCCAGGACAACATAAAATCTGGGGCTCTGTGCTTTCTTTCGTTCTGAACCAGTGTTACTGTTTTCTGCACAAAAGCGATTCTGCGAAGCAATGTGAACAGGCACAGAGAAGGTGCTAGCAGGGAATTCTCTGCCTGCCTTTCCCCAGTGCTCTGCAAGCTCTCCAGGACAACATAAAATCTGGGGCTCTGTGCTTTCTTTCGTTCTGAACCAGTATTACTGTTTTCTGCACAAAAGCGATTCTGCGAAGCAATGTGAACACTTCTGCTTCCCAGTTACAGAGAAGGTGCTAGCAGGGAATTCTCTGCCTGCCTTTCCCCAGTGCTCTGCAAGCTCTTCAGGACAACAGCAAATCTGGGGCTCTGTGCTTTCTTTCGTTCTGAACAAGTGTTACTGTTTTCTGCACAAAAGCGATTCTGCGAAGCAATGTGAACACTTCTGCTTCCCAGGCACAGAGAAGGTGCTAGCAGGGAATTCTCTGCCTGCCTTTCCCCAGTGCTCTGCAAGCTCTCCAGGACAACAGCAAATCTGGGGCTCTGTGCTTTCTTTCGTTCTGAACAAGTGTTACTGTTTTCTGAACAAAAGCGATTCTGCGAAGCAAGGTGAACACTTCTGCTTCCCAGGCACAGAGAAGGTGCTAGCAGGGAATTCTCTGCCTGCCTTTCCCCAGTGCTCTGCAAGCTCTCCAGGACAACAGCAAATCTGGGGCTATGTGCTTTCTTTCGTTCTGAACAAGTGTTACTGTTTTCTGCACAAAAGCGATTCTGCGAAGCAATGTGAACACTTCTGCTTCCCAGGCACAGAGAAGGTGCTAGCAGGGAATTCTCTGCCTGCCTTTCCCCAGTGCTCTGCAAGCTCTCCAGGACAACAGCAAATCTGGGGCTCTGTGCTTTCTTTCGTTCTGAACTAGTATTACTGTTTTCTGCACAAAAGCGATTCTGCGAACCAATGTGAACAGGCACAGAGAAGGTTCTAGCAGAGAATTCTCTGCCTGCCTTTCCCCAGTGCTCTGCAAGCTCTCCAGGACAACATAAAATCTGGGGCTCTGTGCTTTCTTTCGTTCTGAACAAGTGTTACTGTTTTCTGCACAAAAGCGATTCTGCGAAGCAATGTGAACAGGCACAGAGAAGGTGCTAGCAGGGAATTCTCTGCCTGCCTTTCCCCAGTGCTCTGCAAGCTCTCCAGGACAACATAAAATCTGGGGCTCTGTGCTTTCTTTCGTTCTGAACCAGTCTTACTGTTTTCTGCACAAAAGCGATTCTGCGAAGCAATGTGAACACTTGTGCTTCCCAGGCACAGAGAAGGTGCTAGCAGGGAATTCTCTGCCTGCCTTTCCCCAGTGCTCTGCAAGCTCTCCAGGACAACATAAAATCTGGGGCTCTGTGCTTTCTTTCGTTCTGAACAAGTGTTACTGTTTTCTGCACAAAAGCGATTCTGCGAAGCAATGTGAACACTTCTGCTTCCCAGGCACAGAGAAGGTGCTAGCAGGGAATTCTCTGCCTGCCTTTCCCCAGTGCTCTGCAAGCTCTCCAGGACAACAGCAAATCTGGGGCTCTGTGCTTTCTTTCGTTCTGAACAAGTGTTACTGTTTTCTGCACAAAAGCGATTCTGCGAAGCAATGTGAACACTTCTGCTTCCCAGGCACAGAGAAGGTGCTAGCAGGGAATTCTCTGCCTGCCTTTCCCCAGTGCTCTGCAAGCTCTCCAGGACAACAGCAAATCTGGGGCTCTGTGCTTTCTTTCGTTCTGAACAAGTGTTACTGTTTTCTGCACAAAAGCGATTCTGCGAAGCAATGTGAACAGGCACAGAGAAGGTGCTAGCAGGGAATTCTCTGCCTGCCTTTCCCCAGTGCTCTGCAAGCTCTCCAGGACAACATAAAATCTGGGGCTCTGTGCTTTCTTTCGTTCTGAACCAGTATTACTGTTTTCTGCACAAAAGCGATTCTGCGAAGCAATGTGAACACTTCTGCTTCCCAGGCACAGAGAAGGTGCTAGCAGGGAATTCTCTGCCTGCCTTTCCCCAGTGCTCTGCAAGCTCTCCAGGACAACAGCAAATCTGGGGCTCTGTGCTTTCTTTCGTTCTGAACAAGTGTTACTGTTTTCTGCACAAAAGCGATTCTGCGAAGCAATGTGAACACTTCTGCTTCCCAGGCACAGAGAAGGTGCTAGCAGGGAATTCTCTGCCTGCCTTTCCCCAGTGCTCTGCAAGCTCTCCAGGACAACAGCAAATCTGGGGCTCTGTGCTTTCTTTCGTTCTGAACCAGTGTTACTGTTTTCTGCACAAAAGCGATTCTGCGAAGCAATGTGAACAGGCACAGAGAAGGTGCTAGCAGGGAATTCTCTGCCTGCCTTTCCCCAGTGCTCTGCAAGCTCTCCAGGACAACATAAAATCTGGGGCTCTGTGCTTTCTTTCGTTCTGAACCAGTATTACTGTTTTCTGCACAAAAGCGATTCTGCGAAGCAATGTGAACACTTCTGCTTCCCAGTTACAGAGAAGGTGCTAGCAGGGAATTCTCTGCCTGCCTTTCCCCAGTGCTCTGCAAGCTCTTCAGGACAACATAAAATCTGGGGCTCTGTGCTTTCTTTCGTTCTGAACCAGTCTTACTGTTTTCTGCACAAAAGCGATTCTGCGAAGCAATGTGAACACTTCTGCTTCCCAGGCACAGAGAAGGTGCTAGCAGGGAATTCTCTGCCTGCCTTTCCCCAGTGCTCTGCAAGCTCTCCAGGACAACAGCAAATCTGGGGCTCTGTGCTTTCTTTCGTTCTGAACAAGTGTTACTGTTTTCTGCACAAAAGCGATTCTGCGAAGCAATGTGAACACTTCTGCTTCCCAGGCACAGAGAAGGTGCTAGCAGGGAATTCTCTGCCTGCCTTTCCCCAGTGCTCTGCAAGCTCTCCAGGACAATATAAAATCTGGCGCTCTGTGCTTTCTTTCGTTCTGAACAAGTGTTACTGTTTTCTGCACAAAAGCGATTCTGCGAAGCAATGTGAACACTTCTGCTTCCCAGGCACAGAGAAGGTGCTAGCAGGGAATTCTCTGCCTGCCTTTCCCCAGTGCTCTGCAAGCTCTCCAGGACAACATAAAATCTGGGGCTCTGTGCTTTCTTTCGTTCTGAACCAGTATTACTGTTTTCTGCACAAAAGCGATTCTGCGAAGCAATGTGAACACTTCTGCTTCCCAGGCACAGAGAAGGTGCTAGCAGGGAATTCTCTGCCTGCCTTTCCCCAGTGCTCTGCAAGCTCTCCAGGACAACAGCAAATCTGGGGCTCTGTGCTTTCTTTCGTTCTGAACAAGTGTTACTGTTTTCTGCACAAAAGCGATTCTGCGAAGCAATGTGAACAGGCACAGAGAAGGTGCTAGCAGGGAATTCTCTGCCTGCCTTTCCCCAGTGCTCTGCAAGCTCTCCAGGACAACATAAAATCTGGGGCTCTGTGCTTTCTTTCGTTCTGAACCAGTATTACTGTTTTCTGCACAAAAGCGATTCTGCGAAGCAATGTGAACACTTCTGCTTCCCAGGCACAGAGAAGGTGCTAGCAGGGAATTCTCTGCCTGCCTTTCCCCAGTGCTCTGCAAGCTCTCCAGGACAACAGCAAATCTGGGGCTCTGTGCTTTCTTTCGTTCTGAACCAGTATTACTGTTTTCTGCACAAAAGCGATTCTGCGAAGCAATGTGAACACTTCTGCTTCCCAGGCACAGAGAAGGTGCTAGCAGGGAATTCTCTGCCTGCCTTTCCCCAGTGCTCTGCAAGCTCTCCAGGACAACAGCAAATCTGGGGCTCTGTGCTTTCTTTCGTTCTGAACCAGTGTTACTGTTTTCTGCACAAAAGCGATTCTGCGAAGCAATGTGAACAGGCACAGAGAAGGTGCTAGCAGGGAATTCTCTGCCTGCCTTTCCCCAGTGCTCTGCAAGCTCTCCAGGACAACAGCAAATCTGGGGCTCTGTGCTTTCTTTCGTTCTGAACCAGTGTTACTGTTTTCTGCACAAAAGCGATTCTGCGAAGCAAGGTGAACACTTCTGCTTCCCAGGCACAGAGAAGGTGCTAGCAGGGAATTCTCTGCCTGCCTTTCCCCAGTGCTCTGCAAGCTCTCCAGGACAACAGCAATTCTGGGGTTCTGTGCTTTCTTTCGTTCTGAACTAGTATTACTGTTTTCTGCACAAAAGCGATTCTGCGAAGCAATGTGAACACTTCTGCTTCCCAGGCACAGAGAAGGTGCTAGCAGGGAATTCTCTGCCTGCCTTTCCCCAGTGCTCTGCAAGCTCTCCAGGACAACAGCAAATCTGGGGCTATGTGCTTTCTTTCGTTCTGAACAAGTGTTACTGTTTTCTGCACAAAAGCGATTCTGCGAAGCAATGTGAACACTTCTGCTTCCCAGGCACAGAGAAGGTGCTAACAGGGAATTCTCTGCCTGCCTTTCCCCAGTGCTCTGCAAGCTCTCCAGGACAACAGCAAATCTGGGGCTCTGTGCTTTCTTTCGTTCTGAACAAGTGTTACTGTTTTCTGCACAAAAGCGATTCTGCGAAGCAATGTGAACACTTCTGCTTCCCAGGCACAGAGAAGGTGCTAGCAGGGAATTCTCTGCCTGCCTTTCCCCAGTGCTCTGCAAGCTCTCCAGGACAACAGCAAATCTGGGGCTCTGTGCTTTCTTTCGTTCTGAACCAGTGTTACTGTTTTCTGAACAAAAGCGATTCTGCGAAGCAAGGTGAACACTTCTGCTTCCCAGGCACAGAGAAGGTGCTAGCAGGGAATTCTCTGCCTGCCTTTCCCCAGTGCTCTGCAAGCTCTCCAGGACAACAGCAAATCTGGGGCTCTGTGCTTTCTTTCGTTCTGAACAAGTGTTACTGTTTTCTGCACAAAAGCGATTCTGCGAAGCAATGTGAACACTTCTGCTTCCCAGGCACAGAGAAGGTGCTAGCAGGGAATTCTCTGCCTGCCTTTCCCCAGTGCTCTGCAAGCTCTCCAGGACAACATAAAATCTGGGGCTCTGTGCTTTCTTTCGTTCTGAACAAGTGTTACTGTTTTCTGCACAAAAGCGATTCTGCGAAGCAATGTGAACACTTCTGCTTCCCAGGCACAGAGAAGGTGCTAGCAGGGAATTCTCTGCCTGCCTTTCCCCAGTGCTCTGCAAGCTCTCCAGGACAACAGCAAATCTGGGGCTCTGTGCTTTCTTTCGTTCTGAACAAGTGTTACTGTTTTCTGCACAAAAGCGATTCTGCGAAGCAATGTGAACAGGCACAGAGAAGGTGCTAGCAGGGAATTCTCTGCCTGCCTTTCCCCAGTGCTCTGCAAGCTCTCCAGGACAACATAAAATCTGGGGCTCTGTGCTTTCTTTCGTTCTGAACCAGTATTACTGTTTTCTGCACAAAAGCGATTCTGCGAAGCAATGTGAACACTTCTGCTTCCCAGTTACAGAGAAGGTGCTAGCAGGGAATTCTCTGCCTGCCTTTCCCCAGTGCTCTGCAAGCTCTTCAGGACAACATAAAATCTGGGGCTCTGTGCTTTCTTTCGTTCTGAACCAGTCTTACTGTTTTCTGCACAAAAGCGATTCTGCGAAGCAATGTGAACACTTCTGCTTCCCAGGCACAGAGAAGGTGCTAGCAGGGAATTCTCTGCCTGCCTTTCCCCAGTGCTCTGCAAGCTCTCCAGGACAACAGCAAATCTGGGGCTCTGTGCTTTCTTTCGTTCTGAACAAGTGTTACTGTTTTCTGCACAAAAGCGATTCTGCGAAGCAATGTGAACACTTCTGCTTCCCAGGCACAGAGAAGGTGCTAGCAGGGAATTCTCTGCCTGCCTTTCCCCAGTGCTCTGCAAGCTCTCCAGGACAATATAAAATCTGGCGCTCTGTGCTTTCTTTCGTTCTGAACAAGTGTTACTGTTTTCTGCACAAAAGCGATTCTGCGAAGCAATGTGAACACTTCTGCTTCCCAGGCACAGAGAAGGTGCTAGCAGGGAATTCTCTGCCTGCCTTTCCCCAGTGCTCTGCAAGCTCTCCAGGACAACATAAAATCTGGGGCTCTGTGCTTTCTTTCGTTCTGAACAAGTGTTACTGTTTTCTGCACAAAAGCGATTCTGCGAAGCAAGGTGAACACTTCTGCTTCCCAGGCACAGAGAAGGTGCTAGCAGGGAATTCTCTGCCTGCCTTTCCCCAGTGCTCTGCAAGCTCTCCAGGACAACAGCAAATCTGGGGCTATGTGCTTTCTTTCGTTCTGAACAAGTGTTACTGTTTTCTGCACAAAAGCGATTCTACGAAGCAAGGTGAACACTTCTGCTTCCCAGGCACAGAGAAGGTGCTAGCAGGGAATTCTCTGCCTGCCTTTCCCCAGTGCTCTGCAAGCTCTCCAGGACAACATAAAATCTGGGGCTCTGTGCTTTCTTTCGTTCTGAACAAGTGTTACTGTTTTCTGCACAAAAGAGATTCTGCGAAGTAATGTGAACACGTCTGCTTCCCAGGCACAGAGAAGGTGCTAGCAGGGAATTCTCTGCCTGCCTTTCCCCAGTGCTCTGCAAGCTCTCCAGGACAACAGCAAATCTGGGGCTCTGTGCTTTCTTTCGTTCTGAACAAGTGTTACTGTTTTCTGCACAAAAGCGATTCTGCGAAGCAAGGTGAACACTTCTGCTTCCCAGGCACAGAGAAGGTGCTAGCAGGGAATTCTCTGCCTGCCTTTCCCCAGTGCTCTGCAAGCTCTCCAGGACAACAGCAATTCTGGGGCTCTGTGCTTTCTTTCGTTCTGAACAAGTGTTACTGTTTTCTGCACAAAAGCGATTCTGCGAAGCAATGTGAACACTTCTGCTTCCCAGGCACAGAGAAGGTGCTAGCAGGGAATTCTCTGCCTGCCTTTCCCCAGTGCTCTGCAAGCTCTCCAGGACAACATAAAATCTGGGGCTCTGTGCTTTCTTTCGTTCTGAACAAGTGTTACTGTTTTCTGCACAAAAGCCATTCTGCGAAGCAATGTGAACACTTCTGCTTCCCAGGCACAGAGAAGGTGCTAGCAGGGAATTCTCTGCCTGCCTTTCCCCAGTGCTCTGCAAGCTCTCCAGGACAACAGCAAATCTGGGGCTCTGTGCTTTCTTTCGTTCTGAACCAGTGTTACTGTTTTCTGCACAAAAGCGATTCTGCGAAGCAATGTGAACAGGCACAGAGAAGGTGCTAGCAGGGAATTCTCTGCCTGCCTTTCCCCAGTGCTCTGCAAGCTCTCCAGGACAACATAAAATCTGGCGCTCTGTGCTTTCTTTCGTTCTGAACCAGTATTACTGTTTTCTGCACAAAAGCGATTCTGCGAAGCAATGTGAACACTTCTGCTTCCCAGTTACAGAGAAGGTGCTAGCAGGGAATTCTCTGCCTGCCTTTCCCCAGTGCTCTGCAAGCTCTTCAGGACAACATAAAATCTGGGGCTCTGTGCTTTCTTTCGTTCTGAACCAGTCTTACTGTTTTCTGCACAAAAGCGATTCTGCGAAGCAATGTGAACACTTCTGCTTCCCAGGCACAGAGAAGGTGCTAGCAGGGAATTCTCTGCCTGCCTTTCCCCAGTGCTCTGCAAGCTCTCCAGGACAATATAAAATCTGGCGCTCTGTGCTTACTTTCGTTCTGAACAAGTGTTACTGTTTTCTGCACAAAAGCGATTCTGCGAAGCAATGTGAACACTTCTGCTTCCCAGGCACAGAGAAGGTGCTAGCAGGGAATTCTCTGCCTGCCTTTCCCCAGTGCTCTGCAAGCTCTCCAGGACAACAGCAAATCTGGGGCTCTGTGCTTTCTTTCGTTCTGAACAAGTGTTACTGTTTTCTGCACAAAAGCGATTCTGCGAAGCAATGTGAACACTTCTGCTTCCCAGTTACAGAGAAGGTGCTAGCAGGGAATTCTCTGCCTGCCTTTCCCCAGTGCTCTGCAAGCTCTCCAGGACAATATAAAATCTGGCGCTCTGTGCTTTCTTTCGTTCTGAACAAGTGTTACTGTTTTCTGCACAAAAGCGATTCTGCGAAGCAATGTGAACACTTCTGCTTCCCAGGCACAGAGAAGGTGCTAGCAGGGAATTCTCTGCCTGCCTTTCCCCAGTGCTCTGCAAGCTCTCCAGGACAACAGCAAATCTGGGGCTCTGTGCTTTCTTTCGTTCTGAACAAGTGTTACTGTTTTCTGCACAAAAGCGATTCTGCGAAGCAAGGTGAACACTTCTGCTTCCCAGGCACAGAGAAGGTGCTAGCAGGGAATTCTCTGCCTGCCTTTCCCCAGTGCTCTGCAAGCTCTCCAGGACAACATAAAATCTGGGGCTCTGTGCTTTCTTTCGTTCTGAACAAGTGTTACTGTTTTCTGCACAAAAGCGATTCTGCAAAGCAATGTGAACACTTCTGCTTCCCAGTTACAGAGAAGGTGCTAGCAGGGAATTCTCTGCCTGCCTTTCCCCAGTGCTCTGCAAGCTCTCCAGGACAACAGCAAATCTGGGGCTCTGTGCTTTCTTTCGTTCTGAACCAGTGTTACTGTTTTCTGCACAAAAGCGATTCTGCGAAGCAATGTGAACAGGCACAGAGAAGGTGCTAGCAGGGAATTCTCTGCCTGCCTTTCCCCAGTGCTCTGCAAGCTCTCCAGGACAACATAAAATCTGGGGCTCTGTGCTTTCTTTCGTTCTGAACCAGTATTACTGTTTTCTGCACAAAAGCGATTCTGCGAAGCAATGTGAACACTTCTGCTTCCCAGTTACAGAGAAGGTGCTAGCAGGGAATTCTCTGCCTGCCTTTCCCCAGTGCTCTGCAAGCTCTTCAGGACAACATAAAATCTGGGGCTCTGTGCTTTCTTTCGTTCTGAACCAGTCTTACTGTTTTCTGCACAAAAGCGATTCTGCGAAGCAATGTGAACACTTCTGCTTCCCAGGCACAGAGAAGGTGCTAGCAGGGAATTCTCTGCCTGCCTTTCCCCAGTGCTCTGCAAGCTCTCCAGGAAAACAGCAAATCTGGGGCTCTGTGCTTTCTTTCGTTCTGAACCAGTCTTACTGTTTTCTGCACAAAAGCGATTCTGCGAAGCAATGTGAACAGGCACAGAGAAGGTGCTAGCAGGGAATTCTCTGCCTGCCTTTCCCCAGTGCTCTGCAAGCTCTCCAGGACAACAGCAAATCTGGGGCTCTGTGCTTTCTTTAGTTCTGAGCCAGTGTTACTGTTTTCTGCACAAAAGCGATTCTGCGAAGCAAGGTGAACACTTCTGCTTCCCAGGCACAGAGAAGGTGCTAGCAGGGAATTCTCTGCCTGCCTTTCCCCAGTGCTCTGCAAGCTCTCCAGGACAACAGCAAATCTGGGGCTCTGTGCTTTCTTTAGTTCTGAGCCAGTGTTACTGTTTTCTGCACAAAAGCGATTCTGCGAAGCAAGGTGAACACTTCTGCTTCCCAGGCACAGAGAAGGTGCTAGCAGGGAATTCTCTGCCTGCCTTTCCCCAGTGCTCTGCAAGCTCTCCAGGACAACAGCAATTCTGGGGCTCTGTGCTTTCTTTCGTTCTGAACAAGTGTTACTGTTTTCTGCACAAAAGCGATTCTGCGAAGCAATGTGAACACTTCTGCTTCCCAGGCACAGAGAAGGTGCTAGCAGGGAATTCTCTGCCTGCCTTTCCCCAGTGCTCTGCAAGCTCTCCAGGACAACAGCAAATCTGGGGCTCTGTGCTTTCTTTCGTTCTGAACTAGTATTACTGTTTTCTGCACAAAAGCGATTCTGCGAACCAATGTGAACAGGCACAGAGAAGGTTCTAGCAGGGAATTCTCTGCCTGCCTTTCCCCAGTGCTCTGCAAGCTCTCCAGGACAACATAAAATCTGGGGCTCTGTGCTTTCTTTCGTTCTGAACCAGTGTTACTGTTTTCTGCACAAAAGCGATTCTGCGAAGCAATGTGAACAGGCACAGAGAAGGTGCTAGCAGGGAATTCTCTGCCTGCCTTTCCCCAGTGCTCTGCAAGCTCTCCAGGACAACAGCAATTCTGGGGCTCTGTGCTTTCTTTCGTTCTGAACAAGTGTTACTGTTTTCTGCACAAAAGCGATTCTGCGAAGCAATGTGAACACTTCTGCTTCCCAGGCACAGAGAAGGTGCTAGCAGGGAATTCTCTGCCTGCCTTTCCCCAGTGCTCTGCAAGCTCTCCAGGACAACATAAAATCTGGGGCTCTGTGCTTTCTTTCGTTCTGAACAAGTGTTACTGTTTTCTGCACAAAAGCGATTCTGCGAAGCAATGTGAACACTTCTGCTTCCCAGGCACAGAGAAGGTGCTAGCAGGGAATTCTCTGCCTGCCTTTCCCCAGTGCTCTGCAAGCTCTCCAGGACAACAGCAAATCTGGGGCTCTGTGCTTTCTTTCGTTCTGAACCAGTGTTACTGTTTTCTGAACAAAAGCGATTCTGCGAAGCAAGGTGAACACTTCTGCTTCCCAGGCACAGAGAAGGTGCTAGCAGGGAATTCTCTGCCTGCCTTTCCCCAGTGCTCTGCAAGCTCTCCAGGACAACAGCAAATCTGGGGCTCTGTGCTTTCTTTCGTTCTGAACCAGTGTTACTGTTTTCTGCACAAAAGCGATTCTGCGAAGCAATGTGAACAGGCACAGAGAAGGTGCTAGCAGGGAATTCTCTGCCTGCCTTTCCCCAGTGCTCTGCAAGCTCTCCAGGACAACATAAAATCTGGGGCTCTGTGCTTTCTTTCGTTCTGAACCAGTATTACTGTTTTCTGCACAAAAGCGATTCTGCGAAGCAATGTGAACACTTCTGCTTCCCAGGTTACAGAGAAGGTGCTAGCAGGGAATTCTCTGCCTGCCTTTCCCCAGTGCTCTGCAAGCTCTTCAGGACAACATAAAATCTGGGGCTCTGTGCTTTCTTTCGTTCTGAACCAGTCTTACTGTTTTCTGCACAAAAGCGATTCTGCGAAGCAATGTGAACACTTCTGCTTCCCAGGCACAGAGAAGGTGCTAGCAGGGAATTCTCTGCCTGCCTTTCCCCAGTGCTCTGCAAGCTCTCCAGGACAACAGCAAATCTGGGGCTCTGTGCTTTCTTTCGTTCTGAACAAGTGTTACTGTTTTCTGCACAAAAGCGATTCTGCGAAGCAATGTGAACACTTCTGCTTCCCAGGCACAGAGAAGGTGCTAGCAGGGAATTCTCTGCCTGCCTTTCCCCAGTGCTCTGCAAGCTCTCCAGGACAATATAAAATCTGGCGCTCTGTGCTTTCTTTCGTTCTGAACAAGTGTTACTGTTTTCTGCACAAAAGCGATTCTGCGAAGCAATGTGAACACTTCTGCTTCCCAGGCACAGAGAAGGTGCTAGCAGGGAATTCTCTGCCTGCCTTTCCCCAGTGCTCTGCAAGCTCTCCAGGACAACAGCAAATCTGGGGCTCTGTGCTTTCTTTCGTTCTGAACAAGTGTTACTGTTTTCTGCACAAAAGCGATTCTGCGAAGCAAGGTGAACACTTCTGCTTCCCAGGCACAGAGAAGGTGCTAGCAGGGAATTCTCTGCCTGCCTTTCCCCAGTGCTCTGCAAGCTCTCCAGGACAACAGCAAATCTGGGGCTATGTGCTTTCTTTCGTTCTGAACAAGTGTTACTGTTTTCTGCACAAAAGCGATTCTACGAAGCAAGGTGAACACTTCTGCTTCCCAGGCACAGAGAAGGTGCTAGCAGGGAATTCTCTGCCTGCCTTTCCCCAGTGCTCTGCAAGCTCTCCAGGACAACATAAAATCTGGGGCTCTGTGCTTTCTTTCGTTCTGAACAAGTGTTACTGTTTTCTGCACAAAAGAGATTCTGCGAAGCAATGTGAACACTTCTGCTTCCCAGTTACAGAGAAGGTGCTAGCAGGGAATTCTCTGCCTGCCTTTCCCCAGTGCTCTGCAAGCTCTCCAGGACAACAGCAAAACTGGGGCTCTGTGCTTTCTTTCGTTCTGAACTAGTATTACTGTTTTCTGCACAAAAGCGATTCTGCGAACCAATGTGAACAGGCACAGAGAAGGTTCTAGCAGGGAATTCTCTGCCTGCCTTTCCCCAGTGCTCTGCAAGCTCTCCAGGACAACATAAAATCTGGGGCTCTGTGCTTTCTTTCGTTCTGAACAAGTGTTACTGTTTTCTGCACAAAAGCGATTCTGCGAAGCAATGTGAACACTTCTGCTTCCCAGGCACAGAGAAGGTGCTAGCAGGGAATTCTCTGCCTGCCTTTCCCCAGTGCTCTGCAAGCTCTCCAGGACAACAGCAAATCTGGCGCTCTGTGCTTTCTTTCGTTCTGAACCAGTGTTACTGTTTTCTGCACAAAAGCGATTCTGCGAAGCAATGTGAACAGGCACAGAGAAGGTGCTAGCAGGGAATTCTCTGCCTGCCTTTCCCCAGTGCTCTGCAAGCTCTCCAGGACAACATAAAATCTGGGGCTCTGTGCTTTCTTTCGTTCTGAACAAGTGTTACTGTTTTCTGCACAAAAGCGATTCTGCGAAGCAATGTGAACACTTCTGCTTCCCAGGCACAGAGAAGGTGCTAGCAGGGAATTCTCTGCCTGCCTTTCCCCAGTGCTCTGCAAGCTCTCCAGGACAATATAAAATCTGGCGCTCTGTGCTTTCTTTCGTTCTGAACAAGTGTTACTGTTTTCTGCACAAAAGCGATTCTGCGAAGCAATGTGAACACTTCTGCTTCCCAGGCACAGAGAAGGTGCTAGCAGGGAATTCTCTGCCTGCCTTTCCCCAGTGCTCTGCAAGCTCTCCAGGACAATATAAAATCTGGCGCTCTGTGCTTTCTTTCGTTCTGAACAAGTGTTACTGTTTTCTGCACAAAAGCGATTCTGCGAAGCAAGGTGAACACTTCTGCTTCCCAGGCACAGAGAAGGTGCTAGCAGGGAATTCTCTGCCTGCCTTTCCCCAGTGCTCTGCAAGCTCTCCAGGACAACAGCAAATCTGGGGCTATGTGCTTTCTTTCGTTCTGAACAAGTGTTACTGTTTTCTGCACAAAAGCGATTCTACGAAGCAAGGTGAACACTTCTGCTTCCCAGGCACAGAGAAGGTGCTAGCAGGGAATTCTCTGCCTGCCTTTCCCCAGTGCTCTGCAAGCTCTCCAGGACAACATAAAATCTGGGGCTCTGTGCTTTCTTTCGTTCTGAACAAGTGTTACTGTTTTCTGCACAAAAGAGATTCTGCGAAGCAATGTGAACACTTCTGCTTCCCAGTTACAGAGAAGGTGCTAGCAGGGAATTCTCTGCCTGCCTTTCCCCAGTGCTCTGCAAGCTCTCCAGGACAACATCAAAACTGGGGCTCTGTGCTTTCTTTCGTTCTGAACTAGTATTACTGTTTTCTGCACAAAAGCGATTCTGCGAACCAATGTGAACAGGCACAGAGAAGGTTCTAGCAGGGAATTCTCTGCCTGCCTTTCCCCAGTGCTCTGCAAGCTCTCCAGGACAACATAAAATCTGGGGCTCTGTGCTTTCTTTCGTTCTGAACAAGTGTTACTGTTTTCTGCACAAAAGCGATTCTGCGAAGCAATGTGAACACTTCTGCTTCCCAGGCACAGAGAAGGTGCTAGCAGGGAATTCTCTGCCTGCCTTTCCCCAGTGCTCTGCAAGCTCTCCAGGACAACAGCAAATCTGGCGCTCTGTGCTTTCTTTCGTTCTGAACCAGTGTTACTGTTTTCTGCACAAAAGCGATTCTGCGAAGCAATGTGAACAGGCACAGAGAAGGTGCTAGCAGGGAATTCTCTGCCTGCCTTTCCCCAGTGCTCTGCAAGCTCTCCAGGACAACATAAAATCTGGGGCTCTGTGCTTTCTTTCGTTCTGAACAAGTGTTACTGTTTTCTGCACAAAAGCGATTCTGCGAAGCAATGTGAACACTTCTGCTTCCCAGGCACAGAGAAGGTGCTAGCAGGGAATTCTCTGCCTGCCTTTCCCCAGTGCTCTGCAAGCTCTCCAGGACAATATAAAATCTGGCGCTCTGTGCTTTCTTTCGTTCTGAACAAGTGTTACTGTTTTCTGCACAAAAGCGATTCTGCGAAGCAATGTGAACACTTCTGCTTCCCAGGCACAGAGAAGGTGCTAGCAGGGAATTCTCTGCCTGCCTTTCCCCAGTGCTCTGCAAGCTCTCCAGGACAATATAAAATCTGGCGCTCTGTGCTTTCTTTCGTTCTGAACAAGTGTTACTGTTTTCTGCACAAAAGCGATTCTGCGAAGCAATGTGAACACTTCTGCTTCCCAGGCACAGAGAAGGTGCTAGCAGGGAATTCTCTGCCTGCCTTTCCCCAGTGCTCTGCAAGCTCTCCAGGACAACATAAAATCTGGGGCTCTGTGCTTTCTTTCGTTCTGAACCAGTATTACTGTTTTCTGCACAAAAGCGATTCTGCGAAGCAATGTGAACACTTCTGCTTCCCAGGCACAGAGAAGGTGCTAGCAGGGAATTCTCTGCCTGCCTTTCCCCAGTGCTCTGCAAGCTCTTCAGGACAACATAAAATCTGGGGCTCTGTGCTTTCTTTCGTTCTGAACCAGTCTTACTGTTTTCTGCACAAAAGCGATTCTGCGAAGCAATGTGAACACTTCTGCTTCCCAGGCACAGAGAAGGTGCTAGCAGGGAATTCTCTGCCTGCCTTTCCCCAGTGCTCTGCAAGCTCTCCAGGACAATATAAAATCTGGCGCTCTGTGCTTTCTTTCGTTCTGAACAAGTGTTACTGTTTTCTGCACAAAAGCGATTCTGCGAAGCAATGTGAACACTTCTGCTTCCCAGGCACAGAGAAGGTGCTAGCAGGGAATTCTCTGCCTGCCTTTCCCCAGTGCTCTGCAAGCTCTCCAGGACAACATAAAATCTGGGGCTCTGTGCTTTCTTTCGTTCTGAACAAGTGTTACTGTTTTCTGCACAAAAGCGATTCTGCGAAGCAATGTGAACAGGCACAGAGAAGGTGCTAGCAGGGAATTCTCTGCCTGCCTTTCCCCAGTGCTCTGCAAGCTCTCCAGGACAACATAAAATCTGGGGCTCTGTGCTTTCTTTCGTTCTGAACAAGTGTTACTGTTTTCTGCACAAAAGCGATTCTGCGAAGCAATGTGAACACTTCTGCTTCCCAGGCACAGAGAAGGTGCTAGCAGGGAATTCTCTGCCTGCCTTTCCCCAGTGCTCTGCAAGCTCTCCAGGACAACATAAAATCTGGGGCTCTGTGCTTTCTTTCGTTCTGAACCAGTCTTACTGTTTTCTGCACAAAAGCGATTCTGCGAAGCAATGTGAACACTTGTGCTTCCCAGGCACAGAGAAGGTGCTAGCAGGGAATTCTCTGCCTGCCTTTCCCCAGTGCTCTGCAAGCTCTCCAGGACAACAGCAAATCTGGGGCTCTGTGCTTTCTTTCGTTCTGAACCAGTGTTACTGTTTTCTGCACAAAAGCGATTCTGCGAACCAATGTGAACAGGCACAGAGAAGGTTCTAGCAGGGAATTCTCTGCCTGCCTTTCCCCAGTGCTCTGCAAGCTCTCCAGGACAACATAAAATCTGGGGCTCTGTGCTTTCTTTCGTTCTGAACAAGTGTTACTGTTTTCTGCACAAAAGCGATTCTGCGAAGCAATGTGAACAGGCACAGAGAAGGTGCTAGCAGGGAATTCTCTGCCTGCCTTTCCCCAGTGCTCTGCAAGCTCTCCAGGACAACAGCAATTCTGGGGCTCTGTGCTTTCTTTCGTTCTGAACAAGTGTTACTGTTTTCTGCACAAAAGCGATTCTGCGAAGCAATGTGAACACTTCTGCTTCCCAGGCACAGAGAAGGTGCTAGCAGGGAATTCTCTGCCTGCCTTTCCCCAGTGCTCTGCAAGCTCTCCAGGACAACATAAAATCTGGGGCTCTGTGCTTTCTTTCGTTCTGAACAAGTGTTACTGTTTTCTGCACAAAAGCGATTCTGCGAAGCAATGTGAACACTTCTGCTTCCCAGGCACAGAGAAGGTGCTAGCAGGGAATTCTCTGCCTGCCTTTCCCCAGTGCTCTGCAAGCTCTCCAGGACAACAGCAAATCTGGGGCTCTGTGCTTTCTTTCGTTCTGAACCAGTGTTACTGTTTTCTGCACAAAAGCGATTCTGCGAAGCAATGTGAACACTTCTGCTTCCCAGGCACAGAGAAGGTGCTAGCAGGGAATTCTCTGCCTGCCTTTCCCCAGTGCTCTGCAAGCTCTCCAGGACAACAGAAAATCTGGGGCTCTGTGCTTTCTTTCGTTCTGAACAAGTGTTACTGTTTTCTGCACAAAAGCGATTCTGCGAAGCAATGTGAACAGGCACAGAGAAGGTGCTAGCAGGGAATTCTCTGCCTGACTTTCCCCAGTGCTCTGCAAGCTCTCCAGGACAACATAAAATCTGGGGCTCTGTGCTTTCTTTCGTTCTGAACCAGTATTACTGTTTTCTGCACAAAAGCGATTCTGCGAAGCAATGTGAACACTTCTGCTTCCCAGGCACAGAGAAGGTGCTAGCAGGGAATTCTCTGCCTGCCTTTCCCCAGTGCTCTGCAAGCTCTCCAGGACAACAGCAAATCTGGGGCTCTGTGCTTTCTTTCGTTCTGAACCAGTATTACTGTTTTCTGCACAAAAGCGATTCTGCGAAGCAATGTGAACACTTCTGCTTCCCAGGCACAGAGAAGGTGCTAGCAGGGAATTCTCTGCCTGCCTTTCCCCAGTGCTCTGCAAGCTCTCCAGGACAACAGCAAATCTGGGGCTCTGTGCTTTCTTTCGTTCTGAACAAGTGTTACTGTTTTCTGCACAAAAGCGATTCTGCGAAGCAATGTGAACACTTCTGCTTCCCAGGCACAGAGAAGGTGCTAGCAGGGAATTCTCTGCCTGCCTTTCCCCAGTGCTCTGCAAGCTCTCCAGGACAACAGCAAATCTGGGGCTCTGTGCTTTCTTTCGTTCTGAACCAGTGTTACTGTTTTCTGCACAAAAGCGATTCTGCGAAGCAATGTGAACAGGCACAGAGAAGGTGCTAGCAGGGAATTCTCTGCCTGCCTTTCCCCAGTGCTCTGCAAGCTCTCCAGGACAACATAAAATCTGGGGCTCTGTGCTTTCTTTCGTTCTGAACCAGTATTACTGTTTTCTGCACAAAAGCGATTCTGCGAAGCAATGTGAACACTTCTGCTTCCCAGTTACAGAGAAGGTGCTAGCAGGGAATTCTCTGCCTGCCTTTCCCCAGTGCTCTGCAAGCTCTTCAGGACAACATAAAATCTGGGGCTCTGTGCTTTCTTTCGTTCTGAACCAGTCTTACTGTTTTCTGCACAAAAGCGATTCTGCGAAGCAATGTGAACACTTCTGCTTCCCAGGCACAGAGAAGGTGCTAGCAGGGAATTCTCTGCCTGCCTTTCCCCAGTGCTCTGCAAGCTCTCCAGGACAACAGCAAATCTGGGGCTCTGTGCTTTCTTTCGTTCTGAACAAGTGTTACTGTTTTCTGCACAAAAGCGATTCTGCGAAGCAATGTGAACACTTCTGCTTCCCAGGCACAGAGAAGGTGCTAGCAGGGAATGCTCTGCCTGCCTTTCCCCAGTGCTCTGCAAGCTCTCCAGGACAATATAAAATCTGGCGCTCTGTGCTTTCTTTCGTTCTGAACAAGTGTTACTGTTTTCTGCACAAAAGCGATTCTGCGAAGCAATGTGAACACTTCTGCTTCCCAGGCACAGAGAAGGTGCTAGCAGGGAATTCTCTGCCTGCCTTTCCCCAGTGCTCTGCAAGCTCTCCAGGACAACATAAAATCTGGGGCTCTGTGCTTTCTTTCGTTCTGAACAAGTGTTACTGTTTTCTGCACAAAAGCGATTCTGCGAAGCAATGGGAACACTTCTGCTTCCCAGGCACAGAGAAGGTGCTAGCAGGGAATTCTCTGCCTGCCTTTCCCCAGTGCTCTGCAAGCTCTCCAGGACAACAGCAAATCTGGGGCTCTGTGCTTTCTTTCGTTCTGAACAAGTGTTACTGTTTTCTGCACAAAAGCGATTCTGCGAAGCAATGTGAACAGGCACAGAGAAGGTGCTAGCAGGGAATTCTCTGCCTGCCTTTCCCCAGTGCTCTGCAAGCTCTCCAGGACAACATAAAATCTGGGGCTCTGTGCTTTCTTTCGTTCTGAACCAGTATTACTGTTTTCTGCACAAAAGCGATTCTGCGAAGCAATGTGAACACTTCTGCTTCCCAGGCACAGAGAAGGTGCTAGCAGGGAATTCTCTGCCTGCCTTTCCCCAGTGCTCTGCAAGCTCTCCAGGACAACAGCAAATCTGGGGCTATGTGCTTTCTTTCGTTCTGAACCAGTATTACTGTTTTCTGCACAAAAGCGATTCTGCGAAGCAATGTGAACACTTCTGCTTCCCAGGCACAGAGAAGGTGCTAGCAGGGAATTCTCTGCCTGCCTTTCCCCAGTGCTCTGCAAGCTCTCCAGGACAACAGCAAATCTGGGGCTCTGTGCTTTCTTTCGTTCTGAACCAGTGTTACTGTTTTCTGCACAAAAGCGATTCTGCGAAGCAATGTGAACAGGCACAGAGAAGGTGCTAGCAGGGAATTCTCTGCCTGCCTTTCCCCAGTGCTCTGCAAGCTCTCCAGGACAACAGCAAATCTGGGGCTCTGTGCTTTCTTTCGTTCTGAGCCAGTGTTACTGTTTTCTGCACAAAAGCGATTCTGCGAAGCAAGGTGAACACTTCTGCTTCCCAGGCACAGAGAAGGTGCTAGCAGGGAATTCTCTGCCTGCCTTTCCCCAGTGCTCTGCAAGCTCTCCAGGACAACAGCAATTCTGGGGCTCTGTGCTTTCTTTCGTTCTGAACTAGTATTACTGTTTTCTGCACAAAAGCGATTCTGCGAAGCAATGTGAACACTTCTGCTTCCCAGGCACAGAGAAGGTGCTAGCAGGGAATTCTCTGCCTGCCTTTCCCCAGTGCTCTGCAAGCTCTCCAGGACAACATAAAATCTGGGGCTCTGTGCTTTCTTTCGTTCTGAACAAGTGTTACTGTTTTCTGCACAAAAGCGATTCTGCGAAGCAATGTGAACACTTCTGCTTCCCAGGCACAGAGAAGGTGCTAGCAGGGAATTCTCTGCCTGCCTTTCCCCAGTGCTCTGCAAGCTCTCCAGGACAACAGCAAATCTGGGGCTCTGTGCTTTCTTTCGTTCTGAACTAGTATTACTGTTTTCTGCACAAAAGCGATTCTGCGAACCAATGTGAACAGGCACAGAGAAGGTTCTAGCAGGGAATTCTCTGCCTGCCTTTCCCCAGTGCTCTGCAAGCTCTCCAGGACAACATAAAATCTGGGGCTCTGTGCTTTCTTTCGTTCTGAACAAGTGTTACTGTTTTCTGCACAAAAGCGATTCTGCGAAGCAATGTGAACACTTCTGCTTCCCAGGCACAGAGAAGGTGCTAGCAGGGAATTCTCTGCCTGCCTTTCCCCAGTGCTCTGCAAGCTCTCCAGGACAACAGCAAATCTGGCGCTCTGTGCTTTCTTTCGTTCTGAACCAGTGTTACTGTTTTCTGCACAAAAGCGATTCTGCGAAGCAATGTGAACAGGCACAGAGAAGGTGCTAGCAGGGAATTCTCTGCCTGCCTTTCCCCAGTGCTCTGCAAGCTCTCCAGGACAACATAAAATCTGGGGCTCTGTGCTTTCTTTCGTTCTGAACAAGTGTTACTGTTTTCTGCACAAAAGCGATTCTGCGAAGCAATGTGAACACTTCTGCTTCCCAGGCACAGAGAAGGTGCTAGCAGGGAATTCTCTGCCTGCCTTTCCCCAGTGCTCTGCAAGCTCTCCAGGACAATATAAAATCTGGCGCTCTGTGCTTTCTTTCGTTCTGAACAAGTGTTACTGTTTTCTGCACAAAAGCGATTCTGCGAAGCAATGTGAACACTTCTGCTTCCCAGGCACAGAGAAGGTGCTAGCAGGGAATTCTCTGCCTGCCTTTCCCCAGTGCTCTGCAAGCTCTCCAGGACAATATAAAATCTGGCGCTCTGTGCTTTCTTTCGTTCTGAACAAGTGTTACTGTTTTCTGCACAAAAGCGATTCTGCGAAGCAATGTGAACACTTCTGCTTCCCAGGCACAGAGAAGGTGCTAGCAGGGAATTCTCTGCCTGCCTTTCCCCAGTGCTCTGCAAGCTCTCCAGGACAACATAAAATCTGGGGCTCTGTGCTTTCTTTCGTTCTGAACAAGTGTTACTGTTTTCTGCACAAAAGCGATTCTGCGAAGCAATGTGAACACTTCTGCTTCCCAGGCACAGAGAAGGTGCTAGCAGGGAATTCTCTGCCTGCCTTTCCCCAGTGCTCTGCAAGCTCTCCAGGACAACAGCAAATCTGGCGCTCTGTGCTTTCTTTCGTTCTGAACCAGTGTTACTGTTTTCTGCACAAAAGCGATTCTGCGAAGCAATGTGAACAGGCACAGAGAAGGTGCTAGCAGGGAATTCTCTGCCTGCCTTTCCCCAGTGCTCTGCAAGCTCTCCAGGACAACATAAAATCTGGGGCTCTGTGCTTTCTTTCGTTCTGAACAAGTGTTACTGTTTTCTGCACAAAAGCGATTCTGCGAAGCAATGTGAACACTTCTGCTTCCCAGGCACAGAGAAGGTGCTAGCAGGGAATTCTCTGCCTGCCTTTCCCCAGTGCTCTGCAAGCTCTCCAGGACAATATAAAATCTGGCGCTCTGTGCTTTCTTTCGTTCTGAACAAGTGTTACTGTTTTCTGCACAAAAGCGATTCTGCGAAGCAATGTGAACACTTCTGCTTCCCAGGCACAGAGAAGGTGCTAGCAGGGAATTCTCTGCCTGCCTTTCCCCAGTGCTCTGCAAGCTCTCCAGGACAATATAAAATCTGGCGCTCTGTGCTTTCTTTCGTTCTGAACAAGTGTTACTGTTTTCTGCACAAAAGCGATTCTGCGAAGCAATGTGAACACTTCTGCTTCCCAGGCACAGAGAAGGTGCTAGCAGGGAATTCTCTGCCTGCCTTTCCCCAGTGCTCTGCAAGCTCTCCAGGACAACATAAAATCTGGGGCTCTGTGCTTTCTTTCGTTCTGAACCAGTATTACTGTTTTCTGCACAAAAGCGATTCTGCGAAGCAATGTGAACACTTCTGCTTCCCAGTTACAGAGAAGGTGCTAGCAGGGAATTCTCTGCCTGCCTTTCCCCAGTGCTCTGCAAGCTCTTCAGGACAACATAAAATCTGGGGCTCTGTGCTTTCTTTCGTTCTGAACCAGTCTTACTGTTTTCTGCACAAAAGCGATTCTGCGAAGCAATGTGAACACTTCTGCTTCCCAGGCACAGAGAAGGTGCTAGCAGGGAATTCTCTGCCTGCCTTTCCCCAGTGCTCTGCAAGCTCTCCAGGACAATATAAAATCTGGCGCTCTGTGCTTTCTTTCGTTCTGAACAAGTGTTACTGTTTTCTGCACAAAAGCGATTCTGCGAAGCAATGTGAACACTTCTGCTTCCCAGGCACAGAGAAGGTGCTAGCAGGGAATTCTCTGCCTGCCTTTCCCCAGTGCTCTGCAAGCTCTCCAGGACAACAGCAAATCTGGGGCTCTGTGCTTTCTTTCGTTCTGAACCAGTATTACTGTTTTCTGCACAAAAGCGATTCTGCGAAGCAATGTGAACACTTCTGCTTCCCAGGCACAGAGAAGGTGCTAGCAGGGAATTCTCTGCCTGCCTTTCCCCAGTGCTCTGCAAGCTCTCCAGGACAATATAAAATCTGGCGCTCTGTGCTTTCTTTCGTTCTGAACAAGTGTTACTGTTTTCTGCACAAAAGCGATTCTGCGAAGCAATGTGAACACTTCTGCTTCCCAGGCACAGAGAAGGTGCTAGCAGGGAATTCTCTGCCTGCCTTTCCCCAGTGCTCTGCAAGCTCTCCAGGACAACATAAAATCTGGGGCTCTGTGCTTTCTTTCGTTCTGAACAAGTGTTACTGTTTTCTGCACAAAAGCGATTCTGCGAAGCAATGTGAACAGGCACAGAGAAGGTGCTAGCAGGGAATTCTCTGCCTGCCTTTCCCCAGTGCTCTGCAAGCTCTCCAGGACAACAGCAAATCTGGGGCTCTGTGCTTTCTTTCGTTCTGAACAAGTGTTACTGTTTTCTGCACAAAAGCGATTCTGCGAAGCAATGTGAACACTTCTGCTTCCCAGGCACAGAGAAGGTGCTAGCAGGGAATTCTCTGCCTGCCTTTCCCCAGTGCTCTGCAAGCTCTCCAGGACAACATAAAATCTGGGGCTCTGTGCTTTCTTTCGTTCTGAACCAGTCTTACTGTTTTCTGCACAAAAGCGATTCTGCGAAGCAATGTGAACACTTGTGCTTCCCAGGCACAGAGAAGGTGCTAGCAGGGAATTCTCTGCCTGCCTTTCCCCAGTGCTCTGCAAGCTCTCCAGGACAACATAAAATCTGGGGCTCTGTGCTTTCTTTCGTTCTGAACCAGTGTTACTGTTTTCTGCACAAAAGCGATTCTGCGAAGCAATGTGAACAGGCACAGAGAAGGTGCTAGCAGGGAATTCTCTGCCTGCCTTTCCCCAGTGCTCTGCAAGCTCTCCAGGACAACATAAAATCTGGGGCTCTGTGCTTTCTTTCGTTCTGAACCAGTATTACTGTTTTCTGCACAAAAGCGATTCTGCGAAGCAATGTGAACACTTCTGCTTCCCAGTTACAGAGAAGGTGCTAGCAGGGAATTCTCTGCCTGCCTTTCCCCAGTGCTCTGCAAGCTCTTCAGGACAACAGCAAATCTGGGGCTCTGTGCTTTCTTTCGTTCTGAACAAGTGTTACTGTTTTCTGCACAAAAGCGATTCTGCGAAGCAATGTGAACACTTCTGCTTCCCAGGCACAGAGAAGGTGCTAGCAGGGAATTCTCTGCCTGCCTTTCCCCAGTGCTCTGCAAGCTCTCCAGGACAACAGCAAATCTGGGGCTCTGTGCTTTCTTTCGTTCTGAACCACTGTTACTGTTTTCTGAACAAAAGCGATTCTGCGAAGCAAGGTGAACACTTCTGCTTCCCAGGCACAGAGAAGGTGCTAGCAGGGAATTCTCTGCCTGCCTTTCCCCAGTGCTCTGCAAGCTCTCCAGGACAACAGCAAATCTGGGGCTCTGTGCTTTCTTTCGTTCTGAACTAGTATTACTGTTTTCTGCACAAAAGCGATTCTGCGAACCAATGTGAACAGGCACAGAGAAGGTTCTAGCAGGGAATTCTCTGCCTGCCTTTCCCCAGTGCTCTGCAAGCTCTCCAGGACAACATAAAATCTGGGGCTCTGTGTTTTCTTTCGTTCTGAACAAGTGTTACTGTTTTCTGCACAAAAGCGATTCTGCGAAGCAATGTGAACAGGCACAGAGAAGGTGCTAGCAGGGAATTCTCTGCCTGCCTTTCCCCAGTGCTCTGCAAGCTCTCCAGGACAACAGCAATTCTGGGGCTCTGTGCTTTCTTTCGTTCTGAACAAGTGTTACTGTTTTCTGCACAAAAGCGATTCTGCGAAGCAATGTGAACACTTCTGCTTCCCAGGCACAGAGAAGGTGCTAGCAGGGAATTCTCTGCCTGCCTTTCCCCAGTGCTCTGCAAGCTCTCCAGGACAACATAAAATCTGGGGCTCTGTGCTTTCTTTCGTTCTGAACAAGTGTTACTGTTTTCTGCACAAAAGCGATTCTGCGAAGCAATGTGAACACTTCTGCTTCCCAGGCACAGAGAAGGTGCTAGCAGGGAATTCTCTGCCTGCCTTTCCCCAGTGCTCTGCAAGCTCTCCAGGACAACAGCAAATCTGGGGCTCTGTGCTTTCTTTCGTTCTGAACCAGTGTTACTGTTTTCTGCACAAAAGCGATTCTGCGAAGCAATGTGAACACTTCTGCTTCCCAGGCACAGAGAAGGTGCTAGCAGGGAATTCTCTGCCTGCCTTTCCCCAGTGCTCTGCAAGCTCTCCAGGACAACAGCAAATCTGGGGCTCTGTGCTTTCTTTCGTTCTGAACAAGTGTTACTGTTTTCTGCACAAAAGCGATTCTGCGAAGCAATGTGAACAGGCACAGAGAAGGTGCTAGCAGGGAATTCTCTGCCTGCCTTTCCCCAGTGCTCTGCAAGCTCTCCAGGACAACAGCAAATCTGGGGCTCTGTGCTTTCTTTCGTTCTGAACAACTGTTACTGTTTTCTGCACAAAAGCGATTCTGCGAAGCAATGTGAACACTTCTGCTTCCCAGGCACAGAGAAGGTGCTAGCAGGGAATTCTCTGCCTGCCTTTCCCCAGTGCTCTGCAAGCTCTCCAGGACAACAGCAAATCTGGGGCTCTGTGCTTTCTTTCGTTCTGAACCAGTGTTACTGTTTTCTGCACAAAAGCGATTCTGCGAAGCAATGTGAACAGGCACAGAGAAGGTGCTAGCAGGGAATTCTCTGCCTGCCTTTCCCCAGTGCTCTGCAAGCTCTCCAGGACAACATAAAATCTGGGGCTCTGTGCTTTCTTTCGTTCTGAACCAGTCTTACTGTTTTCTGCACAAAAGCGATTCTGCGAAGCAATGTGAACACTTCTGCTTCCCAGGCACAGAGAAGGTGCTAGCAGGGAATTCTCTGCCTGCCTTTCCCCAGTGCTCTGCAAGCTCTTCAGGACAACATAAAATCTGGGGCTCTGTGCTTTCTTTCGTTCTGAACCAGTCTTACTGTTTTCTGCACAAAAGCGATTCTGCGAAGCAATGTGAACACTTCTGCTTCCCAGGCACAGAGAAGGTGCTAGCAGGGAATTCTCTGCCTGCCTTTCCCCAGTGCTCTGCAAGCTCTCCAGGACAACAGCAAATCTGGGGCTCTGTGCTTTCTTTCGTTCTGAACAAGTGTTACTGTTTTCTGCACAAAAGCGATTCTGCGAAGCAATGTGAACACTTCTGCTTCCCAGGCACAGAGAAGGTGCTAGCAGGGAATTCTCTGCCTGCCTTTCCCCAGTGCTCTGCAAGCTCTCCAGGACAACATAAAATCTGGGGCTCTGTGCTTTCTTTCGTTCTGAACAAGTGTTACTGTTTTCTGCACAAAAGCGATTCTGCGAAGCAAGGTGAACACTTCTGCTTCCCAGGCACAGAGAAGGTGCTAGCAGGGAATTCTCTGCCTGCCTTTCCCCAGTGCTCTGCAAGCTCTCCAGGACAACAGCAAATCTGGGGCTCTGTGCTTTCTTTCGTTCTGAACAAGTGTTACTGTTTTCTGCACAAAAGCGATTCTGCGAAGCAATGTGAACAGGCACAGAGAAGGTGCTAGCAGGGAATTCTCTGCCTGCCTTTCCCCAGTGCTCTGCAAGCTCTCCAGGACAACATAAAATCTGGGGCTCTGTGCTTTCTTTCGTTCTGAACCAGTATTACTGTTTTCTGCACAAAAGCGATTCTGCGAAGCAATGTGAACACTTCTGCTTCCCAGGCACAGAGAAGGTGCTAGCAGGGAATTCTCTGCCTGCCTTTCCCCAGTGCTCTGCAAGCTCTCCAGGACAACAGCAAATCTGGGGCTCTGTGCTTTCTTTCGTTCTAACAAGTGTTACTGTTTTCTGCACAAAAGCGATTCTGCGAAGCAATGTGAACACTTCTGCTTCCCAGGCACAGAGAAGGTGCTAGCAGGGAATTCTCTGCCTGCCTTTCCCCAGTGCTCTGCAAGCTCTCCAGGACAACAGCAAATCTGGGGCTCTGTGCTTTCTTTCGTTCTGAACCAGTCTTACTGTTTTCTGCACAAAAGCGATTCTGCGAAGCAATGTGAACAGGCACAGAGAAGGTGCTAGCAGGGAATTCTCTGCCTGCCTTTCCCCAGTGCTCTGCAAGCTCTCCAGGACAACAGCAAATCTGGGGCTCTGTGCTTTCTTTCGTTCTGAACAAGTGTTACTGTTTTCTGCACAAAAGCGATTCTGCGAAGCAAGGTGAACACTTCTGCTTCCCAGGCACAGAGAAGGTGCTAGCAGGGAATTCTCTGCCTGCCTTTCCCCAGTGCTCTGCAAGCTCTCCAGGACAACAGCAATTCTGGGGCTCTGTGCTTTCTTTCGTTCTGAACTAGTATTACTGTTTTCTGCACAAAAGCGATTCTGCGAAGCAATGTGAACACTTCTGCTTCCCAGGCACAGAGAAGGTGCTAGCAGGGAATTCTCTGCCTGCCTTTCCCCAGTGCTCTGCAAGCTCTCCAGGACAACAGCAAATCTGGGGCTCTGTGCTTTCTTTCGTTCTGAACAACTGTTACTGTTTTCTGCACAAAAGCGATTCTGCGAAGCAATGTGAACACTTCTGCTTCCCAGGCACAGAGAAGGTGCTAGCAGGGAATTCTCTGCCTGCCTTTCCCCAGTGCTCTGCAAGCTCTCCAGGACAACAGCAAATCTGGGGCTCTGTGCTTTCTTTCGTTCTGAACCAGTGTTACTGTTTTCTGCACAAAAGCGATTCTGCGAAGCAATGTGAACAGGCACAGAGAAGGTGCTAGCAGGGAATTCTCTGCCTGCCTTTCCCCAGTGCTCTGCAAGCTCTCCAGGACAACATAAAATCTGGGGCTCTGTGCTTTCTTTCGTTCTGAACCAGTCTTACTGTTTTCTGCACAAAAGCGATTCTGCGAAGCAATGTGAACACTTCTGCTTCCCAGTTACAGAGAAGGTGCTAGCAGGGAATTCTCTGCCTGCCTTTCCCCAGTGCTCTGCAAGCTCTTCAGGACAACATAAAATCTGGGGCTCTGTGCTTTCTTTCGTTCTGAACCAGTCTTACTGTTTTCTGCACAAAAGCGATTCTGCGAAGCAATGTGAACACTTCTGCTTCCCAGGCACAGAGAAGGTGCTAGCAGGGAATTCTCTGCCTGCCTTTCCCCAGTGCTCTGCAAGCTCTCCAGGACAACAGCAAATCTGGGGCTCTGTGCTTTCTTTCGTTCTGAACAAGTGTTACTGTTTTCTGCACAAAAGCGATTCTGCGAAGCAATGTGAACACTTCTGCTTCCCAGGCACAGAGAAGGTGCTAGCAGGGAATTCTCTGCCTGCCTTTCCCCAGTGCTCTGCAAGCTCTCCAGGACAACATAAAATCTGGGGCTCTGTGCTTTCTTTCGTTCTGAACAAGTGTTACTGTTTTCTGCACAAAAGCGATTCTGCGAAGCAAGGTGAACACTTCTGCTTCCCAGGCACAGAGAAGGTGCTAGCAGGGAATTCTCTGCCTGCCTTTCCCCAGTGCTCTGCAAGCTCTCCAGGACAACAGCAAATCTGGGGCTCTGTGCTTTCTTTCGTTCTGAACAAGTGTTACTGTTTTCTGCACAAAAGCGATTCTGCGAAGCAATGTGAACAGGCACAGAGAAGGTGCTAGCAGGGAATTCTCTGCCTGCCTTTCCCCAGTGCTCTGCAAGCTCTCCAGGACAACATAAAATCTGGGGCTCTGTGCTTTCTTTCGTTCTGAACCAGTATTACTGTTTTCTGCACAAAAGCGATTCTGCGAAGCAATGTGAACACTTCTGCTTCCCAGGCACAGAGAAGGTGCTAGCAGGGAATTCTCTGCCTGCCTTTCCCCAGTGCTCTGCAAGCTCTCCAGGACAACAGCAAATCTGGGGCTCTGTGCTTTCTTTCGTTCTAACAAGTGTTACTGTTTTCTGCACAAAAGCGATTCTGCGAAGCAATGTGAACACTTCTGCTTCCCAGGCACAGAGAAGGTGCTAGCAGGGAATTCTCTGCCTGCCTTTCCCCAGTGCTCTGCAAGCTCTCCAGGACAACAGCAAATCTGGGGCTCTGTGCTTTCTTTCGTTCTGAACCAGTCTTACTGTTTTCTGCACAAAAGCGATTCTGCGAAGCAATGTGAACAGGCACAGAGAAGGTGCTAGCAGGGAATTCTCTGCCTGCCTTTCCCCAGTGCTCTGCAAGCTCTCCAGGACAACAGCAAATCTGGGGCTCTGTGCTTTCTTTCGTTCTGAACAAGTGTTACTGTTTTCTGCACAAAAGCGATTCTGCGAAGCAAGGTGAACACTTCTGCTTCCCAGGCACAGAGAAGGTGCTAGCAGGGAATTCTCTGCCTGCCTTTCCCCAGTGCTCTGCAAGCTCTCCAGGACAACAGCAATTCTGGGGCTCTGTGCTTTCTTTCGTTCTGAACTAGTATTACTGTTTTCTGCACAAAAGCGATTCTGCGAAGCAATGTGAACACTTCTGCTTCCCAGGCACAGAGAAGGTGCTAGCAGGGAATTCTCTGCCTGCCTTTCCCCAGTGCTCTGCAAGCTCTCCAGGACAACATAAAATCTGGGGCTCTGTGCTTTCTTTCGTTCTGAACAAGTGTTACTGTTTTCTGCACAAAAGCGATTCTGCGAAGCAATGTGAACACTTCTGCTTCCCAGGCACAGAGAAGGTGCTAGCAGGGAATTCTCTGCCTGCCTTTCCCCAGTGCTCTGCAAGCTCTCCAGGACAACAGCAAATCTGGGGCTCTGTGCTTTCTTTCGTTCTGAACTAGTATTACTGTTTTCTGCACAAAAGCGATTCTGCGAACCAATGTGAACAGGCACAGAGAAGGTTCTAGCAGGGAATTCTCTGCCTGCCTTTCCCCAGTGCTCTGCAAGCTCTCCAGGACAACATAAAATCTGGGGCTCTGTGCTTTCTTTCGTTCTGAACAAGTGTTACTGTTTTCTGCACAAAAGCGATTCTGCGAAGCAATGTGAACAGGCACAGAGAAGGTGCTAGCAGGGAATTCTCTGCCTGCCTTTCCCCAGTGCTCTGCAAGCTCTCCAGGACAACAGCAATTCTGGGGCTCTGTGCTTTCTTTCGTTCTGAACAAGTGTTACTGTTTTCTGCACAAAAGCAATTCTGCGAAGCAATGTGAACACTTCTGCTTCACAGGCACAGAGAAGGTGCTAGCAGGGAATTCTCTGCCTGCCTTTCCCCAGTGCTCTGCAAGCTCTTCAGGACAACATAAAATCTGGGGCTCTGTGCTTTCTTTCGTTCTGAACCAGTCTTACTGTTTTCTGCACAAAAGCGATTCTGCGAAGCAATGTGAACACTTCTGCTTCCCAGGCACAGAGAAGGTGCTAGCAGGGAATTCTCTGCCTGCCTTTCCCCAGTGCTCTGCAAGCTCTCCAGGACAACAGCAAATCTGGGGCTCTGTGCTTTCTTTCGTTCTGAACAAGTGTTACTGTTTTCTGCACAAAAGCGATTCTGCGAAGCAATGTGAACACTTCTGCTTCCCAGGCACAGAGAAGGTGCTAGCAGGGAATGCTCTGCCTGCCTTTCCCCAGTGCTCTGCAAGCTCTCCAGGACAATATAAAATCTGGCGCTCTGTGCTTTCTTTCGTTCTGAACAAGTGTTACTGTTTTCTGCACAAAAGCGATTCTGCGAAGCAATGTGAACACTTCTGCTTCCCAGGCACAGAGAAGGTGCTAGCAGGGAATTCTCTGCCTGCCTTTCCCCAGTGCTCTGCAAGCTCTCCAGGACAACATAAAATCTGGGGCTCTGTGCTTTCTTTCGTTCTGAACAAGTGTTACTGTTTTCTGCACAAAAGCGATTCTGCGAAGCAAGGTGAACACTTCTGCTTCCCAGGCACAGAGAAGGTGCTAGCAGGGAATTCTCTGCCTGCCTTTCCCCAGTGCTCTGCAAGCTCTCCAGGACAACAGCAAATCTGGGGCTCTGTGCTTTCTTTCGTTCTGAACAAGTGTTACTGTTTTCTGCACAAAAGCGATTCTGCGAAGCAATGTGAACAGGCACAGAGAAGGTGCTAGCAGGGAATTCTCTGCCTGCCTTTCCCCAGTGCTCTGCAAGCTCTCCAGGACAACATAAAATCTGGGGCTCTGTGCTTTCTTTCGTTCTGAACCAGTATTACTGTTTTCTGCACAAAAGCGATTCTGCGAAGCAATGTGAACACTTCTGCTTCCCAGGCACAGAGAAGGTGCTAGCAGGGAATTCTCTGCCTGCCTTTCCCCAGTGCTCTGCAAGCTCTCCAGGACAACAGCAAATCTGGGGCTATGTGCTTTCTTTCGTTCTGAACCAGTATTACTGTTTTCTGCACAAAAGCGATTCTGCGAAGCAATGTGAACACTTCTGCTTCCCAGGCACAGAGAAGGTGCTAGCAGGGAATTCTCTGCCTGCCTTTCCCCAGTGCTCTGCAAGCTCTCCAGGACAACAGCAAATCTGGGGCTCTGTGCTTTCTTTCGTTCTGAACCAGTGTTACTGTTTTCTGCACAAAAGCGATTCTGCGAAGCAATGTGAACAGGCACAGAGAAGGTGCTAGCAGGGAATTCTCTGCCTGCCTTTCCCCAGTGCTCTGCAAGCTCTCCAGGACAACAGCAAATCTGGGGCTCTGTGCTTTCTTTCGTTCTGAGCCAGTGTTACTGTTTTCTGCACAAAAGCGATTCTGCGAAGCAAGGTGAACACTTCTGCTTCCCAGGCACAGAGAAGGTGCTAGCAGGGAATTCTCTGCCTGCCTTTCCCCAGTGCTCTGCAAGCTCTCCAGGACAACAGCAATTCTGGGGCTCTGTGCTTTCTTTCGTTCTGAACTAGTATTACTGTTTTCTGCACAAAAGCGATTCTGCGAAGCAATGTGAACACTTCTGCTTCCCAGGCACAGAGAAGGTGCTAGCAGGGAATTCTCTGCCTGCCTTTCCCCAGTGCTCTGCAAGCTCTCCAGGACAACATAAAATCTGGGGCTCTGTGCTTTCTTTCGTTCTGAACAAGTGTTACTGTTTTCTGCACAAAAGCGATTCTGCGAAGCAATGTGAACACTTCTGCTTCCCAGGCACAGAGAAGGTGCTAGCAGGGAATTCTCTGCCTGCCTTTCCCCAGTGCTCTGCAAGCTCTCCAGGACAACAGCAAATCTGGGGCTCTGTGCTTTCTTTCGTTCTGAACTAGTATTACTGTTTTCTGCACAAAAGCGATTCTGCGAACCAATGTGAACAGGCACAGAGAAGGTTCTAGCAGGGAATTCTCTGCCTGCCTTTCCCCAGTGCTCTGCAAGCTCTCCAGGACAACATAAAATCTGGGGCTCTGTGCTTTCTTTCGTTCTGAACAAGTGTTACTGTTTTCTGCACAAAAGCGATTCTGCGAAGCAATGTGAACACTTCTGCTTCCCAGGCACAGAGAAGGTGCTAGCAGGGAATTCTCTGCCTGCCTTTCCCCAGTGCTCTGCAAGCTCTCCAGGACAACAGCAAATCTGGCGCTCTGTGCTTTCTTTCGTTCTGAACCAGTGTTACTGTTTTCTGCACAAAAGCGATTCTGCGAAGCAATGTGAACAGGCACAGAGAAGGTGCTAGCAGGGAATTCTCTGCCTGCCTTTCCCCAGTGCTCTGCAAGCTCTCCAGGACAACATAAAATCTGGGGCTCTGTGCTTTCTTTCGTTCTGAACAAGTGTTACTGTTTTCTGCACAAAAGCGATTCTGCGAAGCAATGTGAACACTTCTGCTTCCCAGGCACAGAGAAGGTGCTAGCAGGGAATTCTCTGCCTGCCTTTCCCCAGTGCTCTGCAAGCTCTCCAGGACAATATAAAATCTGGCGCTCTGTGCTTTCTTTCGTTCTGAACAAGTGTTACTGTTTTCTGCACAAAAGCGATTCTGCGAAGCAATGTGAACACTTCTGCTTCCCAGGCACAGAGAAGGTGCTAGCAGGGAATTCTCTGCCTGCCTTTCCCCAGTGCTCTGCAAGCTCTCCAGGACAATATAAAATCTGGCGCTCTGTGCTTTCTTTCGTTCTGAACAAGTGTTACTGTTTTCTGCACAAAAGCGATTCTGCGAAGCAATGTGAACACTTCTGCTTCCCAGGCACAGAGAAGGTGCTAGCAGGGAATTCTCTGCCTGCCTTTCCCCAGTGCTCTGCAAGCTCTCCAGGACAACATAAAATCTGGGGCTCTGTGCTTTCTTTCGTTCTGAACCAGTATTACTGTTTTCTGCACAAAAGCGATTCTGCGAAGCAATGTGAACACTTCTGCTTCCCAGTTACAGAGAAGGTGCTAGCAGGGAATTCTCTGCCTGCCTTTCCCCAGTGCTCTGCAAGCTCTTCAGGACAACATAAAATCTGGGGCTCTGTGCTTTCTTTCGTTCTGAACCAGTCTTACTGTTTTCTGCACAAAAGCGATTCTGCGAAGCAATGTGAACACTTCTGCTTCCCAGGCACAGAGAAGGTGCTAGCAGGGAATTCTCTGCCTGCCTTTCCCCAGTGCTCTGCAAGCTCTCCAGGACAACAGCAAATCTGGGGCTCTGTGCTTTCTTTCGTTCTGAACAAGTGTTACTGTTTTCTGCACAAAAGCGATTCTGCGAAGCAATGTGAACACTTCTGCTTCCCAGGCACAGAGAAGGTGCTAGCAGGGAATTCTCTGCCTGCCTTTCCCCAGTGCTCTGCAAGCTCTCCAGGACAACAGCAAATCTGGGGCTCTGTGCTTTCTTTCGTTCTGAACCAGTATTACTGTTTTCTGCACAAAAGCGATTCTGCGAAGCAATGTGAACACTTCTGCTTCCCAGGCACAGAGAAGGTGCTAGCAGGGAATTCTCTGCCTGCCTTTCCCCAGTGCTCTGCAAGCTCTCCAGGACAATATAAAATCTGGCGCTCTGTGCTTTCTTTCGTTCTGAACAAGTGTTACTGTTTTCTGCACAAAAGCGATTCTGCGAAGCAATGTGAACACTTCTGCTTCCCAGGCACAGAGAAGGTGCTAGCAGGGAATTCTCTGCCTGCCTTTCCCCAGTGCTCTGCAAGCTCTCCAGGACAACATAAAATCTGGGGCTCTGTGCTTTCTTTCGTTCTGAACAAGTGTTACTGTTTTCTGCACAAAAGCGATTCTGCGAAGCAATGTGAACAGGCACAGAGAAGGTGCTAGCAGGGAATTCTCTGCCTGCCTTTCCCCAGTGCTCTGCAAGCTCTCCAGGACAACAGCAAATCTGGGGCTCTGTGCTTTCTTTCGTTCTGAACAAGTGTTACTGTTTTCTGCACAAAAGCGATTCTGCGAAGCAATGTGAACACTTCTGCTTCCCAGGCACAGAGAAGGTGCTAGCAGGGAATTCTCTGCCTGCCTTTCCCCAGTGCTCTGCAAGCTCTCCAGGACAACATAAAATCTGGGGCTCTGTGCTTTCTTTCGTTCTGAACCAGTCTTACTGTTTTCTGCACAAAAGCGATTCTGCGAAGCAATGTGAACACTTGTGCTTCCCAGGCACAGAGAAGGTGCTAGCAGGGAATTCTCTGCCTGCCTTTCCCCAGTGCTCTGCAAGCTCTCCAGGACAACATAAAATCTGGGGCTCTGTGCTTTCTTTCGTTCTGAACCAGTGTTACTGTTTTCTGCACAAAAGCGATTCTGCGAAGCAATGTGAACAGGCACAGAGAAGGTGCTAGCAGGGAATTCTCTGCCTGCCTTTCCCCAGTGCTCTGCAAGCTCTCCAGGACAACATAAAATCTGGGGCTCTGTGCTTTCTTTCGTTCTGAACCAGTATTACTGTTTTCTGCACAAAAGCGATTCTGCGAAGCAATGTGAACACTTCTGCTTCCCAGTTACAGAGAAGGTGCTAGCAGGGAATTCTCTGCCTGCCTTTCCCCAGTGCTCTGCAAGCTCTTCAGGACAACAGCAAATCTGGGGCTCTGTGCTTTCTTTCGTTCTGAACAAGTGTTACTGTTTTCTGCACAAAAGCGATTCTGCGAAGCAATGTGAACACTTCTGCTTCCCAGGCACAGAGAAGGTGCTAGCAGGGAATTCTCTGCCTGCCTTTCCCCAGTGCTCTGCAAGCTCTCCAGGACAACAGCAAATCTGGGGCTCTGTGCTTTCTTTCGTTCTGAACCAGTGTTACTGTTTTCTGCACAAAAGCGATTCTGCGAAGCAAGGTGAACACTTCTGCTTCCCAGGCACAGAGAAGGTGCTAGCAGGGAATTCTCTGCCTGCCTTTCCCCAGTGCTCTGCAAGCTCTCCAGGACAACAGCAAATCTGGGGCTCTGTGCTTTCTTTCGTTCTGAACTAGTATTACTGTTTTCTGCACAAAAGCGATTCTGCGAACCAATGTGAACAGGCACAGAGAAGGTTCTAGCAGGGAATTCTCTGCCTGCCTTTCCCCAGTGCTCTGCAAGCTCTCCAGGACAACATAAAATCTGGGGCTCTGTGCTTTCTTTCGTTCTGAACAAGTGTTACTGTTTTCTGCACAAAAGCGATTCTGCGAAGCAATGTGAACAGGCACAGAGAAGGTGCTAGCAGGGAATTCTCTGCCTGCCTTTCCCCAGTGCTCTGCAAGCTCTCCAGGACAACAGCAATTCTGGGGCTCTGTGCTTTCTTTCGTTCTGAACAAGTGTTACTGTTTTCTGCACAAAAGCGATTCTGCGAAGCAATGTGAACACTTCTGCTTCCCAGGCACAGAGAAGGTGCTAGCAGGGAATTCTCTGCCTGCCTTTCCCCAGTGCTCTGCAAGCTCTCCAGGACAACATAAAATCTGGGGCTCTGTGCTTTCTTTCGTTCTGAACAAGTGTTACTGTTTTCTGCACAAAAGCGATTCTGCGAAGCAATGTGAACACTTCTGCTTCCCAGGCACAGAGAAGGTGCTAGCAGGGAATTCTCTGCCTGCCTTTCCCCAGTGCTCTGCAAGCTCTCCAGGACAACAGCAAATCTGGGGCTCTGTGCTTTCTTTCGTTCTGAACCAGTGTTACTGTTTTCTGCACAAAAGCGATTCTGCAAAGCAATGTGAACACTTCTGCTTCCCAGGCACAGAGAAGGTGCTAGCAGGGAATTCTCTGCCTGCCTTTCCCCAGTGCTCTGCAAGCTCTCCAGGACAACAGCAAATCTGGGGCTCTGTGCTTTCTTTCGTTCTGAACAAGTGTTACTGTTTTCTGCACAAAAGCGATTCTGCGAAGCAATGTGAACAGGCACAGAGAAGGTGCTAGCAGGGAATTCTCTGCCTGCCTTTCCCCAGTGCTCTGCAAGCTCTCCAGGACAACAGCAAATCTGGGGCTCTGTGCTTTCTTTCGTTCTGAACAACTGTTACTGTTTTCTGCACAAAAGCGATTCTGCGAAGCAATGTGAACACTTCTGCTTCCCAGGCACAGAGAAGGTGCTAGCAGGGAATTCTCTGCCTGCCTTTCCCCAGTGCTCTGCAAGCTCTCCAGGACAACAGCAAATCTGGGGCTCTGTGCTTTCTTTCGTTCTGAACAAGTGTTACTGTTTTCTGCACAAAAGCGATTCTGCGAAGCAATGTGAACAGGCACAGAGAAGGTGCTAGCAGGGAATTCTCTGCCTGCCTTTCCCCAGTGCTCTGCAAGCTCTCCAGGACAACATAAAATCTGGGGCTCTGTGCTTTCTTTCGTTCTGAACCAGTATTACTGTTTTCTGCACAAAAGCGATTCTGCGAAGCAATGTGAACACTTCTGCTTCCCAGTTACAGAGAAGGTGCTAGCAGGGAATTCTCTGCCTGCCTTTCCCCAGTGCTCTGCAAGCTCTTCAGGACAACATAAAATCTGGGGCTCTGTGCTTTCTTTCGTTCTGAACCAGTCTTACTGTTTTCTGCACAAAAGCGATTCTGCGAAGCAATGTGAACACTTCTGCTTCCCAGGCACAGAGAAGGTGCTAGCAGGGAATTCTCTGCCTGCCTTTCCCCAGTGCTCTGCAAGCTCTCCAGGACAACAGCAAATCTGGGGCTCTGTGCTTTCTTTCGTTCTGAACAAGTGTTACTGTTTTCTGCACAAAAGCGATTCTGCGAAGCAATGTGAACACTTCTGCTTCCCAGGCACAGAGAAGGTGCTAGCAGGGAATTCTCTGCCTGCCTTTCCCCAGTGCTCTGCAAGCTCTCCAGGACAACATAAAATCTGGGGCTCTGTGCTTTCTTTCGTTCTGAACAAGTGTTACTGTTTTCTGCACAAAAGCGATTCTGCGAAGCAAGGTGAACACTTCTGCTTCCCAGGCACAGAGAAGGTGCTAGCAGGGAATTCTCTGCCTGCCTTTCCCCAGTGCTCTGCAAGCTCTCCAGGACAACAGCAAATCTGGGGCTCTGTGCTTTCTTTCGTTCTGAACAAGTGTTACTGTTTTCTGCACAAAAGCGATTCTGCGAAGCAATGTGAACAGGCACAGAGAAGGTGCTAGCAGGGAATTCTCTGCCTGCCTTTCCCCAGTGCTCTGCAAGCTCTCCAGGACAACATAAAATCTGGGGCTCTGTGCTTTCTTTCGTTCTGAACCAGTGTTACTGTTTTCTGCACAAAAGCGATTCTGCGAAGCAATGTGAACAGGCACAGAGAAGGTGCTAGCAGGGAATTCTCTGCCTGCCTTTCCCCAGTGCTCTGCAAGCTCTCCAGGACAACATAAAATCTGGGGCTCTGTGCTTTCTTTCGTTCTGAACCAGTATTACTGTTTTCTGCACAAAAGCGATTCTGCGAAGCAATGTGAACACTTCTGCTTCCCAGTTACAGAGAAGGTGCTAGCAGGGAATTCTCTGCCTGCCTTTCCCCAGTGCTCTGCAAGCTCTTCAGGACAACAGCAAATCTGGGGCTCTGTGCTTTCTTTCGTTCTGAACAAGTGTTACTGTTTTCTGCACAAAAGCGATTCTGCGAAGCAATGTGAACACTTCTGCTTCCCAGGCACAGAGAAGGTGCTAGCAGGGAATTCTCTGCCTGCCTTTCCCCAGTGCTCTGCAAGCTCTCCAGGACAACAGCAAATCTGGGGCTCTGTGCTTTCTTTCGTTCTGAACCAGTGTTACTGTTTTCTGAACAAAAGCGATTCTGCGAAGCAAGGTGAACACTTCTGCTTCCCAGGCACAGAGAAGGTGCTAGCAGGGAATTCTCTGCCTGCCTTTCCCCAGTGCTCTGCAAGCTCTCCAGGACAACAGCAAATCTGGGGCTCTGTGCTTTCTTTCGTTCTGAACTAGTATTACTGTTTTCTGCACAAAAGCGATTCTGCGAACCAATGTGAACAGGCACAGAGAAGGTTCTAGCAGGGAATTCTCTGCCTGCCTTTCCCCAGTGCTCTGCAAGCTCTCCAGGACAACAGCAAATCTGGGGCTCTGTGCTTTCTTTCGTTCTGAACAAGTGTTACTGTTTTCTGCACAAAAGCGATTCTGCGAAGCAATGTGAACAGGCACAGAGAAGGTGCTAGCAGGGAATTCTCTGCCTGCCTTTCCCCAGTGCTCTGCAAGCTCTCCAGGACAACAGCAATTCTGGGGCTCTGTGCTTTCTTTCGTTCTGAACAAGTGTTACTGTTTTCTGCACAAAAGCGATTCTGCGAAGCAATGTGAACACTTCTGCTTCCCAGGCACAGAGAAGGTGCTAGCAGGGAATTCTCTGCCTGCCTTTCCCCAGTGCTCTGCAAGCTCTCCAGGACAACATAAAATCTGGGGCTCTGTGCTTTCTTTCGTTCTGAACAAGTGTTACTGTTTTCTGCACAAAAGCGATTCTGCGAAGCAATGTGAACACTTCTGCTTCCCAGGCACAGAGAAGGTGCTAGCAGGGAATTCTCTGCCTGCCTTTCCCCAGTGCTCTGCAAGCTCTCCAGGACAACAGCAAATCTGGGGCTCTGTGCTTTCTTTCGTTCTGAACCAGTGTTACTGTTTTCTGCACAAAAGCGATTCTGCAAAGCAATGTGAACACTTCTGCTTCCCAGGCACAGAGAAGGTGCTAGCAGGGAATTCTCTGCCTGCCTTTCCCCAGTGCTCTGCAAGCTCTCCAGGACAACAGCAAATCTGGGGCTCTGTGCTTTCTTTCGTTCTGAACAAGTGTTACTGTTTTCTGCACAAAAGCGATTCTGCGAAGCAATGTGAACAGGCACAGAGAAGGTGCTAGCAGGGAATTCTCTGCCTGCCTTTCCCCAGTGCTCTGCAAGCTCTCCAGGACAACAGCAAATCTGGGGCTCTGTGCTTTCTTTCGTTCTGAACAACTGTTACTGTTTTCTGCACAAAAGCGATTCTGCGAAGCAATGTGAACACTTCTGCTTCCCAGGCACAGAGAAGGTGCTAGCAGGGAATTCTCTGCCTGCCTTTCCCCAGTGCTCTGCAAGCTCTCCAGGACAACAGCAAATCTGGGGCTCTGTGCTTTCTTTCGTTCTGAACAAGTGTTACTGTTTTCTGCACAAAAGCGATTCTGCGAAGCAATGTGAACAGGCACAGAGAAGGTGCTAGCAGGGAATTCTCTGCCTGCCTTTCCCCAGTGCTCTGCAAGCTCTCCAGGACAACATAAAATCTGGGGCTCTGTGCTTTCTTTCGTTCTGAACCAGTATTACTGTTTTCTGCACAAAAGCGATTCTGCGAAGCAATGTGAACACTTCTGCTTCCCAGTTACAGAGAAGGTGCTAGCAGGGAATTCTCTGCCTGCCTTTCCCCAGTGCTCTGCAAGCTCTTCAGGACAACATAAAATCTGGGGCTCTGTGCTTTCTTTCGTTCTGAACCAGTCTTACTGTTTTCTGCACAAAAGCGATTCTGCGAAGCAATGTGAACACTTCTGCTTCCCAGGCACAGAGAAGGTGCTAGCAGGGAATTCTCTGCCTGCCTTTCCCCAGTGCTCTGCAAGCTCTCCAGGACAACAGCAAATCTGGGGCTCTGTGCTTTCTTTCGTTCTGAACAAGTGTTACTGTTTTCTGCACAAAAGCGATTCTGCGAAGCAATGTGAACACTTCTGCTTCCCAGGCACAGAGAAGGTGCTAGCAGGGAATTCTCTGCCTGCCTTTCCCCAGTGCTCTGCAAGCTCTCCAGGACAACATAAAATCTGGGGCTCTGTGCTTTCTTTCGTTCTGAACAAGTGTTACTGTTTTCTGCACAAAAGCGATTCTGCGAAGCAAGGTGAACACTTCTGCTTCCCAGGCACAGAGAAGGTGCTAGCAGGGAATTCTCTGCCTGCCTTTCCCCAGTGCTCTGCAAGCTCTCCAGGACAACAGCAAATCTGGGGCTCTGTGCTTTCTTTCGTTCTGAACAAGTGTTACTGTTTTCTGCACAAAAGCGATTCTGCGAAGCAATGTGAACAGGCACAGAGAAGGTGCTAGCAGGGAATTCTCTGCCTGCCTTTCCCCAGTGCTCTGCAAGCTCTCCAGGACAACATAAAATCTGGGGCTCTGTGCTTTCTTTCGTTCTGAACCAGTATTACTGTTTTCTGCACAAAAGCGATTCTGCGAAGCAATGTGAACACTTCTGCTTCCCAGGCACAGAGAAGGTGCTAGCAGGGAATTCTCTGCCTGCCTTTCCCCAGTGCTCTGCAAGCTCTCCAGGACAACAGCAAATCTGGGGCTCTGTGCTTTCTTTCGTTCTGAACCAGTATTACTGTTTTCTGCACAAAAGCGATTCTGCGAAGCAATGTGAACACTTGTGCTTCCCAGGCACAGAGAAGGTGCTAGCAGGGAATTCTCTGCCTGCCTTTCCCCAGTGCTCTGCAAGCTCTCCAGGACAACATAAAATCTGGGGCTCTGTGCTTTCTTTCGTTCTGAACAAGTGTTACTGTTTTCTGCACAAAAGCGATTCTGCGAAGCAATGTGAACACTTCTGCTTCCCAGGCACAGAGAAGGTGCTAGCAGGGAATTCTCTGCCTGCCTTTCCCCAGTGCTCTGCAAGCTCTCCAGGACAACAGCAAATCTGGGGCTCTGTGCTTTCTTTCGATCTGAACAAGTGTTACTGTTTTCTGCACAAAAGCGATTCTGCGAAGCAATGTGAACACTTCTGCTTCCCAGGCACAGAGAAGGTGCTAGCAGGGAATTCTCTGCCTGCCTTTCCCCAGTGCTCTGCAAGCTCTCCAGGACAATATAAAATCTGGCGCTCTGTGCTTTCTTTCGTTCTGAACAAGTGTTACTGTTTTCTGCACAAAAGCGATTCTGCGAAGCAATGTGAACACTTCTGCTTCCCAGGCACAGAGAAGGTGCTAGCAGGGAATTCTCTGCCTGCCTTTCCCCAGTGCTCTGCAAGCTCTCCAGGACAACATAAAATCTGGGGCTCTGTGCTTTCTTTCGTTCTGAACAAGTGTTACTGTTTTCTGCACAAAAGCGATTCTGCGAAGCAAGGTGAACACTTCTGCTTCCCAGGCACAGAGAAGGTGCTAGCAGGGAATTCTCTGCCTGCCTTTCCCCAGTGCTCTGCAAGCTCTCCAGGACAACAGCAAATCTGGGGCTATGTGCTTTCTTTCGTTCTGAACAAGTGTTACTGTTTTCTGCACAAAAGCGATTCTACGAAGCAAGGTGAACACTTCTGCTTCCCAGGCACAGAGAAGGTGCTAGCAGGGAATTCTCTGCCTGCCTTTCCCCAGTGCTCTGCAAGCTCTCCAGGACAACAGCAAATCTGGCGCTCTGTGCTTTCTTTCGTTCTGAACAAGTGTTACTGTTTTCTGCACAAAAGAGATTCTGCGAAGTAATGTGAACACGTCTGCTTCCCAGGCACAGAGAAGGTGCTAGCAGGGAATTCTCTGCCTGCCTTTCCCCAGTGCTCTGCAAGCTCTCCAGGACAACAGCAAATCTGGGGCTCTGTGCTTTCTTTCGTTCTGAACAAGTGTTACTGTTTTCTGCACAAAAGCGATTCTGCGAAGCAAGGTGAACACTTCTGCTTCCCAGGCACAGAGAAGGTGCTAGCAGGGAATTCTCTGCCTGCCTTTCCCCAGTGCTCTGCAAGCTCTCCAGGACAACAGCAATTCTGGGGCTCTGTGCTTTCTTTCGTTCTGAACTAGTATTACTGTTTTCTGCACAAAAGCGATTCTGCGAAGCAATGTGAACACTTCTGCTTCCCAGGCACAGAGAAGGTGCTAGCAGGGAATTCTCTGCCTGCCTTTCCCCAGTGCTCTGCAAGCTCTCCAGGACAACATAAAATCTGGGGCTCTGTGCTTTCTTTCGTTCTGAACAAGTGTTACTGTTTTCTGCACAAAAGCGATTCTGCGAAGCAATGTGAACACTTCTGCTTCCCAGGCACAGAGAAGGTGCTAGCAGGGAATTCTCTGCCTGCCTTTCCCCAGTGCTCTGCAAGCTCTCCAGGACAACAGCAAATCTGGGGCTCTGTGCTTTCTTTCGTTCTGAACTAGTATTACTGTTTTCTGCACAAAAGGGATTCTGCGAACCAATGTGAACAGGCACAGAGAAGGTTCTAGCAGGGAATTCTCTGCCTGCCTTTCCCCAGTGCTCTGCAAGCTCTCCAGGACAACATAAAATCTGGGGCTCTGTGCTTTCTTTCGTTCTGAACAAGTGTTACTGTTTTCTGCACAAAAGCGATTCTGCGAAGCAATGTGAACACTTCTGCTTCCCAGGCACAGAGAAGGTGCTAGCAGGGAATTCTCTGCCTGCCTTTCCCCAGTGCTCTGCAAGCTCTCCAGGACAACAGCAAATCTGGCGCTCTGTGCTTTCTTTCGTTCTGAACCAGTGTTACTGTTTTCTGCACAAAAGCGATTCTGCGAAGCAATGTGAACAGGCACAGAGAAGGTGCTAGCAGGGAATTCTCTGCCTGCCTTTCCCCAGTGCTCTGCAAGCTCTCCAGGACAACATAAAATCTGGGGCTCTGTGCTTTCTTTCGTTCTGAACAAGTGTTACTGTTTTCTGCACAAAAGCGATTCTGCGAAGCAATGTGAACACTTCTGCTTCCCAGGCACAGAGAAGGTGCTAGCAGGGAATTCTCTGCCTGCCTTTCCCCAGTGCTCTGCAAGCTCTCCAGGACAACAGCAAATCTGGGGCTCTGTGCTTTCTTTCGTTCTGAACAAGTGTTACTGTTTTCTGCACAAAAGCGATTCTGCGAAGCAATGTGAACACTTCTGCTTCCCAGGCACAGAGAAGGTGCTAGCAGGGAATTCTCTGCCTGCCTTTCCCCAGTGCTCTGCAAGCTCTCCAGGACAATATAAAATCTGGCGCTCTGTGCTTTCTTTCGTTCTGAACAAGTGTTACTGTTTTCTGCACAAAAGCGATTCTGCGAAGCAATGTGAACACTTCTGCTTCCCAGGCACAGAGAAGGTGCTAGCAGGGAATTCTCTGCCTGCCTTTCCCCAGTGCTCTGCAAGCTCTCCAGGACAACAGCAAATCTGGGGCTCTGTGCTTTCTTTCGTTCTGAACCAGTATTACTGTTTTCTGCACAAAAGCGATTCTGCGAAGCAATGTGAACACTTCTGCTTCCCAGTTACAGAGAAGGTGCTAGCAGGGAATTCTCTGCCTGCCTTTCCCCAGTGCTCTGCAAGCTCTTCAGGACAACATAAAATCTGGGGCTCTGTGCTTTCTTTCGTTCTGAACCAGTCTTACTGTTTTCTGCACAAAAGCGATTCTGCGAAGCAATGTGAACACTTCTGCTTCCCAGGCACAGAGAAGGTGCTAGCAGGGAATTCTCTGCCTGCCTTTCCCCAGTGCTCTGCAAGCTCTCCAGGACAATATAAAATCTGGCGCTCTGTGCTTTCTTTCGTTCTGAACAAGTGTTACTGTTTTCTGCACAAAAGCGATTCTGCGAAGCAATGTGAACACTTCTGCTTCCCAGGCACAGAGAAGGTGCTAGCAGGGAATTCTCTGCCTGCCTTTCCCCAGTGCTCTGCAAGCTCTCCAGGACAACAGCAAATCTGGGGCTCTGTGCTTTCTTTCGTTCTGAACCAGTATTACTGTTTTCTGCACAAAAGCGATTCTGCGAAGCAATGTGAACACTTCTGCTTCCCAGGCACAGAGAAGGTGCTAGCAGGGAATTCTCTGCCTGCCTTTCCCCAGTGCTCTGCAAGCTCTCCAGGACAATATAAAATCTGGCGCTCTGTGCTTTCTTTCGTTCTGAACAAGTGTTACTGTTTTCTGCACAAAAGCGATTCTGCGAAGCAATGTGAACACTTCTGCTTCCCAGGCACAGAGAAGGTGCTAGCAGGGAATTCTCTGCCTGCCTTTCCCCAGTGCTCTGCAAGCTCTCCAGGACAACATAAAATCTGGGGCTCTGTGCTTTCTTTCGTTCTGAACAAGTGTTACTGTTTTCTGCACAAAAGCGATTCTGCGAAGCAATGTGAACAGGCACAGAGAAGGTGCTAGCAGGGAATTCTCTGCCTGCCTTTCCCCAGTGCTCTGCAAGCTCTCCAGGACAACAGCAAATCTGGGGCTCTGTGCTTTCTTTCGTTCTGAACAAGTGTTACTGTTTTCTGCACAAAAGCGATTCTGCGAAGCAATGTGAACACTTCTGCTTCCCAGGCACAGAGACGGTGCTAGCAGGGAATTCTCTGCCTGCCTTTCCCCAGTGCTCTGCAAGCTCTCCAGGACAACATAAAATCTGGGGCTCTGTGCTTTCTTTCGTTCTGAACCAGTCTTACTGTTTTCTGCACAAAAGCGATTCTGCGAAGCAATGTGAACACTTGTGCTTCCCAGGCACAGAGAAGGTGCTAGCAGGGAATTCTCTGCCTGCCTTTCCCCAGTGCTCTGCAAGCTCTCCAGGACAACATAAAATCTGGGGCTCTGTGCTTTCTTTCGTTCTGAACCAGTGTTACTGTTTTCTGCACAAAAGCGATTCTGCGAAGCAATGTGAACAGGCACAGAGAAGGTGCTAGCAGGGAATTCTCTGCCTGCCTTTCCCCAGTGCTCTGCAAGCTCTCCAGGACAACATAAAATCTGGGGCTCTGTGCTTTCTTTCGTTCTGAACCAGTATTACTGTTTTCTGCACAAAAGCGATTCTGCGAAGCAATGTGAACACTTCTGCTTCCCAGTTACAGAGAAGGTGCTAGCAGGGAATTCTCTGCCTGCCTTTCCCCAGTGCTCTGCAAGCTCTTCAGGACAACAGCAAATCTGGGGCTCTGTGCTTTCTTTCGTTCTGAACAAGTGTTACTGTTTTCTGCACAAAAGCGATTCTGCGAAGCAATGTGAACACTTCTGCTTCCCAGGCACAGAGAAGGTGCTAGCAGGGAATTCTCTGCCTGCCTTTCCCCAGTGCTCTGCAAGCTCTCCAGGACAACAGCAAATCTGGGGCTCTGTGCTTTCTTTCGTTCTGAACCAGTGTTACTGTTTTCTGAACAAAAGCGATTCTGCGAAGCAAGGTGAACACTTCTGCTTCCCAGGCACAGAGAAGGTGCTAGCAGGGAATTCTCTGCCTGCCTTTCCCCAGTGCTCTGCAAGCTCTCCAGGACAACAGCAAATCTGGGGCTCTGTGCTTTCTTTCGTTCTGAACTAGTATTACTGTTTTCTGCACAAAAGCGATTCTGCGAACCAATGTGAACAGGCACAGAGAAGGTTCTAGCAGGGAATTCTCTGCCTGCCTTTCCCCAGTGCTCTGCAAGCTCTCCAGGACAACATAAAATCTGGGGCTCTGTGCTTTCTTTCGTTCTGAACAAGTGTTACTGTTTTCTGCACAAAAGCGATTCTGCGAAGCAATGTGAACAGGCACAGAGAAGGTGCTAGCAGGGAATTCTCTGCCTGCCTTTCCCCAGTGCTCTGCAAGCTCTCCAGTACAACAGCAAATCTGGGGCTCTGTGCTTTCTTTCGTTCTGAACAAGTGTTACTGTTTTCTGCACAAAAGCGATTCTGCGAAGCAATGTGAACACTTCTGCTTCCCAGGCACAGAGAAGGTGCTAGCAGGGAATTCTCTGCCTGCCTTTCCCCAGTGCTCTGCAAGCTCTCCAGGACAACAGCAATTCTGGGGCTCTGTGCTTTCTTTCGTTCTGAACAAGTGTTACTGTTTTCTGCACAAAAGCGATTCTGCGAAGCAATGTGAACACTTCTGCTTCCCAGGCACAGAGAAGGTGCTAGCAGGGAATTCTCTGCCTGCCTTTCCCCAGTGCTCTGCAAGCTCTCCAGGACAACAGCAAATCTGGGGCTCTGTGCTTTCTTTCGTTCTGAACCAGTATTACTGTTTTCTGCACAAAAGCGATTCTGCGAAGCAATGTGAACACTTCTGCTTCCCAGGCACAGAGAAGGTGCTAGCAGGGAATTCTCTGCCTGCCTTTCCCCAGTGCTCTGCAAGCTCTCCAGGACAACAGCAAATCTGGGGCTCTGTGCTTTCTTTCGTTCTGAACAACTGTTACTGTTTTCTGCACAAAAGCGATTCTGCGAAGCAATGTGAACACTTCTGCTTCCCAGGCACAGAGAAGGTGCTAGCAGGGAATTCTCTGCCTGCCTTTCCCCAGTGCTCTGCAAGCTCTCCAGGACAACAGCAAATCTGGGGCTCTGTGCTTTCTTTCGTTCTGAACAAGTGTTACTGTTTTCTGCACAAAAGCGATTCTGCGAAGCAATGTGAACAGGCACAGAGAAGGTGCTAGCAGGGAATTCTCTGCCTGCCTTTCCCCAGTGCTCTGCAAGCTCTCCAGGACAACATAAAATCTGGGGCTCTGTGCTTTCTTTCGTTCTGAACCAGTATTACTGTTTTCTGCACAAAAGCGATTCTGCGAAGCAATGTGAACACTTCTGCTTCCCAGGCACAGAGAAGGTGCTAGCAGGGAATTCTCTGCCTGCCTTTCCCCAGTGCTCTGCAAGCTCTCCAGGACAACAGCAAATCTGGGGCTCTGTGCTTTCTTTCGTTCTGAACCAGTATTACTGTTTTCTGCACAAAAGCGATTCTGCGAAGCAATGTGAACACTTCTGCTTCCCAGGCACAGAGAAGGTGCTAGCAGGGAATTCTCTGCCTGCCTTTCCCCAGTGCTCTGCAAGCTCTCCAGGACAACAGCAAATCTGGGGCTCTGTGCTTTCTTTCGTTCTGAACCAGTGTTACTGTTTTCTGCACAAAAGCGATTCTGCGAAGCAATGTGAACAGGCACAGAGAAGGTGCTAGCAGGGAATTCTCTGCCTGCCTTTCCCCAGTGCTCTGCAAGCTCTCCAGGACAACAGCAAATCTGGGGCTCTGTGCTTTCTTTCGTTCTGAGCCAGTGTTACTGTTTTCTGCACAAAAGCGATTCTGCGAAGCAAGGTGAACACTTCTGCTTCCCAGGCACAGAGAAGGTGCTAGCAGGGAATTCTCTGCCTGCCTTTCCCCAGTGCTCTGCAAGCTCTCCAGGACAACAGCAATTCTGGGGCTCTGTGCTTTCTTTCGTTCTGAACTAGTATTACTGTTTTCTGCACAAAAGCGATTCTGCGAAGCAATGTGAACACTTCTGCTTCCCAGGCACAGAGAAGGTGCTAGCAGGGAATTCTCTGCCTGCCTTTCCCCAGTGCTCTGCAAGCTCTCCAGGACAACATAAAATCTGGGGCTCTGTGCTTTCTTTCGTTCTGAACAAGTGTTACTGTTTTCTGCACAAAAGCGATTCTGCGAAGCAATGTGAACACTTCTGCTTCCCAGGCACAGAGAAGGTGCTAGCAGGGAATTCTCTGCCTGCCTTTCCCCAGTGCTCTGCAAGCTCTCCAGGACAACAGCAAATCTGGGGCTCTGTGCTTTCTTTCGTTCTGAACTAGTATTACTGTTTTCTGCACAAAAGCGATTCTGCGAACCAATGTGAACAGGCACAGAGAAGGTTCTAGCAGGGAATTCTCTGCCTGCCTTTCCCCAGTGCTCTGCAAGCTCTCCAGGACAACATAAAATCTGGGGCTCTGTGCTTTCTTTCGTTCTGAACAAGTGTTACTGTTTTCTGCACAAAAGCGATTCTGCGAAGCAATGTGAACAGGCACAGAGAAGGTGCTAGCAGGGAATTCTCTGCCTGCCTTTCCCCAGTGCTCTGCAAGCTCTTCAGGACAACATAAAATCTGGGGCTCTGTGCTTTCTTTCGTTCTGAACCAGTCTTACTGTTTTCTGCACAAAAGCGATTCTGCGAAGCAATGTGAACACTTCTGCTTCCCAGGCACAGAGAAGGTGCTAGCAGGGAATTCTCTGCCTGCCTTTCCCCAGTGCTCTGCAAGCTCTCCAGGACAACAGCAAATCTGGGGCTCTGTGCTTTCTTTCGTTCTGAACAAGTGTTACTGTTTTCTGCACAAAAGCGATTCTGCGAAGCAATGTGAACACTTCTGCTTCCCAGGCACAGAGAAGGTGCTAGCAGGGAATGCTCTGCCTGCCTTTCCCCAGTGCTCTGCAAGCTCTCCAGGACAATATAAAATCTGGCGCTCTGTGCTTTCTTTCGTTCTGAACAAGTGTTACTGTTTTCTGCACAAAAGCGATTCTGCGAAGCAAGGTGAACACTTCTGCTTCCCAGGCACAGAGAAGGTGCTAGCAGGGAATTCTCTGCCTGCCTTTCCCCAGTGCTCTGCAAGCTCTCCAGGACAACAGCAAATCTGGGGCTCTGTGCTTTCTTTCGTTCTGAACAAGTGTTACTGTTTTCTGCACAAAAGCGATTCTGCGAAGAAATGTGAACAGGCACAGAGAAGGTGCTAGCAGGGAATTCTCTGCCTGCCTTTCCCCAGTGCTCTGCAAGCTCTCCAGGACAACATAAAATCTGGGGCTCTGTGCTTTCTTTCGTTCTGAACCAGTATTACTGTTTTCTGCACAAAAGCGATTCTGCGAAGCAATGTGAACACTTCTGCTTCCCAGGCACAGAGAAGGTGCTAGCAGGGAATTCTCTGCCTGCCTTTCCCCAGTGCTCTGCAAGCTCTCCATGACAACAGCAAATCTGGGGCTCTGTGCTTTCTTTCGTTCTGAACCAGTGTTACTGTTTTCTGCACAAAAGCGATTCTGCGAAGCAATGTAAACAGGCACAGAGAAGGTGCTAGCAGGGAATTCTCTGCCTGCCTTTCCCCAGTGCTCTGCAAGCTCTCCAGGACAACAGCAAATCTGGGGCTCTGTGCTTTCTTTCGTTCTGAGCCAGTGTTACTGTTTTCTGCACAAAAGCGATTCTGCGAAGCAAGGTGAACACTTCTGCTTCCCAGGCACAGAGAAGGTGCTAGCAGGGAATTCTCTGCCTGCCTTTCCCCAGTGCTCTGCAAGCTCTCCAGGACAACAGCAATTCTGGGGCTCTGTGCTTTCTTTCGTTCTGAACTAGTATTACTGTTTTCTGCACAAAAGCGATTCTGCGAAGCAATGTGAACACTTCTGCTTCCCAGGCACAGAGAAGGTGCTAGCAGGGAATTCTCTGCCTGCCTTTCCCCAGTGCTCTGCAAGCTCTCCAGGACAACATAAAATCTGGGGCTCTGTGCTTTCTTTCGTTCTGAACAAGTGTTACTGTTTTCTGCACAAAAGCGATTCTGCGAAGCAATGTGAACACTTCTGCTTCCCAGGCACAGAGAAGGTGCTAGCAGGGAATTCTCTGCCTGCCTTTCCCCAGTGCTCTGCAAGCTCTCCAGGACAACATAAAATCTGGGGCTCTGTGCTTTCTTTCGTTCTGAACCAGTATTACTGTTTTCTGCACAAAAGCGATTCTGCGAAGCAATGTGAACACTTCTGCTTCCCAGGCACAGAGAAGGTGCTAGCAGGGAATTCTCTGCCTGCCTTTCCCCAGTGCTCTGCAAGCTCTCCAGGACAACAGCAAATCTGGGGCTCTGTGCTTTCTTTCGTTCTGAACCAGTATTACTGTTTTCTGCACAAAAGCGATTCTGCGAAGCAATGTGAACACTTCTGCTTCCCAGGCACAGAGAAGGTGCTAGCAGGGAATTCTCTGCCTGCCTTTCCCCAGTGCTCTGCAAGCTCTCCAGGACAACAGCAAATCTGGGGCTCTGTGCTTTCTTTCGTTCTGAACCAGTGTTACTGTTTTCTGCACAAAAGCGATTCTGCGAAGCAATGTGAACAGGCACAGAGAAGGTGCTAGCAGGGAATTCTCTGCCTGCCTTTCCCCAGTGCTCTGCAAGCTCTCCAGGACAACAGCAAATCTGGGGCTCTGTGCTTTCTTTCGTTCTGAGCCAGTGTTACTGTTTTCTGCACAAAAGCGATTCTGCGAAGCAAGGTGAACACTTCTGCTTCCCAGGCACAGAGAAGGTGCTAGCAGGGAATTCTCTGCCTGCCTTTCCCCAGTGCTCTGCAAGCTCTCCAGGACAACAGCAATTCTGGGGCTCTGTGCTTTCTTTCGTTCTGAACAAGTGTTACTGTTTTCTGCACAAAAGCGATTCTGCGAAGCAATGTGAACACTTCTGCTTCCCAGGCACAGAGAAGGTGCTAGCAGGGAATTCTCTGCCTGCCTTTCCCCAGTGCTCTGCAAGCTCTCCAGGACAACAGCAAATCTGGGGCTCTGTGCTTTCTTTCGTTCTGAACTAGTATTACTGTTTTCTGCACAAAAGCGATTCTGCGAACCAATGTGAACAGGCACAGAGAAGGTTCTAGCAGGGAATTCTCTGCCTGCCTTTCCCCAGTGCTCTGCAAGCTCTCCAGGACAACATAAAATCTGGGGCTCTGTGCTTTCTTTCGTTCTGAACAAGTGTTACTGTTTTCTGCACAAAAGCGATTCTGCGAAGCAATGTGAACAGGCACAGAGAAGGTGCTAGCAGGGAATTCTCTGCCTGCCTTTCCCCAGTGCTCTGCAAGCTCTTCAGGACAACATAAAATCTGGGGCTCTGTGCTTTCTTTCGTTCTGAACCAGTCTTACTGTTTTCTGCACAAAAGCGATTCTGCGAAGCAATGTGAACACTTCTGCTTCCCAGGCACAGAGAAGGTGCTAGCAGGGAATTCTCTGCCTGCCTTTCCCCAGTGCTCTGCAAGCTCTCCAGGACAACAGCAAATCTGGGGCTCTGTGCTTTCTTTCGTTCTGAACAAGTGTTACTGTTTTCTGCACAAAAGCGATTCTGCGAAGCAATGTGAACACTTCTGCTTCCCAGGCACAGAGAAGGTGCTAGCAGGGAATGCTCTGCCTGCCTTTCCCCAGTGCTCTGCAAGCTCTCCAGGACAATATAAAATCTGGCGCTCTGTGCTTTCTTTCGTTCTGAACAAGTGTTACTGTTTTCTGCACAAAAGCGATTCTGCGAAGCAATGTGAACACTTCTGCTTCCCAGGCACAGAGAAGGTGCTAGCAGGGAATTCTCTGCCTGCCTTTCCCCAGTGCTCTGCAAGCTCTCCAGGACAACATAAAATCTGGGGCTCTGTGCTTTCTTTCGTTCTGAACAAGTGTTACTGTTTTCTGCACAAAAGCGATTCTGCGAAGCAAGGTGAACACTTCTGCTTCCCAGGCACAGAGAAGGTGCTAGCAGGGAATTCTCTGCCTGCCTTTCCCCAGTGCTCTGCAAGCTCTCCAGGACAACAGCAAATCTGGGGCTCTGTGCTTTCTTTCGTTCTGAACAAGTGTTACTGTTTTCTGCACAAAAGCGATTCTGCGAAGAAATGTGAACAGGCACAGAGAAGGTGCTAGCAGGGAATTCTCTGCCTGCCTTTCCCCAGTGCTCTGCAAGCTCTCCAGGACAACATAAAATCTGGGGCTCTGTGCTTTCTTTCGTTCTGAACCAGTATTACTGTTTTCTGCACAAAAGCGATTCTGCGAAGCAAGGTGAACACTTCTGCTTCCCAGGCACAGAGAAGGTGCTAGCAGGGAATTCTCTGCCTGCCTTTCCCCAGTGCTCTGCAAGCTCTCCAGGACAACAGCAAATCTGGCGCTCTGTGCTTTCTTTCGTTCTGAACCAGTGTTACTGTTTTCTGCACAAAAGCGATTCTGCGAAGCAATGTGAACAGGCACAGAGAAGGTGCTAGCAGGGAATTCTCTGCCTGCCTTTCCCCAGTGCTCTGCAAGCTCTCCAGGACAACAGCAAATCTGGGGCTCTGTGCTTTCTTTCGTTCTGAGCCAGTGTTACTGTTTTCTGCACAAAAGCGATTCTGCGAAGCAAGGTGAACACTTCTGCTTCCCAGGCACAGAGAAGGTGCTAGCAGGGAATTCTCTGCCTGCCTTTCCCCAGTGCTCTGCAAGCTCTCCAGGACAACAGCAATTCTGGGGCTCTGTGCTTTCTTTCGTTCTGAACTAGTATTACTGTTTTCTGCACAAAAGCGATTCTGCGAAGCAATGTGAACACTTCTGCTTCCCAGGCACAGAGAAGGTGCTAGCAGGGAATTCTCTGCCTGCCTTTCCCCAGTGCTCTGCAAGCTCTCCAGGACAACATAAAATCTGGGGCTCTGTGCTTTCTTTCGTTCTGAACAAGTGTTACTGTTTTCTGCACAAAAGCGATTCTGCGAAGCAATGTGAACACTTCTGCTTCCCAGGCACAGAGAAGGTGCTAGCAGGGAATTCTCTGCCTGCCTTTCCCCAGTGCTCTGCAAGCTCTCCAGGACAACAGCAAATCTGGGGCTCTGTGCTTTCTTTCGTTCTGAACTAGTATTACTGTTTTCTGCACAAAAGCGATTCTGCGAACCAATGTGAACAGGCACAGAGAAGGTTCTAGCAGGGAATTCTCTGCCTGCCTTTCCCCAGTGCTCTGCAAGCTCTCCAGGACAACATAAAATCTGGGGCTCTGTGCTTTCTTTCGTTCTGAACAAGTGTTACTGTTTTCTGCACAAAAGCGATTCTGCGAAGCAATGTGAACACTTCTGCTTCCCAGGCACAGAGAAGGTGCTAGCAGGGAATTCTCTGCCTGCCTTTCCCCAGTGCTCTGCAAGCTCTCCAGGACAACAGCAAATCTGGCGCTCTGTGCTTTCTTTCGTTCTGAACCAGTGTTACTGTTTTCTGCACAAAAGCGATTCTGCGAAGCAATGTGAACAGGCACAGAGAAGGTGCTAGCAGGGAATTCTCTGCCTGCCTTTCCCCAGTGCTCTGCAAGCTCTCCAGGACAACATAAAATCTGGGGCTCTGTGCTTTCTTTCGTTCTGAACAAGTGTTACTGTTTTCTGCACAAAAGCGATTCTGCGAAGCAATGTGAACACTTCTGCTTCCCAGGCACAGAGAAGGTGCTAGCAGGGAATTCTCTGCCTGCCTTTCCCCAGTGCTCTGCAAGCTCTCCAGGACAACAGCAAATCTGGGGCTCTGTGCTTTCTTTCGTTCTGAACTAGTATTACTGTTTTCTGCACAAAAGCGATTCTGCGAACCAATGTGAACAGGCACAGAGAAGGTTCTAGCAGGGAATTCTCTGCCTGCCTTTCCCCAGTGCTCTGCAAGCTCTCCAGGACAACATAAAATCTGGGGCTCTGTGCTTTCTTTCGTTCTGAACAAGTGTTACTGTTTTCTGCACAAAAGCGATTCTGCGAAGCAATGTGAACAGGCACAGAGAAGGTGCTAGCAGGGAATTCTCTGCCTGCCTTTCCCCAGTGCTCTGCAAGCTCTTCAGGACAACATAAAATCTGGGGCTCTGTGCTTTCTTTCGTTCTGAACCAGTCTTACTGTTTTCTGCACAAAAGCGATTCTGCGAAGCAATGTGAACACTTCTGCTTCCCAGGCACAGAGAAGGTGCTAGCAGGGAATTCTCTGCCTGCCTTTCCCCAGTGCTCTGCAAGCTCTCCAGGACAACAGCAAATCTGGGGCTCTGTGCTTTCTTTCGTTCTGAACAAGTGTTACTGTTTTCTGCACAAAAGCGATTCTGCGAAGCAATGTGAACACTTCTGCTTCCCAGGCACAGAGAAGGTGCTAGCAGGGAATGCTCTGCCTGCCTTTCCCCAGTGCTCTGCAAGCTCTCCAGGACAATATAAAATCTGGCGCTCTGTGCTTTCTTTCGTTCTGAACAAGTGTTACTGTTTTCTGCACAAAAGCGATTCTGCGAAGCAAGGTGAACACTTCTGCTTCCCAGGCACAGAGAAGGTGCTAGCAGGGAATTCTCTGCCTGCCTTTCCCCAGTGCTCTGCAAGCTCTCCAGGACAACAGCAAATCTGGGGCTCTGTGCTTTCTTTCGTTCTGAACAAGTGTTACTGTTTTCTGCACAAAAGCGATTCTGCGAAGAAATGTGAACAGGCACAGAGAAGGTGCTAGCAGGGAATTCTCTGCCTGCCTTTCCCCAGTGCTCTGCAAGCTCTCCAGGACAACATAAAATCTGGGGCTCTGTGCTTTCTTTCGTTCTGAACCAGTATTACTGTTTTCTGCACAAAAGCGATTCTGCGAAGCAATGTGAACACTTCTGCTTCCCAGGCACAGAGAAGGTGCTAGCAGGGAATTCTCTGCCTGCCTTTCCCCAGTGCTCTGCAAGCTCTCCATGACAACAGCAAATCTGGGGCTCTGTGCTTTCTTTCGTTCTGAACCAGTGTTACTGTTTTCTGCACAAAAGCGATTCTGCGAAGCAATGTAAACAGGCACAGAGAAGGTGCTAGCAGGGAATTCTCTGCCTGCCTTTCCCCAGTGCTCTGCAAGCTCTCCAGGACAACAGCAAATCTGGGGCTCTGTGCTTTCTTTCGTTCTGAGCCAGTGTTACTGTTTTCTGCACAAAAGCGATTCTGCGAAGCAAGGTGAACACTTCTGCTTCCCAGGCACAGAGAAGGTGCTAGCAGGGAATTCTCTGCCTGCCTTTCCCCAGTGCTCTGCAAGCTCTCCAGGACAACAGCAATTCTGGGGCTCTGTGCTTTCTTTCGTTCTGAACTAGTATTACTGTTTTCTGCACAAAAGCGATTCTGCGAAGCAATGTGAACACTTCTGCTTCCCAGGCACAGAGAAGGTGCTAGCAGGGAATTCTCTGCCTGCCTTTCCCCAGTGCTCTGCAAGCTCTCCAGGACAACATAAAATCTGGGGCTCTGTGCTTTCTTTCGTTCTGAACAAGTGTTACTGTTTTCTGCACAAAAGCGATTCTGCGAAGCAATGTGAACACTTCTGCTTCCCAGGCACAGAGAAGGTGCTAGCAGGGAATTCTCTGCCTGCCTTTCCCCAGTGCTCTGCAAGCTCTCCAGGACAACATAAAATCTGGGGCTCTGTGCTTTCTTTCGTTCTGAACCAGTATTACTGTTTTCTGCACAAAAGCGATTCTGCGAAGCAATGTGAACACTTCTGCTTCCCAGGCACAGAGAAGGTGCTAGCAGGGAATTCTCTGCCTGCCTTTCCCCAGTGCTCTGCAAGCTCTCCAGGACAACAGCAAATCTGGGGCTCTGTGCTTTCTTTCGTTCTGAACCAGTATTACTGTTTTCTGCACAAAAGCGATTCTGCGAAGCAATGTGAACACTTCTGCTTCCCAGGCACAGAGAAGGTGCTAGCAGGGAATTCTCTGCCTGCCTTTCCCCAGTGCTCTGCAAGCTCTCCAGGACAACAGCAAATCTGGGGCTCTGTGCTTTCTTTCGTTCTGAACCAGTGTTACTGTTTTCTGCACAAAAGCGATTCTGCGAAGCAATGTGAACAGGCACAGAGAAGGTGCTAGCAGGGAATTCTCTGCCTGCCTTTCCCCAGTGCTCTGCAAGCTCTCCAGGACAACAGCAAATCTGGGGCTCTGTGCTTTCTTTCGTTCTGAGCCAGTGTTACTGTTTTCTGCACAAAAGCGATTCTGCGAAGCAAGGTGAACACTTCTGCTTCCCAGGCACAGAGAAGGTGCTAGCAGGGAATTCTCTGCCTGCCTTTCCCCAGTGCTCTGCAAGCTCTCCAGGACAACAGCAATTCTGGGGCTCTGTGCTTTCTTTCGTTCTGAACTAGTATTACTGTTTTCTGCACAAAAGCGATTCTGCGAAGCAATGTGAACACTTCTGCTTCCCAGGCACAGAGAAGGTGCTAGCAGGGAATTCTCTGCCTGCCTTTCCCCAGTGCTCTGCAAGCTCTCCAGGACAACATAAAATCTGGGGCTCTGTGCTTTCTTTCGTTCTGAACAAGTGTTACTGTTTTCTGCACAAAAGCGATTCTGCGAAGCAATGTGAACACTTCTGCTTCCCAGGCACAGAGAAGGTGCTAGCAGGGAATTCTCTGCCTGCCTTTCCCCAGTGCTCTGCAAGCTCTCCAGGACAACAGCAAATCTGGGGCTCTGTGCTTTCTTTCGTTCTGAACTAGTATTACTGTTTTCTGCACAAAAGCGATTCTGCGAACCAATGTGAACAGGCACAGAGAAGGTTCTAGCAGGGAATTCTCTGCCTGCCTTTCCCCAGTGCTCTGCAAGCTCTCCAGGACAACATAAAATCTGGGGCTCTGTGCTTTCTTTCGTTCTGAACAAGTGTTACTGTTTTCTGCACAAAAGCGATTCTGCGAAGCAATGTGAACAGGCACAGAGAAGGTGCTAGCAGGGAATTCTCTGCCTGCCTTTCCCCAGTGCTCTGCAAGCTCTTCAGGACAACATAAAATCTGGGGCTCTGTGCTTTCTTTCGTTCTGAACCAGTCTTACTGTTTTCTGCACAAAAGCGATTCTGCGAAGCAATGTGAACACTTCTGCTTCCCAGGCACAGAGAAGGTGCTAGCAGGGAATTCTCTGCCTGCCTTTCCCCAGTGCTCTGCAAGCTCTCCAGGACAACAGCAAATCTGGGGCTCTGTGCTTTCTTTCGTTCTGAACAAGTGTTACTGTTTTCTGCACAAAAGCGATTCTGCGAAGCAATGTGAACACTTCTGCTTCCCAGGCACAGAGAAGGTGCTAGCAGGGAATGCTCTGCCTGCCTTTCCCCAGTGCTCTGCAAGCTCTCCAGGACAATATAAAATCTGGCGCTCTGTGCTTTCTTTCGTTCTGAACAAGTGTTACTGTTTTCTGCACAAAAGCGATTCTGCGAAGCAATGTGAACACTTCTGCTTCCCAGGCACAGAGAAGGTGCTAGCAGGGAATTCTCTGCCTGCCTTTCCCCAGTGCTCTGCAAGCTCTCCAGGACAACAGCAAATCTGGGGCTCTGTGCTTTCTTTCGTTCTGAACAAGTGTTACTGTTTTCTGCACAAAAGCGATTCTGCGAAGCAAGGTGAACACTTCTGCTTCCCAGGCACAGAGAAGGTGCTAGCAGGGAATTCTCTGCCTGCCTTTCCCCAGTGCTCTGCAAGCTCTCCAGGACAACAGCAAATCTGGGGCTCTGTGCTTTCTTTCGTTCTGAACAAGTGTTACTGTTTTCTGCACAAAAGCGATTCTGCGAAGAAATGTGAACAGGCACAGAGAAGGTGCTAGCAGGGAATTCTCTGCCTGCCTTTCCCCAGTGCTCTGCAAGCTCTCCAGGACAACATAAAATCTGGGGCTCTGTGCTTTCTTTCGTTCTGAACCAGTATTACTGTTTTCTGCACAAAAGCGATTCTGCGAAGCAAGGTGAACACTTCTGCTTCCCAGGCACAGAGAAGGTGCTAGCAGGGAATTCTCTGCCTGCCTTTCCCCAGTGCTCTGCAAGCTCTCCAGGACAACAGCAAATCTGGGGCTCTGTGCTTTCTTTCGTTCTGAACCAGTGTTACTGTTTTCTGCACAAAAGCGATTCTGCGAAGCAATGTAAACAGGCACAGAGAAGGTGCTAGCAGGGAATTCTCTGCCTGCCTTTCCCCAGTGCTCTGCAAGCTCTCCAGGACAACAGCAAATCTGGGGCTCTGTGCTTTCTTTCGTTCTGAGCCAGTGTTACTGTTTTCTGCACAAAAGCGATTCTGCGAAGCAAGGTGAACACTTCTGCTTCCCAGGCACAGAGAAGGTGCTAGCAGGGAATTCTCTGCCTGCCTTTCCCCAGTGCTCTGCAAGCTCTCCAGGACAACAGCAATTCTGGGGCTCTGTGCTTTCTTTCGTTCTGAACTAGTATTACTGTTTTCTGCACAAAAGCGATTCTGCGAAGCAATGTGAACACTTCTGCTTCCCAGGCACAGAGAAGGTGCTAGCAGGGAATTCTCTGCCTGCCTTTCCCCAGTGCTCTGCAAGCTCTCCAGGACAACATAAAATCTGGGGCTCTGTGCTTTCTTTCGTTCTGAACAAGTGTTACTGTTTTCTGCACAAAAGCGATTCTGCGAAGCAATGTGAACACTTCTGCTTCCCAGGCACAGAGAAGGTGCTAGCAGGGAATTCTCTGCCTGCCTTTCCCCAGTGCTCTGCAAGCTCTCCAGGACAACAGCAAATCTGGGGCTCTGTGCTTTCTTTCGTTCTGAACTAGTATTACTGTTTTCTGCACAAAAGCGATTCTGCGAACCAATGTGAACAGGCACAGAGAAGGTTCTAGCAGGGAATTCTCTGCCTGCCTTTCCCCAGTGCTCTGCAAGCTCTCCAGGACAACATAAAATCTGGGGCTCTGTGCTTTCTTTCGTTCTGAACAAGTGTTACTGTTTTCTGCACAAAAGCGATTCTGCGAAGCAATGTGAACACTTCTGCTTCCCAGGCACAGAGAAGGTGCTAGCAGGGAATTCTCTGCCTGCCTTTCCCCAGTGCTCTGCAAGCTCTCCAGGACAACAGCAAATCTGGCGCTCTGTGCTTTCTTTCGTTCTGAACCAGTGTTACTGTTTTCTGCACAAAAGCGATTCTGCGAAGCAATGTGAACAGGCACAGAGAAGGTGCTAGCAGGGAATTCTCTGCCTGCCTTTCCCCAGTGCTCTGCAAGCTCTCCAGGACAACATAAAATCTGGGGCTCTGTGCTTTCTTTCGTTCTGAACAAGTGTTACTGTTTTCTGCACAAAAGCGATTCTGCGAAGCAATGTGAACACTTCTGCTTCCCAGGCACAGAGAAGGTGCTAGCAGGGAATTCTCTGCCTGCCTTTCCCCAGTGCTCTGCAAGCTCTCCAGGACAATATAAAATCTGGCGCTCTGTGCTTTCTTTCGTTCTGAACAAGTGTTACTGTTTTCTGCACAAAAGCGATTCTGCGAAGCAATGTGAACACTTCTGCTTCCCAGGCACAGAGAAGGTGCTAGCAGGGAATTCTCTGCCTGCCTTTCCCCAGTGCTCTGCAAGCTCTCCAAGACAATATAAAATCTGGCGCTCTGTGCTTTCTTTCGTTCTGAACAAGTGTTACTGTTTTCTGCACAAAAGCGATTCTGCGAAGCAATGTGAACACTTCTGCTTCCCAGGCACAGAGAAGGTGCTAGCAGGGAATTCTCTGCCTGCCTTTCCCCAGTGCTCTGCAAGCTCTCCAGGACAACATAAAATCTGGGGCTCTGTGCTTTCTTTCGTTCTGAACCAGTATTACTGTTTTCTGCACAAAAGCGATTCTGCGAAGCAATGTGAACACTTCTGCTTCCCAGGCACAGAGAAGGTGCTAGCAGGGAATTCTCTGCCTGCCTTTCCCCAGTGCTCTGCAAGCTCTTCAGGACAACATAAAATCTGGGGCTCTGTGCTTTCTTTCGTTCTGAACCAGTCTTACTGTTTTCTGCACAAAAGCGATTCTGCGAAGCAATGTGAACACTTCTGCTTCCCAGGCACAGAGAAGGTGCTAGCAGGGAATTCTCTGCCTGCCTTTCCCCAGTGCTCTGCAAGCTCTCCAGGACAACAGCAAATCTGGGGCTCTGTGCTTTCTTTCGTTCTGAACAAGTGTTACTGTTTTCTGCACAAAAGCGATTCTGCGAAGCAATGTGAACACTTCTGCTTCCCAGGCACAGAGAAGGTGCTAGCAGGGAATGCTCTGCCTGCCTTTCCCCAGTGCTCTGCAAGCTCTCCAGGACAATATAAAATCTGGCGCTCTGTGCTTTCTTTCGTTCTGAACAAGTGTTACTGTTTTCTGCACAAAAGCGATTCTGCGAAGCAATGTGAACACTTCTGCTTCCCAGGCACAGAGAAGGTGCTAGCAGGGAATTCTCTGCCTGCCTTTCCCCAGTGCTCTGCAAGCTCTCCAGGACAACATAAAATCTGGGGCTCTGTGCTTTCTTTCGTTCTGAACAAGTGTTACTGTTTTCTGCACAAAAGCGATTCTGCGAAGCAAGGTGAACACTTCTGCTTCCCAGGCACAGAGAAGGTGCTAGCAGGGAATTCTCTGCCTGCCTTTCCCCAGTGCTCTGCAAGCTCTCCAGGACAACAGCAAATCTGGGGCTCTGTGCTTTCTTTCGTTCTGAACAAGTGTTACTGTTTTCTGCACAAAAGCGATTCTGCGAAGAAATGTGAACAGGCACAGAGAAGGTGCTAGCAGGGAATTCTCTGCCTGCCTTTCCCCAGTGCTCTGCAAGCTCTCCAGGACAACATAAAATCTGGGGCTCTGTGCTTTCTTTCGTTCTGAACCAGTATTACTGTTTTCTGCACAAAAGCGATTCTGCGAAGCAATGTGAACACTTCTGCTTCCCAGGCACAGAGAAGGTGCTAGCAGGGAATTCTCTGCCTGCCTTTCCCCAGTGCTCTGCAAGCTCTCCAGGACAACAGCAAATCTGGGGCTCTGTGCTTTCTTTCGTTCTGAACCAGTGTTACTGTTTTCTGCACAAAAGCGATTCTGCGAAGCAATGTAAACAGGCACAGAGAAGGTGCTAGCAGGGAATTCTCTGCCTGCCTTTCCCCAGTGCTCTGCAAGCTCTCCAGGACAACAGCAAATCTGGGGCTCTGTGCTTTCTTTCGTTCTGAGCCAGTGTTACTGTTTTCTGCACAAAAGCGATTCTGCGAAGCAAGGTGAACACTTCTGCTTCCCAGGCACAGAGAAGGTGCTAGCAGGGAATTCTCTGCCTGCCTTTCCCCAGTGCTCTGCAAGCTCTCCAGGACAACAGCAATTCTGGGGCTCTGTGCTTTCTTTCGTTCTGAACTAGTATTACTGTTTTCTGCACAAAAGCGATTCTGCGAAGCAATGTGAACACTTCTGCTTCCCAGGCACAGAGAAGGTGCTAGCAGGGAATTCTCTGCCTGCCTTTCCCCAGTGCTCTGCAAGCTCTCCAGGACAACATAAAATCTGGGGCTCTGTGCTTTCTTTCGTTCTGAACAAGTGTTACTGTTTTCTGCACAAAAGCGATTCTGCGAAGCAATGTGAACACTTCTGCTTCCCAGGCACAGAGAAGGTGCTAGCAGGGAATTCTCTGCCTGCCTTTCCCCAGTGCTCTGCAAGCTCTCCAGGACAACAGCAAATCTGGGGCTCTGTGCTTTCTTTCGTTCTGAACTAGTATTACTGTTTTCTGCACAAAAGCGATTCTGCGAACCAATGTGAACAGGCACAGAGAAGGTTCTAGCAGGGAATTCTCTGCCTGCCTTTCCCCAGTGCTCTGCAAGCTCTCCAGGACAACATAAAATCTGGGGCTCTGTGCTTTCTTTCGTTCTGAACAAGTGTTACTGTTTTCTGCACAAAAGCGATTCTGCGAAGCAATGTGAACACTTCTGCTTCCCAGGCACAGAGAAGGTGCTAGCAGGGAATTCTCTGCCTGCCTTTCCCCAGTGCTCTGCAAGCTCTCCAGGACAACAGCAAATCTGGCGCTCTGTGCTTTCTTTCGTTCTGAACCAGTGTTACTGTTTTCTGCACAAAAGCGATTCTGCGAAGCAATGTGAACAGGCACAGAGAAGGTGCTAGCAGGGAATTCTCTGCCTGCCTTTCCCCAGTGCTCTGCAAGCTCTCCAGGACAACATAAAATCTGGGGCTCTGTGCTTTCTTTCGTTCTGAACAAGTGTTACTGTTTTCTGCACAAAAGCGATTCTGCGAAGCAATGTGAACACTTCTGCTTCCCAGGCACAGAGAAGGTGCTAGCAGGGAATTCTCTGCCTGCCTTTCCCCAGTGCTCTGCAAGCTCTCCAGGACAATATAAAATCTGGCGCTCTGTGCTTTCTTTCGTTCTGAACAAGTGTTACTGTTTTCTGCACAAAAGCGATTCTGCGAAGCAATGTGAACACTTCTGCTTCCCAGGCACAGAGAAGGTGCTAGCAGGGAATTCTCTGCCTGCCTTTCCCCAGTGCTCTGCAAGCTCTCCAGGACAATATAAAATCTGGCGCTCTGTGCTTTCTTTCGTTCTGAACAAGTGTTACTGTTTTCTGCACAAAAGCGATTCTGCGAAGCAATGTGAACACTTCTGCTTCCCAGGCACAGAGAAGGTGCTAGCAGGGAATTCTCTGCCTGCCTTTCCCCAGTGCTCTGCAAGCTCTCCAGGACAACATAAAATCTGGGGCTCTGTGCTTTCTTTCGTTCTGAACCAGTATTACTGTTTTCTGCACAAAAGCGATTCTGCGAAGCAATGTGAACACTTCTGCTTCCCAGGCACAGAGAAGGTGCTAGCAGGGAATTCTCTGCCTGCCTTTCCCCAGTGCTCTGCAAGCTCTTCAGGACAACATAAAATCTGGGGCTCTGTGCTTTCTTTCGTTCTGAACCAGTCTTACTGTTTTCTGCACAAAAGCGATTCTGCGAAGCAATGTGAACACTTCTGCTTCCCAGGCACAGAGAAGGTGCTAGCAGGGAATTCTCTGCCTGCCTTTCCCCAGTGCTCTGCAAGCTCTCCAGGACAACATAAAATCTGGGGCTCTGTGCTTTCTTTCGTTCTGAAGAAGTGTTACTGTTTTCTGCACAAAAGCGATTCTGCGAAGCAAGGTGAACACTTCTGCTTCCCAGGCACAGAGAAGGTGCTAGCAGGGAATTCTCTGCCTGCCTTTCCCCAGTGCTCTGCAAGCTCTCCAGGACAACAGCAAATCTGGGGCTCTGTGCTTTCTTTCGTTCTGAACAAGTGTTACTGTTTTCTGCACAAAAGCGATTCTGCGAAGCAATGTGAACAGGCACAGAGAAGGTGCTAGCAGGGAATTCTCTGCCTGCCTTTCCCCAGTGCTCTGCAAGCTCTCCAGGACAACATAAAATCTGGGGCTCTGTGCTTTCTTTCGTTCTGAACCAGTATTACTGTTTTCTGCACAAAAGCGATTCTGCGAAGCAATGTGAACACTTCTGCTTCCCAGGCACAGAGAAGGTGCTAGCAGGGAATTCTCTGCCTGCCTTTCCCCAGTGCTCTGCAAGCTCTCCAGGACAACAGCAAATCTGGGGCTATGTGCTTTCTTTCGTTCTGAACCAGTATTACTGTTTTCTGCACAAAAGCGATTCTGCGAAGCAATGTGAACACTTCTGCTTCCCAGGCACAGAGAAGGTGCTAGCAGGGAATTCTCTGCCTGCCTTTCCCCAGTGCTCTGCAAGCTCTCCAGGACAACAGCAAATCTGGGGCTCTGTGCTTTCTTTCGTTCTGAACCAGTGTTACTGTTTTCTGCACAAAAGCGATTCTGCGAAGCAATGTGAACAGGCACAGAGAAGGTGCTAGCAGGGAATTCTCTGCCTGCCTTTCCCCAGTGCTCTGCAAGCTCTCCAGGACAACAGCAAATCTGGGGCTCTGTGCTTTCTTTCGTTCTGAGCCAGTGTTACTGTTTTCTGCACAAAAGCGATTCTGCGAAGCAAGGTGAACACTTCTGCTTCCCAGGCACAGAGAAGGTGCTAGCAGGGAATTCTCTGCCTGCCTTTCCCCAGTGCTCTGCAAGCTCTCCAGGACAACAGCAATTCTGGGGCTCTGTGCTTTCTTTCGTTCTGAACTAGTATTACTGTTTTCTGCACAAAAGCGATTCTGCGAAGCAATGTGAACACTTCTGCTTCCCAGGCACAGAGAAGGTGCTAGCAGGGAATTCTCTGCCTGCCTTTCCCCAGTGCTCTGCAAGCTCTCCAGGACAACATAAAATCTGGGGCTCTGTGCTTTCTTTCGTTCTGAACCAGTATTACTGTTTTCTGCACAAAAGCGATTCTGCGAAGCAATGTGAACACTTCTGCTTCCCAGGCACAGAGAAGGTGCTAGCAGGGAATTCTCTGCCTGCCTTTCCCCAGTGCTCTGCAAGCTCTCCAGGACAACATAAAATCTGGGGCTCTGTGCTTTCTTTCGTTCTGAACCAGTATTACTGTTTTCTGCACAAAAGCGATTCTGCGAAGCAATGTGAACACTTCTGCTTCCCAGGCACAGAGAAGGTGCTAGCAGGGAATTCTCTGCCTGCCTTTCCCCAGTGCTCTGCAAGCTCTCCAGGACAACAGCAAATCTGGCGCTCTGTGCTTTCTTTCGTTCTGAACCAGTGTTACTGTTTTCTGCACAAAAGCGATTCTGCGAAGCAATGTGAACAGGCACAGAGAAGGTGCTAGCAGGGAATTCTCTGCCTGCCTTTCCCCAGTGCTCTGCAAGCTCTCCAGGACAACATAAAATCTGGGGCTCTGTGCTTTCTTTCGTTCTGAACCAGTATTACTGTTTTCTGCACAAAAGCGATTCTGCGAAGCAATGTGAACACTTCTGCTTCCCAGGCACAGAGAAGGTGCTAGCAGGGAATTCTCTGCCTGCCTTTCCCCAGTGCTCTGCAAGCTCTCCAGGAAAACATAAAATCTGGGGCTCTGTGCTTTCTTTCGTTCTGAACCAGTATTACTGTTTTCTGCACAAAAGCGATTCTGCGAAGCAATGTGAACACTTCTGCTTCCCAGGCACAGAGAAGGTGCTAGCAGGGAATTCTCTGCCTGCCTTTCCCCAGTGCTCTGCAAGCTCTTCAGGACAACATAAAATCTGGGGCTCTGTGCTTTCTTTCGTTCTGAACCAGTCTTACTGTTTTCTGCACAAAAGCGATTCTGCGAAGCAATGTGAACACTTCTGCTTCCCAGGCACAGAGAAGGTGCTAGCAGGGAATTCTCTGCCTGCCTTTCCCCAGTGCTCTGCAAGCTCTCCAGGACAATATAAAATCTGGCGCTCTGTGCTTTCTTTCGTTCTGAACAAGTGTTACTGTTTTCTGCACAAAAGCGATTCTGCGAAGCAATGTGAACACTTCTGCTTCCCAGGCACAGAGAAGGTGCTAGCAGGGAATTCTCTGCCTGCCTTTCCCCAGTGCTCTGCAAGCTCTCCAGGACAACAGCAAATCTGGGGCTCTGTGCTTTCTTTCGTTCTGAACCAGTATTACTGTTTTCTGCACAAAAGCGATTCTGCGAAGCAATGTGAACACTTCTGCTTCCCAGGCACAGAGAAGGTGCTAGCAGGGAATTCTCTGCCTGCCTTTCCCCAGTGCTCTGCAAGCTCTCCAGGACAATATAAAATCTGGCGCTCTGTGCTTTCTTTCGTTCTGAACAAGTGTTACTGTTTTCTGCACAAAAGCGATTCTGCGAAGCAATGTGAACACTTCTGCTTCCCAGGCACAGAGAAGGTGCTAGCAGGGAATTCTCTGCCTGCCTTTCCCCAGTGCTCTGCAAGCTCTCCAGGACAACATAAAATCTGGGGCTCTGTGCTTTCTTTCGTTCTGAACAAGTGTTACTGTTTTCTGCACAAAAGCGATTCTGCGAAGCAATGTGAACAGGCACAGAGAAGGTGCTAGCAGGGAATTCTCTGCCTGCCTTTCCCCAGTGCTCTGCAAGCTCTCCAGGACAACAGCAAATCTGGGGCTCTGTGCTTTCTTTCGTTCTGAACAAGTGTTACTGTTTTCTGCACAAAAGCGATTCTGCGAAGCAAGGTGAACACTTCTGCTTCCCAGGCACAGAGAAGGTGCTAGCAGGGAATTCTCTGCCTGCCTTTCCCCAGTGCTCTGCAAGCTCTCCAGGACAACATAAAATCTGGGGCTCTGTGCTTTCTTTCCTTCTGAACCAGTCTTACTGTTTTCTGCACAAAAGCGATTCTGCGAAGCAATGTGAACACTTGTGCTTCCCAGGCACAGAGAAGGTGCTAGCAGGGAATTCTCTGCCTGCCTTTCCCCAGTGCTCTGCAAGCTCTCCAGGACAACATAAAATCTGGGGCTCTGTGCTTTCTTTCGTTCTGAACCAGTGTTACTGTTTTCTGCACAAAAGCGATTCTGCGAAGCAATGTGAACAGGCACAGAGAAGGTGCTAGCAGGGAATTCTCTGCCTGCCTTTCCCCAGTGCTCTGCAAGCTCTCCAGGACAACATAAAATCTGGGGCTCTGTGCTTTCTTTCGTTCTGAACCAGTATTACTGTTTTCTGCACAAAAGCGATTCTGCGAAGCAATGTGAACACTTCTGCTTCCCAGTTACAGAGAAGGTGCTAGCAGGGAATTCTCTGCCTGCCTTTCCCCAGTGCTCTGCAAGCTCTTCAGGACAACAGCAAATCTGGGGCTCTGTGCTTTCTTTCGTTCTGAACAAGTGTTACTGTTTTCTGCACAAAAGCGATTCTGCGAAGCAATGTGAACACTTCTGCTTCCCAGGCACAGAGAAGGTGCTAGCAGGGAATTCTCTGCCTGCCTTTCCCCAGTGCTCTGCAAGCTCTCCAGGACAACAGCAAATCTGGGGCTCTGTGCTTTCTTTCGTTCTGAACCAGTGTTACTGTTTTCTGAACAAAAGCGATTCTGCGAAGCAAGGTGAACACTTCTGCTTCCCAGGCACAGAGAAGGTGCTAGCAGGGAATTCTCTGCCTGCCTTTCCCCAGTGCTCTGCAAGCTCTCCAGGACAACAGCAAATCTGGGGCTCTGTGCTTTCTTTCGTTCTGAACTAGTATTACTGTTTTCTGCACAAAAGCGATTCTGCGAACCAATGTGAACAGGCACAGAGAAGGTTCTAGCAGGGAATTCTCTGCCTGCCTTTCCCCAGTGCTCTGCAAGCTCTCCAGGACAACATAAAATCTGGGGCTCTGTGCTTTCTTTCGTTCTGAACCAGTATTACTGTTTTCTGCACAAAAGCGATTCTGCGAAGCAATGTGAACACTTCTGCTTCCCAGGCACAGAGAAGGTGCTAGCAGGGAATTCTCTGCCTGCCTTTCCCCAGTGCTCTGCAAGCTCTCCAGGACAACATAAAATCTGGGGCTCTGTGCTTTCTTTCGTTCTGAACCAGTATTACTGTTTTCTGCACAAAAGCGATTCTGCGAAGCAATGTGAACACTTCTGCTTCCCAGGCACAGAGAAGGTGCTAGCAGGGAATTCTCTGCCTGCCTTTCCCCAGTGCTCTGCAAGCTCTTCAGGACAACATAAAATCTGGGGCTCTGTGCTTTCTTTCGTTCTGAACCAGTCTTACTGTTTTCTGCACAAAAGCGATTCTGCGAAGCAATGTGAACACTTCTGCTTCCCAGGCACAGAGAAGGTGCTAGCAGGGAATTCTCTGCCTGCCTTTCCCCAGTGCTCTGCAAGCTCTCCAGGACAATATAAAATCTGGCGCTCTGTGCTTTCTTTCGTTCTGAACAAGTGTTACTGTTTTCTGCACAAAAGCGATTCTGCGAAGCAATGTGAACACTTCTGCTTCCCAGGCACAGAGAAGGTGCTAGCAGGGAATTCTCTGCCTGCCTTTCCCCAGTGCTCTGCAAGCTCTCCAGGACAACAGCAAATCTGGGGCTCTGTGCTTTCTTTCGTTCTGAACCAGTATTACTGTTTTCTGCACAAAAGCGATTCTGCGAAGCAATGTGAACACTTCTGCTTCCCAGGCACAGAGAAGGTGCTAGCAGGGAATTCTCTGCCTGCCTTTCCCCAGTGCTCTGCAAGCTCTCCAGGACAATATAAAATCTGGCGCTCTGTGCTTTCTTTCGTTCTGAACAAGTGTTACTGTTTTCTGCACAAAAGCGATTCTGCGAAGCAATGTGAACACTTCTGCTTCCCAGGCACAGAGAAGGTGCTAGCAGGGAATTCTCTGCCTGCCTTTCCCCAGTGCTCTGCAAGCTCTCCAGGACAACATAAAATCTGGGGCTCTGTGCTTTCTTTCGTTCTGAACAAGTGTTACTGTTTTCTGCACAAAAGCGATTCTGCGAAGCAATGTGAACAGGCACAGAGAAGGTGCTAGCAGGGAATTCTCTGCCTGCCTTTCCCCAGTGCTCTGCAAGCTCTCCAGGACAACAGCAAATCTGGGGCTCTGTGCTTTCTTTCGTTCTGAACAAGTGTTACTGTTTTCTGCACAAAAGCGATTCTGCGAAGCAATGTGAACACTTCTGCTTCCCAGGCACAGAGAAGGTGCTAGCAGGGAATTCTCTGCCTGCCTTTCCCCAGTGCTCTGCAAGCTCTCCAGGACAACATAAAATCTGGGGCTCTGTGCTTTCTTTCCTTCTGAACCAGTCTTACTGTTTTCTGCACAAAAGCGATTCTGCGAAGCAATGTGAACACTTGTGCTTCCCAGGCACAGAGAAGGTGCTAGCAGGGAATTCTCTGCCTGCCTTTCCCCAGTGCTCTGCAAGCTCTCCAGGACAACATAAAATCTGGGGCTCTGTGCTTTCTTTCGTTCTGAACCAGTGTTACTGTTTTCTGCACAAAAGCGATTCTGCGAAGCAATGTGAACAGGCACAGAGAAGGTGCTAGCAGGGAATTCTCTGCCTGCCTTTCCCCAGTGCTCTGCAAGCTCTCCAGGACAACATAAAATCTGGGGCTCTGTGCTTTCTTTCGTTCTGAACCAGTATTACTGTTTTCTGCACAAAAGCGATTCTGCGAAGCAATGTGAACACTTCTGCTTCCCAGTTACAGAGAAGGTGCTAGCAGGGAATTCTCTGCCTGCCTTTCCCCAGTGCTCTGCAAGCTCTTCAGGACAACAGCAAATCTGGGGCTCTGTGCTTTCTTTCGTTCTGAACAAGTGTTACTGTTTTCTGCACAAAAGCGATTCTGCGAAGCAATGTGAACACTTCTGCTTCCCAGGCACAGAGAAGGTGCTAGCAGGGAATTCTCTGCCTGCCTTTCCCCAGTGCTCTGCAAGCTCTCCAGGACAACAGCAAATCTGGGGCTCTGTGCTTTCTTTCGTTCTGAACCAGTGTTACTGTTTTCTGAACAAAAGCGATTCTGCGAAGCAAGGTGAACACTTCTGCTTCCCAGGCACAGAGAAGGTGCTAGCAGGGAATTCTCTGCCTGCCTTTCCCCAGTGCTCTGCAAGCTCTCCAGGACAACAGCAAATCTGGGGCTCTGTGCTTTCTTTCGTTCTGAACTAGTATTACTGTTTTCTGCACAAAAGCGATTCTGCGAACCAATGTGAACAGGCACAGAGAAGGTTCTAGCAGGGAATTCTCTGCCTGCCTTTCCCCAGTGCTCTGCAAGCTCTCCAGGACAACATAAAATCTGGGGCTCTGTGCTTTCTTTCGTTCTGAACAAGTGTTACTGTTTTCTGCACAAAAGCGATTCTGCGAAGCAATGTGAACAGGCACAGAGAAGGTGCTAGCAGGGAATTCTCTGCCTGCCTTTCCCCAGTGCTCTGCAAGCTCTCCAGGACAACAGCAATTCTGGGGCTCTGTGCTTTCTTTCGTTCTGAACAAGTGTTACTGTTTTCTGCACAAAAGCGATTCTGCGAAGCAATGTGAACACTTCTGCTTCCCAGGCACAGAGAAGGTGCTAGCAGGGAATTCTCTGCCTGCCTTTCCCCAGTGCTCTGCAAGCTCTCCAGGACAACATAAAATCTGGGGCTCTGTGCTTTCTTTCGTTCTGAACAAGTGTTACTGTTTTCTGCACAAAAGCGATTCTGCGAAGCAATGTGAACACTTCTGCTTCCCAGGCACAGAGAAGGTGCTAGCAGGGAATTCTCTGCCTGCCTTTCCCCAGTGCTCTGCAAGCTCTCCAGGACAACATAAAATCTGGGGCTCTGTGCTTTCTTTCGTTCTGAACCAGTATTACTGTTTTCTGCACAAAAGCGATTCTGCGAAGCAATGTGAACACTTCTGCTTCCCAGTTACAGAGAAGGTGCTAGCAGGGAATTCTCTGCCTGCCTTTCCCCAGTGCTCTGCAAGCTCTTCAGGACAACATAAAATCTGGGGCTCTGTGCTTTCTTTCGTTCTGAACCAGTCTTACTGTTTTCTGCACAAAAGCGATTCTGCGAAGCAATGTGAACACTTCTGCTTCCCAGGCACAGAGAAGGTGCTAGCAGGGAATTCTCTGCCTGCCTTTCCCCAGTGCTCTGCAAGCTCTCCAGGACAACAGCAAATCTGGGGCTCTGTGCTTTCTTTCGTTCTGAACAAGTGTTACTGTTTTCTGCACAAAAGCGATTCTGCGAAGCAATGTGAACACTTCTGCTTCCCAGGCACAGAGAAGGTGCTAGCAGGGAATTCTCTGCCTGCCTTTCCCCAGTGCTCTGCAAGCTCTCCAGGACAGTATAAAATCTGGCGCTCTGTGCTTTCTTTCGTTCTGAACAAGTGTTACTGTTTTCTGCACAAAAGCGATTCTGCGAAGCAATGTGAACACTTCTGCTTCCCAGGCACAGAGAAGGTGCTAGCAGGGAATTCTCTGCCTGCCTTTCCCCAGTGCTCTGCAAGCTCTCCAGGACAACATAAAATCTGGGGCTCTGTGCTTTCTTTCGTTCTGAACAAGTGTTACTGTTTTCTGCACAAAAGCGATTCTGCGAAGCAAGGTGAACACTTCTGCTTCCCAGGCACAGAGAAGGTGCTAGCAGGGAATTCTCTGCCTGCCTTTCCCCAGTGCTCTGCAAGCTCTCCAGGACAACAGCAAATCTGGGGCTATGTGCTTTCTTTCGTTCTGAACAAGTGTTACTGTTTTCTGCACAAAAGCGATTCTACGAAGCAAGGTGAACACTTCTGCTTCCCAGGCACAGAGAAGGTGCTAGCAGGGAATTCTCTGCCTGCCTTTCCCCAGTGCTCTGCAAGCTCTCCAGGACAACATAAAATCTGGGGCTCTGTGCTTTCTTTCGTTCTGAACAAGTGTTACTGTTTTCTGCACAAAAGAGATTCTGCGAAGTAATGTGAACACGTCTGCTTCCCAGGCACAGAGAAGGTGCTAGCAGGGAATTCTCTGCCTGCCTTTCCCCAGTGCTCTGCAAGCTCTCCAGGACAACAGCAAATCTGGGGCTCTGTGCTTTCTTTCGTTCTGAGCCAGTGTTACTGTTTTCTGCACAAAAGCGATTCTGCGAAGCAAGGTGAACACTTCTGCTTCCCAGGCACAGAGAAGGTGCTAGCAGGGAATTCTCTGCCTGCCTTTCCCCAGTGCTCTGCAAGCTCTCCAGGACAATATAAAATCTGGCGCTCTGTGCTTTCTTTCGTTCTGAACAAGTGTTACTGTTTTCTGCACAAAAGCGATTCTGCGAAGCAATGTGAACACTTCTGCTTCCCAGGCACAGAGAAGGTGCTAGCAGGGAATTCTCTGCCTGCCTTTCCCCAGTGCTCTGCAAGCTCTCCAGGACAACAGCAAATCTGGGGCTCTGTGCTTTCTTTCGTTCTGAACCAGTATTACTGTTTTCTGCACAAAAGCGATTCTGCGAAGCAATGTGAACACTTCTGCTTCCCAGGCACAGAGAAGGTGCTAGCAGGGAATTCTCTGCCTGCCTTTCCCCAGTGCTCTGCAAGCTCTCCAGGACAATATAAAATCTGGCGCTCTATGCTTTCTTTCGTTCTGAACAAGTGTTACTGTTTTCTGCACAAAAGCGATTCTGCGAAGCAATGTGAACACTTCTGCTTCCCAGGCACAGAGAAGGTGCTAGCAGGGAATTCTCTGCCTGCCTTTCCCCAGTGCTCTGCAAGCTCTCCAGGACAACATAAAATCTGGGGCTCTGTGCTTTCTTTCGTTCTGAACCAGTGTTACTGTTTTCTGCACAAAAGCGATTCTGCGAAGCAATGTGAACAGGCACAGAGAAGGTGCTAGCAGGGAATTCTCTGCCTGCCTTTCCCCAGTGCTCTGCAAGCTCTCCAGGACAACAGCAAATCTGGGGCTCTGTGCTTTCTTTCGTTCTGAACAAGTGTTACTGTTTTCTGCACAAAAGCGATTCTGCGAAGCAATGTGAACACTTCTGCTTCCCAGGCACAGAGAAGGTGCTAGCAGGGAATTCTCTGCCTGCCTTTCCCCAGTGCTCTGCAAGCTCTCCAGGACAACATAAAATCTGGGGCTCTGTGCTTTCTTTCCTTCTGAACCAGTCTTACTGTTTTCTGCACAAAAGTGATTCTGCGAAGCAATGTGAACACTTGTGCTTCCCAGGCACAGAGAAGGTGCTAGCAGGGAATTCTCTGCCTGCCTTTCCCCAGTGCTCTGCAAGCTCTCCAGGACAACATAAAATCTGGGGCTCTGTGCTTTCTTTCGTTCTGAACCAGTGTTACTGTTTTCTGCACAAAAGCGATTCTGCGAAGCAATGTGAACAGGCACAGAGAAGGTGCTAGCAGGGAATTCTCTGCCTGCCTTTCCCCAGTGCTCTGCAAGCTCTCCAGGACAACAGCAAATCTGGGGCTCTGTGCTTTCTTTCGTTCTGAACCAGTATTACTGTTTTCTGCACAAAAGCGATTCTGCGAAGCAATGTGAACACTTCTGCTTCCCAGTTACAGAGAAGGTGCTAGCAGGGAATTCTCTGCCTGCCTTTCCCCAGTGCTCTGCAAGCTCTTCAGGACAACAGCAAATCTGGGGCTCTGTGCTTTCTTTCGTTCTGAACAAGTGTTACTGTTTTCTGCACAAAAGCGATTCTGCGAAGCAATGTGAACACTTCTGCTTCCCAGGCACAGAGAAGGTGCTAGCAGGGAATTCTCTGCCTGCCTTTCCCCAGTGCTCTGCAAGCTCTCCAGGACAACAGCAAATCTGGGGCTCTGTGCTTTCTTTCGTTCTGAACCAGTGTTACTGTTTTCTGAACAAAAGCGATTCTGCGAAGCAAGGTGAACACTTCTGCTTCCCAGGCACAGAGAAGGTGCTAGCAGGGAATTCTCTGCCTGCCTTTCCCCAGTGCTCTGCAAGCTCTCCAGGACAACAGCAAATCTGGGGCTCTGTGCTTTCTTTCGTTCTGAACTAGTATTACTGTTTTCTGCACAAAAGCGATTCTGCGAACCAATGTGAACAGGCACAGAGAAGGTTCTAGCAGGGAATTCTCTGCCTGCCTTTCCCCAGTGCTCTGCAAGCTCTCCAGGACAACATAAAATCTGGGGCTCTGTGCTTTCTTTCGTTCTGAACAAGTGTTACTGTTTTCTGCACAAAAGCGATTCTGCGAAGCAATGTGAACAGGCACAGAGAAGGTGCTAGCAGGGAATTCTCTGCCTGCCTTTCCCCAGTGCTCTGCAAGCTCTCCAGGACAACAGCAATTCTGGGGCTCTGTGCTTTCTTTCGTTCTGAACAAGTGTTACTGTTTTCTGCACAAAAGCGATTCTGCGAAGCAATGTGAACACTTCTGCTTCCCAGGCACAGAGAAGGTGCTAGCAGGGAATTCTCTGCCTGCCTTTCCCCAGTGCTCTGCAAGCTCTCCAGGACAACATAAAATCTGGGGCTCTGTGCTTTCTTTCGTTCTGAACAAGTGTTACTGTTTTCTGCACAAAAGCGATTCTGCGAAGCAATGTGAACACTTCTGCTTCCCAGGCACAGAGAAGGTGCTAGCAGGGAATTCTCTGCCTGCCTTTCCCCAGTGCTCTGCAAGCTCTCCAGGACAACAGCAAATCTGGGGCTCTGTGCTTTCTTTCGTTCTGAACCAGTGTTACTGTTTTCTGCACAAAAGCGATTCTGCGAAGCAATGTGAACAGGCACAGAGAAGGTGCTAGCAGGGAATTCTCTGCCTGCCTTTCCCCAGTGCTCTGCAAGCTCTCCAGGACAACATAAAATCTGGGGCTCTGTGCTTTCTTTCGTTCTGAACCAGTATTACTGTTTTCTGCACAAAAGCGATTCTGCGAAGCAATGTGAACACTTCTGCTTCCCAGTTACAGAGAAGGTGCTAGCAGGGAATTCTCTGCCTGCCTTTCCCCAGTGCTCTGCAAGCTCTTCAGGACAACATAAAATCTGGGGCTCTGTGCTTTCTTTCGTTCTGAACCAGTCTTACTGTTTTCTGCACAAAAGCGATTCTGCGAAGCAATGTGAACACTTCTGCTTCCCAGGCACAGAGAAGGTGCTAGCAGGGAATTCTCTGCCTGCCTTTCCCCAGTGCTCTGCAAGCTCTCCAGGACAACAGCAAATCTGGGGCTCTGTGCTTTCTTTCGTTCTGAACCAGTGTTACTGTTTTCTGCACAAAAGCGATTCTGCGAAGCAATGTGAACACTTCTGCTTCCCAGGCACAGAGAAGGTGCTAGCAGGGAATTCTCTGCCTGCCTTTCCCCAGTGCTCTGCAAGCTCTCCAGGACAATATAAAATCTGGCGCTCTGTGCTTTCTTTCGTTCTGAACAAGTGTTACTGTTTTCTGCACAAAAGCGATTCTGCGAAGCAATGTGAACACTTCTGCTTCCCAGGCACAGAGAAGGTGCTAGCAGGGAATTCTCTGCCTGCCTTTCCCCAGTGCTCTGCAAGCTCTCCAGGACAACATAAAATCTGGGGCTCTGTGCTTTCTTTCGTTCTGAACAAGTGTTACTGTTTTCTGCACAAAAGCGATTCTGCGAAGCAAGGTGAACACTTCTGCTTCCCAGGCACAGAGAAGGTGCTAGCAGGGAATTCTCTGCCTGCCTTTCCCCAGTGCTCTGCAAGCTCTCCAGGACAACAGCAAATCTGGGGCTATGTGCTTTCTTTCGTTCTGAACAAGTGTTACTGTTTTCTGCACAAAAGCGATTCTACGAAGCAAGGTGAACACTTCTGCTTCCCAGGCACAGAGAAGGTGCTAGCAGGGAATTCTCTGCCTGCCTTTCCCCAGTGCTCTGCAAGCTCTCCAGGACAACATAAAATCTGGGGCTCTGTGCTTTCTTTCGTTCTGAACAAGTGTTACTGTTTTCTGCACAAAAGAGATTCTGCGAAGTAATGTGAACACGTCTGCTTCCCAGGCACAGAGAAGGTGCTAGCAGGGAATTCTCTGCCTGCCTTTCCCCAGTGCTCTGCAAGCTCTCCAGGACAACAGCAAATCTGGGGCTCTGTGCTTTCTTTCGTTCTGAACAAGTGTTACTGTTTTCTGCACAAAAGCGATTCTGCGAAGCAAGGTGAACACTTCTGCTTCCCAGGCACAGAGAAGGTGCTAGCAGGGAATTCTCTGCCTGCCTTTCCCCAGTGCTCTGCAAGCTCTCCAGGACAACAGCAATTCTGGGGCTCTGTGCTTTCTTTCGTTCTGAACAAGTGTTACTGTTTTCTGCACAAAAGCGATTCTGCGAAGCAATGTGAACACTTCTGCTTCCCAGGCACAGAGAAGGTGCTAGCAGGGAATTCTCTGCCTGCCTTTCCCCAGTGCTCTGCAAGCTCTCCAGGACAACATAAAATCTGGGGCTCTGTGCTTTCTTTCGTTCTGAACAAGTGTTACTGTTTTCTGCACAAAAGCGATTCTGCGAAGCAATGTGAACACTTCTGCTTCCCAGGCACAGAGAAGGTGCTAGCAGGGAATTCTCTGCCTGCCTTTCCCCAGTGCTCTGCAAGCTCTCCAGGACAACAGCAAAACTGGGGCTCTGTGCTTTCTTTCGTTCTGAACTAGTATTACTGTTTTCTGCACAAAAGCGATTCTGCGAACCAATGTGAACAGGCACAGAGAAGGTTCTAGCAGGGAATTCTCTGCCTGCCTTTCCCCAGTGCTCTGCAAGCTCTCCAGGACAACATAAAATCTGGGGCTCTGTGCTTTCTTTCGTTCTGAACAAGTGTTACTGTTTTCTGCACAAAAGCGATTCTGCGAAGCAATGTGAACACTTCTGCTTCCCAGGCACAGAGAAGGTGCTAGCAGGGAATTCTCTGCCTGCCTTTCCCCAGTGCTCTGCAAGCTCTCCAGGACAACAGCAAATCTGGGGCTCTGTGCTTTCTTTCGTTCTGAACCAGTGTTACTGTTTTCTGCACAAAAGCGATTCTGCAAAGCAATGTGAACACTTCTGCTTCCCAGGCACAGAGAAGGTGCTAGCAGGGAATTCTCTGCCTGCCTTTCCCCAGTGCTCTGCAAGCTCTCCAGGACAACATAAAATCTGGGGCTCTGTGCTTTCTTTCGTTCTGAACCAGTATTACTGTTTTCTGCACAAAAGCCATTCTGCGAAGCAATGTGAACACGTCTGCTTCCCAGGCACAGAGAAGGTGCTAGCAGGGAATTCTCTGCCTGCCTTTCCCCAGTGCTCTGCAAGCTCTCCAGGACAACAGCAAATCTGGCGCTCTGTGCTTTCTTTCGTTCTGAACCAGTGTTACTGTTTTCTGCACAAAAGCGATTCTGCGAAGCAATGTGAACAGGCACAGAGAAGGTGCTAGCAGGGAATTCTCTGCCTGCCTTTCCCCAGTGCTCTGCAAGCTCTCCAGGACAACATAAAATCTGGGGCTCTGTGCTTTCTTTCGTTCTGAACCAGTATTACTGTTTTCTGCACAAAAGCGATTCTGCGAAGCAATGTGAACACTTCTGCTTCCCAGTTACAGAGAAGGTGCTAGCAGGGAATTCTCTGCCTGCCTTTCCCCAGTGCTCTGCAAGCTCTTCAGGACAACATAAAATCTGGGGCTCTGTGCTTTCTTTCGTTCTGAACCAGTCTTACTGTTTTCTGCACAAAAGCGATTCTGCGAAGCAATGTGAACACTTCTGCTTCCCAGGCACAGAGAAGGTGCTAGCAGGGAATTCTCTGCCTGCCTTTCCCCAGTGCTCTGCAAGCTCTCCAGGACAATATAAAATCTGGCGCTCTGTGCTTTCTTTCGTTCTGAACAAGTGTTACTGTTTTCTGCACAAAAGCGATTCTGCGAAGCAATGTGAACACTTCTGCTTCCCAGGCACAGAGAAGGTGCTAGCAGGGAATTCTCTGCCTGCCTTTCCCCAGTGCTCTGCAAGCTCTCCAGGACAACAGCAAATCTGGGGCTCTGTGCTTTCTTTCGTTCTGAACAAGTGTTACTGTTTTCTGCACAAAAGCGATTCTGCGAAGCAATGTGAACACTTCTGCTTCCCAGGCACAGAGAAGGTGCTAGCAGGGAATTCTCTGCCTGCCTTTCCCCAGTGCTCTGCAAGCTCTCCAGGACAATATAAAATCTGGCGCTCTGTGCTTTCTTTCGTTCTGAACAAGTGTTACTGTTTTCTGCACAAAAGCGATTCTGCGAAGCAATGTGAACACTTCTGCTTCCCAGGCACAGAGAAGGTGCTAGCAGGGAATTCTCTGCCTGCCTTTCCCCAGTGCTCTGCAAGCTCTCCAGGACAACAGCAAATCTGGGGCTCTGTGCTTTCTTTCGTTCTGAACCAGTGTTACTGTTTTCTGCACAAAAGCGATTCTGCGAAGCAATGTGAACACTTCTGCTTCCCAGTTACAGAGAAGGTGCTAGCAGGGAATTCTCTGCCTGCCTTTCCCCAGTGCTCTGCAAGCTCTTCAGGGCAACATAAAATCTGGGGCTGTGTGCTTTCTTTCGTTCTGAACAAGTGTTACTGTTTTCTGCACAAAAGCGATTCTGCGAAGCAATGTGAACACTTCTGCTTCCCAGGCACAGAGAAGGTGCTAGCAGGGAATTCTCTGCCTGCCTTTCCCCAGTGCTCTGCAAGCTCTCCAGGACAACAGCAAATCTGGGGCTCTGTGCTTTCTTTCGTTCTGAACCAGTGTTACTGTTTTCTGCACAAAAGCGATTCTGCAAAGCAATGTGAACACTTCTGCTTCCCAGTTACAGAGAAGGTGCTAGCAGGGAATTCTCTGCCTGCCTTTCCCCAGTGCTCTGCAAGCTCTCCAGGACAACAGCAAATCTGGGGCTCTGTGCTTTCTTTCGTTCTGAACCAGTGTTACTGTTTTCTGAACAAAAGCGATTCTGCGAAGCAAGGTGAACACTTCTGCTTCCCAGGCACAGAGAAGGTGCTAGCAGGGAATTCTCTGCCTGCCTTTCCCCAGTGCTCTGCAAGCTCTCCAGGACAACAGCAAATCTGGGGCTCTGTGCTTTCTTTCGTTCTGAACAAGTGTTACTGTTTTCTGCACAAAAGCGATTCTGCGAAGCAATGTGAACACTTCTGCTTCCCAGGCACAGAGAAGGTGCTAGCAGGGAATTCTCTGCCTGCCTTTCCCCAGTGCTCTGCAAGCTCTCCAGGACAACATAAAATCTGGGGCTCTGTGCTTTCTTTCGTTCTGAACAAGTGTTACTGTTTTCTGCACAAAAGCGATTCTGCGAAGCAATGTGAACACTTCTGCTTCCCAGGCACAGAGAAGGTGCTAGCAGGGAATTCTCTGCCTGCCTTTCCCCAGTGCTCTGCAAGCTCTCCAGGACAACAGCAAATCTGGGGCTCTGTGCTTTCTTTCGTTCTGAACAAGTGTTACTGTTTTCTGCACAAAAGCGATTCTGCGAAGCAATGTGAACACTTCTGCTTCCCAGGCACAGAGAAGGTGCTAGCAGGGAATTCTCTGCCTGCCTTTCCCCAGTGCTCTGCAAGCTCTCCAGGACAACAGCAAATCTGGGGCTCTGTGCTTTCTTTCGTTCTGAACCAGTGTTACTGTTTTCTGCACAAAAGCGATTCTGCGAAGCAATGTGAACAGGCACAGAGAAGGTGCTAGCAGGGAATTCTCTGCCTGCCTTTCCCCAGTGCTCTGCAAGCTCTCCAGGACAACATAAAATCTGGGGCTCTGTGCTTTCTTTCGTTCTGAACCAGTCTTACTGTTTTCTGCACAAAAGCGATTCTGCGAAGCAATGTGAACACTTCTGCTTCCCAGGCACAGAGAAGGTGCTAGCAGGGAATTCTCTGGCTGCCTTTCCCCAGTGCTCTGCAAGCTCTCCAGGACAACATAAAATCTGGGGCTCTGTGCTTTCTTTCGTTCTGAACAAGTGTTACTGTTTTCTGCACAAAAGCGATTCTGCGAAGCAATGTGAACACTTCTGCTTCCCAGGCACAGAGAAGGTGCTAGCAGGGAATTCTCTGCCTGCCTTTCCCCAGTGCTCTGCAAGCTCTCCAGGACAACAGCAAATCTGGGGCTCTGTGCTTTCTTTCGTTCTGAACAAGTGTTACTGTTTTCTGCACAAAAGCGATTCTGCGAAGCAATGTGAACACTTCTGCTTCCCAGTTACAGAGAAGGTGCTAGCAGGGAATTCTCTGCCTGCCTTTCCCCAGTGCTCTGCAAGCTCTCCAGGACAATATAAAATCTGGCGCTCTGTGCTTTCTTTCGTTCTGAACAAGTGTTACTGTTTTCTGCACAAAAGCGATTCTGCGAAGCAATGTGAACACTTCTGCTTCCCAGGCACAGAGAAGGTGCTAGCAGGGAATTCTCTGCCTGCCTTTCCCCAGTGCTGTGCAAGCTCTCCAGGACAACAGCAAATCTGGGGCTCTGTGCTTTCTTTCGTTCTGAACAAGTGTTACTGTTTTCTGCACAAAAGCGATTCTGCGAAGCAATGTGAACAGGCACAGAGAAGGTGCTAGCAGGGAATTCTCTGCCTGCCTTTCCCCAGTGCTCTGCAAGCTCTCCAGGACAACATAAAATCTGGGGCTCTGTGCTTTCTTTCGTTCTGAACCAGTATTACTGTTTTCTGCACAAAAGCGATTCTGCGAAGCAATGTGAACACTTCTGCTTCCCAGTTACAGAGAAGGTGCTAGCAGGGAATTCTCTGCCTGCCTTTCCCCAGTGCTCTGCAAGCTCTTCAGGACAACATAAAATCTGGGGCTCTGTGCTTTCTTTCGTTCTGAACCAGTCTTACTGTTTTCTGCACAAAAGCGATTCTGCGAAGCAATGTGAACACTTCTGCTTCCCAGGCACAGAGAAGGTGCTAGCAGGGAATTCTCTGCCTGCCTTTCCCCAGTGCTCTGCAAGCTCTCCAGGACAACAGCAAATCTGGGGCTCTGTGCTTTCTTTCGTTCTGAACAAGTGTTACTGTTTTCTGCACAAAAGCGATTCTGCGAAGCAATGTGAACACTTCTGCTTCCCAGGCACAGAGAAGGTGCTAGCAGGGAATTCTCTGCCTGCCTTTCCCCAGTGCTCTGCAAGCTCTCCAGGACAACATAAAATCTGGGGCTCTGTGCTTTCTTTCGTTCTGAACAAGTGTTACTGTTTTCTGCACAAAAGCGATTCTGCGAAGCAAGGTGAACACTTCTGCTTCCCAGGCACAGAGAAGGTGCTAGCAGGGAATTCTCTGCCTGCCTTTCCCCAGTGCTCTGCAAGCTCTCCAGGACAACAGCAAATCTGGGGCTCTGTGCTTTCTTTCGTTCTGAACAAGTGTTACTGTTTTCTGCACAAAAGCGATTCTGCGAAGCAATGTGAACAGGCACAGAGAAGGTGCTAGCAGGGAATTCTCTGCCTGCCTTTCCCCAGTGCTCTGCAAGCTCTCCAGGACAACATAAAATCTGGGGCTCTGTGCTTTCTTTCGTTCTGAACCAGTATTACTGTTTTCTGCACAAAAGCGATTCTGCGAAGCAATGTGAACACTTCTGCTTCCCAGGCACAGAGAAGGTGCTAGCAGGGAATTCTCTGCCTGCCTTTCCCCAGTGCTCTGCAAGCTCTCCAGGACAACAGCAATTCTGGGGCTCTGTGCTTTCTTTCGTTCTGAACCAGTATTACTGTTTTCTGCACAAAAGCGATTCTGCGAAGCAATGTGAACACTTCTGCTTCCCAGGCACAGAGAAGGTGCTAGCAGGGAATTCTCTGCCTGCCTTTCCCCAGTGCTCTGCAAGCTCTCCAGGACAACAGCAAATCTGGGGCTCTGTGCTTTCTTTCGTTCTGAACCAGTGTTACTGTTTTCTGCACAAAAGCGATTCTGCGAAGCAATGTGAACAGGCACAGAGAAGGTGCTAGCAGGGAATTCTCTGCCTGCCTTTCCCCAGTGCTCTGCAAGCTCTCCAGGACAACAGCAAATCTGGGGCTCTGTGCTTTCTTTCGTTCTGAACCAGTGTTACTGTTTTCTGCACAAAAGCGATTCTGCGAAGCAAGGTGAACACTTCTGCTTCCCAGGCACAGAGAAGGTGCTAGCAGGGAATTCTCTGCCTGCCTTTCCCCAGTGCTCTGCAAGCTCTCCAGGACAACAGCAATTCTGGGGCTCTGTGCTTTCTTTCGTTCTGAACTAGTATTACTGTTTTCTGCACAAAAGCGATTCTGCGAAGCAATGTGAACACTTCTGCTTCCCAGGCACAGAGAAGGTGCTAGCAGGGAATTCTCTGCCTGCCTTTCCCCAGTGCTCTGCAAGCTCTCCAGGACAACAGCAAATCTGGGGCTATGTGCTTTCTTTCGTTCTGAACAAGTGTTACTGTTTTCTGCACAAAAGCGATTCTGCGAAGCAATGTGAACACTTCTGCTTCCCAGGCACAGAGAAGGTGCTAGCAGGGAATTCTCTGCCTGCCTTTCCCCAGTGCTCTGCAAGCTCTCCAGGACAACAGCAAATCTGGGGCTCTGTGCTTTCTTTCGTTCTGAACTAGTATTACTGTTTTCTGCACAAAAGCGATTCTGCGAACCAATGTGAACAGGCACAGAGAAGGTTCTAGCAGGGAATTCTCTGCCTGCCTTTCCCCAGTGCTCTGCAAGCTCTCCAGGACAACATAAAATCTGGGGCTCTGTGCTTTCTTTCGTTCTGAACAAGTGTTACTGTTTTCTGCACAAAAGCGATTCTGCGAAGCAATGTGAACAGGCACAGAGAAGGTGCTAGCAGGGAATTCTCTGCCTGCCTTTCCCCAGTGCTCTGCAAGCTCTCCAGGACAACAGCAATTCTGGGGCTCTGTGCTTTCTTTCGTTCTGAACAAGTGTTACTGTTTTCTGCACAAAAGCAATTCTGCGAAGCAATGTGAACACTTCTGCTTCCCAGGCACAGAGAAGGTGCTAGCAGGGAATTCTCTGCCTGCCTTTCCCCAGTGCTCTGCAAGCTCTCCAGGACAACATAAAATCTGGGGCTCTGTGCTTTCTTTCGTTCTGAACAAGTGTTACTGTTTTCTGCACAAAAGCGATTCTGCGAAGCAATGTGAACACTTCTGCTTCCCAGGCACAGAGAAGGTGCTAGCAGGGAATTCTCTGCCTGCCTTTCCCCAGTGCTCTGCAAGCTCTACAGGACAACAGCAAATCTGGGGCTCTGTGCTTTCTTTCGTTCTGAACCAGTGTTACTGTTTTCTGCACAAAAGCGATTCTGCAAAGCAATGTGAACACTTCTGCTTCCCAGGCACAGAGAAGGTGCTAGCAGGGAATTCTCTGCCTGCCTTTCCCCAGTGCTCTGCAAGCTCTCCAGGACAACAGCAAATCTGGGGCTCTGTGCTTTCTTTCGTTCTGAACAAGTGTTACTGTTTTCTGCACAAAAGCGATTCTGCGAAGCAATGTGAACACTTCTGCTTCCCAGGCACAGAGAAGGTGCTAGCAGGGAATTCTCTGCCTGCCTTTCCCCAGTGCTCTGCAAGCTCTCCAGGACAACATAAAATCTGGGGCTCTGTGCTTTCTTTCGTTCTGAACAAGTGTTACTGTTTTCTGCACAAAAGCGATTCTGCGAAGCAATGTGAACACTTCTGCTTCCCAGGCACAGAGAAGGTGCTAGCAGGGAATTCTCTGCCTGCCTTTCCCCAGTGCTCTGCAAGCTCTCCAGGACAACAGCAAATCTGGGGCTCTGTGCTTTCTTTCGTTCTGAACAAGTGTTACTGTTTTCTGCACAAAAGCGATTCTGCGAAGCAATGTGAACACTTCTGCTTCCCAGGCACAGAGAAGGTGCTAGCAGGGAATTCTCTGCCTGCCTTTCCCCAGTGCTCTGCAAGCTCTCCAGGACAACAGCAAATCTGGGGCTCTGTGCTTTCTTTCGTTCTGAACCAGTGTTACTGTTTTCTGCACAAAAGCGATTCTGCGAAGCAATGTGAACAGGCACAGAGAAGGTGCTAGCAGGGAATTCTCTGCCTGCCTTTCCCCAGTGCTCTGCAAGCTCTCCAGGACAACATAAAATCTGGGGCTCTGTGCTTTCTTTCGTTCTGAACCAGTATTACTGTTTTCTGCACAAAAGCGATTCTGCGAAGCAATGTGAACACTTCTGCTTCCCAGTTACAGAGAAGGTGCTAGCAGGGAATTCTCTGCCTGCCTTTCCCCAGTGCTCTGCAAGCTCTTCAGGACAACATAAAATCTGGGGCTCTGTGCTTTCTTTCGTTCTGAACCAGTCTTACTGTTTTCTGCACAAAAGCGATTCTGCGAAGCAATGTGAACACTTCTGCTTCCCAGGCACAGAGAAGGTGCTAGCAGGGAATTCTCTGCCTGCCTTTCCCCAGTGCTCTGCAAGCTCTCCAGGACAACAGCAAATCTGGGGCTCTGTGCTTTCTTTCGTTCTGAACAAGTGTTACTGTTTTCTGCACAAAAGCGATTCTGCGAAGCAATGTGAACACTTCTGCTTCCCAGGCACAGAGAAGGTGCTAGCAGGGAATTCTCTGCCTGCCTTTCCCCAGTGCTCTGCAAGCTCTCCAGGACAATATAAAATCTGGCGCTCTGTGCTTTCTTTCGTTCTGAACAAGTGTTACTGTTTTCTGCACAAAAGCGATTCTGCGAAGCAATGTGAACACTTCTGCTTCCCAGGCACAGAGAAGGTGCTAGCAGGGAATTCTCTGCCTGCCTTTCCCCAGTGCTCTGCAAGCTCTCCAGGACAACATAAAATCTGGGGCTCTGTGCTTTCTTTCGTTCTGAACAAGTGTTACTGTTTTCTGCACAAAAGCGATTCTGCGAAGCAAGGTGAACACTTCTGCTTCCCAGGCACAGAGAAGGTGCTAGCAGGGAATTCTCTGCCTGCCTTTCCCCAGTGCTCTGCAAGCTCTCCAGGACAACAGCAAATCTGGGGCTATGTGCTTTCTTTCGTTCTGAACAAGTGTTACTGTTTTCTGCACAAAAGCGATTCTACGAAGCAAGGTGAACACTTCTGCTTCCCAGGCACAGAGAAGGTGCTAGCAGGGAATTCTCTGCCTGCCTTTCCCCAGTGCTCTGCAAGCTCTCCAGGACAACATAAAATCTGGGGCTCTGTGCTTTCTTTCGTTCTGAACAAGTGTTACTGTTTTCTGCACAAAAGAGATTCTGCGAAGTAATGTGAACACGTCTGCTTCCCAGGCACAGAGAAGGTGCTAGCAGGGAATTCTCTGCCTGCCTTTCCCCAGTGCTCTGCAAGCTCTCCAGGACAACAGCAAATCTGGGGCTCTGTGCTTTCTTTCGTTCTGAACAAGTGTTACTGTTTTCTGCACAAAAGCGATTCTGCGAAGCAAGGTGAACACTTCTGCTTCCCAGGCACAGAGAAGGTGCTAGCAGGGAATTCTCTGCCTGCCTTTCCCCAGTGCTCTGCAAGCTCTCCAGGACAACAGCAATTCTGGGGCTCTGTGCTTTCTTTCGTTCTGAACAAGTGTTACTGTTTTCTGCACAAAAGCGATTCTGCGAAGCAATGTGAACACTTCTGCTTCCCAGGCACAGAGAAGGTGCTAGCAGGGAATTCTCTGCCTGCCTTTCCCCAGTGCTCTGCAAGCTCTCCAGGACAACATAAAATCTGGGGCTCTGTGCTTTCTTTCGTTCTGAACAAGTGTTACTGTTTTCTGCACAAAAGCGATTCTGCGAAGCAATGTGAACACTTCTGCTTCCCAGGCACAGAGAAGGTGCTAGCAGGGAATTCTCTGCCTGCCTTTCCCCAGTGCTCTGCAAGCTCTCCAGGACAACAGCAAAACTGGGGCTCTGTGCTTTCTTTCGTTCTGAACTAGTATTACTGTTTTCTGCACAAAAGCGATTCTGCGAACCAATGTGAACAGGCACAGAGAAGGTTCTAGCAGGGAATTCTCTGCCTGCCTTTCCCCAGTGCTCTGCAAGCTCTCCAGGACAACATAAAATCTGGGGCTCTGTGCTTTCTTTCGTTCTGAACAAGTGTTACTGTTTTCTGCACAAAAGCGATTCTGCGAAGCAATGTGAACACTTCTGCTTCCCAGGCACAGAGAAGGTGCTAGCAGGGAATTCTCTGCCTGCCTTTCCCCAGTGCTCTGCAAGCTCTCCAGGACAACATAAAATCTGGGGCTCTGTGCTTTCTTTCGTTCTGAACAAGTGTTACTGTTTTCTGCACAAAAGCGATTCTGCGAAGCAATGTGAACACTTCTGCTTCCCAGGCACAGAGAAGGTGCTAGCAGGGAATTCTCTGCCTGCCTTTCCCCAGTGCTCTGCAAGCTCTCCAGGACAACAGCAAATCTGGGGCTCTGTGCTTTCTTTCGTTCTGAACAAGTGTTACTGTTTTCTGCACAAAAGCGATTCTACGAAGCAAGGTGAACACTTCTGCTTCCCAGGCACAGAGAAGGTGCTAGCAGGGAATTCTCTGCCTGCCTTTCCCCAGTGCTCTGCAAGCTCTCCAGGACAACATAAAATCTGGGGCTCTGTGCTTTCTTTCGTTCTGAACAAGTGTTACTGTTTTCTGCACAAAAGAGATTCTGCGAAGTAATGTGAACACGTCTGCTTCCCAGGCACAGAGAAGGTGCTAGCAGGGAATTCTCTGCCTGCCTTTCCCCAGTGCTCTGCAAGCTCTCCAGGACAACAGCAAATCTGGGGCTCTGTGCTTTCTTTCGTTCTGAACCAGTGTTACTGTTTTCTGCACAAAAGCGATTCTGCGAAGCAATGTGAACAGGCACAGAGAAGGTGCTAGCAGGGAATTCTCTGCCTGCCTTTCCCCAGTGCTCTGCAAGCTCTCCAGGACAACAGCAAATCTGGGGCTCTGTGCTTTCTTTCGTTCTGAACCAGTGTTACTGTTTTCTGCACAAAAGCGATTCTGCGAAGCAAGGTGAACACTTCTGCTTCCCAGGCACAGAGAAGGTGCTAGCAGGGAATTCTCTGCCTGCCTTTCCCCAGTGCTCTGCAAGCTCTCCAGGACAACAGCAATTCTGGGGCTCTGTGCTTTCTTTCGTTCTGAACTAGTATTACTGTTTTCTGCACAAAAGCGATTCTGCGAAGCAATGTGAACACTTCTGCTTCCCAGGCACAGAGAAGGTGCTAGCAGGGAATTCTCTGCCTGCCTTTCCCCAGTGCTCTGCAAGCTCTCCAGGACAACAGCAAATCTGGGGCTATGTGCTTTCTTTCGTTCTGAACAAGTGTTACTGTTTTCTGCACAAAAGCGATTCTGCGAAGCAATGTGAACACTTCTGCTTCCCAGGCACAGAGAAGGTGCTAGCAGGGAATTCTCTGCCTGCCTTTCCCCAGTGCTCTGCAAGCTCTCCAGGACAACAGCAAATCTGGGGCTCTGTGCTTTCTTTCGTTCTGAACTAGTATTACTGTTTTCTGCACAAAAGCGATTCTGCGAACCAATGTGAACAGGCACAGAGAAGGTTCTAGCAGGGAATTCTCTGCCTGCCTTTCCCCAGTGCTCTGCAAGCTCTCCAGGACAACATAAAATCTGGGGCTCTGTGCTTTCTTTCGTTCTGAACAAGTGTTACTGTTTTCTGCACAAAAGCGATTCTGCGAAGCAATGTGAACAGGCACAGAGAAGGTGCTAGCAGGGAATTCTCTGCCTGCCTTTCCCCAGTGCTCTGCAAGCTCTCCAGGACAACAGCAATTCTGGGGCTCTGTGCTTTCTTTCGTTCTGAACAAGTGTTACTGTTTTCTGCACAAAAGCAATTCTGCGAAGCAATGTGAACACTTCTGCTTCCCAGGCACAGAGAAGGTGCTAGCAGGGAATTCTCTGCCTGCCTTTCCCCAGTGCTCTGCAAGCTCTCCAGGACAACATAAAATCTGGGGCTCTGTGCTTTCTTTCGTTCTGAACAAGTGTTACTGTTTTCTGCACAAAAGCGATTCTGCGAAGCAATGTGAACACTTCTGCTTCCCAGGCACAGAGAAGGTGCTAGCAGGGAATTCTCTGCCTGCCTTTCCCCAGTGCTCTGCAAGCTCTCCAGGACAACAGCAAATCTGGGGCTCTGTGCTTTCTTTCGTTCTGAACCAGTGTTACTGTTTTCTGCACAAAAGCGATTCTGCAAAGCAATGTGAACACTTCTGCTTCCCAGGCACAGAGAAGGTGCTAGCAGGGAATTCTCTGCCTGCCTTTCCCCAGTGCTCTGCAAGCTCTCCAGGACAACAGCAAATCTGGGGCTCTGTGCTTTCTTTCGTTCTGAACAAGTGTTACTGTTTTCTGCACAAAAGCGATTCTGCGAAGCAATGTGAACACTTCTGCTTCCCAGGCACAGAGAAGGTGCTAGCAGGGAATTCTCTGCCTGCCTTTCCCCAGTGCTCTGCAAGCTCTCCAGGACAACATAAAATCTGGGGCTCTGTGCTTTCTTTCGTTCTGAACAAGTGTTACTGTTTTCTGCACAAAAGCGATTCTGCGAAGCAATGTGAACACTTCTGCTTCCCAGGCACAGAGAAGGTGCTAGCAGGGAATTCTCTGCCTGCCTTTCCCCAGTGCTCTGCAAGCTCTCCAGGACAACAGCAAATCTGGGGCTCTGTGCTTTCTTTCGTTCTGAACAAGTGTTACTGTTTTCTGCACAAAAGCGATTCTGCGAAGCAATGTGAACACTTCTGCTTCCCAGGCACAGAGAAGGTGCTAGCAGGGAATTCTCTGCCTGCCTTTCCCCAGTGCTCTGCAAGCTCTCCAGGACAACAGCAAATCTGGGGCTCTGTGCTTTCTTTCGTTCTGAACCAGTGTTACTGTTTTCTGCACAAAAGCGATTCTGCGAAGCAATGTGAACAGGCACAGAGAAGGTGCTAGCAGGGAATTCTCTGCCTGCCTTTCCCCAGTGCTCTGCAAGCTCTCCAGGACAACATAAAATCTGGGGCTCTGTGCTTTCTTTCGTTCTGAACCAGTATTACTGTTTTCTGCACAAAAGCGATTCTGCGAAGCAATGTGAACACTTCTGCTTCCCAGTTACAGAGAAGGTGCTAGCAGGGAATTCTCTGCCTGCCTTTCCCCAGTGCTCTGCAAGCTCTTCAGGACAACATAAAATCTGGGGCTCTGTGCTTTCTTTCGTTCTGAACCAGTCTTACTGTTTTCTGCACAAAAGCGATTCTGCGAAGCAATGTGAACACTTCTGCTTCCCAGGCACAGAGAAGGTGCTAGCAGGGAATTCTCTGCCTGCCTTTCCCCAGTGCTCTGCAAGCTCTCCAGGACAACAGCAAATCTGGGGCTCTGTGCTTTCTTTCGTTCTGAACAAGTGTTACTGTTTTCTGCACAAAAGCGATTCTGCGAAGCAATGTGAACACTTCTGCTTCCCAGGCACAGAGAAGGTGCTAGCAGGGAATTCTCTGCCTGCCTTTCCCCAGTGCTCTGCAAGCTCTCCAGGACAATATAAAATCTGGCGCTCTGTGCTTTCTTTCGTTCTGAACAAGTGTTACTGTTTTCTGCACAAAAGCGATTCTGCGAAGCAATGTGAACACTTCTGCTTCCCAGGCACAGAGAAGGTGCTAGCAGGGAATTCTCTGCCTGCCTTTCCCCAGTGCTCTGCAAGCTCTCCAGGACAACATAAAATCTGGGGCTCTGTGCTTTCTTTCGTTCTGAACAAGTGTTACTGTTTTCTGCACAAAAGCGATTCTGCGAAGCAAGGTGAACACTTCTGCTTCCCAGGCACAGAGAAGGTGCTAGCAGGGAATTCTCTGCCTGCCTTTCCCCAGTGCTCTGCAAGCTCTCCAGGACAACAGCAAATCTGGGGCTATGTGCTTTCTTTCGTTCTGAACAAGTGTTACTGTTTTCTGCACAAAAGCGATTCTACGAAGCAAGGTGAACACTTCTGCTTCCCAGGCACAGAGAAGGTGCTAGCAGGGAATTCTCTGCCTGCCTTTCCCCAGTGCTCTGCAAGCTCTCCAGGACAACATAAAATCTGGGGCTCTGTGCTTTCTTTCGTTCTGAACAAGTGTTACTGTTTTCTGCACAAAAGAGATTCTGCGAAGTAATGTGAACACGTCTGCTTCCCAGGCACAGAGAAGGTGCTAGCAGGGAATTCTCTGCCTGCCTTTCCCCAGTGCTCTGCAAGCTCTCCAGGACAACAGCAAATCTGGGGCTCTGTGCTTTCTTTCGTTCTGAACAAGTGTTACTGTTTTCTGCACAAAAGCGATTCTGCGAAGCAAGGTGAACACTTCTGCTTCCCAGGCACAGAGAAGGTGCTAGCAGGGAATTCTCTGCCTGCCTTTCCCCAGTGCTCTGCAAGCTCTCCAGGACAACAGCAATTCTGGGGCTCTGTGCTTTCTTTCGTTCTGAACAAGTGTTACTGTTTTCTGCACAAAAGCGATTCTGCGAAGCAATGTGAACACTTCTGCTTCCCAGGCACAGAGAAGGTGCTAGCAGGGAATTCTCTGCCTGCCTTTCCCCAGTGCTCTGCAAGCTCTCCAGGACAACATAAAATCTGGGGCTCTGTGCTTTCTTTCGTTCTGAACAAGTGTTACTGTTTTCTGCACAAAAGCGATTCTGCGAAGCAATGTGAACACTTCTGCTTCCCAGGCACAGAGAAGGTGCTAGCAGGGAATTCTCTGCCTGCCTTTCCCCAGTGCTCTGCAAGCTCTCCAGGACAACAGCAAAACTGGGGCTCTGTGCTTTCTTTCGTTCTGAACTAGTATTACTGTTTTCTGCACAAAAGCGATTCTGCGAACCAATGTGAACAGGCACAGAGAAGGTTCTAGCAGGGAATTCTCTGCCTGCCTTTCCCCAGTGCTCTGCAAGCTCTCCAGGACAACATAAAATCTGGGGCTCTGTGCTTTCTTTCGTTCTGAACAAGTGTTACTGTTTTCTGCACAAAAGCGATTCTGCGAAGCAATGTGAACACTTCTGCTTCCCAGGCACAGAGAAGGTGCTAGCAGGGAATTCTCTGCCTGCCTTTCCCCAGTGCTCTGCAAGCTCTCCAGGACAACATAAAATCTGGGGCTCTGTGCTTTCTTTCGTTCTGAACAAGTGTTACTGTTTTCTGCACAAAAGCGATTCTGCGAAGCAATGTGAACACTTCTGCTTCCCAGGCACAGAGAAGGTGCTAGCAGGGAATTCTCTGCCTGCCTTTCCCCAGTGCTCTGCAAGCTCTCCAGGACAACAGCAAATCTGGGGCTCTGTGCTTTCTTTCGTTCTGAACAAGTGTTACTGTTTTCTGCACAAAAGCGATTCTACGAAGCAAGGTGAACACTTCTGCTTCCCAGGCACAGAGAAGGTGCTAGCAGGGAATTCTCTGCCTGCCTTTCCCCAGTGCTCTGCAAGCTCTCCAGGACAACATAAAATCTGGGGCTCTGTGCTTTCTTTCGTTCTGAACAAGTGTTACTGTTTTCTGCACAAAAGAGATTCTGCGAAGCAATGTGAACACGTCTGCTTCCCAGGCACAGAGAAGGTGCTAGCAGGGAATTCTCTGCCTGCCTTTCCCCAGTGCTCTGCAAGCTCTCCAGGACAACAGCAAATCTGGGGCTCTGTGCTTTCTTTCGTTCTGAACAAGTGTTACTGTTTTCTGCACAAAAGCGATTCTGCGAAGCAAGGTGAACACTTCTGCTTCCCAGGCACAGAGAAGGTGCTAGCAGGGAATTCTCTGCCTGCCTTTCCCCAGTGCTCTGCAAGCTCTCCAGGACAACAGCAATTCTGGGGCTCTGTGCTTTCTTTCGTTCTGAGCCAGTGTTACTGTTTTCTGCACAAAAGCGATTCTGCGAAGCAATGTGAACACTTCTGCTTCCCAGGCACAGAGAAGGTGCTAGCAGGGAATTCTCTGCCTGCCTTTCCCCAGTGCTCTGCAAGCTCTCCAGGACAACATAAAATCTGGGGCTCTGTGCTTTCTTTCGTTCTGAACAAGTGTTACTGTTTTCTGCACAAAAGCGATTCTGCGAAGCAATGTGAACACTTCTGCTTCCCAGGCACAGAGAAGGTGCTAGCAGGGAATTCTCTGCCTGCCTTTCCCCAGTGCTCTGCAAGCTCTCCAGGACAACAGCAAAACTGGGGCTCTGTGCTTTCTTTCGTTCTGAACTAGTATTACTGTTTTCTGCACAAAAGCGATTCTGCGAACCAATGTGAACAGGCACAGAGAAGGTTCTAGCAGGGAATTCTCTGCCTGCCTTTCCCCAGTGCTCTGCAAGCTCTCCAGGACAACATAAAATCTGGGGCTCTGTGCTTTCTTTCGTTCTGAACAAGTGTTACTGTTTTCTGCACAAAAGCGATTCTGCGAAGCAATGTGAACACTTCTGCTTCCCAGGCACAGAGAAGGTGCTAGCAGGGAATTCTCTGCCTGCCTTTCCCCAGTGCTCTGCAAGCTCTCCAGGACAACAGCAAATCTGGGGCTCTGTGCTTTCTTTCGTTCTGAACAAGTGTTACTGTTTTCTGCACAAAAGCGATTCTGCGAAGCAATGTGAACACTTCTGCTTCCCAGGCACAGAGAAGGTGCTAGCAGGGAATTCTCTGCCTGCCTTTCCCCAGTGCTCTGCAAGCTCTCCAGGACAACATAAAATCTGGGGCTCTGTGCTTTCTTTCGTTCTGAACCAGTATTACTGTTTTCTGCACAAAAGCCATTCTGCGAAGCAATGTGAACACGTCTGCTTCCCAGGCACAGAGAAGGTGCTAGCAGGGAATTCTCTGCCTGCCTTTCCCCAGTGCTCTGCAAGCTCTCCAGGACAACAGCAAATCTGGCGCTCTGTGCTTTCTTTCGTTCTGAACCAGTGTTACTGTTTTCTGCACAAAAGCGATTCTGCGAAGCAATGTGAACAGGCACAGAGAAGGTGCTAGCAGGGAATTCTCTGCCTGCCTTTCCCCAGTGCTCTGCAAGCTCTCCAGGACAACATAAAATCTGGGGCTCTGTGCTTTCTTTCGTTCTGAACCAGTATTACTGTTTTCTGCACAAAAGCGATTCTGCGAAGCAATGTGAACACTTCTGCTTCCCAGGCACAGAGAAGGTGCTAGCAGGGAATTCTCTGCCTGCCTTTCCCCAGTGCTCTGCAAGCTCTTCAGGACAACATAAAATCTGGGGCTCTGTGCTTTCTTTCGTTCTGAACCAGTCTTACTGTTTTCTGCACAAAAGCGATTCTGCGAAGCAATGTGAACACTTCTGCTTCCCAGGCACAGAGAAGGTGCTAGCAGGGAATTCTCTGCCTGCCTTTCCCCAGTGCTCTGCAAGCTCTCCAGGACAATATAAAATCTGGCGCTCTGTGCTTTCTTTCGTTCTGAACAAGTGTTACTGTTTTCTGCACAAAAGCGATTCTGCGAAGCAATGTGAACACTTCTGCTTCCCAGGCACAGAGAAGGTGCTAGCAGGGAATTCTCTGCCTGCCTTTCCCCAGTGCTCTGCAAGCTCTCCAGGACAACAGCAAATCTGGGGCTCTGTGCTTTCTTTCGTTCTGAACAAGTGTTACTGTTTTCTGCACAAAAGCGATTCTGCGAAGCAATGTGAACACTTCTGCTTCCCAGGCACAGAGAAGGTGCTAGCAGGGAATTCTCTGCCTGCCTTTCCCCAGTGCTCTGCAAGCTCTCCAGGACAATATAAAATCTGGCGCTCTGTGCTTTCTTTCGTTCTGAACAAGTGTTACTGTTTTCTGCACAAAAGCGATTCTGCGAAGCAATGTGAACACTTCTGCTTCCCAGGCACAGAGAAGGTGCTAGCAGGGAATTCTCTGCCTGCCTTTCCCCAGTGCTCTGCAAGCTCTCCAGGACAACAGCAAATCTGGGGCTCTGTGCTTTCTTTCGTTCTGAACCAGTGTTACTGTTTTCTGCACAAAAGCGATTCTGCGAAGCAATGTGAACACTTCTGCTTCCCAGTTACAGAGAAGGTGCTAGCAGGGAATTCTCTGCCTGCCTTTCCCCAGTGCTCTGCAAGCTCTTCAGGACAACATAAAATCTGGGGCTCTGTGCTTTCTTTCGTTCTGAACAAGTGTTACTGTTTTCTGCACAAAAGCGATTCTGCGAAGCAATGTGAACACTTCTGCTTCCCAGGCACAGAGAAGGTGCTAGCAGGGAATTCTCTGCCTGCCTTTCCCCAGTGCTCTGCAAGCTCTCCAGGACAACAGCAAATCTGGGGCTCTGTGCTTTCTTTCGTTCTGAACCAGTGTTACTGTTTTCTGCACAAAAGCGATTCTGCAAAGCAATGTGAACACTTCTGCTTCCCAGTTACAGAGAAGGTGCTAGCAGGGAATTCTCTGCCTGCCTTTCCCCAGTGCTCTGCAAGCTCTCCAGGACAACAGCAAATCTGGGGCTCTGTGCTTTCTTTCGTTCTGAACCAGTGTTACTGTTTTCTGAACAAAAGCGATTCTGCGAAGCAAGGTGAACACTTCTGCTTCCCAGGCACAGAGAAGGTGCTAGCAGGGAATTCTCTGCCTGCCTTTCCCCAGTGCTCTGCAAGCTCTCCAGGACAACAGCAAATCTGGGGCTCTGTGCTTTCTTTCGTTCTGAACAAGTGTTACTGTTTTCTGCACAAAAGCGATTCTGCGAAGCAATGTGAACACTTCTGCTTCCCAGGCACAGAGAAGGTGCTAGCAGGGAATTCTCTGCCTGCCTTTCCCCAGTGCTCTGCAAGCTCTCCAGGACAACATAAAATCTGGGGCTCTGTGCTTTCTTTCGTTCTGAACAAGTGTTACTGTTTTCTGCACAAAAGCGATTCTGCGAAGCAATGTGAACACTTCTGCTTCCCAGGCACAGAGAAGGTGCTAGCAGGGAATTCTCTGCCTGCCTTTCCCCAGTGCTCTGCAAGCTCTCCAGGACAACAGCAAATCTGGGGCTCTGTGCTTTCTTTCGTTCTGAACAAGTGTTACTGTTTTCTGCACAAAAGCGATTCTGCGAAGCAATGTGAACACTTCTGCTTCCCAGGCACAGAGAAGGTGCTAGCAGGGAATTCTCTGCCTGCCTTTCCCCAGTGCTCTGCAAGCTCTCCAGGACAACAGCAAATCTGGGGCTCTGTGCTTTCTTTCGTTCTGAACCAGTGTTACTGTTTTCTGCACAAAAGCGATTCTGCGAAGCAATGTGAACAGGCACAGAGAAGGTGCTAGCAGGGAATTCTCTGCCTGCCTTTCCCCAGTGCTCTGCAAGCTCTCCAGGACAACAGCAAATCTGGGGCTCTGTGCTTTCTTTCGTTCTGAACAAGTGTTACTGTTTTCTGCACAAAAGAGATTCTGCGAAGTAATGTGAACACGTCTGCTTCCCAGGCACAGAGAAGGTGCTAGCAGGGAATTCTCTGCCTGCCTTTCCCCAGTGCTCTGCAAGCTCTCCAGGACAACAGCAAATCTGGGGCTCTGTGCTTTCTTTCGTTCTGAACAAGTGTTACTGTTTTCTGCACAAAAGCGATTCTGCGAAGCAAGGTGAACACTTCTGCTTCCCAGGCACAGAGAAGGTGCTAGCAGGGAATTCTCTGCCTGCCTTTCCCCAGTGCTCTGCAAGCTCTCCAGGACAACAGCAATTCTGGGGCTCTGTGCTTTCTTTCGTTCTGAACAAGTGTTACTGTTTTCTGCACAAAAGCGATTCTGCGAAGCAATGTGAACACTTCTGCTTCCCAGGCACAGAGAAGGTGCTAGCAGGGAATTCTCTGCCTGCCTTTCCCCAGTGCTCTGCAAGCTCTCCAGGACAACATAAAATCTGGGGCTCTGTGCTTTCTTTCGTTCTGAACAAGTGTTACTGTTTTCTGCACAAAAGCGATTCTGCGAAGCAATGTGAACACTTCTGCTTCCCAGGCACAGAGAAGGTGCTAGCAGGGAATTCTCTGCCTGCCTTTCCCCAGTGCTCTGCAAGCTCTCCAGGACAACAGCAAATCTGGGGCTCTGTGCTTTCTTTCGTTCTAACAAGTGTTACTGTTTTCTGCACAAAAGCGATTCTGCGAAGCAATGTGAACACTTCTGCTTCCCAGGCACAGAGAAGGTGCTAGCAGGGAATTCTCTGCCTGCCTTTCCCCAGTGCTCTGCAAGCTCTCCAGGACAACATAAAATCTGGGGCTCTGTGCTTTCTTTCGTTCTGAACGAGTATTACTGTTTTCTGCACAAAAGCCATTCTGCGAAGCAATGTGAACACTTCTGCTTCCCAGGCACAGAGAAGGTGCTAGCAGGGAATTCTCTGCCTGCCTTTCCCCAGTGCTCTGCAAGCTCTCCAGGACAACAGCAAATCTGGCGCTCTGTGCTTTCTTTCGTTCTGAACCAGTTACTGTTTTCTGCACAAAAGCGATTCTGCGAAGCAATGTGAACAGGCACAGAGAAGGTGCTAGCAGGGAATTCTCTGCCTGCCTTTCCCCAGTGCTCTGCAAGCTCTCCAGGACAACATAAAATCTGGGGCTCTGTGCTTTCTTTCGTTCTGAACCAGTATTACTGTTTTCTGCACAAAAGCGATTCTGCGAAGCAATGTGAACACTTCTGCTTCCCAGTTACAGAGAAGGTGCTAGCAGGGAATTCTCTGCCTGCCTTTCCCCAGTGCTCTGCAAGCTCTTCAGGACAACATAAAATCTGGGGCTCTGTGCTTTCTTTCGTTCTGAACCAGTCTTAATGTTTTCTGCACAAAAGCGATTCTGCGAAGCAATGTGAACACTTCTGCTTCCCAGGCACAGAGAAGGTGCTAGCAGGGAATTCTCTGCCTGCCTTTCCCCAGTGCTCTGCAAGCTCTCCAGGACAATATAAAATCTGGCGCTCTGTGCTTTCTTTCGTTCTGAACAAGTGTTACTGTTTTCTGCACAAAAGCGATTCTGCGAAGCAATGTGAACACTTCTGCTTCCCAGGCACAGAGAAGGTGCTAGCAGGGAATTCTCTGCCTGCCTTTCCCCAGTGCTCTGCAAGCTCTCCAGGACAACAGCAAATCTGGGGCTCTGTGCTTTCTTTCGTTCTGAACAAGTGTTACTGTTTTCTGCACAAAAGCGATTCTGCGAAGCAATGTGAACACTTCTGCTTCCCAGGCACAGAGAAGGTGCTAGCAGGGAATTCTCTGCCTGCCTTTCCCCAGTGCTCTGCAAGCTCTCCAGGACAACATAAAATCTGGGGCTCTGTGCTTTCTTTCGTTCTGAACAAGTGTTACTGTTTTCTGCACAAAAGCGATTCTGCGAAGCAATGTGAACACTTCTGCTTCCCAGGCACAGAGAAGGTGCTAGCAGGGAATTCTCTGCCTGCCTTTCCCCAGTGCTCTGCAAGCTCTCCAGGACAACAGCAAATCTGGGGCTCTGTGCTTTCTTTCGTTCTGAACCAGTGTTACTGTTTTCTGCACAAAAGCGATTCTGCGAAGCAATGTGAACAGGCACAGAGAAGGTGCTAGCAGGGAATTCTCTGCCTGCCTTTCCCCAGTGCTCTGCAAGCTCTCCAGGACAACAGCAAATCTGGGGCTCTGTGCTTTCTTTCGTTCTGAACCAGTATTACTGTTTTCTGCACAAAAGCGATTCTGCGAAGCAATGTGAACACTTCTGCTTCCCAGTTACAGAGAAGGTGCTAGCAGGGAATTCTCTGCCTGCCTTTCCCCAGTGCTCTGCAAGCTCTTCAGGACAACATAAAATCTGGGGCTCTGTGCTTTCTTTCGTTCTGAACCAGTCTTACTGTTTTCTGCACAAAAGCGATTCTGCGAAGCAATGTGAACACTTCTGCTTCCCAGGCACAGAGAAGGTGCTAGCAGGGAATTCTCTGCCTGCCTTTCCCCAGTGCTCTGCAAGCTCTTCAGGACAACATAAAATCTGGGGCTCTGTGCTTTCTTTCGTTCTGAACCAGTCTTACTGTTTTCTGCACAAAAGCGATTCTGCGAAGCAATGTGAACACTTCTGCTTCCCAGGCACAGAGAAGGTGCTAGCAGGGAATTCTCTGCCTGCCTTTCCCCAGTGCTCTGCAAGCTCTCCAGGACAACAGCAAATCTGGGGCTCTGTGCTTTCTTTCGTTCTGAACCAGTATTACTGTTTTCTGCACAAAAGCGATTCTGCGAAGCAATGTGAACACTTCTGCTTCCCAGGCACAGAGAAGGTGCTAGCAGGGAATTCTCTGCCTGCCTTTCCCCAGTGCTCTGCAAGCTCTCCAGGACAACAGCAAATCTGGCGCTCTGTGCTTTCTTTCGTTCTGAACAAGTGTTACTGTTTTCTGCACAAAAGCGATTCTGCGAAGCAATGTGAACACTTCTGCTTCCCAGGCACAGAGAAGGTGCTAGCAGGGAATTCTCTGCCTGCCTTTCCCCAGTGCTCTGCAAGCTCTCCAGGACAACATAAAATCTGGGGCTCTGTGCTTTCTTTCGTTCTGAACAAGTGTTACTGTTTTCTGCACAAAAGCGATTCTGCGAAGCAAGGTGAACACTTCTGCTTCCCAGGCACAGAGAAGGTGCTAGCAGGGAATTCTCTGCCTGCCTTTCCCCAGTGCTCTGCAAGCTCTCCAGGAAAACAGCAAATCTGGGGCTCTGTGCTTTCTTTCGTTCTGAACCAGTCTTACTGTTTTCTGCACAAAAGCGATTCTGCGAAGCAATGTGAACAGGCACAGAGAAGGTGCTAGCAGGGAATTCTCTGCCTGCCTTTCCCCAGTGCTCTGCAAGCTCTCCAGGACAACAGCAAATCTGGGGCTCTGTGCTTTCTTTCGTTCTGAACAAGTGTTACTGTTTTCTGCACAAAAGCAATTCTGCGAAGCAATGTGAACACTTCTGCTTCCCAGGCACAGAGAAGGTGCTAGCAGGGAATTCTCTGCCTGCCTTTCCCCAGTGCTCTGCAAGCTCTCCAGGACAACATAAAATCTGGGGCTCTGTGCTTTCTTTCGTTCTGAACCAGTATTACTGTTTTCTGCACAAAAGCGATTCTGCGAAGCAATGTGAACACTTCTGCTTCCCAGGCACAGAGAAGGTGCTAGCAGGGAATTCTCTGCCTGCCTTTCCCCAGTGCTCTGCAAGCTCTCCAGGACAACAGCAAATCTGGCGCTCTGTGCTTTCTTTCGTTCTGAACCAGTGTTACTGTTTTCTGCACAAAAGCGATTCTGCGAAGCAATGTGAACAGGCACAGAGAAGGTGCTAGCAGGGAATTCTCTGCCTGCCTTTCCCCAGTGCTCTGCAAGCTCTCCAGGACAACATAAAATCTGGGGCTCTGTGCTTTCTTTCGTTCTGAACCAGTATTACTGTTTTCTGCACAAAAGCGATTCTGCGAAGCAATGTGAACACTTCTGCTTCCCAGTTACAGAGAAGGTGCTAGCAGGGAATTCTCTGCCTGCCTTTCCCCAGTGCTCTGCAAGCTCTCCAGGACAACAGCAAATCTGGGGCTCTGTGCTTTCTTTCGTTCTGAACCAGTGTTACTGTTTTCTGCACAAAAGCGATTCTGCGAAGCAATGTGAACACTTCTGCTTCCCAGGCACAGAGAAGGTGCTAGCAGGGAATTCTCTGCCTGCCTTTCCCCAGTGCTCTGCAAGCTCTTCAGGACAACATAAAATCTGGGGCTCTGTGCTTTCTTTCGTTCTGAACAAGTGTTACTGTTTTCTGCACAAAAGCGATTCTGCGAAGCAATGTGAACACTTCTGCTTCCCAGGCACAGAGAAGGTGCTAGCAGGGAATTCTCTGCCTGCCTTTCCCCAGTGCTCTGCAAGCTCTCCAGGACAACAGCAAATCTGGGGCTCTGTGCTTTCTTTCATTCTGAACAAGTGTTACTGTTTTCTGCACAAAAGCGATTCTGCGAAGCAATGTGAACAGGCACAGAGAAGGTGCTAGCAGGGAATTCTCTGCCTGCCTTTCCCCAGTGCTCTGCAAGCTCTCCAGGACAACATAAAATCTGGGGCTCTGTGCTTTCTTTCGTTCTGAACCAGTATTACTGTTTTCTGCACAAAAGCGATTCTGCGAAGCAATGTGAACACTTGTGCTTCCCAGGCACAGAGAAGGTGCTAGCAGGGAATTCTCTGCCTGCCTTTCCCCAGTGCTCTGCAAGCTCTCCAGGACAACAGCAAATCTGGGGCTCTGTGCTTTCTTTCGTTCTGAACAAGTGTTACTGTTTTCTGCACAAAAGCGATTCTGCGAAGCAATGTGAACACTTCTGCTTCCCAGGCACAGAGAAGGTGCTAGCAGGGAATTCTCTGCCTGCCTTTCCCCAGTGCTCTGCAAGCTCTCCAGGACAACAGCAAATCTGGGGCTCTGTGCTTTCTTTCGTTCTGAACCAGTGTTACTGTTTTCTGCACAAAAGCGATTCTGCGAAGCAATGTGAACAGGCACAGAGAAGGTGCTAGCAGGGAATTCTCTGCCTGCCTTTCCCCAGTGCTCTGCAAGCTCTCCAGGACAACATAAAATCTGGGGCTGTGTGCTTTCTTTCGTTCTGAACCAGTATTACTGTTTTCTGCACAAAAGCGATTCTGCGAAGCAATGTGAACACTTCTGCTTCCCAGTTACAGAGAAGGTGCTAGCAGGGAATTCTCTGCCTGCCTTTCCCCAGTGCTCTGCAAGCTCTTCAGGACAACATAAAATCTGGGGCTCTGTGCTTTCTTTCGTTCTGAACCAGTCTTACTGTTTTCTGCACAAAAGCGATTCTGCGAAGCAATGTGAACACTTCTGCTTCCCAGGCACAGAGAAGGTGCTAGCAGGGAATTCTCTGCCTGCCTTTCCCCAGTGCTCTGCAAGCTCTCCAGGACAACAGCAAATCTGGGGCTCTGTGCTTTCTTTCGTTCTGAACAAGTGTTACTGTTTTCTGCACAAAAGCGATTCTGCGAAGCAATGTGAACACTTCTGCTTCCCAGGCACAGAGAAGGTGCTAGCAGGGAATTCTCTGCCTGCCTTTCCCCAGTGCTCTGCAAGCTCTCCAGGACAACAGCAATTCTGGGGCTCTGTGCTTTCTTTCGTTCTGAACAAGTGTTACTGTTTTCTGCACAAAAGCGATTCTGCGAAGCAATGTGAACACTTCTGCTTCCCAGGCACAGAGAAGGTGCTAGCAGGGAATTCTCTGCCTGCCTTTCCCCAGTGCTCTGCAAGCTCTCCAGGACAACAGCAAATCTGGGGCTCTGTGCTTTCTTTCGTTCTGAACAAGTGTTACTGTTTTCTGCACAAAAGCGATTCTGCGAAGCAAGGTGAACACTTCTGCTTCCCAGGCACAGAGAAGGTGCTAGCAGGGAATTCTCTGCCTGCCTTTCCCCAGTGCTCTGCAAGCTCTCCAGGACAACAGCAAATCTGGGGCTATGTGCTTTCTTTCGTTCTGAACAAGTGTTACTGTTTTCTGCACAAAAGCGATTCTACGAAGCAAGGTGAACACTTCTGCTTCCCAGGCACAGAGAAGGTGCTAGCAGGGAATTCTCTGCCTGCCTTTCCCCAGTGCTCTGCAAGCTCTCCAGGACAACAGCAATTCTGGGGCTCTGTGCTTTCTTTCGTTCTGAACAAGTGTTACTGTTTTCTGCACAAAAGCGATTCTGCGAAGCAATGTGAACACTTCTGCTTCCCAGTTACAGAGAAGGTGCTAGCAGGGAATTCTCTGCCTGCCTTTCCCCAGTGCTCTGCAAGCTCTCCAGGACAACAGCAAATCTGGGGCTCTGTGCTTTCTTTCGTTCTGAACCAGTGTTACTGTTTTCTGCACAAAAGCGATTCTGCGAAGCAATGTGAACAGGCACAGAGAAGGTGCTAGCAGGGAATTCTCTGCCTGCCTTTCCCCAGTGCTCTGCAAGCTCTCCAGGACAACAGCAATTCTGGGGCTCTGTGCTTTCTTTCGTTCTGAACAAGTGTTACTGTTTTCTGCACAAAAGCAATTCTGCGAAGCAATGTGAACACTTCTGCTTCCCAGGCACAGAGAAGGTGCTAGCAGGGAATTCTCTGCCTGCCTTTCCCCAGTGCTCTGCAAGCTCTTCAGGACAACATAAAATCTGGGGCTCTGTGCTTTCTTTCGTTCTGAACCAGTCTTACTGTTTTCTGCACAAAAGCGATTCTGCGAAGCAATGTGAACACTTCTGCTTCCCAGGCACAGAGAAGGTGCTAGCAGGGAATTCTCTGCCTGCCTTTCCCCAGTGCTCTGCAAGCTCTCCAGGACAACAGCAAATCTGGGGCTCTGTGCTTTCTTTCGTTCTGAAGAAGTGTTACTGTTTTCTGCACAAAAGCGATTCTGCGAAGCAATGTGAACACTTCTGCTTCCCAGGCACAGAGAAGGTGCTAGCAGGGAATGCTCTGCCTGCCTTTCCCCAGTGCTCTGCAAGCTCTCCAGGACAATATAAAATCTGGCGCTCTGTGCTTTCTTTCGTTCTGAACAAGTGTTACTGTTTTCTGCACAAAAGCGATTCTGCGAAGCAATGTGAACACTTCTGCTTCCCAGTTACAGAGAAGGTGCTAGCAGGGAATTCTCTGCCTGCCTTTCCCCAGTGCTCTGCAAGCTCTTCAGGACAACATAAAATCTGGGGCTCTGTGCTTTCTTTCGTTCTGAACCAGTCTTAATGTTTTCTGCACAAAAGCGATTCTGCGAAGCAATGTGAACACTTCTGCTTCCCAGGCACAGAGAAGGTGCTAGCAGGGAATTCTCTGCCTGCCTTTCCCCAGTGCTCTGCAAGCTCTCCAGGACAATATAAAATCTGGCGCTCTGTGCTTTCTTTCGTTCTGAACAAGTGTTACTGTTTTCTGCACAAAAGCGATTCTGCGAAGCAATGTGAACACTTCTGCTTCCCAGGCACAGAGAAGGTGCTAGCAGGGAATGCTCTGCCTGCCTTTCCCCAGTGCTCTGCAAGCTCTCCAGGACAACAGCAAATCTGGGGCTCTGTGCTTTCTTTCGTTCTGAACAAGTGTTACTGTTTTCTGCACAAAAGCGATTCTGCGAAGCAATGTGAACACTTCTGCTTCCCAGGCACAGAGAAGGTGCTAGCAGGGAATTCTCTGCCTGCCTTTCCCCAGTGCTCTGCAAGCTCTCCAGGACAACATAAAATCTGGGGCTCTGTGCTTTCTTTCGTTCTGAACAAGTGTTACTGTTTTCTGCACAAAAGCGATTCTGCGAAGCAATGTGAACACTTCTGCTTCCCAGGCACAGAGAAGGTGCTAGCAGGGAATTCTCTGCCTGCCTTTCCCCAGTGCTCTGCAAGCTCTCCAGGACAACAGCAAATCTGGGGCTCTGTGCTTTCTTTCGTTCTGAACCAGTGTTACTGTTTTCTGCACAAAAGCGATTCTGCGAAGCAATGTGAACAGGCACAGAGAAGGTGCTAGCAGGGAATTCTCTGCCTGCCTTTCCCCAGTGCTCTGCAAGCTCTCCAGGACAACAGCAAATCTGGGGCTCTGTGCTTTCTTTCGTTCTGAACCAGTATTACTGTTTTCTGCACAAAAGCGATTCTGCGAAGCAATGTGAACACTTCTGCTTCCCAGTTACAGAGAAGGTGCTAGCAGGGAATTCTCTGCCTGCCTTTCCCCAGTGCTCTGCAAGCTCTTCAGGACAACATAAAATCTGGGGCTCTGTGCTTTCTTTCGTTCTGAACCAGTCTTACTGTTTTCTGCACAAAAGCGATTCTGCGAAGCAATGTGAACACTTCTGCTTCCCAGGCACAGAGAAGGTGCTAGCAGGGAATTCTCTGCCTGCCTTTCCCCAGTGCTCTGCAAGCTCTTCAGGACAACATAAAATCTGGGGCTCTGTGCTTTCTTTCGTTCTGAACCAGTATTACTGTTTTCTGCACAAAAGCGATTCTGCGAAGCAATGTGAACACTTCTGCTTCCCAGGCACAGAGAAGGTGCTAGCAGGGAATTCTCTGCCTGCCTTTCCCCAGTGCTCTGCAAGCTCTCCAGGACAACAGCAAATCTGGGGCTCTGTGCTTTCTTTCGTTCTGAACCAGTATTACTGTTTTCTGCACAAAAGCGATTCTGCGAAGCAATGTGAACACTTCTGCTTCCCAGGCACAGAGAAGGTGCTAGCAGGGAATTCTCTGCCTGCCTTTCCCCAGTGCTCTGCAAGCTCTCCAGGACAATATAAAATCTGGCGCTCTGTGCTTTCTTTCGTTCTGAACAAGTGTTACTGTTTTCTGCACAAAAGCGATTCTGCGAAGCAATGTGAACACTTCTGCTTCCCAGGCACAGAGAAGGTGCTAGCAGGGAATTCTCTGCCTGCCTTTCCCCAGTGCTCTGCAAGCTCTCCAGGACAACATAAAATCTGGGGCTCTGTGCTTTCTTTCGTTCTGAACAAGTGTTACTGTTTTCTGCACAAAAGCGATTCTGCGAAGCAAGGTGAACACTTCTGCTTCCCAGGCACAGAGAAGGTGCTAGCAGGGAATTCTCTGCCTGCCTTTCCCCAGTGCTCTGCAAGCTCTCCAGGAAAACAGCAAATCTGGGGCTCTGTGCTTTCTTTCGTTCTGAACCAGTCTTACTGTTTTCTGCACAAAAGCGATTCTGCGAAGCAATGTGAACAGGCACAGAGAAGGTGCTAGCAGGGAATTCTCTGCCTGCCTTTCCCCAGTGCTCTGCAAGCTCTCCAGGACAACAGCAAATCTGGGGCTCTGTGCTTTCTTTCGTTCTGAACAAGTGTTACTGTTTTCTGCACAAAAGCAATTCTGCGAAGCAATGTGAACACTTCTGCTTCCCAGGCACAGAGAAGGTGCTAGCAGGGAATTCTCTGCCTGCCTTTCCCCAGTGCTCTGCAAGCTCTCCAGGACAACATAAAATCTGGGGCTCTGTGCTTTCTTTCGTTCTGAACCAGTATTACTGTTTTCTGCACAAAAGCGATTCTGCGAAGCAATGTGAACACTTCTGCTTCCCAGGCACAGAGAAGGTGCTAGCAGGGAATTCTCTGCCTGCCTTTCCCCAGTGCTCTGCAAGCTCTCCAGGACAACAGCAAATCTGGCGCTCTGTGCTTTCTTTCGTTCTGAACCAGTGTTACTGTTTTCTGCACAAAAGCGATTCTGCGAAGCAATGTGAACAGGCACAGAGAAGGTGCTAGCAGGGAATTCTCTGCCTGCCTTTCCCCAGTGCTCTGCAAGCTCTCCAGGACAACATAAAATCTGGGGCTCTGTGCTTTCTTTCGTTCTGAACCAGTATTACTGTTTTCTGCACAAAAGCGATTCTGCGAAGCAATGTGAACACTTCTGCTTCCCAGTTACAGAGAAGGTGCTAGCAGGGAATTCTCTGCCTGCCTTTCCCCAGTGCTCTGCAAGCTCTCCAGGACAACAGCAAATCTGGGGCTCTGTGCTTTCTTTCGTTCTGAACCAGTGTTACTGTTTTCTGCACAAAAGCGATTCTGCGAAGCAATGTGAACACTTCTGCTTCCCAGGCACAGAGAAGGTGCTAGCAGGGAATTCTCTGCCTGCCTTTCCCCAGTGCTCTGCAAGCTCTTCAGGACAACATAAAATCTGGGGCTCTGTGCTTTCTTTCGTTCTGAACAAGTGTTACTGTTTTCTGCATAAAAGCGATTCTGCGAAGCAATGTGAACACTTCTGCTTCCCAGGCACAGAGAAGGTGCTAGCAGGGAATTCTCTGCCTGCCTTTCCCCAGTGCTCTGCAAGCTCTCCAGGACAACAGCAAATCTGGGGCTCTGTGCTTTCTTTCATTCTGAACAAGTGTTACTGTTTTCTGCACAAAAGCGATTCTGCGAAGCAATGTGAACAGGCACAGAGAAGGTGCTAGCAGGGAATTCTCTGCCTGCCTTTCCCCAGTGCTCTGCAAGCTCTCCAGGACAACATAAAATCTGGGGCTCTGTGCTTTCTTTCGTTCTGAACCAGTATTACTGTTTTCTGCACAAAAGCGATTCTGCGAAGCAATGTGAACACTTGTGCTTCCCAGGCACAGAGAAGGTGCTAGCAGGGAATTCTCTGCCTGCCTTTCCCCAGTGCTCTGCAAGCTCTCCAGGACAACAGCAAATCTGGGGCTCTGTGCTTTCTTTCGTTCTGAACAAGTGTTACTGTTTTCTGCACAAAAGCGATTCTGCGAAGCAATGTGAACACTTCTGCTTCCCAGGCACAGAGAAGGTGCTAGCAGGGAATTCTCTGCCTGCCTTTCCCCAGTGCTCTGCAAGCTCTCCAGGACAACAGCAAATCTGGGGCTCTGTGCTTTCTTTCGTTCTGAACCAGTGTTACTGTTTTCTGCACAAAAGCGATTCTGCGAAGCAATGTGAACAGGCACAGAGAAGGTGCTAGCAGGGAATTCTCTGCCTGCCTTTCCCCAGTGCTCTGCAAGCTCTCCAGGACAACATAAAATCTGGGGCTGTGTGCTTTCTTTCGTTCTGAACCAGTATTACTGTTTTCTGCACAAAAGCGATTCTGCGAAGCAATGTGAACACTTCTGCTTCCCAGTTACAGAGAAGGTGCTAGCAGGGAATTCTCTGCCTGCCTTTCCCCAGTGCTCTGCAAGCTCTTCAGGACAACATAAAATCTGGGGCTCTGTGCTTTCTTTCGTTCTGAACCAGTCTTACTGTTTTCTGCACAAAAGCGATTCTGCGAAGCAATGTGAACACTTCTGCTTCCCAGGCACAGAGAAGGTGCTAGCAGGGAATTCTCTGCCTGCCTTTCCCCAGTGCTCTGCAAGCTCTCCAGGACAACAGCAAATCTGGGGCTCTGTGCTTTCTTTCGTTCTGAACAAGTGTTACTGTTTTCTGCACAAAAGCGATTCTGCGAAGCAATGTGAACACTTCTGCTTCCCAGGCACAGAGAAGGTGCTAGCAGGGAATTCTCTGCCTGCCTTTCCCCAGTGCTCTGCAAGCTCTCCAGGACAACAGCAATTCTGGGGCTCTGTGCTTTCTTTCGTTCTGAACAAGTGTTACTGTTTTCTGCACAAAAGCGATTCTGCGAAGCAATGTGAACACTTCTGCTTCCCAGGCACAGAGAAGGTGCTAGCAGGGAATTCTCTGCCTGCCTTTCCCCAGTGCTCTGCAAGCTCTCCAGGACAACAGCAAATCTGGGGCTCTGTGCTTTCTTTCGTTCTGAACAAGTGTTACTGTTTTCTGCACAAAAGCGATTCTGCGAAGCAAGGTGAACACTTCTGCTTCCCAGGCACAGAGAAGGTGCTAGCAGGGAATTCTCTGCCTGCCTTTCCCCAGTGCTCTGCAAGCTCTCCAGGACAACAGCAAATCTGGGGCTATGTGCTTTCTTTCGTTCTGAACAAGTGTTACTGTTTTCTGCACAAAAGCGATTCTACGAAGCAAGGTGAACACTTCTGCTTCCCAGGCACAGAGAAGGTGCTAGCAGGGAATTCTCTGCCTGCCTTTCCCCAGTGCTCTGCAAGCTCTCCAGGACAACAGCAATTCTGGGGCTCTGTGCTTTCTTTCGTTCTGAACAAGTGTTACTGTTTTCTGCACAAAAGCGATTCTGCGAAGCAATGTGAACACTTCTGCTTCCCAGTTACAGAGAAGGTGCTAGCAGGGAATTCTCTGCCTGCCTTTCCCCAGTGCTCTGCAAGCTCTCCAGGACAACAGCAAATCTGGGGCTCTGTGCTTTCTTTCGTTCTGAACCAGTGTTACTGTTTTCTGCACAAAAGCGATTCTGCGAAGCAATGTGAACAGGCACAGAGAAGGTGCTAGCAGGGAATTCTCTGCCTGCCTTTCCCCAGTGCTCTGCAAGCTCTCCAGGACAACAGCAATTCTGGGGCTCTGTGCTTTCTTTCGTTCTGAACAAGTGTTACTGTTTTCTGCACAAAAGCAATTCTGCGAAGCAATGTGAACACTTCTGCTTCCCAGGCACAGAGAAGGTGCTAGCAGGGAATTCTCTGCCTGCCTTTCCCCAGTGCTCTGCAAGCTCTTCAGGACAACATAAAATCTGGGGCTCTGTGCTTTCTTTCGTTCTGAACCAGTCTTACTGTTTTCTGCACAAAAGCGATTCTGCGAAGCAATGTGAACACTTCTGCTTCCCAGGCACAGAGAAGGTGCTAGCAGGGAATTCTCTGCCTGCCTTTCCCCAGTGCTCTGCAAGCTCTCCAGGACAACAGCAAATCTGGGGCTCTGTGCTTTCTTTCGTTCTGAAGAAGTGTTACTGTTTTCTGCACAAAAGCGATTCTGCGAAGCAATGTGAACACTTCTGCTTCCCAGGCACAGAGAAGGTGCTAGCAGGGAATGCTCTGCCTGCCTTTCCCCAGTGCTCTGCAAGCTCTCCAGGACAATATAAAATCTGGCGCTCTGTGCTTTCTTTCGTTCTGAACAAGTGTTACTGTTTTCTGCACAAAAGCGATTCTGCGAAGCAATGTGAACACTTCTGCTTCCCAGGCACAGAGAAGGTGCTAGCAGGGAATTCTCTGCCTGCCTTTCCCCAGTGCTCTGCAAGCTCTCCAGGACAACATAAAATCTGGGGCTCTGTGCTTTCTTTCGTTCTGAACAAGTGTTACTGTTTTCTGCACAAAAGCGATTCTGCGAAGCAAGGTGAACACTTCTGCTTCCCAGGCACAGAGAAGGTGCTAGCAGGGAATTCTCTGCCTGCCTTTCCCCAGTGCTCTGCAAGCTCTCCAGGACAACAGCAAATCTGGGGCTCTGTGCTTTCTTTCGTTCTGAACAAGTGTTACTGTTTTCTGCACAAAAGCGATTCTGCGAAGAAATGTGAACAGGCACAGAGAAGGTGCTAGCAGGGAATTCTCTGCCTGCCTTTCCCCAGTGCTCTGCAAGCTCTCCAGGACAACATAAAATCTGGGGCTCTGTGCTTTCTTTCGTTCTGAACCAGTATTACTGTTTTCTGCACAAAAGCGATTCTGCGAAGCAATGTGAACACTTCTGCTTCCCAGGCACAGAGAAGGTGCTAGCAGGGAATTCTCTGCCTGCCTTTCCCCAGTGCTCTGCAAGCTCTCCAGGACAACAGCAAATCTGGGGCTATGTGCTTTCTTTCGTTCTGAACCAGTATTACTGTTTTCTGCACAAAAGCGATTCTGCGAAGCAATGTGAACACTTCTGCTTCCCAGGCACAGAGAAGGTGCTAGCAGGGAATTCTCTGCCTGCCTTTCCCCAGTGCTCTGCAAGCTCTCCAGGACAACAGCAAATCTGGGGCTCTGTGCTTTCTTTCGTTCTGAACTAGTATTACTGTTTTCTGCACAAAAGCGATTCTGCGAACCAATGTGAACAGGCACAGAGAAGGTTCTAGCAGGGAATTCTCTGCCTGCCTTTCCCCAGTGCTCTGCAAGCTCTCCAGGACAACATAAAATCTGGGGCTCTGTGCTTTCTTTCGTTCTGAACAAGTGTTACTGTTTTCTGCACAAAAGCGATTCTGCGAAGCAATGTGAACACTTCTGCTTCCCAGGCACAGAGAAGGTGCTAGCAGGGAATTCTCTGCCTGCCTTTCCCCAGTGCTCTGCAAGCTCTCCAGGACAACAGCAAATCTGGGGCTCTGTGCTTTCTTTCGTTCTGAACCAGTGTTACTGTTTTCTGCACAAAAGCGATTCTGCGAAGCAATGTGAACAGGCACAGAGAAGGTGCTAGCAGGGAATTCTCTGCCTGCCTTTCCCCAGTGCTCTGCAAGCTCTCCAGGACAACATAAAATCTGGGGCTCTGTGCTTTCTTTCGTTCTGAACAAGTGTTACTGTTTTCTGCACAAAAGCGATTCTGCGAAGCAATGTGAACACTTCTGCTTCCCAGGCACAGAGAAGGTGCTAGCAGGGAATTCTCTGCCTGCCTTTCCCCAGTGCTCTGCAAGCTCTCCAGGACAATATAAAATCTGGCGCTCTGTGCTTTCTTTCGTTCTGAACAAGTGTTACTGTTTTCTGCACAAAAGCGATTCTGCGAAGCAATGTGAACACTTCTGCTTCCCAGGCACAGAGAAGGTGCTAGCAGGGAATTCTCTGCCTGCCTTTCCCCAGTGCTCTGCAAGCTCTCCAGGACAATATAAAATCTGGCGCTCTGTGCTTTCTTTCGTTCTGAACAAGTGTTACTGTTTTCTGCACAAAAGCGATTCTGCGAAGCAATGTGAACACTTCTGCTTCCCAGGCACAGAGAAGGTGCTAGCAGGGAATTCTCTGCCTGCCTTTCCCCAGTGCTCTGCAAGCTCTCCAGGACAACATAAAATCTGGGGCTCTGTGCTTTCTTTCGTTCTGAACCAGTATTACTGTTTTCTGCACAAAAGCGATTCTGCGAAGCAATGTGAACACTTCTGCTTCCCAGGCACAGAGAAGGTGCTAGCAGGGAATTCTCTGCCTGCCTTTCCCCAGTGCTCTGCAAGCTCTTCAGGACAACATAAAATCTGGGGCTCTGTGCTTTCTTTCGTTCTGAACCAGTCTTACTGTTTTCTGCACAAAAGCGATTCTGCGAAGCAATGTGAACACTTCTGCTTCCCAGGCACAGAGAAGGTGCTAGCAGGGAATTCTCTGCCTGCCTTTCCCCAGTGCTCTGCAAGCTCTCCAGGACAACATAAAATCTGGGGCTCTGTGCTTTCTTTCGTTCTGAAGAAGTGTTACTGTTTTCTGCACAAAAGCGATTCTGCGAAGCAAGGTGAACACTTCTGCTTCCCAGGCACAGAGAAGGTGCTAGCAGGGAATTCTCTGCCTGCCTTTCCCCAGTGCTCTGCAAGCTCTCCAGGACAACAGCAAATCTGGGGCTCTGTGCTTTCTTTCGTTCTGAACAAGTGTTACTGTTTTCTGCACAAAAGCGATTCTGCGAAGCAATGTGAACAGGCACAGAGAAGGTGCTAGCAGGGAATTCTCTGCCTGCCTTTCCCCAGTGCTCTGCAAGCTCTCCAGGACAACATAAAATCTGGGGCTCTGTGCTTTCTTTCGTTCTGAACCAGTATTACTGTTTTCTGCACAAAAGCGATTCTGCGAAGCAATGTGAACACTTCTGCTTCCCAGGCACAGAGAAGGTGCTAGCAGGGAATTCTCTGCCTGCCTTTCCCCAGTGCTCTGCAAGCTCTCCAGGACAACAGCAAATCTGGGGCTCTGTGCTTTCTTTCGTTCTGAACCAGTGTTACTGTTTTCTGCACAAAAGCGATTCTGCGAAGCAATGTGAACAGGCACAGAGAAGGTGCTAGCAGGGAATTCTCTGCCTGCCTTTCCCCAGTGCTCTGCAAGCTCTCCAGGACAACAGCAAATCTGGGGCTCTGTGCTTTCTTTCGTTCTGAGCCAGTGTTACTGTTTTCTGCACAAAAGCGATTCTGCGAAGCAAGGTGAACACTTCTGCTTCCCAGGCACAGAGAAGGTGCTAGCAGGGAATTCTCTGCCTGCCTTTCCCCAGTGCTCTGCAAGCTCTCCAGGACAACAGCAATTCTGGGGCTCTGTGCTTTCTTTCGTTCTGAACTAGTATTACTGTTTTCTGCACAAAAGCGATTCTGCGAAGCAATGTGAACACTTCTGCTTCCCAGGCACAGAGAAGGTGCTAGCAGGGAATTCTCTGCCTGCCTTTCCCCAGTGCTCTGCAAGCTCTCCAGGACAACATAAAATCTGGGGCTCTGTGCTTTCTTTCGTTCTGAACAAGTGTTACTGTTTTCTGCACAAAAGCGATTCTGCGAAGCAATGTGAACACTTCTGCTTCCCAGGCACAGAGAAGGTGCTAGCAGGGAATTCTCTGCCTGCCTTTCCCCAGTGCTCTGCAAGCTCTCCAGGACAACAGCAAATCTGGGGCTCTGTGCTTTCTTTCGTTCTGAACTAGTATTACTGTTTTCTGCACAAAAGCGATTCTGCGAACCAATGTGAACAGGCACAGAGAAGGTTCTAGCAGGGAATTCTCTGCCTGCCTTTCCCCAGTGCTCTGCAAGCTCTCCAGGACAACATAAAATCTGGGGCTCTGTGCTTTCTTTCGTTCTGAACAAGTGTTACTGTTTTCTGCACAAAAGCGATTCTGCGAAGCAATGTGAACACTTCTGCTTCCCAGGCACAGAGAAGGTGCTAGCAGGGAATTCTCTGCCTGCCTTTCCCCAGTGCTCTGCAAGCTCTCCAGGACAACAGCAAATCTGGCGCTCTGTGCTTTCTTTCGTTCTGAACCAGTGTTACTGTTTTCTGCACAAAAGCGATTCTGCGAAGCAATGTGAACAGGCACAGAGAAGGTGCTAGCAGGGAATTCTCTGCCTGCCTTTCCCCAGTGCTCTGCAAGCTCTCCAGGACAACATAAAATCTGGGGCTCTGTGCTTTCTTTCGTTCTGAACCAGTATTACTGTTTTCTGCACAAAAGCGATTCTGCGAAGCAATGTGAACACTTCTGCTTCCCAGGCACAGAGAAGGTGCTAGCAGGGAATTCTCTGCCTGCCTTTCCCCAGTGCTCTGCAAGCTCTCCAGGACAACATAAAATCTGGGGCTCTGTGCTTTCTTTCGTTCTGAACCAGTATTACTGTTTTCTGCACAAAAGCGATTCTGCGAAGCAATGTGAACACTTCTGCTTCCCAGGCACAGAGAAGGTGCTAGCAGGGAATTCTCTGCCTGCCTTTCCCCAGTGCTCTGCAAGCTCTTCAGGACAACATAAAATCTGGGGCTCTGTGCTTTCTTTCGTTCTGAACCAGTCTTACTGTTTTCTGCACAAAAGCGATTCTGCGAAGCAATGTGAACACTTCTGCTTCCCAGGCACAGAGAAGGTGCTAGCAGGGAATTCTCTGCCTGCCTTTCCCCAGTGCTCTGCAAGCTCTCCAGGACAATATAAAATCTGGCGCTCTGTGCTTTCTTTCGTTCTGAACAAGTGTTACTGTTTTCTGCACAAAAGCGATTCTGCGAAGCAATGTGAACACTTCTGCTTCCCAGGCACAGAGAAGGTGCTAGCAGGGAATTCTCTGCCTGCCTTTCCCCAGTGCTCTGCAAGCTCTCCAGGACAACAGCAAATCTGGGGCTCTGTGCTTTCTTTCGTTCTGAACCAGTATTACTGTTTTCTGCACAAAAGCGATTCTGCGAAGCAATGTGAACACTTCTGCTTCCCAGGCACAGAGAAGGTGCTAGCAGGGAATTCTCTGCCTGCCTTTCCCCAGTGCTCTGCAAGCTCTCCAGGACAATATAAAATCTGGCGCTCTGTGCTTTCTTTCGTTCTGAACAAGTGTTACTGTTTTCTGCACAAAAGCGATTCTGCGAAGCAATGTGAACACTTCTGCTTCCCAGGCACAGAGAAGGTGCTAGCAGGGAATTCTCTGCCTGCCTTTCCCCAGTGCTCTGCAAGCTCTCCAGGACAACATAAAATCTGGGGCTCTGTGCTTTCTTTCGTTCTGAACAAGTGTTACTGTTTTCTGCACAAAAGCGATTCTGCGAAGCAATGTGAACAGGCACAGAGAAGGTGCTAGCAGGGAATTCTCTGCCTGCCTTTCCCCAGTGCTCTGCAAGCTCTCCAGGACAACAGCAAATCTGGGGCTCTGTGCTTTCTTTCGTTCTGAACAAGTGTTACTGTTTTCTGCACAAAAGCGATTCTGCGAAGCAATGTGAACACTTCTGCTTCCCAGGCACAGAGAAGGTGCTAGCAGGGAATTCTCTGCCTGCCTTTCCCCAGTGCTCTGCAAGCTCTCCAGGACAACATAAAATCTGGGGCTCTGTGCTTTCTTTCCTTCTGAACCAGTCTTACTGTTTTCTGCACAAAAGCGATTCTGCGAAGCAATGTGAACACTTGTGCTTCCCAGGCACAGAGAAGGTGCTAGCAGGGAATTCTCTGCCTGCCTTTCCCCAGTGCTCTGCAAGCTCTCCAGGACAACATAAAATCTGGGGCTCTGTGCTTTCTTTCGTTCTGAACCAGTGTTACTGTTTTCTGCACAAAAGCGATTCTGCGAAGCAATGTGAACAGGCACAGAGAAGGTGCTAGCAGGGAATTCTCTGCCTGCCTTTCCCCAGTGCTCTGCAAGCTCTCCAGGACAACAGCAAATCTGGCGCTCTGTGCTTTCTTTCGTTCTGAACCAGTGTTACTGTTTTCTGCACAAAAGCGATTCTGCGAAGCAATGTGAACAGGCACAGAGAAGGTGCTAGCAGGGAATTCTCTGCCTGCCTTTCCCCAGTGCTCTGCAAGCTCTCCAGGACAACAGCAAATCTGGGGCTCTGTGCTTTCTTTCGTTCTGAGCCAGTGTTACTGTTTTCTGCACAAAAGCGATTCTGCGAAGCAAGGTGAACACTTCTGCTTCCCAGGCACAGAGAAGGTGCTAGCAGGGAATTCTCTGCCTGCCTTTCCCCAGTGCTCTGCAAGCTCTCCAGGACAACAGCAAATCTGGGGCTCTGTGCTTTCTTTCGTTCTGAACTAGTATTACTGTTTTCTGCACAAAAGCGATTCTGCGAACCAATGTGAACAGGCACAGAGAAGGTTCTAGCAGGGAATTCTCTGCCTGCCTTTCCCCAGTGCTCTGCAAGCTCTCCAGGACAACATAAAATCTGGGGCTCTGTGCTTTCTTTCGTTCTGAACAAGTGTTACTGTTTTCTGCACAAAAGCGATTCTGCGAAGCAATGTGAACACTTCTGCTTCCCAGGCACAGAGAAGGTGCTAGCAGGGAATTCTCTGCCTGCCTTTCCCCAGTGCTCTGCAAGCTCTCCAGGACAACAGCAAATCTGGGGCTCTGTGCTTTCTTTCGTTCTGAACAAGTGTTACTGTTTTCTGCACAAAAGCGATTCTGCGAAGCAATGTGAACACTTCTGCTTCCCAGGCACAGAGAAGGTGCTAGCAGGGAATTCTCTGCCTGCCTTTCCCCAGTGCTCTGCAAGCTCTCCAGGACAACATAAAATCTGGGGCTCTGTGCTTTCTTTCGTTCTGAACCAGTATTACTGTTTTCTGCACAAAAGCCATTCTGCGAAGCAATGTGAACACGTCTGCTTCCCAGGCACAGAGAAGGTGCTAGCAGGGAATTCTCTGCCTGCCTTTCCCCAGTGCTCTGCAAGCTCTCCAGGACAACAGCAAATCTGGCGCTCTGTGCTTTCTTTCGTTCTGAACCAGTGTTACTGTTTTCTGCACAAAAGCGATTCTGCGAAGCAATGTGAACAGGCACAGAGAAGGTGCTAGCAGGGAATTCTCTGCCTGCCTTTCCCCAGTGCTCTGCAAGCTCTCCAGGACAACATAAAATCTGGGGCTCTGTGCTTTCTTTCGTTCTGAACCAGTATTACTGTTTTCTGCACAAAAGCGATTCTGCGAAGCAATGTGAACACTTCTGCTTCCCAGTTACAGAGAAGGTGCTAGCAGGGAATTCTCTGCCTGCCTTTCCCCAGTGCTCTGCAAGCTCTTCAGGACAACATAAAATCTGGGGCTCTGTGCTTTCTTTCGTTCTGAACCAGTCTTACTGTTTTCTGCACAAAAGCGATTCTGCGAAGCAATGTGAACACTTCTGCTTCCCAGGCACAGAGAAGGTGCTAGCAGGGAATTCTCTGCCTGCCTTTCCCCAGTGCTCTGCAAGCTCTCCAGGACAATATAAAATCTGGCGCTCTGTGCTTTCTTTCGTTCTGAACAAGTGTTACTGTTTTCTGCACAAAAGCGATTCTGCGAAGCAATGTGAACACTTCTGCTTCCCAGGCACAGAGAAGGTGCTAGCAGGGAATTCTCTGCCTGCCTTTCCCCAGTGCTCTGCAAGCTCTCCAGGACAACAGCAAATCTGGGGCTCTGTGCTTTCTTTCGTTCTGAACAAGTGTTACTGTTTTCTGCACAAAAGCGATTCTGCGAAGCAATGTGAACACTTCTGCTTCCCAGGCACAGAGAAGGTGCTAGCAGGGAATTCTCTGCCTGCCTTTCCCCAGTGCTCTGCAAGCTCTCCAGGACAATATAAAATCTGGCGCTATGTGCTTTCTTTCGTTCTGAACAAGTGTTACTGTTTTCTGCACAAAAGCGATTCTGCGAAGCAATGTGAACACTTCTGCTTCCCAGGCACAGAGAAGGTGCTAGCAGGGAATTCTCTGCCTGCCTTTCCCCAGTGCTCTGCAAGCTCTCCAGGACAACAGCAAATCTGGGGCTCTGTGCTTTCTTTCGTTCTGAACCAGTGTTACTGTTTTCTGCACAAAAGCGATTCTGCGAAGCAATGTGAACACTTCTGCTTCCCAGTTACAGAGAAGGTGCTAGCAGGGAATTCTCTGCCTGCCTTTCCCCAGTGCTCTGCAAGCTCTTCAGGACAACATAAAATCTGGCGCTCTGTGCTTTCTTTCGTTCTGAACCAGTGTTACTGTTTTCTGCACAAAAGCGATTCTGCGAAGCAATGTGAACAGGCACAGAGAAGGTGCTAGCAGGGAATTCTCTGCCTGCCTTTCCCCAGTGCTCTGCAAGCTCTCCAGGACAACAGCAAATCTGGGGCTCTGTGCTTTCTTTCGTTCTGAGCCAGTGTTACTGTTTTCTGCACAAAAGCGATTCTGCGAAGCAAGGTGAACACTTCTGCTTCCCAGGCACAGAGAAGGTGCTAGCAGGGAATTCTCTGCCTGCCTTTCCCCAGTGCTCTGCAAGCTCTCCAGGACAACAGCAAATCTGGGGCTCTGTGCTTTCTTTCGTTCTGAACTAGTATTACTGTTTTCTGCACAAAAGCGATTCTGCGAACCAATGTGAACAGGCACAGAGAAGGTTCTAGCAGGGAATTCTCTGCCTGCCTTTCCCCAGTGCTCTGCAAGCTCTCCAGGACAACATAAAATCTGGGGCTCTGTGCTTTCTTTCGTTCTGAACAAGTGTTACTGTTTTCTGCACAAAAGCGATTCTGCGAAGCAATGTGAACACTTCTGCTTCCCAGGCACAGAGAAGGTGCTAGCAGGGAATTCTCTGCCTGCCTTTCCCCAGTGCTCTGCAAGCTCTCCAGGACAACAGCAAATCTGGGGCTCTGTGCTTTCTTTCGTTCTGAACAAGTGTTACTGTTTTCTGCACAAAAGCGATTCTGCGAAGCAATGTGAACACTTCTGCTTCCCAGGCACAGAGAAGGTGCTAGCAGGGAATTCTCTGCCTGCCTTTCCCCAGTGCTCTGCAAGCTCTCCAGGACAACAGCAAATCTGGCGCTCTGTGCTTTCTTTCGTTCTGAACCAGTGTTACTGTTTTCTGCACAAAAGCGATTCTGCGAAGCAATGTGAACAGGCACAGAGAAGGTGCTAGCAGGGAATTCTCTGCCTGCCTTTCCCCAGTGCTCTGCAAGCTCTCCAGGACAACATAAAATCTGGGGCTCTGTGCTTTCTTTCGTTCTGAACCAGTATTACTGTTTTCTGCACAAAAGCGATTCTGCGAAGCAATGTGAACACTTCTGCTTCCCAGGCACAGAGAAGGTGCTAGCAGGGAATTCTCTGCCTGCCTTTCCCCAGTGCTCTGCAAGCTCTTCAGGACAACATAAAATCTGGGGCTCTGTGCTTTCTTTCGTTCTGAACCAGTCTTACTGTTTTCTGCACAAAAGCGATTCTGCGAAGCAATGTGAACACTTCTGCTTCCCAGGCACAGAGAAGGTGCTAGCAGGGAATTCTCTGCCTGCCTTTCCCCAGTGCTCTGCAAGCTCTCCAGGACAATATAAAATCTGGCGCTCTGTGCTTTCTTTCGTTCTGAACAAGTGTTACTGTTTTCTGCACAAAAGCGATTCTGCGAAGCAATGTGAACACTTCTGCTTCCCAGGCACAGAGAAGGTGCTAGCAGGGAATTCTCTGCCTGCCTTTCCCCAGTGCTCTGCAAGCTCTCCAGGACAACAGCAAATCTGGGGCTCTGTGCTTTCTTTCGTTCTGAACAAGTGTTACTGTTTTCTGCACAAAAGCGATTCTGCGAAGCAATGTGAACACTTCTGCTTCCCAGGCACAGAGAAGGTGCTAGCAGGGAATTCTCTGCCTGCCTTTCCCCAGTGCTCTGCAAGCTCTCCAGGACAATATAAAATCTGGCGCTCTGTGCTTTCTTTCGTTCTGAACAAGTGTTACTGTTTTCTGCACAAAAGCGATTCTGCGAAGCAATGTGAACACTTCTGCTTCCCAGGCACAGAGAAGGTGCTAGCAGGGAATTCTCTGCCTGCCTTTCCCCAGTGCTCTGCAAGCTCTCCAGGACAACAGCAAATCTGGGGCTCTGTGCTTTCTTTCGTTCTGAACCAGTGTTACTGTTTTCTGCACAAAAGCGATTCTGCGAAGCAATGTGAACACTTCTGCTTCCCAGTTACAGAGAAGGTGCTAGCAGGGAATTCTCTGCCTGCCTTTCCCCAGTGCTCTGCAAGCTCTTCAGGACAACATAAAATCTGGGGCTCTGTGCTTTCTTTCGTTCTGAACAAGTGTTACTGTTTTCTGCACAAAAGCGATTCTGCGAAGCAATGTGAACACTTCTGCTTCCCAGGCACAGAGAAGGTGCTAGCAGGGAATTCTCTGCCTGCCTTTCCCCAGTGCTCTGCAAGCTCTCCAGGACAACAGCAAATCTGGGGCTCTGTGCTTTCTTTCGTTCTGAACCAGTGTTACTGTTTTCTGCACAAAAGCGATTCTGCAAAGCAATGTGAACACTTCTGCTTCCCAGTTACAGAGAAGGTGCTAGCAGGGAATTCTCTGCCTGCCTTTCCCCAGTGCTCTGCAAGCTCTCCAGGACAACAGCAAATCTGGGGCTCTGTGCTTTCTTTCGTTCTGAACCAGTGTTACTGTTTTCTGAACAAAAGCGATTCTGCGAAGCAAGGTGAACACTTCTGCTTCCCAGGCACAGAGAAGGTGCTAGCAGGGAATTCTCTGCCTGCCTTTCCCCAGTGCTCTGCAAGCTCTCCAGGACAACAGCAAATCTGGGGCTCTGTGCTTTCTTTCGTTCTGAACAAGTGTTACTGTTTTCTGCACAAAAGCGATTCTGCGAAGCAATGTGAACACTTCTGCTTCCCAGGCACAGAGAAGGTGCTAGCAGGGAATTCTCTGCCTGCCTTTCCCCAGTGCTCTGCAAGCTCTCCAGGACAACATAAAATCTGGGGCTCTGTGCTTTCTTTCGTTCTGAACAAGTGTTACTGTTTTCTGCACAAAAGCGATTCTGCGAAGCAATGTGAACACTTCTGCTTCCCAGGCACAGAGAAGGTGCTAGCAGGGAATTCTCTGCCTGCCTTTCCCCAGTGCTCTGCAAGCTCTCCAGGACAACAGCAAATCTGGGGCTCTGTGCTTTCTTTCGTTCTGAACAAGTGTTACTGTTTTCTGCACAAAAGCGATTCTGCGAAGCAATGTGAACACTTCTGCTTCCCAGGCACAGAGAAGGTGCTAGCAGGGAATTCTCTGCCTGCCTTTCCCCAGTGCTCTGCAAGCTCTCCAGGACAACAGCAAATCTGGGGCTCTGTGCTTTCTTTCGTTCTGAACCAGTGTTACTGTTTTCTGCACAAAAGCGATTCTGCGAAGCAATGTGAACAGGCACAGAGAAGGTGCTAGCAGGGAATTCTCTGCCTGCCTTTCCCCAGTGCTCTGCAAGCTCTCCAGGACAACAGCAAATCTGGGGCTCTGTGCTTTCTTTCGTTCTGAACAAGTGTTACTGTTTTCTGCACAAAAGAGATTCTGCGAAGTAATGTGAACACGTCTGCTTCCCAGGCACAGAGAAGGTGCTAGCAGGGAATTCTCTGCCTGCCTTTCCCCAGTGCTCTGCAAGCTCTCCAGGACAACAGCAAATCTGGGGCTCTGTGCTTTCTTTCGTTCTGAACAAGTGTTACTGTTTTCTGCACAAAAGCGATTCTGCGAAGCAAGGTGAACACTTCTGCTTCCCAGGCACAGAGAAGGTGCTAGCAGGGAATTCTCTGCCTGCCTTTCCCCAGTGCTCTGCAAGCTCTCCAGGACAACAGCAATTCTGGGGCTCTGTGCTTTCTTTCGTTCTGAACAAGTGTTACTGTTTTCTGCACAAAAGCGATTCTGCGAAGCAATGTGAACACTTCTGCTTCCCAGGCACAGAGAAGGTGCTAGCAGGGAATTCTCTGGCTGCCTTTCCCCAGTGCTCTGCAAGCTCTCCAGGACAACATAAAATCTGGGGCTCTGTGCTTTCTTTCGTTCTGAACAAGTGTTACTGTTTTCTGCACAAAAGCGATTCTGCGAAGCAATGTGAACACTTCTGCTTCCCAGGCACAGAGAAGGTGCTAGCAGGGAATTCTCTGCCTGCCTTTCCCCAGTGCTCTGCAAGCTCTCCAGGACAACAGCAAATCTGGGGCTCTGTGCTTTCTTTCGTTCTAACAAGTGTTACTGTTTTCTGCACAAAAGCGATTCTGCGAAGCAATGTGAACACTTCTGCTTCCCAGGCACAGAGAAGGTGCTAGCAGGGAATTCTCTGCCTGCCTTTCCCCAGTGCTCTGCAAGCTCTCCAGGACAACATAAAATCTGGGGCTCTGTGCTTTCTTTCGTTCTGAACGAGTATTACTGTTTTCTGCACAAAAGCCATTCTGCGAAGCAATGTGAACACTTCTGCTTCCCAGGCACAGAGAAGGTGCTAGCAGGGAATTCTCTGCCTGCCTTTCCCCAGTGCTCTGCAAGCTCTCCAGGACAACAGCAAATCTGGCGCTCTGTGCTTTCTTTCGTTCTGAACCAGTTACTGTTTTCTGCACAAAAGCGATTCTGCGAAGCAATGTGAACAGGCACAGAGAAGGTGCTAGCAGGGAATTCTCTGCCTGCCTTTCCCCAGTGCTCTGCAAGCTCTCCAGGACAACATAAAATCTGGGGCTCTGTGCTTTCTTTCGTTCTGAACCAGTATTACTGTTTTCTGCACAAAAGCGATTCTGCGAAGCAATGTGAACACTTCTGCTTCCCAGTTACAGAGAAGGTGCTAGCAGGGAATTCTCTGCCTGCCTTTCCCCAGTGCTCTGCAAGCTCTTCAGGACAACATAAAATCTGGGGCTCTGTGCTTTCTTTCGTTCTGAACCAGTCTTAATGTTTTCTGCACAAAAGCGATTCTGCGAAGCAATGTGAACACTTCTGCTTCCCAGGCACAGAGAAGGTGCTAGCAGGGAATTCTCTGCCTGCCTTTCCCCAGTGCTCTGCAAGCTCTCCAGGACAATATAAAATCTGGCGCTCTGTGCTTTCTTTCGTTCTGAACAAGTGTTACTGTTTTCTGCACAAAAGCGATTCTGCGAAGCAATGTGAACACTTCTGCTTCCCAGGCACAGAGAAGGTGCTAGCAGGGAATTCTCTGCCTGCCTTTCCCCAGTGCTCTGCAAGCTCTCCAGGACAACAGCAAATCTGGGGCTCTGTGCTTTCTTTCGTTCTGAACAAGTGTTACTGTTTTCTGCACAAAAGCGATTCTGCGAAGCAATGTGAACACTTCTGCTTCCCAGGCACAGAGAAGGTGCTAGCAGGGAATTCTCTGCCTGCCTTTCCCCAGTGCTCTGCAAGCTCTCCAGGACAATATAAAATCTGGCGCTCTGTGCTTTCTTTCGTTCTGAACAAGTGTTACTGTTTTCTGCACAAAAGCGATTCTGCGAAGCAATGTGAACACTTCTGCTTCCCAGGCACAGAGAAGGTGCTAGCAGGGAATTCTCTGCCTGCCTTTCCCCAGTGCTCTGCAAGCTCTCCAGGACAACATAAAATCTGGGGCTCTGTGCTTTCTTTCGTTCTGAACAAGTGTTACTGTTTTCTGCACAAAAGCGATTCTGCGAAGCAATGTGAACACTTCTGCTTCCCAGGCACAGAGAAGGTGCTAGCAGGGAATTCTCTGCCTGCCTTTCCCCAGTGCTCTGCAAGCTCTCCAGGACAACAGCAAATCTGGGGCTCTGTGCTTTCTTTCGTTCTGAACCAGTGTTACTGTTTTCTGCACAAAAGCGATTCTGCGAAGCAATGTGAACAGGCACAGAGAAGGTGCTAGCAGGGAATTCTCTGCCTGCCTTTCCCCAGTGCTCTGCAAGCTCTCCAGGACAACAGCAAATCTGGGGCTCTGTGCTTTCTTTCGTTCTGAACCAGTATTACTGTTTTCTGCACAAAAGCGATTCTGCGAAGCAATGTGAACACTTCTGCTTCCCAGTTACAGAGAAGGTGCTAGCAGGGAATTCTCTGCCTGCCTTTCCCCAGTGCTCTGCAAGCTCTTCAGGACAACATAAAATCTGGGGCTCTGTGCTTTCTTTCGTTCTGAACCAGTCTTACTGTTTTCTGCACAAAAGCGATTCTGCGAAGCAATGTGAACACTTCTGCTTCCCAGGCACAGAGAAGGTGCTAGCAGGGAATTCTCTGCCTGCCTTTCCCCAGTGCTCTGCAAGCTCTTCAGGACAACATAAAATCTGGGGCTCTGTGCTTTCTTTCGTTCTGAACCAGTATTACTGTTTTCTGCACAAAAGCGATTCTGCGAAGCAATGTGAACACTTCTGCTTCCCAGGCACAGAGAAGGTGCTAGCAGGGAATTCTCTGCCTGCCTTTCCCCAGTGCTCTGCAAGCTCTCCAGGACAACAGCAAATCTGGGGCTCTGTGCTTTCTTTCGTTCTGAACCAGTATTACTGTTTTCTGCACAAAAGCGATTCTGCGAAGCAATGTGAACACTTCTGCTTCCCAGGCACAGAGAAGGTGCTAGCAGGGAATTCTCTGCCTGCCTTTCCCCAGTGCTCTGCAAGCTCTCCAGGACAATATAAAATCTGGCGCTCTGTGCTTTCTTTCGTTCTGAACAAGTGTTACTGTTTTCTGCACAAAAGCGATTCTGCGAAGCAATGTGAACACTTCTGCTTCCCAGGCACAGAGAAGGTGCTAGCAGGGAATTCTCTGCCTGCCTTTCCCCAGTGCTCTGCAAGCTCTCCAGGACAACATAAAATCTGGGGCTCTGTGCTTTCTTTCGTTCTGAACAAGTGTTACTGTTTTCTGCACAAAAGCGATTCTGCGAAGCAAGGTGAACACTTCTGCTTCCCAGGCACAGAGAAGGTGCTAGCAGGGAATTCTCTGCCTGCCTTTCCCCAGTGCTCTGCAAGCTCTCCAGGAAAACAGCAAATCTGGGGCTCTGTGCTTTCTTTCGTTCTGAACCAGTCTTACTGTTTTCTGCACAAAAGCGATTCTGCGAAGCAATGTGAACAGGCACAGAGAAGGTGCTAGCAGGGAATTCTCTGCCTGCCTTTCCCCAGTGCTCTGCAAGCTCTCCAGGACAACAGCAAATCTGGGGCTCTGTGCTTTCTTTCGTTCTGAACAAGTGTTACTGTTTTCTGCACAAAAGCAATTCTGCGAAGCAATGTGAACACTTCTGCTTCCCAGGCACAGAGAAGGTGCTAGCAGGGAATTCTCTGCCTGCCTTTCCCCAGTGCTCTGCAAGCTCTCCAGGACAACATAAAATCTGGGGCTCTGTGCTTTCTTTCGTTCTGAACCAGTATTACTGTTTTCTGCACAAAAGCGATTCTGCGAAGCAATGTGAACACTTCTGCTTCCCAGGCACAGAGAAGGTGCTAGCAGGGAATTCTCTGCCTGCCTTTCCCCAGTGCTCTGCAAGCTCTCCAGGACAACAGCAAATCTGGCGCTCTGTGCTTTCTTTCGTTCTGAACCAGTGTTACTGTTTTCTGCACAAAAGCGATTCTGCGAAGCAATGTGAACAGGCACAGAGAAGGTGCTAGCAGGGAATTCTCTGCCTGCCTTTCCCCAGTGCTCTGCAAGCTCTCCAGGACAACATAAAATCTGGGGCTCTGTGCTTTCTTTCGTTCTGAACCAGTATTACTGTTTTCTGCACAAAAGCGATTCTGCGAAGCAATGTGAACACTTCTGCTTCCCAGTTACAGAGAAGGTGCTAGCAGGGAATTCTCTGCCTGCCTTTCCCCAGTGCTCTGCAAGCTCTCCAGGACAACAGCAAATCTGGGGCTCTGTGCTTTCTTTCGTTCTGAACCAGTGTTACTGTTTTCTGCACAAAAGCGATTCTGCGAAGCAATGTGAACACTTCTGCTTCCCAGGCACAGAGAAGGTGCTAGCAGGGAATTCTCTGCCTGCCTTTCCCCAGTGCTCTGCAAGCTCTTCAGGACAACATAAAATCTGGGGCTCTGTGCTTTCTTTCGTTCTGAACAAGTGTTACTGTTTTCTGCACAAAAGCGATTCTGCGAAGCAATGTGAACACTTCTGCTTCCCAGGCACAGAGAAGGTGCTAGCAGGGAATTCTCTGCCTGCCTTTCCCCAGTGCTCTGCAAGCTCTCCAGGACAACAGCAAATCTGGGGCTCTGTGCTTTCTTTCATTCTGAACAAGTGTTACTGTTTTCTGCACAAAAGCGATTCTGCGAAGCAATGTGAACAGGCACAGAGAAGGTGCTAGCAGGGAATTCTCTGCCTGCCTTTCCCCAGTGCTCTGCAAGCTCTCCAGGACAACATAAAATCTGGGGCTCTGTGCTTTCTTTCGTTCTGAACCAGTATTACTGTTTTCTGCACAAAAGCGATTCTGCGAAGCAATGTGAACACTTGTGCTTCCCAGGCACAGAGAAGGTGCTAGCAGGGAATTCTCTGCCTGCCTTTCCCCAGTGCTCTGCAAGCTCTCCAGGACAACAGCAAATCTGGGGCTCTGTGCTTTCTTTCGTTCTGAACAAGTGTTACTGTTTTCTGCACAAAAGCGATTCTGCGAAGCAATGTGAACACTTCTGCTTCCCAGGCACAGAGAAGGTGCTAGCAGGGAATTCTCTGCCTGCCTTTCCCCAGTGCTCTGCAAGCTCTCCAGGACAACAGCAAATCTGGGGCTCTGTGCTTTCTTTCGTTCTGAACCAGTGTTACTGTTTTCTGCACAAAAGCGATTCTGCGAAGCAATGTGAACAGGCACAGAGAAGGTGCTAGCAGGGAATTCTCTGCCTGCCTTTCCCCAGTGCTCTGCAAGCTCTCCAGGACAACATAAAATCTGGGGCTGTGTGCTTTCTTTCGTTCTGAACCAGTATTACTGTTTTCTGCACAAAAGCGATTCTGCGAAGCAATGTGAACACTTCTGCTTCCCAGTTACAGAGAAGGTGCTAGCAGGGAATTCTCTGCCTGCCTTTCCCCAGTGCTCTGCAAGCTCTTCAGGACAACATAAAATCTGGGGCTCTGTGCTTTCTTTCGTTCTGAACCAGTCTTACTGTTTTCTGCACAAAAGCGATTCTGCGAAGCAATGTGAACACTTCTGCTTCCCAGGCACAGAGAAGGTGCTAGCAGGGAATTCTCTGCCTGCCTTTCCCCAGTGCTCTGCAAGCTCTCCAGGACAACAGCAAATCTGGGGCTCTGTGCTTTCTTTCGTTCTGAACAAGTGTTACTGTTTTCTGCACAAAAGCGATTCTGCGAAGCAATGTGAACACTTCTGCTTCCCAGGCACAGAGAAGGTGCTAGCAGGGAATTCTCTGCCTGCCTTTCCCCAGTGCTCTGCAAGCTCTCCAGGACAACAGCAATTCTGGGGCTCTGTGCTTTCTTTCGTTCTGAACAAGTGTTACTGTTTTCTGCACAAAAGCGATTCTGCGAAGCAATGTGAACACTTCTGCTTCCCAGGCACAGAGAAGGTGCTAGCAGGGAATTCTCTGCCTGCCTTTCCCCAGTGCTCTGCAAGCTCTCCAGGACAACAGCAAATCTGGGGCTCTGTGCTTTCTTTCGTTCTGAACAAGTGTTACTGTTTTCTGCACAAAAGCGATTCTGCGAAGCAAGGTGAACACTTCTGCTTCCCAGGCACAGAGAAGGTGCTAGCAGGGAATTCTCTGCCTGCCTTTCCCCAGTGCTCTGCAAGCTCTCCAGGACAACAGCAAATCTGGGGCTATGTGCTTTCTTTCGTTCTGAACAAGTGTTACTGTTTTCTGCACAAAAGCGATTCTACGAAGCAAGGTGAACACTTCTGCTTCCCAGGCACAGAGAAGGTGCTAGCAGGGAATTCTCTGCCTGCCTTTCCCCAGTGCTCTGCAAGCTCTCCAGGACAACAGCAATTCTGGGGCTCTGTGCTTTCTTTCGTTCTGAACAAGTGTTACTGTTTTCTGCACAAAAGCGATTCTGCGAAGCAATGTGAACACTTCTGCTTCCCAGTTACAGAGAAGGTGCTAGCAGGGAATTCTCTGCCTGCCTTTCCCCAGTGCTCTGCAAGCTCTCCAGGACAACAGCAAATCTGGGGCTCTGTGCTTTCTTTCGTTCTGAACCAGTGTTACTGTTTTCTGCACAAAAGCGATTCTGCGAAGCAATGTGAACAGGCACAGAGAAGGTGCTAGCAGGGAATTCTCTGCCTGCCTTTCCCCAGTGCTCTGCAAGCTCTCCAGGACAACAGCAATTCTGGGGCTCTGTGCTTTCTTTCGTTCTGAACAAGTGTTACTGTTTTCTGCACAAAAGCAATTCTGCGAAGCAATGTGAACACTTCTGCTTCCCAGGCACAGAGAAGGTGCTAGCAGGGAATTCTCTGCCTGCCTTTCCCCAGTGCTCTGCAAGCTCTTCAGGACAACATAAAATCTGGGGCTCTGTGCTTTCTTTCGTTCTGAACCAGTCTTACTGTTTTCTGCACAAAAGCGATTCTGCGAAGCAATGTGAACACTTCTGCTTCCCAGGCACAGAGAAGGTGCTAGCAGGGAATTCTCTGCCTGCCTTTCCCCAGTGCTCTGCAAGCTCTCCAGGACAACAGCAAATCTGGGGCTCTGTGCTTTCTTTCGTTCTGAAGAAGTGTTACTGTTTTCTGCACAAAAGCGATTCTGCGAAGCAATGTGAACACTTCTGCTTCCCAGGCACAGAGAAGGTGCTAGCAGGGAATGCTCTGCCTGCCTTTCCCCAGTGCTCTGCAAGCTCTCCAGGACAATATAAAATCTGGCGCTCTGTGCTTTCTTTCGTTCTGAACAAGTGTTACTGTTTTCTGCACAAAAGCGATTCTGCGAAGCAATGTGAACACTTCTGCTTCCCAGGCACAGAGAAGGTGCTAGCAGGGAATTCTCTGCCTGCCTTTCCCCAGTGCTCTGCAAGCTCTCCAGGACAACATAAAATCTGGGGCTCTGTGCTTTCTTTCGTTCTGAACAAGTGTTACTGTTTTCTGCACAAAAGCGATTCTGCGAAGCAAGGTGAACACTTCTGCTTCCCAGGCACAGAGAAGGTGCTAGCAGGGAATTCTCTGCCTGCCTTTCCCCAGTGCTCTGCAAGCTCTCCAGGACAACAGCAAATCTGGGGCTCTGTGCTTTCTTTCGTTCTGAACAAGTGTTACTGTTTTCTGCACAAAAGCGATTCTGCGAAGAAATGTGAACAGGCACAGAGAAGGTGCTAGCAGGGAATTCTCTGCCTGCCTTTCCCCAGTGCTCTGCAAGCTCTCCAGGACAACATAAAATCTGGGGCTCTGTGCTTTCTTTCGTTCTGAACCAGTATTACTGTTTTCTGCACAAAAGCGATTCTGCGAAGCAATGTGAACACTTCTGCTTCCCAGGCACAGAGAAGGTGCTAGCAGGGAATTCTCTGCCTGCCTTTCCCCAGTGCTCTGCAAGCTCTCCAGGACAACAGCAAATCTGGGGCTATGTGCTTTCTTTCGTTCTGAACCAGTATTACTGTTTTCTGCACAAAAGCGATTCTGCGAAGCAATGTGAACACTTCTGCTTCCCAGGCACAGAGAAGGTGCTAGCAGGGAATTCTCTGCCTGCCTTTCCCCAGTGCTCTGCAAGCTCTCCAGGACAACAGCAAATCTGGGGCTCTGTGCTTTCTTTCGTTCTGAACTAGTATTACTGTTTTCTGCACAAAAGCGATTCTGCGAACCAATGTGAACAGGCACAGAGAAGGTTCTAGCAGGGAATTCTCTGCCTGCCTTTCCCCAGTGCTCTGCAAGCTCTCCAGGACAACATAAAATCTGGGGCTCTGTGCTTTCTTTCGTTCTGAACCAGTGTTACTGTTTTCTGCACAAAAGCGATTCTGCGAAGCAATGTGAACACTTCTGCTTCCCAGGCACAGAGAAGGTGCTAGCAGGGAATTCTCTGCCTGCCTTTCCCCAGTGCTCTGCAAGCTCTCCAGGACAACAGCAAATCTGGGGCTCTGTGCTTTCTTTCGTTCTGAACCAGTGTTACTGTTTTCTGCACAAAAGCGATTCTGCGAAGCAATGTGAACAGGCACAGAGAAGGTGCTAGCAGGGAATTCTCTGCCTGCCTTTCCCCAGTGCTCTGCAAGCTCTCCAGGACAACATAAAATCTGGGGCTCTGTGCTTTCTTTCGTTCTGAACAAGTGTTACTGTTTTCTGCACAAAAGCGATTCTGCGAAGCAATGTGAACACTTCTGCTTCCCAGGCACAGAGAAGGTGCTAGCAGGGAATTCTCTGCCTGCCTTTCCCCAGTGCTCTGCAAGCTCTCCAGGACAATATAAAATCTGGCGCTCTGTGCTTTCTTTCGTTCTGAACAAGTGTTACTGTTTTCTGCACAAAAGCGATTCTGCGAAGCAATGTGAACACTTCTGCTTCCCAGGCACAGAGAAGGTGCTAGCAGGGAATTCTCTGCCTGCCTTTCCCCAGTGCTCTGCAAGCTCTCCAGGACAATATAAAATCTGGCGCTCTGTGCTTTCTTTCGTTCTGAACAAGTGTTACTGTTTTCTGCACAAAAGCGATTCTGCGAAGCAATGTGAACACTTCTGCTTCCCAGGCACAGAGAAGGTGCTAGCAGGGAATTCTCTGCCTGCCTTTCCCCAGTGCTCTGCAAGCTCTCCAGGACAACATAAAATCTGGGGCTCTGTGCTTTCTTTCGTTCTGAACCAGTATTACTGTTTTCTGCACAAAAGCGATTCTGCGAAGCAATGTGAACACTTCTGCTTCCCAGGCACAGAGAAGGTGCTAGCAGGGAATTCTCTGCCTGCCTTTCCCCAGTGCTCTGCAAGCTCTTCAGGACAACATAAAATCTGGGGCTCTGTGCTTTCTTTCGTTCTGAACCAGTCTTACTGTTTTCTGCACAAAAGCGATTCTGCGAAGCAATGTGAACACTTCTGCTTCCCAGGCACAGAGAAGGTGCTAGCAGGGAATTCTCTGCCTGCCTTTCCCCAGTGCTCTGCAAGCTCTCCAGGACAACATAAAATCTGGGGCTCTGTGCTTTCTTTCGTTCTGAAGAAGTGTTACTGTTTTCTGCACAAAAGCGATTCTGCGAAGCAAGGTGAACACTTCTGCTTCCCAGGCACAGAGAAGGTGCTAGCAGGGAATTCTCTGCCTGCCTTTCCCCAGTGCTCTGCAAGCTCTCCAGGACAACAGCAAATCTGGGGCTCTGTGCTTTCTTTCGTTCTGAACAAGTGTTACTGTTTTCTGCACAAAAGCGATTCTGCGAAGCAATGTGAACAGGCACAGAGAAGGTGCTAGCAGGGAATTCTCTGCCTGCCTTTCCCCAGTGCTCTGCAAGCTCTCCAGGACAACATAAAATCTGGGGCTCTGTGCTTTCTTTCGTTCTGAACCAGTATTACTGTTTTCTGCACAAAAGCGATTCTGCGAAGCAATGTGAACACTTCTGCTTCCCAGGCACAGAGAAGGTGCTAGCAGGGAATTCTCTGCCTGCCTTTCCCCAGTGCTCTGCAAGCTCTCCAGGACAACAGCAAATCTGGGGCTCTGTGCTTTCTTTCGTTCTGAACCAGTGTTACTGTTTTCTGCACAAAAGCGATTCTGCGAAGCAATGTGAACAGGCACAGAGAAGGTGCTAGCAGGGAATTCTCTGCCTGCCTTTCCCCAGTGCTCTGCAAGCTCTCCAGGACAACAGCAAATCTGGGGCTCTGTGCTTTCTTTCGTTCTGAGCCAGTGTTACTGTTTTCTGCACAAAAGCGATTCTGCGAAGCAAGGTGAACACTTCTGCTTCCCAGGCACAGAGAAGGTGCTAGCAGGGAATTCTCTGCCTGCCTTTCCCCAGTGCTCTGCAAGCTCTCCAGGACAACAGCAATTCTGGGGCTCTGTGCTTTCTTTCGTTCTGAACTAGTATTACTGTTTTCTGCACAAAAGCGATTCTGCGAAGCAATGTGAACACTTCTGCTTCCCAGGCACAGAGAAGGTGCTAGCAGGGAATTCTCTGCCTGCCTTTCCCCAGTGCTCTGCAAGCTCTCCAGGACAACATAAAATCTGGGGCTCTGTGCTTTCTTTCGTTCTGAACAAGTGTTACTGTTTTCTGCACAAAAGCGATTCTGCGAAGCAATGTGAACACTTCTGCTTCCCAGGCACAGAGAAGGTGCTAGCAGGGAATTCTCTGCCTGCCTTTCCCCAGTGCTCTGCAAGCTCTCCAGGACAACAGCAAATCTGGGGCTCTGTGCTTTCTTTCGTTCTGAACTAGTATTACTGTTTTCTGCACAAAAGCGATTCTGCGAACCAATGTGAACAGGCACAGAGAAGGTTCTAGCAGGGAATTCTCTGCCTGCCTTTCCCCAGTGCTCTGCAAGCTCTCCAGGACAACATAAAATCTGGGGCTCTGTGCTTTCTTTCGTTCTGAACAAGTGTTACTGTTTTCTGCACAAAAGCGATTCTGCGAAGCAATGTGAACACTTCTGCTTCCCAGGCACAGAGAAGGTGCTAGCAGGGAATTCTCTGCCTGCCTTTCCCCAGTGCTCTGCAAGCTCTCCAGGACAACAGCAAATCTGGCGCTCTGTGCTTTCTTTCGTTCTGAACCAGTGTTACTGTTTTCTGCACAAAAGCGATTCTGCGAAGCAATGTGAACAGGCACAGAGAAGGTGCTAGCAGGGAATTCTCTGCCTGCCTTTCCCCAGTGCTCTGCAAGCTCTCCAGGACAACATAAAATCTGGGGCTCTGTGCTTTCTTTCGTTCTGAACCAGTATTACTGTTTTCTGCACAAAAGCGATTCTGCGAAGCAATGTGAACACTTCTGCTTCCCAGGCACAGAGAAGGTGCTAGCAGGGAATTCTCTGCCTGCCTTTCCCCAGTGCTCTGCAAGCTCTCCAGGACAACATAAAATCTGGGGCTCTGTGCTTTCTTTCGTTCTGAACCAGTATTACTGTTTTCTGCACAAAAGCGATTCTGCGAAGCAATGTGAACACTTCTGCTTCCCAGGCACAGAGAAGGTGCTAGCAGGGAATTCTCTGCCTGCCTTTCCCCAGTGCTCTGCAAGCTCTTCAGGACAACATAAAATCTGGGGCTCTGTGCTTTCTTTCGTTCTGAACCAGTCTTACTGTTTTCTGCACAAAAGCGATTCTGCGAAGCAATGTGAACACTTCTGCTTCCCAGGCACAGAGAAGGTGCTAGCAGGGAATTCTCTGCCTGCCTTTCCCCAGTGCTCTGCAAGCTCTCCAGGACAATATAAAATCTGGCGCTCTGTGCTTTCTTTCGTTCTGAACAAGTGTTACTGTTTTCTGCACAAAAGCGATTCTGCGAAGCAATGTGAACACTTCTGCTTCCCAGGCACAGAGAAGGTGCTAGCAGGGAATTCTCTGCCTGCCTTTCCCCAGTGCTCTGCAAGCTCTCCAGGACAACAGCAAATCTGGGGCTCTGTGCTTTCTTTCGTTCTGAACCAGTATTACTGTTTTCTGCACAAAAGCGATTCTGCGAAGCAATGTGAACACTTCTGCTTCCCAGGCACAGAGAAGGTGCTAGCAGGGAATTCTCTGCCTGCCTTTCCCCAGTGCTCTGCAAGCTCTCCAGGACAATATAAAATCTGGCGCTCTGTGCTTTCTTTCGTTCTGAACAAGTGTTACTGTTTTCTGCACAAAAGCGATTCTGCGAAGCAATGTGAACACTTCTGCTTCCCAGGCACAGAGAAGGTGCTAGCAGGGAATTCTCTGCCTGCCTTTCCCCAGTGCTCTGCAAGCTCTCCAGGACAACATAAAATCTGGGGCTCTGTGCTTTCTTTCGTTCTGAACAAGTGTTACTGTTTTCTGCACAAAAGTGATTCTGCGAAGCAATGTGAACAGGCACAGAGAAGGTGCTAGCAGGGAATTCTCTGCCTGCCTTTCCCCAGTGCTCTGCAAGCTCTCCAGGACAACAGCAAATCTGGGGCTCTGTGCTTTCTTTCGTTCTGAACAAGTGTTACTGTTTTCTGCACAAAAGCGATTCTGCGAAGCAATGTGAACACTTCTGCTTCCCAGGCACAGAGAAGGTGCTAGCAGGGAATTCTCTGCCTGCCTTTCCCCAGTGCTCTGCAAGCTCTCCAGGACAACATAAAATCTGGGGCTCTGTGCTTTCTTTCCTTCTGAACCAGTCTTACTGTTTTCTGCACAAAAGCGATTCTGCGAAGCAATGTGAACACTTGTGCTTCCCAGGCACAGAGAAGGTGCTAGCAGGGAATTCTCTGCCTGCCTTTCCCCAGTGCTCTGCAAGCTCTCCAGGACAACATAAAATCTGGGGCTCTGTGCTTTCTTTCGTTCTGAACCAGTGTTACTGTTTTCTGCACAAAAGCGATTCTGCGAAGCAATGTGAACAGGCACAGAGAAGGTGCTAGCAGGGAATTCTCTGCCTGCCTTTCCCCAGTGCTCTGCAAGCTCTCCAGGACAACAGCAAATCTGGCGCTCTGTGCTTTCTTTCGTTCTGAACCAGTGTTACTGTTTTCTGCACAAAAGCGATTCTGCGAAGCAATGTGAACAGGCACAGAGAAGGTGCTAGCAGGGAATTCTCTGCCTGCCTTTCCCCAGTGCTCTGCAAGCTCTCCAGGACAACAGCAAATCTGGGGCTCTGTGCTTTCTTTCGTTCTGAGCCAGTGTTACTGTTTTCTGCACAAAAGCGATTCTGCGAAGCAAGGTGAACACTTCTGCTTCCCAGGCACAGAGAAGGTGCTAGCAGGGAATTCTCTGCCTGCCTTTCCCCAGTGCTCTGCAAGCTCTCCAGGACAACAGCAATTCTGGGGCTCTGTGCTTTCTTTCGTTCTGAACTAGTATTACTGTTTTCTGCACAAAAGCGATTCTGCGAAGCAAGGTGAACACTTCTGCTTCCCAGGCACAGAGAAGGTGCTAGCAGGGAATTCTCTGCCTGCCTTTCCCCAGTGCTCTGCAAGCTCTCCAGGACAACATAAAATCTGGGGCTCTGTGCTTTCTTTCGTTCTGAACAAGTGTTACTGTTTTCTGCACAAAAGCGATTCTGCGAAGCAATGTGAACACTTCTGCTTCCCAGGCACAGAGAAGGTGCTAGCAGGGAATTCTCTGCCTGCCTTTCCCCAGTGCTCTGCAAGCTCTCCAGGACAACAGCAAATCTGGGGCTCTGTGCTTTCTTTCGTTCTGAACTAGTATTACTGTTTTCTGCACAAAAGCGATTCTGCGAACCAATGTGAACAGGCACAGAGAAGGTTCTAGCAGGGAATTCTCTGCCTGCCTTTCCCCAGTGCTCTGCAAGCTCTCCAGGACAACATAAAATCTGGGGCTCTGTGCTTTCTTTCGTTCTGAACAAGTGTTACTGTTTTCTGCACAAAAGCGATTCTGCGAAGCAATGTGAACAGGCACAGAGAAGGTGCTAGCAGGGAATTCTCTGCCTGCCTTTCCCCAGTGCTCTGCAAGCTCTCCAGGACAACAGCAATTCTGGGGCTCTGTGCTTTCTTTCGTTCTGAACAAGTGTTACTGTTTTCTGCACAAAAGCAATTCTGCGAAGCAATGTGAACACTTCTGCTTCCCAGGCACAGAGAAGGTGCTAGCAGGGAATTCTCTGCCTGCCTTTCCCCAGTGCTCTGCAAGCTCTCCAGGACAACATAAAATCTGGGGCTCTGTGCTTTCTTTCGTTCTGAACAAGTGTTACTGTTTTCTGCACAAAAGCGATTCTGCGAAGCAATGTGAACACTTCTGCTTCCCAGGCACAGAGAAGGTGCTAGCAGGGAATTCTCTGCCTGCCTTTCCCCAGTGCTCTGCAAGCTCTCCAGGACAACAGCAAATCTGGGGCTCTGTGCTTTCTTTCGTTCTGAACCAGTGTTACTGTTTTCTGCACAAAAGCGATTCTGCAAAGCAATGTGAACACTTCTGCTTCCCAGTTACAGAGAAGGTGCTAGCAGGGAATTCTCTGCCTGCCTTTCCCCAGTGCTCTGCAAGCTCTCCAGGACAACAGCAAATCTGGGGCTCTGTGCTTTCTTTCGTTCTGAACAAGTGTTACTGTTTTCTGCACAAAAGCGATTCTGCGAAGCAATGTGAACACTTCTGCTTCCCAGGCACAGAGAAGGTGCTAGCAGGGAATTCTCTGCCTGCCTTTCCCCAGTGCTCTGCAAGCTCTCCAGGACAACATAAAATCTGGGGCTCTGTGCTTTCTTTCGTTCTGAACAAGTGTTACTGTTTTCTGCACAAAAGCGATTCTGCGAAGCAATGTGAACACTTCTGCTTCCCAGGCACAGAGAAGGTGCTAGCAGGGAATTCTCTGCCTGCCTTTCCCCAGTGCTCTGCAAGCTCTCCAGGACAACAGCAAATCTGGGGCTCTGTGCTTTCTTTCGTTCTGAACAAGTGTTACTGTTTTCTGCACAAAAGCGATTCTGCGAAGCAATGTGAACACTTCTGCTTCCCAGGCACAGAGAAGGTGCTAGCAGGGAATTCTCTGCCTGCCTTTCCCCAGTGCTCTGCAAGCTCTCCAGGACAACAGCAAATCTGGGGCTCTGTGCTTTCTTTCGTTCTGAACCAGTGTTACTGTTTTCTGCACAAAAGCGATTCTGCGAAGCAATGTGAACAGGCACAGAGAAGGTGCTAGCAGGGAATTCTCTGCCTGCCTTTCCCCAGTGCTCTGCAAGCTCTCCAGGACAACATAAAATCTGGGGCTCTGTGCTTTCTTTCGTTCTGAACCAGTATTACTGTTTTCTGCACAAAAGCGATTCTGCGAAGCAATGTGAACACTTCTGCTTCCCAGGCACAGAGAAGGTGCTAGCAGGGAATTCTCTGCCTGCCTTTCCCCAGTGCTCTGCAAGCTCTTCAGGACAACATAAAATCTGGGGCTCTGTGCTTTCTTTCGTTCTGAACCAGTCTTACTGTTTTCTGCACAAAAGCGATTCTGCGAAGCAATGTGAACACTTCTGCTTCCCAGTTACAGAGAAGGTGCTAGCAGGGAATTCTCTGCCTGCCTTTCCCCAGTGCTCTGCAAGCTCTCCAGGACAACAGCAAATCTGGGGCTCTGTGCTTTCTTTCGTTCTGAACAAGTGTTACTGTTTTCTGCACAAAAGCGATTCTGCGAAGCAATGTGAACACTTCTGCTTCCCAGGCACAGAGAAGGTGCTAGCAGGGAATTCTCTGCCTGCCTTTCCCCAGTGCTCTGCAATCTCTCCAGGACAATATAAAATCTGGCGCTCTGTGCTTTCTTTCGTTCTGAACAAGTGTTACTGTTTTCTGCACAAAAGCGATTCTGCGAAGCAATGTGAACACTTCTGCTTCCCAGGCACAGAGAAGGTGCTAGCAGGGAATTCTCTGCCTGCCTTTCCCCAGTGCTCTGCAAGCTCTCCAGGACAACATAAAATCTGGGGCTCTGTGCTTTCTTTCGTTCTGAACAAGTGTTACTGTTTTCTGCACAAAAGCGATTCTGCGAAGCAAGGTGAACACTTCTGCTTCCCAGGCACAGAGAAGGTGCTAGCAGGGAATTCTCTGCCTGCCTTTCCCCAGTGCTCTGCAAGCTCTCCAGGACAACAGCAAATCTGGGGCTATGTGCTTTCTTTCGTTCTGAACAAGTGTTACTGTTTTCTGCACAAAAGCGATTCTACGAAGCAAGGTGAACACTTCTGCTTCCCAGGCACAGAGAAGGTGCTAGCAGGGAATTCTCTGCCTGCCTTTCCCCAGTGCTCTGCAAGCTCTCCAGGACAACATAAAATCTGGGGCTCTGTGCTTTCTTTCGTTCTGAACAAGTGTTACTGTTTTCTGCACAAAAGAGATTCTGCGAAGTAATGTGAACACGTCTGCTTCCCAGGCACAGAGAAGGTGCTAGCAGGGAATTCTCTGCCTGCCTTTCCCCAGTGCTCTGCAAGCTCTCCAGGACAACAGCAAATCTGGGGCTCTGTGCTTTCTTTCGTTCTGAACAAGTGTTACTGTTTTCTGCACAAAAGCGATTCTGCGAAGCAAGGTGAACACTTCTGCTTCCCAGGCACAGAGAAGGTGCTAGCAGGGAATTCTCTGCCTGCCTTTCCCCAGTGCTCTGCAAGCTCTCCAGGACAACAGCAATTCTGGGGCTCTGTGCTTTCTTTCGTTCTGAACAAGTGTTACTGTTTTCTGCACAAAAGCGATTCTGCGAAGCAATGTGAACACTTCTGCTTCCCAGGCACAGAGAAGGTGCTAGCAGGGAATTCTCTGCCTGCCTTTCCCCAGTGCTCTGCAAGCTCTCCAGGACAACATAAAATCTGGGGCTCTGTGCTTTCTTTCGTTCTGAACAAGTGTTACTGTTTTCTGCACAAAAGCGATTCTGCGAAGCAATGTGAACACTTCTGCTTCCCAGGCACAGAGAAGGTGCTAGCAGGGAATTCTCTGCCTGCCTTTCCCCAGTGCTCTGCAAGCTCTCCAGGACAACATAAAATCTGGGGCTCTGTGCTTTCTTTCGTTCTGAACAAGTGTTACTGTTTTCTGCACAAAAGCGATTCTGCGAAGCAATGTGAACACTTCTGCTTCCCAGGCACAGAGAAGGTGCTAGCAGGGAATTCTCTGCCTGCCTTTCCCCAGTGCTCTGCAAGCTCTCCAGGACAACAGCAAATCTGGGGCTCTGTGCTTTCTTTCGTTCTGAACCAGTGTTACTGTTTTCTGCACAAAAGCGATTCTGCAAAGCAATGTGAACACTTCTGCTTCCCAGGCACAGAGAAGGTGCTAGCAGGGAATTCTCTGCCTGCCTTTCCCCAGTGCTCTGCAAGCTCTCCAGGACAACAGCAAATCTGGGGCTCTGTGCTTTCTTTCGTTCTGAACAAGTGTTACTGTTTTCTGCACAAAAGCGATTCTGCGAAGCAATGTGAACACTTCTGCTTCCCAGGCACAGAGAAGGTGCTAGCAGGGAATTCTCTGCCTGCCTTTCCCCAGTGCTCTGCAAGCTCTCCAGGACAACATAAAATCTGGGGCTCTGTGCTTTCTTTCGTTCTGAACCAGTATTACTGTTTTCTGCACAAAAGCCATTCTGCGAAGCAATGTGAACACGTCTGCTTCCCAGGCACAGAGAAGGTGCTAGCAGGGAATTCTCTGCCTGCCTTTCCCCAGTGCTCTGCAAGCTCTCCAGGACAACAGCAAATCTGGCGCTCTGTGCTTTCTTTCGTTCTGAACCAGTGTTACTGTTTTCTGCACAAAAGCGATTCTGCGAAGCAATGTGAACAGGCACAGAGAAGGTGCTAGCAGGGAATTCTCTGCCTGCCTTTCCCCAGTGCTCTGCAAGCTCTCCAGGACAACATAAAATCTGGGGCTCTGTGCTTTCTTTCGTTCTGAACCAGTATTACTGTTTTCTGCACAAAAGCGATTCTGCGAAGCAATGTGAACACTTCTGCTTCCCAGTTACAGAGAAGGTGCTAGCAGGGAATTCTCTGCCTGCCTTTCCCCAGTGCTCTGCAAGCTCTTCAGGACAACATAAAATCTGGGGCTCTGTGCTTTCTTTCGTTCTGAACCAGTCTTACTGTTTTCTGCACAAAAGCGATTCTGCGAAGCAATGTGAACACTTCTGCTTCCCAGGCACAGAGAAGGTGCTAGCAGGGAATTCTCTGCCTGCCTTTCCCCAGTGCTCTGCAAGCTCTCCAGGACAATATAAAATCTGGCGCTCTGTGCTTTCTTTCGTTCTGAACAAGTGTTACTGTTTTCTGCACAAAAGCGATTCTGCGAAGCAATGTGAACACTTCTGCTTCCCAGGCACAGAGAAGGTGCTAGCAGGGAATTCTCTGCCTGCCTTTCCCCAGTGCTCTGCAAGCTCTCCAGGACAACAGCAAATCTGGGGCTCTGTGCTTTCTTTCGTTCTGAACAAGTGTTACTGTTTTCTGCACAAAAGCGATTCTGCGAAGCAATGTGAACACTTCTGCTTCCCAGGCACAGAGAAGGTGCTAGCAGGGAATTCTCTGCCTGCCTTTCCCCAGTGCTCTGCAAGCTCTCCAGGACAATATAAAATCTGGCGCTCTGTGCTTTCTTTCGTTCTGAACAAGTGTTACTGTTTTCTGCACAAAAGCGATTCTGCGAAGCAATGTGAACACTTCTGCTTCCCAGGCACAGAGAAGGTGCTAGCAGGGAATTCTCTGCCTGCCTTTCCCCAGTGCTCTGCAAGCTCTCCAGGACAACAGCAAATCTGGGGCTCTGTGCTTTCTTTCGTTCTGAACCAGTGTTACTGTTTTCTGCACAAAAGCGATTCTGCGAAGCAATGTGAACACTTCTGCTTCCCAGTTACAGAGAAGGTGCTAGCAGGGAATTCTCTGCCTGCCTTTCCCCAGTGCTCTGCAAGCTCTTCAGGACAACATAAAATCTGGGGCTCTGTGCTTTCTTTCGTTCTGAACAAGTGTTACTGTTTTCTGCACAAAAGCGATTCTGCGAAGCAATGTGAACACTTCTGCTTCCCAGGCACAGAGAAGGTGCTAGCAGGGAATTCTCTGCCTGCCTTTCCCCAGTGCTCTGCAAGCTCTCCAGGACAACAGCAAATCTGGGGCTCTGTGCTTTCTTTCGTTCTGAACCAGTGTTACTGTTTTCTGCACAAAAGCGATTCTGCGAAGCAAGGTGAACACTTCTGCTTCCCAGTTACAGAGAAGGTGCTAGCAGGGAATTCTCTGCCTGCCTTTCCCCAGTGCTCTGCAAGCTCTCCAGGACAACAGCAAATCTGGGGCTCTGTGCTTTCTTTCGTTCTGAACCAGTGTTACTGTTTTCTGAACAAAAGCGATTCTGCGAAGCAAGGTGAACACTTCTGCTTCCCAGGCACAGAGAAGGTGCTAGCAGGGAATTCTCTGCCTGCCTTTCCCCAGTGCTCTGCAAGCTCTCCAGGACAACAGCAAATCTGGGGCTCTGTGCTTTCTTTCGTTCTGAACAAGTGTTACTGTTTTCTGCACAAAAGCGATTCTGCGAAGCAATGTGAACACTTGTGCTTCCCAGGCACAGAGAAGGTGCTAGCAGGGAATTCTCTGCCTGCCTTTCCCCAGTGCTCTGCAAGCTCTCCAGGACAACATAAAATCTGGGGCTCTGTGCTTTCTTTCGTTCTGAACAAGTGTTACTGTTTTCTGCACAAAAGCGATTCTGCGAAGCAATGTGAACACTTCTGCTTCCCAGGCACAGAGAAGGTGCTAGCAGGGAATTCTCTGCCTGCCTTTCCCCAGTGCTCTGCAAGCTCTCCAGGACAACAGCAAATCTGGGGCTCTGTGCTTTCTTTCGTTCTGAACAAGTGTTACTGTTTTCTGCACAAAAGCGATTCTGCGAAGCAATGTGAACACTTCTGCTTCCCAGGCACAGAGAAGGTGCTAGCAGGGAATTCTCTGCCTGCCTTTCCCCAGTGCTCTGCAAGCTCTCCAGGACAACAGCAAATCTGGGGCTCTGTGCTTTCTTTCGTTCTGAACCAGTGTTACTGTTTTCTGCACAAAAGCGATTCTGCGAAGCAATGTGAACAGGCACAGAGAAGGTGCTAGCAGGGAATTCTCTGCCTGCCTTTCCCCAGTGCTCTGCAAGCTCTCCAGGACAACATAAAATCTGGGGCTCTGTGCTTTCTTTCGTTCTGAACCAGTATTACTGTTTTCTGCACAAAAGCGATTCTGCGAAGCAATGTGAACACTTCTGCTTCCCAGGCACAGAGAAGGTGCTAGCAGGGAATTCTCTGCCTGCCTTTCCCCAGTGCTCTGCAAGCTCTTCAGGACAACATAAAATCTGGGGCTCTGTGCTTTCTTTCGTTCTGAACCAGTCTTACTGTTTTCTGCACAAAAGCGATTCTGCGAAGCAATGTGAACACTTCTGCTTCCCAGGCACAGAGAAGGTGCTAGCAGGGAATTCTCTGCCTGCCTTTCCCCAGTGCTCTGCAAGCTCTCCAGGACAACAGCAAATCTGGGGCTCTGTGCTTTCTTTCGTTCTGAACAAGTGTTACTGTTTTCTGCACAAAAGCGATTCTGCGAAGCAATGTGAACACTTCTGCTTCCCAGGCACAGAGAAGGTGCTAGCAGGGAATTCTCTGCCTGCCTTTCCCCAGTGCTCTGCAAGCTCTCCAGGACAACATAAAATCTGGGGCTCTGTGCTTTCTTTCGTTCTGAACCAGTATTACTGTTTTCTGCACAAAAGCCATTCTGCGAAGCAATGTGAACACGTCTGCTTCCCAGGCACAGAGAAGGTGCTAGCAGGGAATTCTCTGCCTGCCTTTCCCCAGTGCTCTGCAAGCTCTCCAGGACAACAGCAAATCTGGCGCTCTGTGCTTTCTTTCGTTCTGAACCAGTGTTACTGTTTTCTGCACAAAAGCGATTCTGCGAAGCAATGTGAACAGGCACAGAGAAGGTGCTAGCAGGGAATTCTCTGCCTGCCTTTCCCCAGTGCTCTGCAAGCTCTCCAGGACAACATAAAATCTGGGGCTCTGTGCTTTCTTTCGTTCTGAACCAGTATTACTGTTTTCTGCACAAAAGCGATTCTGCGAAGCAATGTGAACACTTCTGCTTCCCAGTTACAGAGAAGGTGCTAGCAGGGAATTCTCTGCCTGCCTTTCCCCAGTGCTCTGCAAGCTCTTCAGGACAACATAAAATCTGGGGCTCTGTGCTTTCTTTCGTTCTGAACCAGTCTTACTGTTTTCTGCACAAAAGCGATTCTGCGAAGCAATGTGAACACTTCTGCTTCCCAGGCACAGAGAAGGTGCTAGCAGGGAATTCTCTGCCTGCCTTTCCCCAGTGCTCTGCAAGCTCTCCAGGACAATATAAAATCTGGCGCTCTGTGCTTTCTTTCGTTCTGAACAAGTGTTACTGTTTTCTGCACAAAAGCGATTCTGCGAAGCAATGTGAACACTTCTGCTTCCCAGGCACAGAGAAGGTGCTAGCAGGGAATTCTCTGCCTGCCTTTCCCCAGTGCTCTGCAAGCTCTCCAGGACAATATAAAATCTGGCGCTCTGTGCTTTCTTTCGTTCTGAACAAGTGTTACTGTTTTCTGCACAAAAGCGATTCTGCGAAGCAATGTGAACACTTCTGCTTCCCAGGCACAGAGAAGGTGCTAGCAGGGAATTCTCTGCCTGCCTTTCCCCAGTGCTCTGCAAGCTCTCCAGGACAACAGCAAATCTGGGGCTCTGTGCTTTCTTTCGTTCTGAACCAGTGTTACTGTTTTCTGCACAAAAGCGATTCTGCGAAGCAATGTGAACACTTCTGCTTCCCAGGCACAGAGAAGGTGCTAGCAGGGAATTCTCTGCCTGCCTTTCCCCAGTGCTCTGCAAGCTCTTCAGGACAACATAAAATCTGGGGCTCTGTGCTTTCTTTCGTTCTGAACAAGTGTTACTGTTTTCTGCACAAAAGCGATTCTGCGAAGCAATGTGAACACTTCTGCTTCCCAGGCACAGAGAAGGTGCTAGCAGGGAATTCTCTGCCTGCCTTTCCCCAGTGCTCTGCAAGCTCTCCAGGACAACAGCAAATCTGGGGCTCTGTGCTTTCTTTCGTTCTGAACCAGTGTTAATGTTTTCTGCACAAAAGCGATTCTGCAAAGCAATGTGAACACTTCTGCTTCCCAGTTACAGAGAAGGTGCTAGCAGGGAATTCTCTGCCTGCCTTTCCCCGGTGCTCTGCAAGCTCTCCAGGACAACAGCAAATCTGGGGCTCTGTGCTTTCTTTCGTTCTGAACCAGTGTTACTGTTTTCTGAACAAAAGCGATTCTGCGAAGCAAGGTGAACACTTCTGCTTCCCAGGCACAGAGAAGGTGCTAGCAGGGAATTCTCTGCCTGCCTTTCCCCAGTGCTCTGCAAGCTCTCCAGGACAACAGCAAATCTGGGGCTCTGTGCTTTCTTTCGTTCTGAACAAGTGTTACTGTTTTCTGCACAAAAGCGATTCTGCGAAGCAATGTGAACACTTCTGCTTCCCAGGCACAGAGAAGGTGCTAGCAGGGAATTCTCTGCCTGCCTTTCCCCAGTGCTCTGCAAGCTCTCCAGGACAACATAAAATCTGGGGCTCTGTGCTTTCTTTCGTTCTGAACAAGTGTTACTGTTTTCTGCACAAAAGCGATTCTGCGAAGCAATGTGAACACTTCTGCTTCCCAGGCACAGAGAAGGTGCTAGCAGGGAATTCTCTGCCTGCCTTTCCCCAGTGCTCTGCAAGCTCTCCAGGACAACAGCAAATCTGGGGCTCTGTGCTTTCTTTCGTTCTGAACAAGTGTTACTGTTTTCTGCACAAAAGCGATTCTGCGAAGCAATGTGAACACTTCTGCTTCCCAGGCACAGAGAAGGTGCTAGCAGGGAATTCTCTGCCTGCCTTTCCCCAGTGCTCTGCAAGCTCTCCAGGACAACAGCAAATCTGGGGCTCTGTGCTTTCTTTCGTTCTGAACCAGTGTTACTGTTTTCTGCACAAAAGCGATTCTGCGAAGCAATGTGAACAGGCACAGAGAAGGTGCTAGCAGGGAATTCTCTGCCTGCCTTTCCCCAGTGCTCTGCAAGCTCTCCAGGACAACATAAAATCTGGGGCTCTGTGCTTTCTTTCGTTCTGAACCAGTATTACTGTTTTCTGCACAAAAGCGATTCTGCGAAGCAATGTGAACACTTCTGCTTCCCAGGCACAGAGAAGGTGCTAGCAGGGAATTCTCTGCCTGCCTTTCCCCAGTGCTCTGCAAGCTCTTCAGGACAACATAAAATCTGGGGCTCTGTGCTTTCTTTCGTTCTGAACCAGTCTTACTGTTTTCTGCACAAAAGCGATTCTGCGAAGCAATGTGAACACTTCTGCTTCCCAGGCACAGAGAAGGTGCTAGCAGGGAATTCTCTGCCTGCCTTTCCCCAGTGCTCTGCAAGCTCTCCAGGACAACAGCAAATCTGGGGCTCTGTGCTTTCTTTCGTTCTGAACAAGTGTTACTGTTTTCTGCACAAAAGCGATTCTGCGAAGCAATGTGAACACTTCTGCTTCCCAGGCACAGAGAAGGTGCTAGCAGGGAATTCTCTGCCTGCCTTTCCCCAGTGCTCTGCAAGCTCTCCAGGACAATATAAAATCTGGCGCTCTGTGCTTTCTTTCGTTCTGAACAAGTGTTACTGTTTTCTGCACAAAAGCGATTCTGCGAAGCAATGTGAACACTTCTGCTTCCCAGGCACAGAGAAGGTGCTAGCAGGGAATTCTCTGCCTGCCTTTCCCCAGTGCTCTGCAAGCTCTCCAGGACAACATAAAATCTGGGGCTCTGTGCTTTCTTTCGTTCTGAACAAGTGTTACTGTTTTCTGCACAAAAGCGATTCTGCGAAGCAAGGTGAACACTTCTGCTTCCCAGGCACAGAGAAGGTGCTAGCAGGGAATTCTCTGCCTGCCTTTCCCCAGTGCTCTGCAAGCTCTCCAGGACAACAGCAAATCTGGGGCTATGTGCTTTCTTTCGTTCTGAACAAGTGTTACTGTTTTCTGCACAAAAGCGATTCTGCGAAGCAATGTGAACAGTTCTGCTTCCCAGGCACAGAGAAGGTGCTAGCAGGGAATTCTCTGGCTGCCTTTCCCCAGTGCTCTGCAAGCTCTCCAGGACAACAGCAAATCTGGGGCTCTGTGCTTTCTTTCGTTCTGAACAAGTGTTACTGTTTTCTGCACAAAAGCGATTCTGCGAAGCAATGTGAACACTTCTGCTTCCCAGGCACAGAGAAGGTGCTAGCAGGGAATTCTCTGCCTGCCTTTCCCCAGTGCTCTGCAAGCTCTCCAGGACAATATAAAATCTGGCGCTCTGTGCTTTCTTTCGTTCTGAACAAGTGTTACTGTTTTCTGCACAAAAGCGATTCTGCGAAGCAATGTGAACACTTCTGCTTCCCAGGCACAGAGAAGGTGCTAGCAGGGAATTCTCTGCCTGCCTTTCCCCAGTGCTCTGCAAGCTCTCCAGGACAACATAAAATCTGGGGCTCTGTGCTTTCTTTCGTTCTGAACAAGTGTTACTGTTTTCTGCACAAAAGCGATTCTGCGAAGCAAGGTGAACACTTCTGCTTCCCAGGCACAGAGAAGGTGCTAGCAGGGAATTCTCTGCCTGCCTTTCCCCAGTGCTCTGCAAGCTCTCCAGGACAACAGCAATTCTGGGGCTCTGTGCTTTCTTTCGTTCTGAACAAGTGTTACTGTTTTCTGCACAAAAGCGATTCTGCGAAGCAATGTGAACACTTCTGCTTCCCAGGCACAGAGAAGGTGCTAGCAGGGAATTCTCTGGCTGCCTTTCCCCAGTGCTCTGCAAGCTCTCCAGGACAACATAAAATCTGGGGCTCTGTGCTTTCTTTCGTTCTGAACAAGTGTTACTGTTTTCTGCACAAAAGCGATTCTGCGAAGCAATGTGAACACTTCTGCTTCCCAGGCACAGAGAAGGTGCTAGCAGGGAATTCTCTGCCTGCCTTTCCCCAGTGCTCTGCAAGCTCTCCAGGACAACAGCAAAACTGGGGCTCTGTGCTTTCTTTCGTTCTGAACTAGTATTACTGTTTTCTGCACAAAAGCGATTCTGCGAACCAATGTGAACAGGCACAGAGAAGGTTCTAGCAGGGAATTCTCTGCCTGCCTTTCCCCAGTGCTCTGCAAGCTCTCCAGGACAACATAAAATCTGGGGCTCTGTGCTTTCTTTCGTTCTGAACAAGTGTTACTGTTTTCTGCACAAAAGCGATTCTGCGAAGCAATGTGAACACTTCTGCTTCCCAGGCACAGAGAAGGTGCTAGCAGGGAATTCTCTGCCTGCCTTTCCCCAGTGCTCTGCAAGCTCTCCAGGACAACAGCAAATCTGGGGCTCTGTGCTTTCTTTCGTTCTAACAAGTGTTACTGTTTTCTGCACAAAAGCGATTCTGCGAAGCAATGTGAACACTTCTGCTTCCCAGGCACAGAGAAGGTGCTAGCAGGGAATTCTCTGCCTGCCTTTCCCCAGTGCTCTGCAAGCTCTCCAGGACAACATAAAATCTGGGGCTCTGTGCTTTCTTTCGTTCTGAACGAGTATTACTGTTTTCTGCACAAAAGCCATTCTGCGAAGCAATGTGAACACTTCTGCTTCCCAGGCACAGAGAAGGTGCTAGCAGGGAATTCTCTGCCTGCCTTTCCCCAGTGCTCTGCAAGCTCTCCAGGACAACAGCAAATCTGGCGCTCTGTGCTTTCTTTCGTTCTGAACCAGTTACTGTTTTCTGCACAAAAGCGATTCTGCGAAGCAATGTGAACAGGCACAGAGAAGGTGCTAGCAGGGAATTCTCTGCCTGCCTTTCCCCAGTGCTCTGCAAGCTCTCCAGGACAACATAAAATCTGGGGCTCTGTGCTTTCTTTCGTTCTGAACCAGTATTACTGTTTTCTGCACAAAAGCGATTCTGCGAAGCAATGTGAACACTTCTGCTTCCCAGTTACAGAGAAGGTGCTAGCAGGGAATTCTCTGCCTGCCTTTCCCCAGTGCTCTGCAAGCTCTTCAGGACAACATAAAATCTGGGGCTCTGTGCTTTCTTTCGTTCTGAACCAGTCTTAATGTTTTCTGCACAAAAGCGATTCTGCGAAGCAATGTGAACACTTCTGCTTCCCAGGCACAGAGAAGGTGCTAGCAGGGAATTCTCTGCCTGCCTTTCCCCAGTGCTCTGCAAGCTCTCCAGGACAATATAAAATCTGGCGCTCTGTGCTTTCTTTCGTTCTGAACAAGTGTTACTGTTTTCTGCACAAAAGCGATTCTGCGAAGCAATGTGAACACTTCTGCTTCCCAGGCACAGAGAAGGTGCTAGCAGGGAATTCTCTGCCTGCCTTTCCCCAGTGCTCTGCAAGCTCTCCAGGACAACAGCAAATCTGGGGCTCTGTTCTTTCTTTCGTTCTGAACAAGTGTTACTGTTTTCTGCACAAAAGCGATTCTGCGAAGCAATGTGAACACTTCTGCTTCCCAGGCACAGAGAAGGTGCTAGCAGGGAATTCTCTGCCTGCCTTTCCCCAGTGCTCTGCAAGCTCTCCAGGACAATATAAAATCTGGCGCTCTGTGCTTTCTTTCGTTCTGAACAAGTGTTACTGTTTTCTGCACAAAAGCGATTCTGCGAAGCAATGTGAACACTTCTGCTTCCCAGGCACAGAGAAGGTGCTAGCAGGGAATTCTCTGCCTGCCTTTCCCCAGTGCTCTGCAAGCTCTCCAGGACAACATAAAATCTGGGGCTCTGTGCTTTCTTTCGTTCTGAACAAGTGTTACTGTTTTCTGCACAAAAGCGATTCTGCGAAGCAATGTGAACACTTCTGCTTCCCAGGCACAGAGAAGGTGCTAGCAGGGAATTCTCTGCCTGCCTTTCCCCAGTGCTCTGCAAGCTCTCCAGGACAACAGCAAATCTGGGGCTCTGTGCTTTCTTTCGTTCTGAACCAGTGTTACTGTTTTCTGCACAAAAGCGATTCTGCGAAGCAATGTGAACAGGCACAGAGAAGGTGCTAGCAGGGAATTCTCTGCCTGCCTTTCCCCAGTGCTCTGCAAGCTCTCCAGGACAACAGCAAATCTGGGGCTCTGTGCTTTCTTTCGTTCTGAACCAGTATTACTGTTTTCTGCACAAAAGCGATTCTGCGAAGCAATGTGAACACTTCTGCTTCCCAGTTACAGAGAAGGTGCTAGCAGGGAATTCTCTGCCTGCCTTTCCCCAGTGCTCTGCAAGCTCTTCAGGACAACATAAAATCTGGGGCTCTGTGCTTTCTTTCGTTCTGAACCAGTCTTACTGTTTTCTGCACAAAAGCGATTCTGCGAAGCAATGTGAACACTTCTGCTTCCCAGGCACAGAGAAGGTGCTAGCAGGGAATTCTCTGCCTGCCTTTCCCCAGTGCTCTGCAAGCTCTCCAGGACAATATAAAATCTGGCGCTCTGTGCTTTCTTTCGTTCTGAACAAGTGTTACTGTTTTCTGCACAAAAGCGATTCTGCGAAGCAATGTGAACACTTCTGCTTCCCAGGCACAGAGAAGGTGCTAGCAGGGAATTCTCTGCCTGCCTTTCCCCAGTGCTCTGCAAGCTCTCCAGGACAACATAAAATCTGGGGCTCTGTGCTTTCTTTCGTTCTGAACAAGTGTTACTGTTTTCTGCACAAAAGCGATTCTGCGAAGCAAGGTGAACACTTCTGCTTCCCAGGCACAGAGAAGGTGCTAGCAGGGAATTCTCTGCCTGCCTTTCCCCAGTGCTCTGCAAGCTCTCCAGGAAAACAGCAAATCTGGGGCTCTGTGCTTTCTTTCGTTCTGAACCAGTCTTACTGTTTTCTGCACAAAAGCGATTCTGCGAAGCAATGTGAACAGGCACAGAGAAGGTGCTAGCAGGGAATTCTCTGCCTGCCTTTCCCCAGTGCTCTGCAAGCTCTCCAGGACAACAGCAAATCTGGGGCTCTGTGCTTTCTTTCGTTCTGAACAAGCGTTACTGTTTTCTGCACAAAAGCAATTCTGCGAAGCAATGTGAACACTTCTGCTTCCCAGGCACAGAGAAGGTGCTAGCAGGGAATTCTCTGCCTGCCTTTCCCCAGTGCTCTGCAAGCTCTCCAGGACAACATAAAATCTGGGGCTCTGTGCTTTCTTTCGTTCTGAACCAGTATTACTGTTTTCTGCACAAAAGCGATTCTGCGAAGCAATGTGAACACTTCTGCTTCCCAGGCACAGAGAAGGTGCTAGCAGGGAATTCTCTGCCTGCCTTTCCCCAGTGCTCTGCAAGCTCTCCAGGACAACAGCAAATCTGGCGCTCTGTGCTTTCTTTCGTTCTGAACCAGTGTTACTGTTTTCTGCACAAAAGCGATTCTGCGAAGCAATGTGAACAGGCACAGAGAAGGTGCTAGCAGGGAATTCTCTGCCTGCCTTTCCCCAGTGCTCTGCAAGCTCTCCAGGACAACATAAAATCTGGGGCTCTGTGCTTTCTTTCGTTCTGAACCAGTATTACTGTTTTCTGCACAAAAGCGATTCTGCGAAGCAATGTGAACACTTCTGCTTCCCAGTTACAGAGAAGGTGCTAGCAGGGAATTCTCTGCCTGCCTTTCCCCAGTGCTCTGCAAGCTCTCCAGGACAACAGCAAATCTGGGGCTCTGTGCTTTCTTTCGTTCTGAACAAGTGTTACTGTTTTCTGCACAAAAGCGATTCTGCGAAGCAATGTGAACACTTCTGCTTCCCAGGCACAGAGAAGGTGCTAGCAGGGAATTCTCTGCCTGCCTTTCCCCAGTGCTCTGCAAGCTCTCCAGGACAACAGCAAATCTGGGGCTCTGTGCTTTCTTTCATTCTGAACAAGTGTTACTGTTTTCTGCACAAAAGCGATTCTGCGAAGCAATGTGAACAGGCACAGAGAAGGTGCTAGCAGGGAATTCTCTGCCTGCCTTTCCCCAGTGCTCTGCAAGCTCTCCAGGACAACATAAAATCTGGGGCTCTGTGCTTTCTTTCGTTCTGAACCAGTATTACTGTTTTCTGCACAAAAGCGATTCTGCGAAGCAATGTGAACACTTGTGCTTCCCAGGCACAGAGAAGGTGCTAGCAGGGAATTCTCTGCCTGCCTTTCCCCAGTGCTCTGCAAGCTCTCCAGGACAACAGCAAATCTGGGGCTCTGTGCTTTCTTTCGTTCTGAACAAGTGTTACTGTTTTCTGCACAAAAGCGATTCTGCGAAGCAATGTGAACACTTCTGCTTCCCAGGCACAGAGAAGGTGCTAGCAGGGAATTCTCTGCCTGCCTTTCCCCAGTGCTCTGCAAGCTCTCCAGGACAACAGCAAATCTGGGGCTCTGTGCTTTCTTTCGTTCTGAACCAGTGTTACTGTTTTCTGCACAAAAGCGATTCTGCGAAGCAATGTGAACAGGCACAGAGAAGGTGCTAGCAGGGAATTCTCTGCCTGCCTTTCCCCAGTGCTCTGCAAGCTCTCCAGGACAACATAAAATCTGGGGCTGTGTGCTTTCTTTCGTTCTGAACCAGTATTACTGTTTTCTGCACAAAAGCGATTCTGCGAAGCAATGTGAACACTTCTGCTTCCCAGTTACAGAGAAGGTGCTAGCAGGGAATTCTCTGCCTGCCTTTCCCCAGTGCTCTGCAAGCTCTTCAGGACAACATAAAATCTGGGGCTCTGTGCTTTCTTTCGTTCTGAACCAGTCTTACTGTTTTCTGCACAAAAGCGATTCTGCGAAGCAATGTGAACACTTCTGCTTCCCAAGCACAGAGAAGGTGCTAGCAGGGAATTCTCTGCCTGCCTTTCCCCAGTGCTCTGCAAGCTCTCCAGGACAACAGCAAATCTGGGGCTCTGTGCTTTCTTTCGTTCTGAACAAGTGTTACTGTTTTCTGCACAAAAGCGATTCTGCGAAGCAATGTGAACACTTCTGCTTCCCAGGCACAGAGAAGGTGCTAGCAGGGAATTCTCTGCCTGCCTTTCCCCAGTGCTCTGCAAGCTCTCCAGGACAACAGCAATTCTGGGGCTCTGTGCTTTCTTTCGTTCTGAACAAGTGTTACTGTTTTCTGCACAAAAGCGATTCTGCGAAGCAATGTGAACACTTCTGCTTCCCAGGCACAGAGAAGGTGCTAGCAGGGAATTCTCTGCCTGCCTTTCCCCAGTGCTCTGCAAGCTCTCCAGGACAACAGCAAATCTGGGGCTCTGTGCTTTCTTTCGTTCTGAACAAGTGTTACTGTTTTCTGCACAAAAGCGATTCTGCGAAGCAAGGTGAACACTTCTGCTTCCCAGGCACAGAGAAGGTGCTAGCAGGGAATTCTCTGCCTGCCTTTCCCCAGTGCTCTGCAAGCTCTCCAGGACAACAGCAAATCTGGGGCTATGTGCTTTCTTTCGTTCTGAACAAGTGTTACTGTTTTCTGCACAAAAGCGATTCTACGAAGCAAGGTGAACACTTCTGCTTCCCAGGCACAGAGAAGGTGCTAGCAGGGAATTCTCTGCCTGCCTTTCCCCAGTGCTCTGCAAGCTCTCCAGGACAACAGCAATTCTGGGGCTCTGTGCTTTCTTTCGTTCTGAACAAGTGTTACTGTTTTCTGCACAAAAGCGATTCTGCGAAGCAATGTGAACACTTCTGCTTCCCAGTTACAGAGAAGGTGCTAGCAGGGAATTCTCTGCCTGCCTTTCCCCAGTGCTCTGCAAGCTCTCCAGGACAACAGCAAATCTGGGGCTCTGTGCTTTCTTTCGTTCTGAACCAGTGTTACTGTTTTCTGCACAAAAGCGATTCTGCGAAGCAATGTGAACAGGCACAGAGAAGGTGCTAGCAGAGAATTCTCTGCCTGCCTTTCCCCAGTGCTCTGCAAGCTCTCCAGGACAACATAAAATCTGGGGCTCTGTGCTTTCTTTCGTTCTGAACCAGTATTACTGTTTTCTGCACAAAAGCGATTCTGCGAAGCAATGTGAACACTTCTGCTTCCCAGTTACAGAGAAGGTGCTAGCAGGGAATTCTCTGCCTGCCTTTCCCCAGTGCTCTGCAAGCTCTTCAGGACAACATAAAATCTGGGGCTCTGTGCTTTCTTTCGTTCTGAACAAGTGTTACTGTTTTCTGCACAAAAGCGATTCTGCGAAGCAATGTGAACACTTCTGCTTCCCAGTTACAGAGAAGGTGCTAGCAGGGAATTCTCTGCCTGCCTTTCCCCAGTGCTCTGCAAGCTCTCCAGGACAATATAAAATCTGGCGCTCTGTGCTTTCTTTCGTTCTGAACAAGTGTTACTGTTTTCTGCACAAAAGCGATTCTGCGAAGCAATGTGAACACTTCTGCTTCCCAGGCACAGAGAAGGTGCTAGCAGGGAATTCTCTGCCTGCCTTTCCCCAGTGCTCTGCAAGCTCTCCAGGACAACAGCAAATCTGGGGCTCTGTGCTTTCTTTCGTTCTGAACAAGTGTTACTGTTTTCTGCACAAAAGCGATTCTGCGAAGCAAGGTGAACACTTCTGCTTCCCAGGCACAGAGAAGGTGCTAGCAGGGAATTCTCTGCCTGCCTTTCCCCAGTGCTCTGCAAGCTCTCCAGGACAACAGCAAATCTGGGGCTATGTGCTTTCTTTCGTTCTGAACAAGTGTTACTGTTTTCTGCACAAAAGCGATTCTACGAAGCAAGGTGAACACTTCTGCTTCCCAGGCACAGAGAAGGTGCTAGCAGGGAATTCTCTGCCTGCCTTTCCCCAGTGCTCTGCAAGCTCTCCAGGACAACATAAAATCTGGGGCTCTGTGCTTTCTTTCGTTCTGAACAAGTGTTACTGTTTTCTGCACAAAAGCGATTCTGCGAAGTAATGTGAACACGTCTGCTTCCCAGGTACAGAGAAGGTGCTAGCAGGGAATTCTCTGCCTGCCTTTCCCCAGTGCTCTGCAAGCTCTCCAGGACAACAGCAAATCTGGGGCTCTGTGCTTTCTTTCGTTCTGAACTAGTACTACTGTTTTCTGCACAAAAGCGATTCTGCGAACCAATGTGAACAGGCACAGAGAAGGTTCTAGCAGGGAATTCTCTGCCTGCCTTTCCCCAGTGCTCTGCAAGCTCTCCAGGACAACATAAAATCTGGGGCTCTGTGCTTTCTTTCGTTCTGAACAAGTGTTACTGTTTTCTGCACAAAAGCGATTCTGCGAAGCAATGTGAACACTTCTGCTTCCCAGGCACAGAGAAGGTGCTAGCAGGGAATTCTCTGCCTGCCTTTCCCCAGTGCTCTGCAAGCTCTCCAGGACAACAGCAAATCTGGGGCTCTGTGCTTTCTTTCGTTCTGAACAAGTGTTACTGTTTTCTGCACAAAAGCGATTCTGCGAAGCAATGTGAACACTTCTGCTTCCCAGGCACAGAGAAGGTGCTAGCAGGGAATTCTCTGCCTGCCTTTCCCCAGTGCTCTGCAAGCTCTCCAGGACAACATAAAATCTGGGGCTCTGTGCTTTCTTTCGTTCTGAACCAGTATTACTGTTTTCTGCACAAAAGCGATTCTGCGAAGCAATGTGAACACTTCTGCTTCCCAGTTACAGAGAAGGTGCTAGCAGGGAATTCTCTGCCTGCCTTTCCCCAGTGCTCTGCAAGCTCTTCAGGACAACATAAAATCTGGGGCTCTGTGCTTTCTTTCGTTCTGAACCAGTCTTACTCTTTTCTGCACAAAAGCGATTCTGCGAAGCAATGTGAACACTTCTGCTTCCCAGGCACAGAGAAGGTGCTAGCAGGGAATTCTCTGCCTGCCTTTCCCCAGTGCTCTGCAAGCTCTCCAGGACAATATAAAATCTGGGGCTCTGTGCTTTCTTTCGTTCTGAACAAGTGTTACTGTTTTCTGCACAAAAGCGATTCTGCGAAGCAATGTGAACACTTCTGCTTCCCAGGCACAGAGAAGGTGCTAGCAGGGAATTCTCTGCCTGCCTTTCCCCAGTGCTCTGCAAGCTCTCCAGGACAACATAAAATCTGGGGCTCTGTGCTTTCTTTCGTTCTGAACAAGTGTTACTGTTTTCTGCACAAAAGCGATTCTGCGAAGCAAGGTGAACACTTCTGCTTCCCAGGCACAGAGAAGGTGCTAGCAGGGAATTCTCTGCCTGCCTTTCCCCAGTGCTCTGCAAGCTCTCCAGGACAACAGCAATTCTGGGGCTCTGTGCTTTCTTTCGTTCTGAGCCAGTGTTACTGTTTTCTGCACAAAAGCGATTCTGCGAAGCAATGTGAACACTTCTGCTTCCCAGGCACAGAGAAGGTGCTAGCAGGGAATTCTCTGCCTGCCTTTCCCCAGTGCTCTGCAAGCTCTCCAGGACAACATAAAATCTGGGGCTCTGTGCTTTCTTTCGTTCTGAACAACTGTTACTGTTTTCTGCACAAAAGCGATTCTGCGAAGCAAGGTGAACACTTCTGCTTCCCAGGCACAGAGAAGGTGCTAGCAGGGAATTCTCTGCCTGCCTTTCCCCAGTGCTCTGCAAGCTCTCCAGGACAACAGCAAATCTGGGGCTCTGTGCTTTCTTTCGTTCTGAACTAGTATTACTGTTTTCTGCACAAAAGCGATTCTGCGAACCAATGTGAACAGGCACAGAGAAGGTTCTAGCAGGGAATTCTCTGCCTGCCTTTCCCCAGTGCTCTGCAAGCTCTCCAGGACAACATAAAATCTGGGGCTCTGTGCTTTCTTTCGTTCTGAACAAGTGTTACTGTTTTCTGCACAAAAGCGATTCTGCGAAGCAATGTGAACAGGCACAGAGAAGGTGCTAGCAGGGAATTCTCTGCCTGCCTTTCCCCAGTGCTCTGCAAGCTCTCCAGGACAACAGCAAATCTGGGGCTCTGTGCTTTCTTTCGTTCTGAACCAGTGTTACTGTTTTCTGCACAAAAGCGATTCTGCAAAGCAATGTGAACACTTCTGCTTCCCAGTTACAGAGAAGGTGCTAGCAGGGAATTCTCTGCCTGCCTTTCCCCAGTGCTCTGCAAGCTCTCCAGGACAACAGCAAATCTGGGGCTCTGTGCTTTCTTTCGTTCTGAACCAGTGTTACTGTTTTCTGAACAAAAGCGATTCTGCGAAGCAAGGTGAACACTTCTGCTTCCCAGGCACAGAGAAGGTGCTAGCAGGGAATTCTCTGCCTGCCTTTCCCCAGTGCTCTGCAAGCTCTCCAGGACAACAGCAAATCTGGGGCTCTGTGCTTTCTTTCGTTCTGAATAAGTGTTACTGTTTTCTGCACAAAAGCGATTCTGCGAAGCAATGTGAACACTTCTGCTTCCCAGGCACAGAGAAGGTGCTAGCAGGGAATTCTCTGCCTGCCTTTCCCCAGTGCTCTGCAAGCTCTCCAGGACAACATAAAATCTGGGGCTCTGTGCTTTCTTTCGTTCTGAACAAGTGTTACTGTTTTCTGCACAAAAGCGATTCTGCGAAGCAATGTGAACACTTCTGCTTCCCAGGCACAGAGAAGGTGCTAGCAGGGAATTCTCTGCCTGCCTTTCCCCAGTGCTCTGCAAGCTCTCCAGGACAACAGCAAATCTGGGGCTCTGTGCTTTCTTTCGTTCTGAACCAGTGTTACTGTTTTCTGCACAAAAGCGATTCTGCGAAGCAATGTGAACAGGCACAGAGAAGGTGCTAGCAGGGAATTCTCTGCCTGCCTTTCCCCAGTGCTCTGCAAGCTCTTCAGGACAACATAAAATCTGGGGCTCTGTGCTTTCTTTCGTTCTGAACCAGTCTTACTGTTTTCTGCACAAAAGCGATTCTGCGAAGCAATGTGAACACTTCTGCTTCCCAGGCACAGAGAAGGTGCTAGCAGGGAATTCTCTGCCTGCCTTTCCCCAGTGCTCTGCAAGCTCTCCAGGACAATATAAAATCTGGCGCTCTGTGCTTTCTTTCGTTCTGAACAAGTGTTACTGTTTTCTGCACAAAAGCGATTCTGCGAAGCAATGTGAACACTTCTGCTTCCCAGGCACAGAGAAGGTGCTAGCAGGGAATTCTCTGCCTGCCTTTCCCCAGTGCTCTGCAAGCTCTCCAGGACAACAGCAAATCTGGGGCTCTGTGCTTTCTTTCGTTCTGAACCAGTATTACTGTTTTCTGCACAAAAGCGATTCTGCGAAGCAATGTGAACACTTCTGCTTCCCAGGCACAGAGAAGGTGCTAGCAGGGAATTCTCTGCCTGCCTTTCCCCAGTGCTCTGCAAGCTCTCCAGGACAATATAAAATCTGGCGCTCTGTGCTTTCTTTCGTTCTGAACAAGTGTTACTGTTTTCTGCACAAAAGCGATTCTGCGAAGCAATGTGAACACTTCTGCTTCCCAGGCACAGAGAAGGTGCTAGCAGGGAATTCTCTGCCTGCCTTTCCCCAGTGCTCTGCAAGCTCTCCAGGACAACATAAAATCTGGGGCTCTGTGCTTTCTTTCGTTCTGAACAAGTGTTACTGTTTTCTGCACAAAAGCGATTCTGCGAAGCAAGGTGAACACTTCTGCTTCCCAGGCACAGAGAAGGTGCTAGCAGGGAATTCTCTGCCTGCCTTTCCCCAGTGCTCTGCAAGCTCTCCAGGACAACAGCAAATCTGGGGCTATGTGCTTTCTTTCGTTCTGAACAAGTGTTACTGTTTTCTGCACAAAAGCGATTCTACGAAGCAAGGTGAACACTTCTGCTTCCCAGGCACAGAGAAGGTGCTAGCAGGGAATTCTCTGCCTGCCTTTCCCCAGTGCTCTGCAAGCTCTCCAGGACAACATAAAATCTGGGGCTCTGTGCTTTCTTTCGTTCTGAACCAGTCTTACTGTTTTCTGCACAAAAGCGATTCTGCGAAGCAATGTGAACACTTCTGCTTCCCAGGCACAGAGAAGGTGCTAGCAGGGAATTCTCTGCCTGCCTTTCCCCAGTGCTCTGCAAGCTCTCCAGGACAACAGCAAATCTGGGGCTCTGTGCTTTCTTTCGTTCTGAACAAGTGTTACTGTTTTCTGCACAAAAGCGATTCTGCGAAGCAATGTGAACACTTCTGCTTCCCAGTTACAGAGAAGGTGCTAGCAGGGAATTCTCTGCCTGCCTTTCCCCAGTGCTCTGCAAGCTCTCCAGGACAATATAAAATCTGGCGCTCTGTGCTTTCTTTCGTTCTGAACAAGTGTTACTGTTTTCTGCACAAAAGCGATTCTGCGAAGCAATGTGAACACTTCTGCTTCCCAGGCACAGAGAAGGTGCTAGCAGGGAATTCTCTGCCTGCCTTTCCCCAGTGCTCTGCAAGCTCTCCAGGACAACAGCAAATCTGGGGCTCTGTGCTTTCTTTCGTTCTGAACAAGTGTTACTGTTTTCTGCACAAAAGCGATTCTGCGAAGCAAGGTGAACACTTCTGCTTCCCAGGCACAGAGAAGGTGCTAGCAGGGAATTCTCTGCTGCCTTTCCCCAGTGCTCTGCAAGCTCTCCAGGACAACAGCAAATCTGGGGCTATGTGCTTTCTTTCGTTCTGAACAAGTGTTACTGTTTTCTGCACAAAAGCGATTCTACGAAGCAAGGTGAACACTTCTGCTTCCCAGGCACAGAGAAGGTGCTAGCAGGGAATTCTCTGCCTGCCTTTCCCCAGTGCTCTGCAAGCTCTCCAGGACAACATAAAATCTGGGGCTCTGTGCTTTCTTTCGTTCTGAACAAGTGTTACTGTTTTCTGCACAAAAGAGATTCTGCGAAGTAATGTGAACACGTCTGCTTCCCAGGTACAGAGAAGGTGCTAGCAGGGAATTCTCTGCCTGCCTTTCCCCAGTGCTCTGCAAGCTCTCCAGGTCAACAGCAAATCTGGGGCTCTGTGCTTTCTTTCGTTCTGAACAAGTGTTACTGTTTTCTGCACAAAAGCGATTCTGCGAAGCAAGGTGAACACTTCTGCTTCCCAGGCACAGAGAAGGTGCTAGCAGGGAATTCTCTGCCTGCCTTTCCCCAGTGCTCTGCAAGCTCTCCAGGACAACAGCAATTCTGGGGCTCTGTGCTTTCTTTCGTTCTGAACAAGTGTTACTGTTTTCTGCACAAAAGCGATTCTGCGAAGCAATGTGAACACTTCTGCTTCCCAGGCACAGAGAAGGTGCTAGCAGGGAATTCTCTGCCTGCTTTTCCCCAGTGCTCTGCAAGCTCTCCAGGACAACATATAATCTGGGGCTCTGTGCTTTCTTTCGTTCTGAACAAGTGTTACTGTTTTCTGCACAAAAGCGATTCTGCGAAGCAATGTGAACACTTCTGCTTCCCAGGCACAGAGAAGGTGCTAGCAGGGAATTCTCTGCCTGCCTTTCCCCAGTGCTCTGCAAGCTCTCCAGGACAACAGCAAATCTGGGGCTCTGTGCTTTCTTTCGTTCTGAACTAGTATTACTGTTTTCTGCACAAAAGCGATTCTGCGAACCAATGTGAACAGGCACAGAGAAGGTTCTAGCAGGGAATTCTCTGCCTGCCTTTCCCCAGTGCTCTGCAAGCTCTCCAGGACAACATAAAATCTGGGGCTCTGTGCTTTCTTTCGTTCTGAACAAGTGTTACTGTTTTCTGCACAAAAGCGATTCTGCGAAGCAATGTGAACACTTCTGCTTCCCAGGCACAGAGAAGGTGCTAGCAGGGAATTCTCTGCCTGCCTTTCCCCAGTGCTCTGCAAGCTCTCCAGGACAACAGCAAATCTGGGGCTCTGTGCTTTCTTTCGTTCTGAACAAGTGTTACTGTTTTCTGCACAAAAGCGATTCTGCGAAGCAAGGTGAACACTTCTGCTTCCCAGGCACAGAGAAGGTGCTAGCAGGGAATTCTCTGCCTGCCTTTCCCCAGTGCTCTGCAAGCTCTCCAGGACAACAGCAAATCTGGGGCTATGTGCTTTCTTTCGTTCTGAACAAGTGTTACTGTTTTCTGCACAAAAGCGATTCTACGAAGCAAGGTGAACACTTCTGCTTCCCAGGCACAGAGAAGGTGCTAGCAGGGAATTCTCTGCCTGCCTTTCCCCAGTGCTCTGCAAGCTCTCCAGGACAACAGCAATTCTGGGGCTCTGTGCTTTCTTTCGTTCTGAACAAGTGTTACTGTTTTCTGCACAAAAGCGATTCTGCGAAGCAATGTGAACACTTCTGCTTCCCAGTTACAGAGAAGGTGCTAGCAGGGAATTCTCTGCCTGCCTTTCCCCAGTGCTCTGCAAGCTCTCCAGGACAACAGCAAATCTGGGGCTCTGTGCTTTCTTTCGTTCTGAACCAGTGTTACTGTTTTCTGCACAAAAGCGATTCTGCGAAGCAATGTGAACAGGCACAGAGAAGGTGCTAGCAGAGAATTCTCTGCCTGCCTTTCCCCAGTGCTCTGCAAGCTCTCCAGGACAACATAAAATCTGGGGCTCTGTGCTTTCTTTCGTTCTGAACCAGTATTACTGTTTTCTGCACAAAAGCGATTCTGCGAAGCAATGTGAACACTTCTGCTTCCCAGTTACAGAGAAGGTGCTAGCAGGGAATTCTCTGCCTGCCTTTCCCCAGTGCTCTGCAAGCTCTTCAGGACAACATAAAATCTGGGGCTCTGTGCTTTCTTTCGTTCTGAACAAGTGTTACTGTTTTCTGCACAAAAGCGATTCTGCGAAGCAATGTGAACACTTCTGCTTCCCAGTTACAGAGAAGGTGCTAGCAGGGAATTCTCTGCCTGCCTTTCCCCAGTGCTCTGCAAGCTCTCCAGGACAATATAAAATCTGGCGCTCTGTGCTTTCTTTCGTTCTGAACAAGTGTTACTGTTTTCTGCACAAAAGCGATTCTGCGAAGCAATGTGAACACTTCTGCTTCCCAGGCACAGAGAAGGTGCTAGCAGGGAATTCTCTGCCTGCCTTTCCCCAGTGCTCTGCAAGCTCTCCAGGACAACAGCAAATCTGGGGCTCTGTGCTTTCTTTCGTTCTGAACAAGTGTTACTGTTTTCTGCACAAAAGCGATTCTGCGAAGCAAGGTGAACACTTCTGCTTCCCAGGCACAGAGAAGGTGCTAGCAGGGAATTCTCTGCCTGCCTTTCCCCAGTGCTCTGCAAGCTCTCCAGGACAACAGCAAATCTGGGGCTATGTGCTTTCTTTCGTTCTGAACAAGTGTTACTGTTTTCTGCACAAAAGCGATTCTACGAAGCAAGGTGAACACTTCTGCTTCCCAGGCACAGAGAAGGTGCTAGCAGGGAATTCTCTGCCTGCCTTTCCCCAGTGCTCTGCAAGCTCTCCAGGACAACATAAAATCTGGGGCTCTGTGCTTTCTTTCGTTCTGAACAAGTGTTACTGTTTTCTGCACAAAAGCGATTCTGCGAAGTAATGTGAACACGTCTGCTTCCCAGGTACAGAGAAGGTGCTAGCAGGGAATTCTCTGCCTGCCTTTCCCCAGTGCTCTGCAAGCTCTCCAGGACAACAGCAATTCTGGGGCTCTGTGCTTTCTTTCGTTCTGAACAAGTGTTACTGTTTTCTGCACAAAAGCGATTCTGCGAAGCAATGTGAACACTTCTGCTTCCCAGGCACAGAGAAGGTGCTAGCAGGGAATTCTCTGCCTGCCTTTCCCCAGTGCTCTGCAAGCTCTCCAGGACAACATATAATCTGGGGCTCTGTGCTTTCTTTCGTTCTGAACAAGTGTTACTGTTTTCTGCACAAAAGCGATTCTGCGAAGCAAGGTGAACACTTCTGCTTCCCAGGCACAGAGAAGGTGCTAGCAGGGAATTCTCTGCCTGCCTTTCCCCAGTGCTCTGCAAGCTCTCCAGGACAACAGCAAATCTGGGGCTATGTGCTTTCTTTCGTTCTGAACAAGTGTTACTGTTTTCTGCACAAAAGCGATTCTACGAAGCAAGGTGAACACTTCTGCTTCCCAGGCACAGAGAAGGTGCTAGCAGGGAATTCTCTGCCTGCCTTTCCCCAGTGCTCTGCAAGCTCTCCAGGACAACAGCAATTCTGGGGCTCTGTGCTTTCTTTCGTTCTGAACAAGTGTTACTGTTTTCTGCACAAAAGCGATTCTGCGAAGCAATGTGAACACTTCTGCTTCCCAGTTACAGAGAAGGTGCTAGCAGGGAATTCTCTGCCTGCCTTTCCCCAGTGCTCTGCAAGCTCTCCAGGACAACAGCAAATCTGGGGCTCTGTGCTTTCTTTCGTTCTGAACCAGTGTTACTGTTTTCTGCACAAAAGCGATTCTGCGAAGCAATGTGAACAGGCACAGAGAAGGTGCTAGCAGAGAATTCTCTGCCTGCCTTTCCCCAGTGCTCTGCAAGCTCTCCAGGACAACATAAAATCTGGGGCTCTGTGCTTTCTTTCGTTCTGAACCAGTATTACTGTTTTCTGCACAAAAGCGATTCTGCGAAGCAATGTGAACACTTCTGCTTCCCAGTTACAGAGAAGGTGCTAGCAGGGAATTCTCTGCCTGCCTTTCCCCAGTGCTCTGCAAGCTCTTCAGGACAACATAAAATCTGGGGCTCTGTGCTTTCTTTCGTTCTGAACAAGTGTTACTGTTTTCTGCACAAAAGCGATTCTGCGAAGCAATGTGAACACTTCTGCTTCCCAGTTACAGAGAAGGTGCTAGCAGGGAATTCTCTGCCTGCCTTTCCCCAGTGCTCTGCAAGCTCTCCAGGACAATATAAAATCTGGCGCTCTGTGCTTTCTTTCGTTCTGAACAAGTGTTACTGTTTTCTGCACAAAAGCGATTCTGCGAAGCAATGTGAACACTTCTGCTTCCCAGGCACAGAGAAGGTGCTAGCAGGGAATTCTCTGCCTGCCTTTCCCCAGTGCTCTGCAAGCTCTCCAGGACAACAGCAAATCTGGGGCTCTGTGCTTTCTTTCGTTCTGAACAAGTGTTACTGTTTTCTGCACAAAAGCGATTCTGCGAAGCAAGGTGAACACTTCTGCTTCCCAGGCACAGAGAAGGTGCTAGCAGGGAATTCTCTGCCTGCCTTTCCCCAGTGCTCTGCAAGCTCTCCAGGACAACAGCAAATCTGGGGCTATGTGCTTTCTTTCGTTCTGAACAAGTGTTACTGTTTTCTGCACAAAAGCGATTCTACGAAGCAAGGTGAACACTTCTGCTTCCCAGGCACAGAGAAGGTGCTAGCAGGGAATTCTCTGCCTGCCTTTCCCCAGTGCTCTGCAAGCTCTCCAGGACAACATAAAATCTGGGGCTCTGTGCTTTCTTTCGTTCTGAACAAGTGTTACTGTTTTCTGCACAAAAGCGATTCTGCGAAGTAATGTGAACACGTCTGCTTCCCAGGTACAGAGAAGGTGCTAGCAGGGAATTCTCTGCCTGCCTTTCCCCAGTGCTCTGCAAGCTCTCCAGGACAACAGCAATTCTGGGGCTCTGTGCTTTCTTTCGTTCTGAACAAGTGTTACTGTTTTCTGCACAAAAGCGATTCTGCGAAGCAATGTGAACACTTCTGCTTCCCAGGCACAGAGAAGGTGCTAGCAGGGAATTCTCTGCCTGCCTTTCCCCAGTGCTCTGCAAGCTCTCCAGGACAACATATAATCTGGGGCTCTGTGCTTTCTTTCGTTCTGAACAAGTGTTACTGTTTTCTGCACAAAAGCGATTCTGCGAAGCAATGTGAACACTTCTGCTTCCCAGGCACAGAGAAGGTGCTAGCAGGGAATTCTCTGCCTGCCTTTCCCCAGTGCTCTGCAAGCTCTCCAGGACAACAGCAAATCTGGGGCTCTGTGCTTTCTTTCGTTCTGAACTAGTATTACTGTTTTCTGCACAAAAGCGATTCTGCGAACCAATGTGAACAGGCACAGAGAAGGTTCTAGCAGGGAATTCTCTGCCTGCCTTTCCCCAGTGCTCTGCAAGCTCTCCAGGACAACATAAAATCTGGGGCTCTGTGCTTTCTTTCGTTCTGAACAAGTGTTACTGTTTTCTGCACAAAAGCGATTCTGCGAAGCAATGTGAACACTTCTGCTTCCCAGGCACAGAGAAGGTGCTAGCAGGGAATTCTCTGCCTGCCTTTCCCCAGTGCTCTGCAAGCTCTCCAGGACAACATAAAATCTGGGGCTCTGTGCTTTCTTTCGTTCTGAACCAGTATTACTGTTTTCTGCACAAAAGCGATTCTGCGAAGCAATGTGAACACTTCTGCTTCCCAGTTACAGAGAAGGTGCTAGCAGGGAATTCTCTGCCTGCCTTTCCCCAGTGCTCTGCAAGCTCTTCAGGACAACATAAAATCTGGGGCTCTGTGCTTTCTTTCGTTCTGAACCAGTCTTACTCTTTTCTGCACAAAAGCGATTCTGCGAAGCAATGTGAACACTTCTGCTTCCCAGGCACAGAGAAGGTGCTAGCAGGGAATTCTCTGCCTGCCTTTCCCCAGTGCTCTGCAAGCTCTCCAGGACAATATAAAATCTGGGGCTCTGTGCTTTCTTTCGTTCTGAACAAGTGTTACTGTTTTCTGCACAAAAGCGATTCTGCGAAGCAATGTGAACACTTCTGCTTCCCAGGCACAGAGAAGGTGCTAGCAGGGAATTCTCTGCCTGCCTTTCCCCAGTGCTCTGCAAGCTCTCCAGGACAACATAAAATCTGGGGCTCTGTGCTTTCTTTCGTTCTGAACAAGTGTTACTGTTTTCTGCACAAAAGCGATTCTGCGAAGCAAGGTGAACACTTCTGCTTCCCAGGCACAGAGAAGGTGCTAGCAGGGAATTCTCTGCCTGCCTTTCCCCAGTGCTCTGCAAGCTCTCCAGGACAACAGCAATTCTGGGGCTCTGTGCTTTCTTTCGTTCTGAGCCAGTGTTACTGTTTTCTGCACAAAAGCGATTCTGCGAAGCAATGTGAACACTTCTGCTTCCCAGGCACAGAGAAGGTGCTAGCAGGGAATTCTCTGCCTGCCTTTCCCCAGTGCTCTGCAAGCTCTCCAGGACAACATAAAATCTGGGGCTCTGTGCTTTCTTTCGTTCTGAACAACTGTTACTGTTTTCTGCACAAAAGCGATTCTGCGAAGCAAGGTGAACACTTCTGCTTCCCAGGCACAGAGAAGGTGCTAGCAGGGAATTCTCTGCCTGCCTTTCCCCAGTGCTCTGCAAGCTCTCCAGGACAACAGCAAATCTGGGGCTCTGTGCTTTCTTTCGTTCTGAACTAGTATTACTGTTTTCTGCACAAAAGCGATTCTGCGAACCAATGTGAACAGGCACAGAGAAGGTTCTAGCAGGGAATTCTCTGCCTGCCTTTCCCCAGTGCTCTGCAAGCTCTCCAGGACAACATAAAATCTGGGGCTCTGTGCTTTCTTTCGTTCTGAACAAGTGTTACTGTTTTCTGCACAAAAGCGATTCTGCGAAGCAATGTGAACAGGCACAGAGAAGGTGCTAGCAGGGAATTCTCTGCCTGCCTTTCCCCAGTGCTCTGCAAGCTCTCCAGGACAACAGCAAATCTGGGGCTCTGTGCTTTCTTTCGTTCTGAACCAGTGTTACTGTTTTCTGCACAAAAGCGATTCTGCAAAGCAATGTGAACACTTCTGCTTCCCAGTTACAGAGAAGGTGCTAGCAGGGAATTCTCTGCCTGCCTTTCCCCAGTGCTCTGCAAGCTCTCCAGGACAACAGCAAATCTGGGGCTCTGTGCTTTCTTTCGTTCTGAACCAGTGTTACTGTTTTCTGAACAAAAGCGATTCTGCGAAGCAAGGTGAACACTTCTGCTTCCCAGGCACAGAGAAGGTGCTAGCAGGGAATTCTCTGCCTGCCTTTCCCCAGTGCTCTGCAAGCTCTCCAGGACAACAGCAAATCTGGGGCTCTGTGCTTTCTTTCGTTCTGAATAAGTGTTACTGTTTTCTGCACAAAAGCGATTCTGCGAAGCAATGTGAACACTTCTGCTTCCCAGGCACAGAGAAGGTGCTAGCAGGGAATTCTCTGCCTGCCTTTCCCCAGTGCTCTGCAAGCTCTCCAGGACAACATAAAATCTGGGGCTCTGTGCTTTCTTTCGTTCTGAACAAGTGTTACTGTTTTCTGCACAAAAGCGATTCTGCGAAGCAATGTGAACACTTCTGCTTCCCAGGCACAGAGAAGGTGCTAGCAGGGAATTCTCTGCCTGCCTTTCCCCAGTGCTCTGCAAGCTCTCCAGGACAACATAAAATCTGGGGCTCTGTGCTTTCTTTCGTTCTGAACCAGTGTTACTGTTTTCTGCACAAAAGCGATTCTGCGAAGCAATGTGAACAGGCACAGAGAAGGTGCTAGCAGGGAATTCTCTGCCTGCCTTTCCCCAGTGCTCTGCAAGCTCTTCAGGACAACATAAAATCTGGGGCTCTGTGCTTTCTTTCGTTCTGAACCAGTCTTACTGTTTTCTGCACAAAAGCGATTCTGCGAAGCAATGTGAACACTTCTGCTTCCCAGGCACAGAGAAGGTGCTAGCAGGGAATTCTCTGCCTGCCTTTCCCCAGTGCTCTGCAAGCTCTCCAGGACAATATAAAATCTGGCGCTCTGTGCTTTCTTTCGTTCTGAACAAGTGTTACTGTTTTCTGCACAAAAGCGATTCTGCGAAGCAATGTGAACACTTCTGCTTCCCAGGCACAGAGAAGGTGCTAGCAGGGAATTCTCTGCCTGCCTTTCCCCAGTGCTCTGCAAGCTCTCCAGGACAACAGCAAATCTGGGGCTCTGTGCTTTCTTTCGTTCTGAACCAGTATTACTGTTTTCTGCACAAAAGCGATTCTGCGAAGCAATGTGAACACTTCTGCTTCCCAGGCACAGAGAAGGTGCTAGCAGGGAATTCTCTGCCTGCCTTTCCCCAGTGCTCTGCAAGCTCTCCAGGACAATATAAAATCTGGCGCTCTGTGCTTTCTTTCGTTCTGAACAAGTGTTACTGTTTTCTGCACAAAAGCGATTCTGCGAAGCAATGTGAACACTTCTGCTTCCCAGGCACAGAGAAGGTGCTAGCAGGGAATTCTCTGCCTGCCTTTCCCCAGTGCTCTGCAAGCTCTCCAGGACAACATAAAATCTGGGGCTCTGTGCTTTCTTTCGTTCTGAACAAGTGTTACTGTTTTCTGCACAAAAGCGATTCTGCGAAGCAAGGTGAACACTTCTGCTTCCCAGGCACAGAGAAGGTGCTAGCAGGGAATTCTCTGCCTGCCTTTCCCCAGTGCTCTGCAAGCTCTCCAGGAAAACAGCAAATCTGGGGCTCTGTGCTTTCTTTCGTTCTGAACCAGTCTTACTGTTTTCTGCACAAAAGCGATTCTGCGAAGCAATGTGAACAGGCACAGAGAAGGTGCTAGCAGGGAATTCTCTGCCTGCCTTTCCCCAGTGCTCTGCAAGCTCTCCAGGACAACATAAAATCTGGGGCTCTGTGCTTTCTTTCGTTCTGAACCAGTATTACTGTTTTCTGCACAAAAGCGATTCTGCGAAGCAATGTGAACACTTCTGCTTCCCAGGCACAGAGAAGGTGCTAGCAGGGAATTCTCTGCCTGCCTTTCCCCAGTGCTCTGCAAGCTCTCCAGGACAACAGCAAATCTGGCGCTCTGTGCTTTCTTTCGTTCTGAACCAGTGTTACTGTTTTCTGCACAAAAGCGATTCTGCGAAGCAATGTGAACAGGCACAGAGAAGGTGCTAGCAGGGAATTCTCTGCCTGCCTTTCCCCAGTGCTCTGCAAGCTCTCCAGGACAACATAAAATCTGGGGCTCTGTGCTTTCTTTCGTTCTGAACCAGTATTACTGTTTTCTGCACAAAAGCGATTCTGCGAAGCAATGTGAACACTTCTGCTTCCCAGTTACAGAGAAGGTGCTAGCAGGGAATTCTCTGCCTGCCTTTCCCCAGTGCTCTGCAAGCTCTTCAGGACAACAGCAAATCTGGGGCTCTGTGCTTTCTTTCGTTCTGAACAAGTGTTACTGTTTTCTGCACAAAAGCGATTCTGCGAAGCAATGTGAACACTTCTGCTTCCCAGGCACAGAGAAGGTGCTAGCAGGGAATTCTCTGCCTGCCTTTCCCCAGTGCTCTGCAAGCTCTCCAGGACAACAGCAAATCTGGGGCTCTGTGCTTTCTTTCGTTCTGAACCAGTGTTACTGTTTTCTGCACAAAAGCGATTCTGCGAAGCAATGTGAACACTTCTGCTTCCCAGGCACAGAGAAGGTGCTAGCAGGGAATTCTCTGCCTGCCTTTCCCCAGTGCTCTGCAAGCTCTTCAGGACAACATAAAATCTGGGGCTCTGTGCTTTCTTTCGTTCTGAACAAGTGTTACTGTTTTCTGCACAAAAGCGATTCTGCGAAGCAATGTGAACACTTCTGCTTCCCAGGCACAGAGAAGGTGCTAGCAGGGAATTCTCTGCCTGCCTTTCCCCAGTGCTCTGCAAGCTCTCCAGGACAACAGCAAATCTGGGGCTCTGTGCTTTCTTTCGTTCTGAACAAGTGTTACTGTTTTCTGCACAAAAGCGATTCTGCGAAGCAATGTGAACAGGCACAGAGAAGGTGCTAGCAGGGAATTCTCTGCCTGCCTTTCCCCAGTGCTCTGCAAGCTCTCCAGGACAACATAAAATCTGGGGCTCTGTGCTTTCTTTCGTTCTGAACCAGTATTACTGTTTTCTGCACAAAAGCGATTCTGCGAAGCAATGTGAACACTTCTGCTTCCCAGGCACAGAGAAGGTGCTAGCAGGGAATTCTCTGCCTGCCTTTCCCCAGTGCTCTGCAAGCTCTCCAGGACAACAGCAAATCTGGGGCTATGTGCTTTCTTTCGTTCTGAACAAGTGTTACTGTTTTCTGCACAAAAGCGATTCTACGAAGCAAGGTGAACACTTCTGCTTCCCAGGCACAGAGAAGGTGCTAGCAGGGAATTCTCTGCCTGCCTTTCCCCAGTGCTCTGCAAGCTCTCCAGGACAACATAAAATCTGGGGCTCTGTGCTTTCTTTCGTTCTGAACAAGTGTTACTGTTTTCTGCACAAAAGAGATTCTGCGAAGTAATGTGAACACGTCTGCTTCCCAGGCACAGAGAAGGTGCTAGCAGGGAATTCTCTGCCTGCCTTTCCCCAGTGCTCTGCAAGCTCTCCAGGACAACATAAAATCTGGGGCTCTGTGCTTTCTTTCGTTCTGAACAAGTGTTACTGTTTTCTGCACAAAAGCGATTCTGCGAAGCAAGGTGAACACTTCTGCTTCCCAGGCACAGAGAAGGTGCTAGCAGGGAATTCTCTGCCTGCCTTTCCCCAGTGCTCTGCAAGCTCTCCAGGACAACAGCAAATCTGGGGCTATGTGCTTTCTTTCGTTCTGAACAAGTGTTACTGTTTTCTGCACAAAAGCGATTCTACGAAGCAAGGTGAACACTTCTGCTTCCCAGGCACAGAGAAGGTGCTAGCAGGGAATTCTCTGCCTGCCTTTCCCCAGTGCTCTGCAAGCTCTCCAGGACAACATAAAATCTGGGGCTCTGTGCTTTCTTTCGTTCTGAACCAGTCTTACTGTTTTCTGCACAAAAGCGATTCTGCGAAGCAATGTGAACACTTCTGCTTCCCAGGCACAGAGAAGGTGCTAGCAGGGAATTCTCTGCCTGCCTTTCCCCAGTGCTCTGCAAGCTCTCCAGGACAACAGCAAATCTGGGGCTCTGTGCTTTCTTTCGTTCTGAACAAGTGTTACTGTTTTCTGCACAAAAGCGATTCTGCGAAGCAATGTGAACACTTCTGCTTCCCAGTTACAGAGAAGGTGCTAGCAGGGAATTCTCTGCCTGCCTTTCCCCAGTGCTCTGCAAGCTCTCCAGGACAATATAAAATCTGGCGCTCTGTGCTTTCTTTCGTTCTGAACAAGTGTTACTGTTTTCTGCACAAAAGCGATTCTGCGAAGCAATGTGAACACTTCTGCTTCCCAGGCACAGAGAAGGTGCTAGCAGGGAATTCTCTGCCTGCCTTTCCCCAGTGCTCTGCAAGCTCTCCAGGACAACAGCAAATCTGGGGCTCTGTGCTTTCTTTCGTTCTGAACAAGTGTTACTGTTTTCTGCACAAAAGCGATTCTGCGAAGCAAGGTGAACACTTCTGCTTCCCAGGCACAGAGAAGGTGCTAGCAGGGAATTCTCTGCTGCCTTTCCCCAGTGCTCTGCAAGCTCTCCAGGACAACAGCAAATCTGGGGCTATGTGCTTTCTTTCGTTCTGAACAAGTGTTACTGTTTTCTGCACAAAAGCGATTCTACGAAGCAAGGTGAACACTTCTGCTTCCCAGGCACAGAGAAGGTGCTAGCAGGGAATTCTCTGCCTGCCTTTCCCCAGTGCTCTGCAAGCTCTCCAGGACAACATAAAATCTGGGGCTCTGTGCTTTCTTTCGTTCTGAACAAGTGTTACTGTTTTCTGCACAAAAGAGATTCTGCGAAGTAATGTGAACACGTCTGCTTCCCAGGTACAGAGAAGGTGCTAGCAGGGAATTCTCTGCCTGCCTTTCCCCAGTGCTCTGCAAGCTCTCCAGGTCAACAGCAAATCTGGGGCTCTGTGCTTTCTTTCGTTCTGAACAAGTGTTACTGTTTTCTGCACAAAAGCGATTCTGCGAAGCAAGGTGAACACTTCTGCTTCCCAGGCACAGAGAAGGTGCTAGCAGGGAATTCTCTGCCTGCCTTTCCCCAGTGCTCTGCAAGCTCTCCAGGACAACAGCAATTCTGGGGCTCTGTGCTTTCTTTCGTTCTGAACAAGTGTTACTGTTTTCTGCACAAAAGCGATTCTGCGAAGCAATGTGAACACTTCTGCTTCCCAGGCACAGAGAAGGTGCTAGCAGGGAATTCTCTGCCTGCTTTTCCCCAGTGCTCTGCAAGCTCTCCAGGACAACATATAATCTGGGGCTCTGTGCTTTCTTTCGTTCTGAACAAGTGTTACTGTTTTCTGCACAAAAGCGATTCTGCGAAGCAATGTGAACACTTCTGCTTCCCAGGCACAGAGAAGGTGCTAGCAGGGAATTCTCTGCCTGCCTTTCCCCAGTGCTCTGCAAGCTCTCCAGGACAACAGCAAATCTGGGGCTCTGTGCTTTCTTTCGTTCTGAACTAGTATTACTGTTTTCTGCACAAAAGCGATTCTGCGAACCAATGTGAACAGGCACAGAGAAGGTTCTAGCAGGGAATTCTCTGCCTGCCTTTCCCCAGTGCTCTGCAAGCTCTCCAGGACAACATAAAATCTGGGGCTCTGTGCTTTCTTTCGTTCTGAACAAGTGTTACTGTTTTCTGCACAAAAGCGATTCTGCGAAGCAATGTGAACACTTCTGCTTCCCAGGCACAGAGAAGGTGCTAGCAGGGAATTCTCTGCCTGCCTTTCCCCAGTGCTCTGCAAGCTCTCCAGGACAACAGCAAATCTGGGGCTCTGTGCTTTCTTTCGTTCTGAACAAGTGTTACTGTTTTCTGCACAAAAGCGATTCTGCGAAGCAATGTGAACACTTCTGCTTCCCAGGCACAGAGAAGGTGCTAGCAGGGAATTCTCTGCCTGCCTTTCCCCAGTGCTCTGCAAGCTCTCCAGGACAACATAAAATCTGGGGCTCTGTGCTTTCTTTCGTTCTGAACCAGTATTACTGTTTTCTGCACAAAAGCGATTCTGCGAAGCAATGTGAACACTTCTGCTTCCCAGGCACAGAGAAGGTGCTAGCAGGGAATTCTCTGCCTGCCTTTCCCCAGTGCTCTGCAAGCTCTTCAGGACAACATAAAATCTGGGGCTCTGTGCTTTCTTTCGTTCTGAACCAGTCTTACTCTTTTCTGCACAAAAGCGATTCTGCGAAGCAATGTGAACACTTCTGCTTCCCAGGCACAGAGAAGGTGCTAGCAGGGAATTCTCTGCCTGCCTTTCCCCAGTGCTCTGCAAGCTCTCCAGGACAATATAAAATCTGGGGCTCTGTGCTTTCTTTCGTTCTGAACAAGTGTTACTGTTTTCTGCACAAAAGCGATTCTGCGAAGCAATGTGAACACTTCTGCTTCCCAGGCACAGAGAAGGTGCTAGCAGGGAATTCTCTGCCTGCCTTTCCCCAGTGCTCTGCAAGCTCTCCAGGACAACATAAAATCTGGGGCTCTGTGCTTTCTTTCGTTCTGAACAAGTGTTACTGTTTTCTGCACAAAAGCGATTCTGCGAAGCAAGGTGAACACTTCTGCTTCCCAGGCACAGAGAAGGTGCTAGCAGGGAATTCTCTGCCTGCCTTTCCCCAGTGCTCTGCAAGCTCTCCAGGACAACAGCAAATCTGGGGCTCTGTGCTTTCTTTCGTTCTGAACCAGTGTTACTGTTTTCTGCACAAAAGCGATTCTGCGAAGCAATGTGAACAGGCACAGAGAAGGTGCTAGCAGGGAATTCTCTGCCTGCCTTTCCCCAGTGCTCTGCAAGCTCTCCAGGACAACATAAAATCTGGGGCTGTGTGCTTTCTTTCGTTCTGAACCAGTCTTACTGTTTTCTGCACAAAAGCGATTCTGCGAAGCAATGTGAACACTTCTGCTTCCCAGTTACAGAGAAGGTGCTAGCAGGGAATTCTCTGCCTGCCTTTCCCCAGTGCTCTGCAAGCTCTCCAGGACAACATAAAATCTGGGGCTCTGTGCTTTCTTTCGTTCTGAACCAGTCTTACTGTTTTCTGCACAAAAGCGATTCTGCGAAGCAATGTGAACACTTCTGCTTCCCAGGCACAGAGAAGGTGCTAGCAGGGAATTCTCTGCCTGCCTTTCCCCAGTGCTCTGCAAGCTCTCCAGGACAACAGCAAATCTGGGGCTCTGTGCTTTCTTTCGTTCTGAACAAGTGTTACTGTTTTCTGCACAAAAGCGATTCTGCGAAGCAATGTGAACACTTCTGCTTCCCAGGCACAGAGAAGGTGCTAGCAGGGAATTCTCTGCCTGCCTTTCCCCAGTGCTCTGCAAGCTCTCCAGGACAATATAAAATCTGGCGCTCTGTGCTTTCTTTCGTTCTGAACAAGTGTTACTGTTTTCTGCACAAAAGCGATTCTGCGAAGCAATGTGAACACTTCTGCTTCCCAGGCACAGAGAAGGTGCTAGCAGGGAATTCTCTGCCTGCCTTTCCCCAGTGCTCTGCAAGCTCTCCAGGACAACAGCAAATCTGGGGCTCTGTGCTTTCTTTCGTTCTGAACCAGTATTACTGTTTTCTGCACAAAAGCGATTCTGCGAAGCAATGTGAACACTTCTGCTTCCCAGGCACAGAGAAGGTGCTAGCAGGGAATTCTCTGCCTGCCTTTCCCCAGTGCTCTGCAAGCTCTCCAGGACAATATAAAATCTGGCGCTCTGTGCTTTCTTTCGTTCTGAACAAGTGTTACTGTTTTCTGCACAAAAGCGATTCTGCGAAGCAATGTGAACACTTCTGCTTCCCAGGCACAGAGAAGGTGCTAGCAGGGAATTCTCTGCCTGCCTTTCCCCAGTGCTCTGCAAGCTCTCCAGGACAACATAAAATCTGGGGCTCTGTGCTTTCTTTCGTTCTGAACAAGTGTTACTGTTTTCTGCACAAAAGCGATTCTGCGAAGCAAGGTGAACACTTCTGCTTCCCAGGCACAGAGAAGGTTCTAGCAGGGAATTCTCTGCCTGCCTTTCCCCAGTGCTCTGCAAGCTCTCCAGGAAAACAGCAAATCTGGGGCTCTGTGCTTTCTTTCGTTCTGAACCAGTCTTACTGTTTTCTGCACAAAAGCGATTCTGCGAAGCAATGTGAACAGGCACAGAGAAGGTGCTAGCAGGGAATTCTCTGCCTGCCTTTCCCCAGTGCTCTGCAAGCTCTCCAGGACAACAGCAAATCTGGGGCTCTGTGCTTTCTTTCGTTCTGAACAAGTGTTACTGTTTTCTGCACAAAAGCAATTCTGCGAAGCAATGTGAACACTTCTGCTTCCCAGGCACAGAGAAGGTGCTAGCAGGGAATTCTCTGCCTGCCTTTCCCCAGTGCTCTGCAAGCTCTCCAGGACAACATAAAATCTGGGGCTCTGTGCTTTCTTTCGTTCTGAACCAGTATTACTGTTTTCTGCACAAAAGCGATTCTGCGAAGCAATGTGAACACTTCTGCTTCCCAGGCACAGAGAAGGTGCTAGCAGGGAATTCTCTGCCTGCCTTTCCCCAGTGCTCTGCAAGCTCTCCAGGACAACAGCAAATCTGGCGCTCTGTGCTTTCTTTCGTTCTGAACCAGTGTTACTGTTTTCTGCACAAAAGCGATTCTGCGAAGCAATGTGAACAGGCACAGAGAAGGTGCTAGCAGGGAATTCTCTGCCTGCCTTTCCCCAGTGCTCTGCAAGCTCTCCAGGACAACAGCAAATCTGGGGCTCTGTGCTTTCTTTCGTTCTGAGCCAGTGTTACTGTTTTCTGCACAAAAGCGATTCTGCGAAGCAAGGTGAACACTTCTGCTTCCCAGGCACAGAGAAGGTGCTAGCAGGGAATTCTCTGCCTGCCTTTCCCCAGTGCTCTGCAAGCTCTCCAGGACAACAGCAAATCTGGGGCTCTGTGCTTTCTTTCGTTCTGAACCAGTGTTACTGTTTTCTGCACAAAAGCGATTCTGCGAAGCAATGTGAACACTTCTGCTTCCCAGGCACAGAGAAGGTGCTAGCAGGGAATTCTCTGCCTGCCTTTCCCCAGTGCTCTGCAAGCTCTTCAGGACAACATAAAATCTGGGGCTCTGTGCTTTCTTTCGTTCTGAACAAGTGTTACTGTTTTCTGCACAAAAGCGATTCTGCGAAGCAATGTGAACACTTCTGCTTCCCAGGCACAGAGAAGGTGCTAGCAGGGAATTCTCTGCCTGCCTTTCCCCAGTGCTCTGCAAGCTCTCCAGGACAACAGCAAATCTGGGGCTCTGTGCTTTCTTTCATTCTGAACAAGTGTTACTGTTTTCTGCACAAAAGCGATTCTGCGAAGCAATGTGAACAGGCACAGAGAAGGTGCTAGCAGGGAATTCTCTGCCTGCCTTTCCCCAGTGCTCTGCAAGCTCTCCAGGACAACATAAAATCTGGGGCTCTGTGCTTTCTTTCGTTCTGAACCAGTATTACTGTTTTCTGCACAAAAGCGATTCTGCGAAGCAATGTGAACACTTGTGCTTCCCAGGCACAGAGAAGGTGCTAGCAGGGAATTCTCTGCCTGCCTTTCCCCAGTGCTCTGCAAGCTCTCCAGGACAACAGCAAATCTGGGGCTCTGTGCTTTCTTTCGTTCTGAACAAGTGTTACTGTTTTCTGCACAAAAGCGATTCTGCGAAGCAATGTGAACACTTCTGCTTCCCAGGCACAGAGAAGGTGCTAGCAGGGAATTCTCTGCCTGCCTTTCCCCAGTGCTCTGCAAGCTCTCCAGGACAACAGCAAATCTGGGGCTCTGTGCTTTCTTTCGTTCTGAACCAGTGTTACTGTTTTCTGCACAAAAGCGATTCTGCGAAGCAATGTGAACAGGCACAGAGAAGGTGCTAGCAGGGAATTCTCTGCCTGCCTTTCCCCAGTGCTCTGCAAGCTCTCCAGGACAACATAAAATCTGGGGCTGTGTGCTTTCTTTCGTTCTGAACCAGTATTACTGTTTTCTGCACAAAAGCGATTCTGCGAAGCAATGTGAACACTTCTGCTTCCCAGGCACAGAGAAGGTGCTAACAGGGAATTCTCTGCCTGCCTTTCCCCAGTGCTCTGCAAGCTCTCCAGGACAACAGCAAATCTGGGGCTCTGTGCTTTCTTTCGTTCTGAACAAGTGTTACTGTTTTCTGCACAAAAGCGATTCTGCGAAGCAATGTGAACACTTCTGCTTCCCAGGCACAGAGAAGGTGCTAGCAGGGAATTCTCTGCCTGCCTTTCCCCAGTGCTCTGCAAGCTCTCCAGGACAACAGCAATTCTGGGGCTCTGTGCTTTCTTTCGTTCTGAACAAGTGTTACTGTTTTCTGCACAAAAGCGATTCTGCGAAGCAATGTGAACACTTCTGCTTCCCAGGCACAGAGAAGGTGCTAGCAGGGAATTCTCTGCCTGCCTTTCCCCAGTGCTCTGCAAGCTCTCCAGGACAACAGCAAATCTGGGGCTCTGTGCTTTCTTTCGTTCTGAACAAGTGTTACTGTTTTCTGCACAAAAGCGATTCTGCGAAGCAAGGTGAACACTTCTGCTTCCCAGGCACAGAGAAGGTGCTAGCAGGGAATTCTCTGCCTGCCTTTCCCCAGTGCTCTGCAAGCTCTCCAGGACAACAGCAAATCTGGGGCTATGTGCTTTCTTTCGTTCTGAACAAGTGTTACTGTTTTCTGCACAAAAGCGATTCTACGAAGCAAGGTGAACACTTCTGCTTCCCAGGCACAGAGAAGGTGCTAGCAGGGAATTCTCTGCCTGCCTTTCCCCAGTGCTCTGCAAGCTCTCCAGGACAACAGCAATTCTGGGGCTCTGTGCTTTCTTTCGTTCTGAACAAGTGTTACTGTTTTCTGCACAAAAGCGATTCTGCGAAGCAATGTGAACACTTCTGCTTCCCAGTTACAGAGAAGGTGCTAGCAGGGAATTCTCTGCCTGCCTTTCCCCAGTGCTCTGCAAGCTCTCCAGGACAACAGCAAATCTGGGGCTCTGTGCTTTCTTTCGTTCTGAACCAGTGTTACTGTTTTCTGCACAAAAGCGATTCTGCGAAGCAATGTGAACAGGCACAGAGAAGGTGCTAGCAGGGAATTCTCTGCCTGCCTTTCCCCAGTGCTCTGCAAGCTCTCCAGGACAACATAAAATCTGGGGCTCTGTGCTTTCTTTCGTTCTGAACCAGTATTACTGTTTTCTGCACAAAAGCGATTCTGCGAAGCAATGTGAACACTTCTGCTTCCCAGTTACAGAGAAGGTGCTAGCAGGGAATTCTCTGCCTGCCTTTCCCCAGTGCTCTGCAAGCTCTTCAGGACAACATAAAATCTGGGGCTCTGTGCTTTCTTTCGTTCTGAACCAGTCTTACTGTTTTCTGCACAAAAGCGATTCTGCGAAGCAATGTGAACACTTCTGCTTCCCAGGCACAGAGAAGGTGCTAGCAGGGAATTCTCTGCCTGCCTTTCCCCAGTGCTCTGCAAGCTCTCCAGGACAACAGCAAATCTGGGGCTCTGTGCTTTCTTTCGTTCTGAACAAGTGTTACTGTTTTCTGCACAAAAGCGATTCTGCGAAGCAATGTGAACACTTCTGCTTCCCAGTTACAGAGAAGGTGCTAGCAGGGAATTCTCTGCCTGCCTTTCCCCAGTGCTCTGCAAGCTCTCCAGGACAATATAAAATCTGGCGCTCTGTGCTTTCTTTCGTTCTGAACAAGTGTTACTGTTTTCTGCACAAAAGCGATTCTGCGAAGCAATGTGAACACTTCTGCTTCCCAGGCACAGAGAAGGTGCTAGCAGGGAATTCTCTGCCTGCCTTTCCCCAGTGCTCTGCAAGCTCTCCAGGACAACAGCAAATCTGGGGCTCTGTGCTTTCTTTCGTTCTGAACAAGTGTTACTGTTTTCTGCACAAAAGCGATTCTGCGAAGCAAGGTGAACACTTCTGCTTCCCAGGCACAGAGAAGGTGCTAGCAGGGAATTCTCTGCCTGCCTTTCCCCAGTGCTCTGCAAGCTCTCCAGGACAACAGCAAATCTGGGGCTATGTGCTTTCTTTCGTTCTGAACAAGTGTTACTGTTTTCTGCACAAAAGCGATTCTACGAAGCAATGCGAACACTTCTGTTTCCCAGGCACAGAGAAGGTGCTAGCAGGGAATTCTCTGCCTGCCTTTCCCCAGTGCTCTGCAAGCTCTCCAGGACAACATAAAATCTGGGGCTCTGTGCTTTCTTTCGTTCTGAACAAGTGTTACTGTTTTCTGCACAAAAGCGATTCTGCGAAGTAATGTGAACACGTCTGCTTCCCAGGTACAGAGAAGGTGCTAGCAGGGAATTCTCTGCCTGCCTTTCCCCAGTGCTCTGCAAGCTCTCCAGGTCAACAGCAAATCTGGGGCTCTGTGCTTTCTTTCGTTCTGAACAAGTGTTACTGTTTTCTGCACAAAAGCGATTCTGCGAAGCAAGGTGAACACTTCTGCTTCCCAGGCACAGAGAAGGTGCTAGCAGGGAATTCTCTGCCTGCCTTTCCCCAGTGCTCTGCAAGCTCTCCAGGACAACAGCAATTCTGGGGCTCTGTGCTTTCTTTCGTTCTGAACAAGTGTTACTGTTTTCTGCACAAAAGCGATTCTGCGAAGCAATGTGAACACTTCTGCTTCCCAGGCACAGAGAAGGTGCTAGCAGGGAATTCTCTGCCTGCCTTTCCCCAGTGCTCTGCAAGCTCTCCAGGACAACAGCAAATCTGGCGCTCTGTGCTTTCTTTCGTTCTGAACCAGTGTTACTGTTTTCTGCACAAAAGCGATTCTGCGAAGCAATGTGAACAGGCACAGAGAAGGTGCTAGCAGGGAATTCTCTGCCTGCCTTTCCCCAGTGCTCTGCAAGCTCTCCAGGACAACATAAAATCTGGGGCTCTGTGCTTTCTTTCGTTCTGAACCAGTATTACTGTTTTCTGCACAAAAGCGATTCTGCGAAGCAATGTGAACACTTCTGCTTCCCAGTTACAGAGAAGGTGCTAGCAGGGAATTCTCTGCCTGCCTTTCCCCAGTGCTCTGCAAGCTCTCCAGGACAACAGCAAATCTGGGGCTCTGTGCTTTCTTTCGTTCTGAACCAGTGTTACTGTTTTCTGCACAAAAGCGATTCTGCGAAGCAATGTGAACAGGCACAGAGAAGGTGCTAGCAGGGAATTCTCTGCCTGCCTTTCCCCAGTGCTCTGCAAGCTCTTCAGGACAACATAAAATCTGGGGCTCTGTGCTTTCTTTCGTTCTGAACAAGTGTTACTGTTTTCTGCACAAAAGCGATTCTGCGAAGCAATGTGAACACTTCTGCTTCCCAGGCACAGAGAAGGTGCTAGCAGGGAATTCTCTGCCTGCCTTTCCCCAGTGCTCTGCAAGCTCTCCAGGACAACAGCAAATCTGGGGCTCTGTGCTTTCTTTCATTCTGAACAAGTGTTACTGTTTTCTGCACAAAAGCGATTCTGCGAAGCAATGTGAACAGGCACAGAGAAGGTGCTAGCAGGGAATTCTCTGCCTGCCTTTCCCCAGTGCTCTGCAAGCTCTCCAGGACAACATAAAATCTGGGGCTCTGTGCTTTCTTTCGTTCTGAACCAGTATTACTGTTTTCTGCACAAAAGCGATTCTGCGAAGCAATGTGAACACTTGTGCTTCCCAGGCACAGAGAAGGTGCTAGCAGGGAATTCTCTGCCTGCCTTTCCCCAGTGCTCTGCAAGCTCTCCAGGACAACAGCAAATCTGGGGCTCTGTGCTTTCTTTCGTTCTGAACAAGTGTTACTGTTTTCTGCACAAAAGCGATTCTGCGAAGCAATGTGAACACTTCTGCTTCCCAGGCACAGAGAAGGTGCTAGCAGGGAATTCTCTGCCTGCCTTTCCCCAGTGCTCTGCAAGCTCTCCAGGACAACAGCAAATCTGGGGCTCTGTGCTTTCTTTCGTTCTGAACCAGTGTTACTGTTTTCTGCACAAAAGCGATTCTGCGAAGCAATGTGAACAGGCACAGAGAAGGTGCTAGCAGGGAATTCTCTGCCTGCCTTTCCCCAGTGCTCTGCAAGCTCTCCAGGACAACATAAAATCTGGGGCTGTGTGCTTTCTTTCGTTCTGAACCAGTATTACTGTTTTCTGCACAAAAGCGATTCTGCGAAGCAATGTGAACACTTCTGCTTCCCAGGCACAGAGAAGGTGCTAACAGGGAATTCTCTGCCTGCCTTTCCCCAGTGCTCTGCAAGCTCTCCAGGACAACAGCAAATCTGGGGCTCTGTGCTTTCTTTCGTTCTGAACTGGTGTTACTGTTTTCTGCACAAAAGCGATTCTGCGAAGCAATGTGAACACTTCTGCTTCCCAGGCACAGAGAAGGTGCTAGCAGGGAATTCTCTGCCTGCCTTTCCCCAGTGCTCTGCAAGCTCTCCAGGACAACTGCAATTCTGGGGCTCTGTGCTTTCTTTCGTTCTGAACAAGTGTTACTGTTTTCTGCACAAAAGCGATTCTGCGAAGCAATGTGAACACTTCTGCTTCCCAGGCACAGAGAAGGTGCTAGCAGGGAATTCTCTGCCTGCCTTTCCCCAGTGCTCTGCAAGCTCTCCAGGACAACAGCAAATCTGGGGCTCTGTGCTTTCTTTCGTTCTGAACAAGTGTTACTGTTTTCTGCACAAAAGCGATTCTGCGAAGCAAGGTGAACACTTCTGCTTCCCAGGCACAGAGAAGGTGCTAGCAGGGAATTCTCTGCCTGCCTTTCCCCAGTGCTCTGCAAGCTCTCCAGGACAACAGCAAATCTGGGGCTATGTGCTTTCTTTCGTTCTGAACAAGTGTTACTGTTTTCTGCACAAAAGCGATTCTACGAAGCAAGGTGAACACTTCTGCTTCCCAGGCACAGAGAAGGTGCTAGCAGGGAATTCTCTGCCTGCCTTTCCCCAGTGCTCTGCAAGCTCTCCAGGACAACAGCAATTCTGGGGCTCTGTGCTTTCTTTCGTTCTGAACAAGTGTTACTGTTTTCTGCACAAAAGCGATTCTGCGAAGCAATGTGAACACTTCTGCTTCCCAGGCACAGAGAAGGTGCTAGCAGGGAATTCTCTGCCTGCCTTTCCCCAGTGCTCTGCAAGCTCTCCAGGACAACAGCAAATCTGGGGCTCTGTGCTTTCTTTCGTTCTGAACCAGTGTTACTGTTTTCTGCACAAAAGCGATTCTGCGAAGCAATGTGAACAGGCACAGAGAAGGTGCTAGCAGGGAATTCTCTGCCTGCCTTTCCCCAGTGCTCTGCAAGCTCTCCAGGACAACATAAAATCTGGGGCTCTGTGCTTTCTTTCGTTCTGAACCAGTCTTACTGTTTTCTGCACAAAAGCGATTCTGCGAAGCAATGTGAACACTTCTGCTTCCCAGGCACAGAGAAGGTGCTAGCAGGGAATTCTCTGCCTGCCTTTCCCCAGTGCTCTGCAAGCTCTCCAGGACAACAGCAAATCTGGGGCTCTGTGCTTTCTTTCGTTCTGAACAAGTGTTACTGTTTTCTGCACAAAAGCGATTCTGCGAAGCAATGTGAACACTTCTGCTTCCCAGTTACAGAGAAGGTGCTAGCAGGGAATTCTCTGCCTGCCTTTCCCCAGTGCTCTGCAAGCTCTCCAGGACAATATAAAATCTGGCGCTCTGTGCTTTCTTTCGTTCTGAACAAGTGTTACTGTTTTCTGCACAAAAGCGATTCTGCGAAGCAATGTGAACACTTCTGCTTCCCAGGCACAGAGAAGGTGCTAGCAGGGAATTCTCTGCCTGCCTTTCCCCAGTGCTCTGCAAGCTCTCCAGGACAACAGCAAATCTGGGGCTCTGTGCTTTCTTTCGTTCTGAACAAGTGTTACTGTTTTCTGCACAAAAGCGATTCTGCGAAGCAAGGTGAACACTTCTGCTTCCCAGGCACAGAGAAGGTGCTAGCAGGGAATTCTCTGCCTGCCTTTCCCCAGTGCTCTGCAAGCTCTCCAGGACAACAGCAAATCTGGGGCTATGTGCTTTCTTTCGTTCTGAACAAGTGTTACTGTTTTCTGCACAAAAGCGATTCTACGAAGCAATGCGAACACTTCTGTTTCCCAGGCACAGAGAAGGTGCTAGCAGGGAATTCTCTGCCTGCCTTTCCCCAGTGCTCTGCAAGCTCTCCAGGACAACATAAAATCTGGGGCTCTGTGCTTTCTTTCGTTCTGAACAAGTGTTACTGTTTTCTGCACAAAAGCGATTCTGCGAAGTAATGTGAACACGTCTGCTTCCCAGGTACAGAGAAGGTGCTAGCAGGGAATTCTCTGCCTGCCTTTCCCCAGTGCTCTGCAAGCTCTCCAGGTCAACAGCAAATCTGGGGCTCTGTGCTTTCTTTCGTTCTGAACAAGTGTTACTGTTTTCTGCACAAAAGCGATTCTGCGAAGCAAGGTGAACACTTCTGCTTCCCAGGCACAGAGAAGGTGCTAGCAGGGAATTCTCTGCCTGCCTTTCCCCAGTGCTCTGCAAGCTCTCCAGGACAACAGCAATTCTGGGGCTCTGTGCTTTCTTTCGTTCTGAACAAGTGTTACTGTTTTCTGCACAAAAGCGATTCTGCGAAGCAATGTGAACACTTCTGCTTCCCAGGCACAGAGAAGGTGCTAGCAGGGAATTCTCTGCCTGCCTTTCCCCAGTGCTCTGCAAGCTCTCCAGGACAACATATAATCTGGGGCTCTGTGCTTTCTTTCGTTCTGAACAAGTGTTACTGTTTTCTGCACAAAAGCGATTCTGCGAAGCAATGTGAACACTTCTGCTTCCCAGGCACAGAGAAGGTGCTAGCAGGGAATTCTCTGCCTGCCTTTCCCCAGTGCTCTGCAAGCTCTCCAGGACAACAGCAAATCTGGGGCTCTGTGCTTTCTTTCGTTCTGAACTAGTATTACTGTTTTCTGCACAAAAGCGATTCTGCGAACCAATGTGAACAGGCACAGAGAAGGTTCTAGCAGGGAATTCTCTGCCTGCCTTTCCCCAGTGCTCTGCAAGCTCTCCAGGACAACATAAAATCTGGGGCTCTGTGCTTTCTTTCGTTCTGAACAAGTGTTACTGTTTTCTGCACAAAAGCGATTCTGCGAAGCAATGTGAACACTTCTGCTTCCCAGGCACAGAGAAGGTGCTAGCAGGGAATTCTCTGCCTGCCTTTCCCCAGTGCTCTGCAAGCTCTCCAGGACAACAGCAAATCTGGGGCTCTGTGCTTTCTTTCGTTCTGAACAAGTGTTACTGTTTTCTGCACAAAAGCGATTCTGCGAAGCAATGTGAACACTTCTGCTTCCCAGGCACAGAGAAGGTGCTAGCAGGGAATTCTCTGCCTGCCTTTCCCCAGTGCTCTGCAAGCTCTCCAGGACAACATAAAATCTGGGGCTCTGTGCTTTCTTTCGTTCTGAACCAGTATTACTGTTTTCTGCACAAAAGCGATTCTGCGAAGCAATGTGAACACTTCTGCTTCCCAGTTACAGAGAAGGTGCTAGCAGGGAATTCTCTGCCTGCCTTTCCCCAGTGCTCTGCAAGCTCTTCAGGACAACATAAAATCTGGGGCTCTGTGCTTTCTTTCGTTCTGAACCAGTCTTACTCTTTTCTGCACAAAAGCGATTCTGCGAAGCAATGTGAACACTTCTGCTTCCCAGGCACAGAGAAGGTGCTAGCAGGGAATTCTCTGCCTGCCTTTCCCCAGTGCTCTGCAAGCTCTCCAGGACAACAGCAAATCTGGGGCTCTGTGCTTTCTTTCGTTCTGAACAAGTGTTACTGTTTTCTGCACAAAAGCGATTCTGCGAAGCAATGTGAACACTTCTGCTTCCCAGGCACAGAGAAGGTGCTAGCAGGGAATTCTCTGCCTGCCTTTCCCCAGTGCTCTGCAAGCTCTCCAGGACAACATAAAATCTGGGGCTCTGTGCTTTCTTTCGTTCTGAACAAGTGTTACTGTTTTCTGCACAAAAGCGATTCTGCGAAGCAATGTGAACACTTCTGCTTCCCAGGCACAGAGAAGGTGCTAGCAGGGAATTCTCTGCCTGCCTTTCCCCAGTGCTCTGCAAGCTCTCCAGGACAACAGCAATTCTGGGGCTCTGTGCTTTCTTTCGTTCTGAGCCAGTGTTACTGTTTTCTGCACAAAAGCGATTCTGCGAAGCAATGTGAACACTTCTGCTTCCCAGGCACAGAGAAGGTGCTAGCAGGGAATTCTCTGCCTGCCTTTCCCCAGTGCTCTGCAAGCTCTCCAGGACAACAGCAAATCTGGGGCTCTGTGCTTTCTTTCGTTCTGAACAAGTGTTACTGTTTTCTGCACAAAAGCGATTCTGCGAAGCAAGGTGAACACTTCTGCTTCCCAGGCACAGAGAAGGTGCTAGCAGGGAATTCTCTGCCTGCCTTTCCCCAGTGCTCTGCAAGCTCTCCAGGACAACAGCAAATCTGGGGCTCTGTGCTTTCTTTCGTTCTGAACTAGTATTACTGTTTTCTGCACAAAAGCGTTTCTGCGAACCAATGTGAACAGGCACAGAGAAGGTTCTAGCAGGGAATTCTCTGCCTGCCTTTCCCCAGTGCTCTGCAAGCTCTCCAGGACAACATAAAATCTGGGGCTCTGTGCTTTCTTTCGTTCTGAACAAGTGTTACTGTTTTCTGCACAAAAGCGATTCTGCGAAGCAATGTGAACAGGCACAGAGAAGGTGCTAGCAGGGAATTCTCTGCCTGCCTTTCCCCAGTGCTCTGCAAGCTCTCCAGGACAACATAAAATCTGGGGCTCTGTGCTTTCTTTCGTTCTGAACAAGTGTTACTGTTTTCTGCACAAAAGCGATTCTGCGAAGCAAGGTGAACACTTCTGCTTCCCAGGCACAGAGAAGGTGCTAGCAGGGAATTCTCTGCCTGCCTTTCCCCAGTGCTCTGCAAGCTCTCCAGGACAACAGCAAATCTGGGGCTCTGTGCTTTCTTTCGTTCTGAACCAGTGTTACTGTTTTCTGCACAAAAGCGATTCTGCAAAGCAATGTGAACACTTCTGCTTCCCAGTTACAGAGAAGGTGCTAGCAGGGAATTCTCTGCCTGCCTTTCCCCAGTGCTCTGCAAGCTCTCCAGGACAACAGCAAATCTGGGGCTCTGTGCTTTCTTTCGTTCTGAACCAGTGTTACTGTTTTCTGAACAAAAGCGATTCTGCGAAGCAATGTGAACACTTCTGCTTCCCAGGCACAGAGAAGGTGCTAGCAGGGAATTCTCTGCCTGCCTTTCCCCAGTGCTCTGCAAGCTCTCCAGGACAACAGCAAATCTGGGGCTCTGTGCTTTCTTTCGTTCTGAATAAGTGTTACTGTTTTCTGCACAAAAGCGATTCTGCGAAGCAATGTGAACACTTCTGCTTCCCAGGCACAGAGAAGGTGCTAGCAGGGAATTCTCTGCCTGCCTTTCCCCAGTGCTCTGCAAGCTCTCCAGGACAACATAAAATCTGGGGCTCTGTGCTTTCTTTCGTTCTGAACAAGTGTTACTGTTTTCTGCACAAAAGCGATTCTGCGAAGCAATGTGAACACTTCTGCTTCCCAGTTACAGAGAAGGTGTTAGCAGGGAATTCTCTGCCTGCCTTTCCCCAGTGCTCTGCAAGCTCTCCAGGACAACAGCAAATCTGGGGCTCTGTGCTTTCTTTCGTTCTGAACCAGTGTTACTGTTTTCTGCACAAAAGCGATTCTGCGAAGCAATGTGAACAGGCACAGAGAAGGTGCTAGCAGGGAATTCTCTGCCTGCCTTTCCCCAGTGCTCTGCAAGCTCTCCAGGACAACATAAAATCTGGGGCTCTGTGCTTTCTTTCGTTCTGAACCAGTATTACTGTTTTCTGCACAAAAGCGATTCTGCGAAGCAATGTGAACACTTCTGCTTCCCAGGCACAGAGAAGGTGCTAGCAGGGAATTCTCTGCCTGCCTTTCCCCAGTGCTCTGCAAGCTCTCCAGGACAACAGCAAATCTGGGGCTCTGTGCTTTCTTTCGTTCTGAACCAGTATTACTGTTTTCTGCACAAAAGCGATTCTGCGAAGCAATGTGAACACTTCTGCTTCCCAGGCACAGAGAAGGTGCTAGCAGGGAATTCTCTGCCTGCCTTTCCCCAGTGCTCTGCAAGCTCTCCAGGACAACAGCAAATCTGGGGCTCTGTGCTTTCTTTCGTTCTGAACAAGTGTTACTGTTTTCTGCACAAAAGCGATTCTGCGAAGCAATGTGAACACTTCTGCTTCCCAGGCACAGAGAAGGTGCTAGCAGGGAATTCTCTGCCTGCCTTTCCCCAGTGCTCTGCAAGCTCTCCAGGACAATATAAAATCTGGCGCTCTGTGCTTTCTTTCGTTCTGAACAAGTGTTACTGTTTTCTGCACAAAAGCGATTCTGCGAAGCAATGTGAACACTTCTGCTTCCCAGGCACAGAGAAGGTGCTAGCAGGGAATTCTCTGCCTGCCTTTCCCCAGTGCTCTGCAAGCTCTCCAGGACAACAGCAAATCTGGGGCTCTGTGCTTTCTTTCGTTCTGAACAAGTGTTACTGTTTTCTGCACAAAAGCGATTCTGCGAAGCAAGGTGAACACTTCTGCTTCCCAGGCACAGAGAAGGTGCTAGCAGGGAATTCTCTGCCTGCCTTTCCCCAGTGCTCTGCAAGCTCTCCAGGACAACAGCAAATCTGGGGCTCTGTGCTTTCTTTCGTTCTGAACTAGTATTACTGTTTTCTGCACAAAAGCGTTTCTGCGAACCAATGTGAACAGGCACAGAGAAGGTTCTAGCAGGGAATTCTCTGCCTGCCTTTCCCCAGTGCTCTGCAAGCTCTCCAGGACAACATAAAATCTGGGGCTCTGTGCTTTCTTTCGTTCTGAACAAGTGTTACTGTTTTCTGCACAAAAGCGATTCTGCGAAGCAATGTGAACAGGCACAGAGAAGGTGCTAGCAGGGAATTCTCTGCCTGCCTTTCCCCAGTGCTCTGCAAGCTCTCCAGGACAACATAAAATCTGGGGCTCTGTGCTTTCTTTCGTTCTGAACAAGTGTTACTGTTTTCTGCACAAAAGCGATTCTGCGAAGCAAGGTGAACACTTCTGCTTCCCAGGCACAGAGAAGGTGCTAGCAGGGAATTCTCTGCCTGCCTTTCCCCAGTGCTCTGCAAGCTCTCCAGGACAACAGCAAATCTGGGGCTCTGTGCTTTCTTTCGTTCTGAACCAGTGTTACTGTTTTCTGCACAAAAGCGATTCTGCAAAGCAATGTGAACACTTCTGCTTCCCAGTTACAGAGAAGGTGCTAGCAGGGAATTCTCTGCCTGCCTTTCCCCAGTGCTCTGCAAGCTCTCCAGGACAACAGCAAATCTGGGGCTCTGTGCTTTCTTTCGTTCTGAACCAGTGTTACTGTTTTCTGAACAAAAGCGATTCTGCGAAGCAATGTGAACACTTCTGCTTCCCAGGCACAGAGAAGGTGCTAGCAGGGAATTCTCTGCCTGCCTTTCCCCAGTGCTCTGCAAGCTCTCCAGGACAACAGCAAATCTGGGGCTCTGTGCTTTCTTTCGTTCTGAATAAGTGTTACTGTTTTCTGCACAAAAGCGATTCTGCGAAGCAATGTGAACACTTCTGCTTCCCAGGCACAGAGAAGGTGCTAGCAGGGAATTCTCTGCCTGCCTTTCCCCAGTGCTCTGCAAGCTCTCCAGGACAACATAAAATCTGGCGCTCTGTGCTTTCTTTCGTTCTGAACAAGTGTTACTGTTTTCTGCACAAAAGCGATTCTGCGAAGCAATGTGAACACTTCTGCTTCCCAGTTACAGAGAAGGTGTTAGCAGGGAATTCTCTGCCTGCCTTTCCCCAGTGCTCTGCAAGCTCTCCAGGACAACAGCAAATCTGGGGCTCTGTGCTTTCTTTCGTTCTGAACCAGTGTTACTGTTTTCTGCACAAAAGCGATTCTGCGAAGCAATGTGAACAGGCACAGAGAAGGTGCTAGCAGGGAATTCTCTGCCTGCCTTTCCCCAGTGCTCTGCAAGCTCTCCAGGACAACATAAAATCTGGGGCTCTGTGCTTTCTTTCGTTCTGAACCAGTATTACTGTTTTCTGCACAAAAGCGATTCTGCGAAGCAATGTGAACACTTCTGCTTCCCAGGCACAGAGAAGGTGCTAGCAGGGAATTCTCTGCCTGCCTTTCCCCAGTGCTCTGCAAGCTCTCCAGGACAACAGCAAATCTGGGGCTCTGTGCTTTCTTTCGTTCTGAACCAGTATTACTGTTTTCTGCACAAAAGCGATTCTGCGAAGCAATGTGAACACTTCTGCTTCCCAGGCACAGAGAAGGTGCTAGCAGGGAATTCTCTGCCTGCCTTTCCCCAGTGCTCTGCAAGCTCTCCAGGACAACAGCAAATCTGGGGCTCTGTGCTTTCTTTCGTTCTGAACAAGTGTTACTGTTTTCTGCACAAAAGCGATTCTGCGAAGCAATGTGAACACTTCTGCTTCCCAGGCACAGAGAAGGTGCTAGCAGGGAATTCTCTGCCTGCCTTTCCCCAGTGCTCTGCAAGCTCTCCAGGACAATATAAAATCTGGCGCTCTGTGCTTTCTTTCGTTCTGAACAAGTGTTACTGTTTTCTGCACAAAAGCGATTCTGCGAAGCAATGTGAACACTTCTGCTTCCCAGGCACAGAGAAGGTGCTAGCAGGGAATTCTCTGCCTGCCTTTCCCCAGTGCTCTGCAAGCTCTCCAGGACAACATAAAATCTGGGGCTCTGTGCTTTCTTTCGTTCTGAACAAGTGTTACTGTTTTCTGCACAAAAGCGATTCTGCGAAGCAATGTGAACACTTCTGCTTCCCAGGCACAGAGAAGGTGCTAGCAGGGAATTCTCTGCCTGCCTTTCCCCAGTGCTCTGCAAGCTCTCCAGGACAACAGCAAATCTGGGGCTCTGTGCTTTCTTTCGTTCTGAACCAGTGTTACTGTTTTCTGCACAAAAGCGATTCTGCGAAGCAATGTGAACAGGCACAGAGAAGGTGCTAGCAGGGAATTCTCTGCCTGCCTTTCCCCAGTGCTCTGCAAGCTCTCCAGGACAACAGCAAATCTGGGGCTCTGTGCTTTCTTTCGTTCTGAACCAGTATTACTGTTTTCTGCACAAAAGCGATTCTGCGAAGCAATGTGAACACTTCTGCTTCCCAGTTACAGAGAAGGTGCTAGCAGGGAATTCTCTGCCTGCCTTTCCCCAGTGCTCTGCAAGCTCTTCAGGACAACATAAAATCTGGGGCTCTGTGCTTTCTTTCGTTCTGAACCAGTCTTACTGTTTTCTGCACAAAAGCGATTCTGCGAAGCAATGTGAACACTTCTGCTTCCCAGGCACAGAGAAGGTGCTAGCAGGGAATTCTCTGCCTGCCTTTCCCCAGTGCTCTGCAAGCTCTCCAGGACAATATAAAATCTGGCGCTCTGTGCTTTCTTTCGTTCTGAACAAGTGTTACTGTTTTCTGCACAAAAGCGATTCTGCGAAGCAATGTGAACACTTCTGCTTCCCAGGCACAGAGAAGGTGCTAGCAGGGAATTCTCTGCCTGCCTTTCCCCAGTGCTCTGCAAGCTCTCCAGGACAACAGCAAATCTGGGGCTCTGTGCTTTCTTTCGTTCTGAACCAGTATTACTGTTTTCTGCACAAAAGCGATTCTGCGAAGCAATGTGAACACTTCTGCTTCCCAGGCACAGAGAAGGTGCTAGCAGGGAATTCTCTGCCTGCCTTTCCCCAGTGCTCTGCAAGCTCTCCAGGACAATATAAAATCTGGCGCTCTGTGCTTTCTTTCGTTCTGAACAAGTGTTACTGTTTTCTGCACAAAAGCGATTCTGCGAAGCAATGTGAACACTTCTGCTTCCCAGGCACAGAGAAGGTGCTAGCAGGGAATTCTCTGCCTGCCTTTCCCCAGTGCTCTGCAAGCTCTCCAGGACAACATAAAATCTGGGGCTCTGTGCTTTCTTTCGTTCTGAACAAGTGTTACTGTTTTCTGCACAAAAGCGATTCTGCGAAGCAAGGTGAACACTTCTGCTTCCCAGGCACAGAGAAGGTGCTAGCAGGGAATTCTCTGCCTGCCTTTCCCCAGTGCTCTGCAAGCTCTCCAGGAAAACAGCAAATCTGGGGCTCTGTGCTTTCTTTCGTTCTGAACCAGTCTTACTGTTTTCTGCACAAAAGCGATTCTGCGAAGCAATGTGAACAGGCACAGAGAAGGTGCTAGCAGGGAATTCTCTGCCTGCCTTTCCCCAGTGCTCTGCAAGCTCTCCAGGACAACATAAAATCTGGGGCTCTGTGCTTTCTTTCGTTCTGAACCAGTATTACTGTTTTCTGCACAAAAGCGATTCTGCGAAGCAATGTGAACACTTCTGCTTCCCAGGCACAGAGAAGGTGCTAGCAGGGAATTCTCTGCCTGCCTTTCCCCAGTGCTCTGCAAGCTCTCCAGGACAACAGCAAATCTGGCGCTCTGTGCTTTCTTTCGTTCTGAACCAGTGTTACTGTTTTCTGCACAAAAGCGATTCTGCGAAGCAATGTGAACAGGCACAGAGAAGGTGCTAGCAGGGAATTCTCTGCCTGCCTTTCCCCAGTGCTCTGCAAGCTCTCCAGGACAACATAAAATCTGGGGCTCTGTGCTTTCTTTCGTTCTGAACCAGTATTACTGTTTTCTGCACAAAAGCGATTCTGCGAAGCAATGTGAACACTTCTGCTTCCCAGTTACAGAGAAGGTGCTAGCAGGGAATTCTCTGCCTGCCTTTCCCCAGTGCTCTGCAAGCTCTTCAGGACAACAGCAAATCTGGGGCTCTGTGCTTTCTTTCGTTCTGAACAAGTGTTACTGTTTTCTGCACAAAAGCGATTCTGCGAAGCAATGTGAACACTTCTGCTTCCCAGGCACAGAGAAGGTGCTAGCAGGGAATTCTCTGCCTGCCTTTCCCCAGTGCTCTGCAAGCTCTCCAGGACAACAGCAAATCTGGGGCTCTGTGCTTTCTTTCGTTCTGAACCAGTGTTACTGTTTTCTGCACAAAAGCGATTCTGCGAAGCAATGTGAACACTTCTGCTTCCCAGGCACAGAGAAGGTGCTAGCAGGGAATTCTCTGCCTGCCTTTCCCCAGTGCTCTGCAAGCTCTTCAGGACAACATAAAATCTGGGGCTCTGTGCTTTCTTTCGTTCTGAACAAGTGTTACTGTTTTCTGCACAAAAGCGATTCTGCGAAGCAATGTGAACACTTCTGCTTCCCAGGCACAGAGAAGGTGCTAGCAGGGAATTCTCTGCCTGCCTTTCCCCAGTGCTCTGCAAGCTCTCCAGGACAACAGCAAATCTGGGGCTCTGTGCTTTCTTTCATTCTGAACAAGTGTTACTGTTTTCTGCACAAAAGCGATTCTGCGAAGCAATGTGAACAGGCACAGAGAAGGTGCTAGCAGGGAATTCTCTGCCTGCCTTTCCCCAGTGCTCTGCAAGCTCTCCAGGACAACATAAAATCTGGGGCTCTGTGCTTTCTTTCGTTCTGAACCAGTATTACTGTTTTCTGCACAAAAGCGATTCTGCGAAGCAATGTGAACACTTGTGCTTCCCAGGCACAGAGAAGGTGCTAGCAGGGAATTCTCTGCCTGCCTTTCCCCAGTGCTCTGCAAGCTCTCCAGGACAACAGCAAATCTGGGGCTCTGTGCTTTCTTTCGTTCTGAACAAGTGTTACTGTTTTCTGCACAAAAGCGATTCTGCGAAGCAATGTGAACACTTCTGCTTCCCAGGCACAGAGAAGGTGCTAGCAGGGAATTCTCTGCCTGCCTTTCCCCAGTGCTCTGCAAGCTCTCCAGGACAACAGCAAATCTGGGGCTCTGTGCTTTCTTTCGTTCTGAACAAGTGTTACTGTTTTCTGCACAAAAGCGATTCTGCGAAGCAATGTGAACACTTCTGCTTCCCAGGCACAGAGAAGGTGCTAGCAGGGAATTCTCTGCCTGCCTTTCCCCAGTGCTCTGCAAGCTCTTCAGGACAACATAAAATCTGGGGCTCTGTGCTTTCTTTCGTTCTGAACAAGTGTTACTGTTTTCTGCACAAAAGCGATTCTGCGAAGCAATGTGAACACTTCTGCTTCCCAGGCACAGAGAAGGTGCTAGCAGGGAATTCTCTGCCTGCCTTTCCCCAGTGCTCTGCAAGCTCTCCAGGACAACAGCAAATCTGGGGCTCTGTGCTTTCTTTCGTTCTGAACAAGTGTTACTGTTTTCTGCACAAAAGCGATTCTGCGAAGCAAGGTGAACACTTCTGCTTCCCAGGCACAGAGAAGGTGCTAGCAGGGAATTCTCTGCCTGCCTTTCCCCAGTCTGCAAGCTCTCCAGGACAACAGCAATTCTGGGGCTCTGTGCTTTCTTTCGTTCTGAACAAGTGTTACTGTTTTCTGCACAAAAGCGATTCTGCGAAGCAATGTGAACACTTCTGCTTCCCAGTTACAGAGAAGGTGCTAGCAGGGAATTCTCTGCCTGCCTTTCCCCAGTGCTCTGCAAGCTCTCCAGGACAACAGCAAATCTGGGGCTCTGTGCTTTCTTTCGTTCTGAACCAGTGTTACTGTTTTCTGCACAAAAGCGATTCTGCGAAGCAATGTGAACAGGCACAGAGAAGGTGCTAGCAGGGAATTCTCTGCCTGCCTTTCCCCAGTGCTCTGCAAGCTCTCCAGGACAACATAAAATCTGGGGCTCTGTGCTTTCTTTCGTTCTGAACCAGTATTACTGTTTTCTGCACAAAAGCGATTCTGCGAAGCAATGTGAACACTTCTGCTTCCCAGTTACAGAGAAGGTGCTAGCAGGGAATTCTCTGCCTGCCTTTCCCCAGTGCTCTGCAAGCTCTTCAGGACAACATAAAATCTGGGGCTCTGTGCTTTCTTTCGTTCTGAACCAGTCTTACTGTTTTCTGCACAAAAGCGATTCTGCGAAGCAATGTGAACACTTCTGCTTCCCAGGCACAGAGAAGGTGCTAGCAGGGAATTCTCTGCCTGCCTTTCCCCAGTGCTCTGCAAGCTCTCCAGGACAACAGCAAATCTGGGGCTCTGTGCTTTCTTTCGTTCTGAACAAGTGTTACTGTTTTCTGCACAAAAGCGATTCTGCGAAGCAATGTGAACACTTCTGCTTCCCAGTTACAGAGAAGGTGCTAGCAGGGAATTCTCTGCCTGCCTTTCCCCAGTGCTCTGCAAGCTCTCCAGGACAATATAAAATCTGGCGCTCTGTGCTTTCTTTCGTTCTGAACAAGTGTTACTGTTTTCTGCACAAAAGCGATTCTGCGAAGCAATGTGAACACTTCTGCTTCCCAGGCACAGAGAAGGTGCTAGCAGGGAATTCTCTGCCTGCCTTTCCCCAGTGCTCTGCAAGCTCTCCAGGACAACAGCAAATCTGGGGCTCTGTGCTTTCTTTCGTTCTGAACAAGTGTTACTGTTTTCTGCACAAAAGCGATTCTGCGAAGCAAGGTGAACACTTCTGCTTCCCAGGCACAGAGAAGGTGCTAGCAGGGAATTCTCTGCCTGCCTTTCCCCAGTGCTCTGCAAGCTCTCCAGGACAACAGCAAATCTGGGGCTATGTGCTTTCTTTCGTTCTGAACAAGTGTTACTGTTTTCTGCACAAAAGCGATTCTACGAAGCAAGGTGAACACTTCTGCTTCCCAGGCACAGAGAAGGTGCTAGCAGGGAATTCTCTGCCTGCCTTTCCCCAGTGCTCTGCAAGCTCTCCAGGACAACATAAAATCTGGGGCTCTGTGCTTTCTTTCGTTCTGAACAAGTGTTACTGTTTTCTGCACAAAAGAGATTCTGCGAAGTAATGTGAACACGTCTGCTTCCCAGGTACAGAGAAGGTGCTAGCAGGGAATTCTCTGCCTGCCTTTCCCCAGTGCTCTGCAAGCTCTCCAGGTCAACAGCAAATCTGGGGCTCTGTGCTTTCTTTCGTTCTGAACAAGTGTTACTGTTTTCTGCACAAAAGCGATTCTGCGAAGCAAGGTGAACACTTCTGCTTCCCAGGCACAGAGAAGGTGCTAGCAGGGAATTCTCTGCCTGCCTTTCCCCAGTGCTCTGCAAGCTCTCCAGGACAACAGCAATTCTGGGGCTCTGTGCTTTCTTTCGTTCTGAACAAGTGTTACTGTTTTCTGCACAAAAGCGATTCTGCGAAGCAATGTGAACACTTCTGCTTCCCAGGCACAGAGAAGGTGCTAGCAGGGAATTCTCTGCCTGCCTTTCCCCAGTGCTCTGCAAGCTCTCCAGGACAACATATAATCTGGGGCTCTGTGCTTTCTTTCGTTCTGAACCAGTGTTACTGTTTTCTGCACAAAAGCGATTCTGCGAAGCAATGTGAACACTTCTGCTTCCCAGGCACAGAGAAGGTGCTAGCAGGGAATTCTCTGCCTGCCTTTCCCCAGTGCTCTGCAAGCTCTCCAGGACAACAGCAAATCTGGGGCTCTGTGCTTTCTTTCGTTCTGAACTAGTATTACTGTTTTCTGCACAAAAGCGATTCTGCGAACCAATGTGAACAGGCACAGAGAAGGTTCTAGCAGGGAATTCTCTGCCTGCCTTTCCCCAGTGCTCTGCAAGCTCTCCAGGACAACATAAAATCTGGGGCTCTGTGCTTTCTTTCGTTCTGAACAAGTGTTACTGTTTTCTGCACAAAAGCGATTCTGCGAAGCAATGTGAACACTTCTGCTTCCCAGTTACAGAGAAGGTGCTAGCAGGGAATTCTCTGCCTGCCTTTCCCCAGTGCTCTGCAAGCTCTCCAGGACAACAGCAAATCTGGGGCTCTGTGCTTTCTTTCGTTCTGAACAAGTGTTACTGTTTTCTGCACAAAAGCGATTCTGCGAAGCAATGTGAACACTTCTGCTTCCCAGGCACAGAGAAGGTGCTAGCAGGGAATTCTCTGCCTGCCTTTCCCCAGTGCTCTGCAAGCTCTCCAGGACAACATAAAATCTGGGGCTCTGTGCTTTCTTTCGTTCTGAACCAGTATTACTGTTTTCTGCACAAAAGCGATTCTGCGAAGCAATGTGAACACTTCTGCTTCCCAGTTACAGAGAAGGTGCTAGCAGGGAATTCTCTGCCTGCCTTTCCCCAGTGCTCTGCAAGCTCTTCAGGACAACATAAAATCTGGGGCTCTGTGCTTTCTTTCGTTCTGAACCAGTGTTACTCTTTTCTGCACAAAAGCGATTCTGCGAAGCAATGTGAACACTTCTGCTTCCCAGGCACAGAGAAGGTGCTAGCAGGGAATTCTCTGCCTGCCTTTCCCCAGTGCTCTGCAAGCTCTCCAGGACAATATAAAATCTGGGGCTCTGTGCTTTCTTTCGTTCTGAACAAGTGTTACTGTTTTCTGCACAAAAGCGATTCTGCGAAGCAATGTGAACACTTCTGCTTCCCAGGCACAGAGAAGGTGCTAGCAGGGAATTCTCTGCCTGCCTTTCCCCAGTGCTCTGCAAGCTCTCCAGGACAACATAAAATCTGGGGCTCTGTGCTTTCTTTCGTTCTGAACAAGTGTTACTGTTTTCTGCACAAAAGCGATTCTGCGAAGCAATGTGAACACTTCTGCTTCCCAGTTACAGAGAAGGTGCTAGCAGGGAATTCTCTGCCTGCCTTTCCCCAGTGCTCTGCAAGCTCTCCAGGACAACAGCAAATCTGGGGCTCTGTGCTTTCTTTCGTTCTGAACCAGTGTTACTGTTTTCTGCACAAAAGCGATTCTGCGAAGCAATGTGAACAGGCACAGAGAAGGTGCTAGCAGGGAATTCTCTGCCTGCCTTTCCCCAGTGCTCTGCAAGCTCTCCAGGACAACATAAAATCTGAGGCTGTGTGCTTTCTTTCGTTCTGAACCAGTATTACTGTTTTCTGCACAAAAGCGATTCTGCGAAGCAATGTGAACACTTCTGCTTCCCAGTTACAGAGAAGGTGCTAGCAGGGAATTCTCTGCCTGCCTTTCCCCAGTGCTCTGCAAGCTCTTCAGGACAACATAAAATCTGGGGCTCTGTGCTTTCTTTCGTTCTGAACCAGTCTTACTGTTTTCTGCACAAAAGCGATTCTGCGAAGCAATGTGAACACTTCTGCTTCCCAGGCACAGAGAAGGTGCTAGCAGGGAATTCTCTGCCTGCCTTTCCCCAGTGCTCTGCAAGCTCTCCAGGACAACAGCAAATCTGGGGCTCTGTGCTTTCTTTCGTTCTGAACAAGTGTTACTGTTTTCTGCACAAAAGCGATTCTGCGAAGCAATGTGAACACTTCTGCTTCCCAGGCACAGAGAAGGTGCTAGCAGGGAATTCTCTGCCTGCCTTTCCCCAGTGCTCTGCAAGCTCTCCAGGACAACAGCAATTCTGGGGCTCTGTGCTTTCTTTCGTTCTGAACAAGTGTTACTGTTTTCTGCACAAAAGCGATTCTGCGAAGCAATGTGAACACTTCTGCTTCCCAGGCACAGAGAAGGTGCTAGCAGGGAATTCTCTGCCTGCCTTTCCCCAGTGCTCTGCAAGCTCTCCAGGACAACATATAATCTGGGGCTCTGTGCTTTCTTTCGTTCTGAACAAGTGTTACTGTTTTCTGCACAAAAGCGATTCTGCGAAGCAATGTGAACACTTCTGCTTCCCAGGCACAGAGAAGGTGCTAGCAGGGAATTCTCTGCCTGCCTTTCCCCAGTGCTCTGCAAGCTCTCCAGGACAACAGCAAATCTGGGGCTCTGTGCTTTCTTTCGTTCTGAACAAGTGTTACTGTTTTCTGCACAAAAGCGATTCTGCGAACCAATGTGAACAGGCACAGAGAAGGTTCTAGCAGGGAATTCTCTGCCTGCCTTTCCCCAGTGCTCTGCAAGCTCTTCAGGACAACATAAAATCTGGGGCTCTGTGCTTTCTTTCGTTCTGAACCAGTCTTACTCTTTTCTGCACAAAAGCGATTCTGCGAAGCAATGTGAACACTTCTGCTTCCCAGGCACAGAGAAGGTGCTAGCAGGGAATTCTCTGCCTGCCTTTCCCCAGTGCTCTGCAAGCTCTCCAGGACAATATAAAATCTGGGGCTCTGTGCTTTCTTTCGTTCTGAACAAGTGTTACTCTTTTCTGCACAAAAGCGATTCTGCGAAGCAATGTGAACACTTCTGCTTCCCAGGCACAGAGAAGGTGCTAGCAGGGAATTCTCTGCCTGCCTTTCCCCAGTGCTCTGCAAGCTCTCCAGGACAACATAAAATCTGGGGCTCTGTGCTTTCTTTCGTTCTGAACAAGTGTTACTGTTTTCTGCACAAAAGCGATTCTGCGAAGCAAGGTGAACACTTCTGCTTCCCAGGCACAGAGAAGGTGCTAGCAGGGAATTCTCTGCCTGCCTTTCCCCAGTGCTCTGCAAGCTCTCCAGGACAACAGCAAATCTGGGGCTCTGTGCTTTCTTTCGTTCTGAACCAGTGTTACTGTTTTCTGCACAAAAGCGATTCTGCGAAGCAATGTGAACACTTCTGCTTCCCAGTTACAGAGAAGGTGCTAGCAGGGAATTCTCTGCCTGCCTTTCCCCAGTGCTCTGCAAGCTCTTCAGGACAACATAAAATCTGGGGCTCTGTGCTTTCTTTCGTTCTGAACCAGTCTTACTGTTTTCTGCACAAAAGCGATTCTGCGAAGCAATGTGAACACTTCTGCTTCCCAGGCACAGAGAAGGTGCTAGCAGGGAATTCTCTGCCTGCCTTTCCCCAGTGCTCTGCAAGCTCTCCAGGACAACAGCAAATCTGGGGCTCTGTGCTTTCTTTCGTTCTGAACCAGTCTTACTCTTTTCTGCACAAAAGCGATTCTGCGAAGCAATGTGAACACTTCTGCTTCCCAGGCACAGAGAAGGTGCTAGCAGGGAATTCTCTGCCTGCCTTTCCCCAGTGCTCTGCAAGCTCTCCAGGACAACAGCAATTCTGGGGCTCTGTGCTTTCTTTCGTTCTGAACAAGTGTTACTGTTTTCTGCACAAAAGCGATTCTGCGAAGCAATGTGAACACTTCTGCTTCCCAGGCACAGAGAAGGTGCTAGCAGGGAATTCTCTGCCTGCCTTTCCCCAGTGCTCTGCAAGCTCTCCAGGACAACAGCAAATCTGGGGCTCTGTGCTTTCTTTCGTTCTGAACAAGTGTTACTGTTTTCTGCACAAAAGCGATTCTGCGAAGCAATGTGAACACTTCTGCTTCCCAGGCACAGAGAAGGTGCTAGCAGGGAATTCTCTGCCTGCCTTTCCCCAGTGCTCTGCAAGCTCTCCAGGACAACAGCAATTCTGGGGCTCTGTGCTTTCTTTCGTTCTGAACAAGTGTTACTGTTTTCTGCACAAAAGCGATTCTGCGAAGCAATGTGAACACTTCTGCTTCCCAGGCACAGAGAAGGTGCTAGCAGGGAATTCTCTGCCTGCCTTTCCCCAGTGCTCTGCAAGCTCTCCAGGACAACATATAATCTGGGGCTCTGTGCTTTCTTTCGTTCTGAACAAGTGTTACTGTTTTCTGCACAAAAGCGATTCTGCGAAGCAATGTGAACACTTCTGCTTCCCAGGCACAGAGAAGGTGCTAGCAGGGAATTCTCTGCCTGCCTTTCCCCAGTGCTCTGCAAGCTCTCCAGGACAACAGCAAATCTGGGGCTCTGTGCTTTCTTTCGTTCTGAACAAGTGTTACTGTTTTCTGCACAAAAGCGATTCTGCGAACCAATGTGAACAGGCACAGAGAAGGTTCTAGCAGGGAATTCTCTGCCTGCCTTTCCCCAGTGCTCTGCAAGCTCTTCAGGACAACATAAAATCTGGGGCTCTGTGCTTTCTTTCGTTCTGAACCAGTCTTACTCTTTTCTGCACAAAAGCGATTCTGCGAAGCAATGTGAACACTTCTGCTTCCCAGTTACAGAGAAGGTGCTAGCAGGGAATTCTCTGCCTGCCTTTCCCCAGTGCTCTGCAAGCTCTCCAGGACAATATAAAATCTGGGGCTCTGTGCTTTCTTTCGTTCTGAACAAGTGTTACTCTTTTCTGCACAAAAGCGATTCTGCGAAGCAATGTGAACACTTCTGCTTCCCAGGCACAGAGAAGGTGCTAGCAGGGAATTCTCTGCCTGCCTTTCCCCAGTGCTCTGCAAGCTCTCCAGGACAACATAAAATCTGGGGCTCTGTGCTTTCTTTCGTTCTGAACAAGTGTTACTGTTTTCTGCACAAAAGCGATTCTGCGAAGCAAGGTGAACACTTCTGCTTCCCAGGCACAGAGAAGGTGCTAGCAGGGAATTCTCTGCCTGCCTTTCCCCAGTGCTCTGCAAGCTCTCCAGGACAACAGCAAATCTGGGGCTCTGTGCTTTCTTTCGTTCTGAACCAGTGTTACTGTTTTCTGCACAAAAGCGATTCTGCGAAGCAATGTGAACAGGCACAGAGAAGGTGCTAGCAGGGAATTCTCTGCCTGCCTTTCCCCAGTGCTCTGCAAGCTCTCCAGGACAACATAAAATCTGGGGCTGTGTGCTTTCTTTCGTTCTGAACCAGTATTACTGTTTTCTGCACAAAAGCGATTCTGCGAAGCAATGTGAACACTTCTGCTTCCCAGTTACAGAGAAGGTGCTAGCAGGGAATTCTCTGCCTGCCTTTCCCCAGTGCTCTGCAAGCTCTTCAGGACAACATAAAATCTGGGGCTCTGTGCTTTCTTTCGTTCTGAACCAGTCTTACTGTTTTCTGCACAAAAGCGATTCTGCGAAGCAATGTGAACACTTCTGCTTCCCAGGCACAGAGAAGGTGCTAGCAGGGAATTCTCTGCCTGCCTTTCCCCAGTGCTCTGCAAGCTCTCCAGGACAACAGCAAATCTGGGGCTCTGTGCTTTCTTTCGTTCTGAACAAGTGTTACTGTTTTCTGCACAAAAGCGATTCTGCGAAGCAATGTGAACACTTCTGCTTCCCAGGCACAGAGAAGGTGCTAGCAGGGAATTCTCTGCCTGCCTTTCCCCAGTGCTCTGCAAGCTCTCCAGGACAACAGCAATTCTGGGGCTCTGTGCTTTCTTTCGTTCTGAACAAGTGTTACTGTTTTCTGCACAAAAGCGATTCTGCGAAGCAAGGTGAACACTTCTGCTTCCCAGGCACAGAGAAGGTGCTAGCAGGGAATTCTCTGCCTGCCTTTCCCCAGTGCTCTGCAAGCTCTCCAGGACAACAGCAAATCTGGGGCTCTGTGCTTTCTTTCGTTCTGAACAAGTGTTACTGTTTTCTGCACAAAAGCGATTCTGCGAACCAATGTGAACAGGCACAGAGAAGGTTCTAGCAGGGAATTCTCTGCCTGCCTTTCCCCAGTGCTCTGCAAGCTCTTCAGGACAACATAAAATCTGGGGCTCTGTGCTTTCTTTCGTTCTGAACCAGTCTTACTCTTTTCTGCACAAAAGCGATTCTGCGAAGCAATGTGAACACTTCTGCTTCCCAGGCACAGAGAAGGTGCTAGCAGGGAATTCTCTGCCTGCCTTTCCCCAGTGCTCTGCAAGCTCTCCAGGACAATATAAAATCTGGGGCTCTGTGCTTTCTTTCGTTCTGAACAAGTGTTACTCTTTTCTGCACAAAAGCGATTCTGCGAAGCAATGTGAACACTTCTGCTTCCCAGGCACAGAGAAGGTGCTAGCAGGGAATTCTCTGCCTGCCTTTCCCCAGTGCTCTGCAAGCTCTCCAGGACAACATAAAATCTGGGGCTCTGTGCTTTCTTTCGTTCTGAACAAGTGTTACTGTTTTCTGCACAAAAGCGATTCTGCGAAGCAAGGTGAACACTTCTGCTTCCCAGGCACAGAGAAGGTGCTAGCAGGGAATTCTCTGCCTGCCTTTCCCCAGTGCTCTGCAAGCTCTCCAGGACAACAGCAAATCTGGGGCTCTGTGCTTTCTTTCGTTCTGAACCAGTGTTACTGTTTTCTGCACAAAAGCGATTCTGCGAAGCAATGTGAACACTTCTGCTTCCCAGTTACAGAGAAGGTGCTAGCAGGGAATTCTCTGCCTGCCTTTCCCCAGTGCTCTGCAAGCTCTTCAGGACAACATAAAATCTGGGGCTCTGTGCTTTCTTTCGTTCTGAACCAGTCTTACTGTTTTCTGCACAAAAGCGATTCTGCGAAGCAATGTGAACACTTCTGCTTCCCAGGCACAGAGAAGGTGCTAGCAGGGAATTCTCTGCCTGCCTTTCCCCAGTGCTCTGCAAGCTCTCCAGGACAACAGCAAATCTGGGGCTCTGTGCTTTCTTTCGTTCTGAACAAGTGTTACTGTTTTCTGCACAAAAGCGATTCTGCGAAGCAATGTGAACACTTCTGCTTCCCAGGCACAGAGAAGGTGCTAGCAGGGAATTCTCTGCCTGCCTTTCCCCAGTGCTCTGCAAGCTCTCCAGGACAACAGCAATTCTGGGGCTCTGTGCTTTCTTTCGTTCTGAACAAGTGTTACTGTTTTCTGCACAAAAGCGATTCTGCGAAGCAATGTGAACACTTCTGCTTCCCAGGCACAGAGAAGGTGCTAGCAGGGAATTCTCTGCCTGCCTTTCCCCAGTGCTCTGCAAGCTCTCCAGGACAACAGCAAATCTGGGGCTCTGTGCTTTCTTTCGTTCTGAACAAGTGTTACTGTTTTCTGCACAAAAGCGATTCTGCGAAGCAAGGTGAACACTTCTGCTTCCCAGGCACAGAGAAGGTGCTAGCAGGGAATTCTCTGCCTGCCTTTCCCCAGTGCTCTGCAAGCTCTCCAGGACAACAGCAAATCTGGGGCTCTGTGCTTTCTTTCGTTCTGAACAAGTGTTACTGTTTTCTGCACAAAAGCGATTCTGCGAAGCAATGTGAACACTTCTGCTTCCCAGTTACAGAGAAGGTGCTAGCAGGGAATTCTCTGCCTGCCTTTCCCCAGTGCTCTGCAAGCTCTCCAGGACAACAGCAAATCTGGGGCTCTGTGCTTTCTTTCGTTCTGAACAAGTGTTACTGTTTTCTGCACAAAAGCGATTCTGCGAAGCAATGTGAACACTTCTGCTTCCCAGGCACAGAGAAGGTGCTAGCAGGGAATTCTCTGCCTGCCTTTCCCCAGTGCTCTGCAAGCTCTCCAGGACAACATAAAATCTGGGGCTGTGTGCTTTCTTTCGTTCTGAACCAGTATTACTGTTTTCTGCACAAAAGCGATTCTGCGAAGCAATGTGAACACTTCTGCTTCCCAGTTACAGAGAAGGTGCTAGCAGGGAATTCTCTGCCTGCCTTTCCCCAGTGCTCTGCAAGCTCTTCAGGACAACATAAAATCTGGGGCTCTGTGCTTTCTTTCGTTCTGAACCAGTCTTACTCTTTTCTGCACAAAAGCGATTCTGCGAAGCAATGTGAACACTTCTGCTTCCCAGGCACAGAGAAGGTGCTAGCAGGGAATTCTCTGCCTGCCTTTCCCCAGTGCTCTGCAAGCTCTCCAGGACAATATAAAATCTGGGGCTCTGTGCTTTCTTTCGTTCTGAACAAGTGTTACTGTTTTCTGCACAAAAGCGATTCTGCGAAGCAATGTGAACACTTCTGCTTCCCAGGCACAGAGAAGGTGCTAGCAGGGAATTCTCTGCCTGCCTTTCCCCAGTGCTCTGCAAGCTCTCCAGGACAACAGCAAATCTGGGGCTCTGTGCTTTCTTTCGTTCTGAACAAGTGTTACTGTTTTCTGCACAAAAGCGATTCTGCGAAGCAATGTGAAGACTTCTGCTTCCCAGGCACAGAGAAGGTGCTAGCAGGGAATTCTCTGCCTGCCTTTCCCCAGTGCTCTGCAAGCTCTCCAGGACAACAGCAATTCTGGGGCTCTGTGCTTTCTTTCGTTCTGAACAAGTGTTACTGTTTTCTGCACAAAAGCGATTCTGCGAAGCAATGTGAACACTTCTGCTTCCCAGGCACAGAGAAGGTGCTAGCAGGGAATTCTCTGCCTGCCTTTCCCCAGTGCTCTGCAAGCTCTCCAGGACAACATATAATCTGGGGCTCTGTGCTTTCTTTCGTTCTGAACAAGTGTTACTGTTTTCTGCACAAAAGCGATTCTGCGAAGCAATGTGAACACTTCTGCTTCCCAGGCACAGAGAAGGTGCTAGCAGGGAATTCTCTGCCTGCCTTTCCCCAGTGCTCTGCAAGCTCTCCAGGACAACAGCAAATCTGGGGCTCTGTGCTTTCTTTCGTTCTGAACAAGTGTTACTGTTTTCTGCACAAAAGCGATTCTGCGAACCAATGTGAACAGGCACAGAGAAGGTTCTAGCAGGGAATTCTCTGCCTGCCTTTCCCCAGTGCTCTGCAAGCTCTTCAGGACAACATAAAATCTGGGGCTCTGTGCTTTCTTTCGTTCTGAACCAGTCTTACTCTTTTCTGCACAAAAGCGATTCTGCGAAGCAATGTGAACACTTCTGCTTCCCAGTTACAGAGAAGGTGCTAGCAGGGAATTCTCTGCCTGCCTTTCCCCAGTGCTCTGCAAGCTCTCCAGGACAATATAAAATCTGGGGCTCTGTGCTTTCTTTCGTTCTGAACAAGTGTTACTCTTTTCTGCACAAAAGCGATTCTGCGAAGCAATGTGAACACTTCTGCTTCCCAGGCACAGAGAAGGTGCTAGCAGGGAATTCTCTGCCTGCCTTTCCCCAGTGCTCTGCAAGCTCTCCAGGACAACATAAAATCTGGGGCTCTGTGCTTTCTTTCGTTCTGAACAAGTGTTACTGTTTTCTGCACAAAAGCGATTCTGCGAAGCAAGGTGAACACTTCTGCTTCCCAGGCACAGAGAAGGTGCTAGCAGGGAATTCTCTGCCTGCCTTTCCCCAGTGCTCTGCAAGCTCTCCAGGACAACATAAAATCTGGGGCTGTGTGCTTTCTTTCGTTCTGAACCAGTATTACTGTTTTCTGCACAAAAGCGATTCTGCGAAGCAATGTGAACACTTCTGCTTCCCAGTTACAGAGAAGGTGCTAGCAGGGAATTCTCTGCCTGCCTTTCCCCAGTGCTCTGCAAGCTCTTCAGGACAACATAAAATCTGGGGCTCTGTGCTTTCTTTCGTTCTGAACCAGTCTTACTGTTTTCTGCACAAAAGCGATTCTGCGAAGCAATGTGAACACTTCTGCTTCCCAGGCACAGAGAAGGTGCTAGCAGGGAATTCTCTGCCTGCCTTTCCCCAGTGCTCTGCAAGCTCTCCAGGACAACAGCAAATCTGGGGCTCTGTGCTTTCTTTCGTTCTGAACAAGTGTTACTGTTTTCTGCACAAAAGCGATTCTGCGAAGCAATGTGAACACTTCTGCTTCCCAGGCACAGAGAAGGTGCTAGCAGGGAATTCTCTGCCTGCCTTTCCCCAGTGCTCTGCAAGCTCTCCAGGACAACAGCAAATCTGGGGCTCTGTGCTTTCTTTCGTTCTGAACAAGTGTTACTGTTTTCTGCACAAAAGCGATTCTGCGAAGCAAGGTGAACACTTCTGCTTCCCAGGCACAGAGAAGGTGCTAGCAGGGAATTCTCTGCCTGCCTTTCCCCAGTGCTCTGCAAGCTCTCCAGGACAACAGCAAATCTGGGGCTCTGTGCTTTCTTTCGTTCTGAACAAGTGTTACTGTTTTCTGCACAAAAGCGATTCTGCGAAGCAATGTGAACACTTCTGCTTCCCAGGCACAGAGAAGGTGCTAGCAGGGAATTCTCTGCCTGCCTTTCCCCAGTGCTCTGCAAGCTCTCCAGGACAACATAAAATCTGGGGCTCTGTGCTTTCTTTCGTTCTGAACCAGTATTACTGTTTTCTGCACAAAAGCGATTCTGCGAAGCAATGTGAACACTTCTGCTTCCCAGTTACAGAGAAGGTGCTAGCAGGGAATTCTCTGCCTGCCTTTCCCCAGTGCTCTGCAAGCTCTTCAGGACAACATAAAATCTGGGGCTCTGTGCTTTCTTTCGTTCTGAACCAGTCTTACTCTTTTCTGCACAAAAGCGATTCTGCGAAGCAATGTGAACACTTCTGCTTCCCAGGCACAGAGAAGGTGCTAGCAGGGAATTCTCTGCCTGCCTTTCCCCAGTGCTCTGCAAGCTCTCCAGGACAATATAAAATCTGGGGCTCTGTGCTTTCTTTCGTTCTGAACAAGTGTTACTGTTTTCTGCACAAAAGCGATTCTGCGAAGCAATGTGAACACTTCTGCTTCCCAGTTACAGAGAAGGTGCTAGCAGGGAATTCTCTGCCTGCCTTTCCCCAGTGCTCTGCAAGCTCTCCAGGACAACATAAAATCTGGGGCTCTGTGCTTTCTTTCGTTCTGAACAAGTGTTACTGTTTTCTGCACAAAAGCGATTCTGCGAAGCAAGGTGAACACTTCTGCTTCCCAGGCACAGAGAAGGTGCTAGCAGGGAATTCTCTGCCTGCCTTTCCCCAGTGCTCTGCAAGCTCTCCAGGACAACAGCAAATCTGGGGCTCTGTGCTTTCTTTCGTTCTGAACCAGTGTTACTGTTTTCTGCACAAAAGCGATTCTGCGAAGCAATGTGAACAGGCACAGAGAAGGTGCTAGCAGGGAATTCTCTGCCTGCCTTTCCCCAGTGCTCTGCAAGCTCTCCAGGACAACATAAAATCTGGGGCTGTGTGCTTTCTTTCGTTCTGAACCAGTATTACTGTTTTCTGCACAAAAGCGATTCTGCGAAGCAATGTGAACACTTCTGCTTCCCAGTTACAGAGAAGGTGCTAGCAGGGAATTCTCTGCCTGCCTTTCCCCAGTGCTCTGCAAGCTCTTCAGGACAACATAAAATCTGGGGCTCTGTGCTTTCTTTCGTTCTGAACCAGTCTTACTGTTTTCTGCACAAAAGCGATTCTGCGAAGCAATGTGAACACTTCTGCTTCCCAGGCACAGAGAAGGTGCTAGCAGGGAATTCTCTGCCTGCCTTTCCCCAGTGCTCTGCAAGCTCTCCAGGACAACAGCAATTCTGGGGCTCTGTGCTTTCTTTCGTTCTGAACAAGTGTTACTGTTTTCTGCACAAAAGCGATTCTGCGAAGCAATGTGAACACTTCTGCTTCCCAGGCACAGAGAAGGTGCTAGCAGGGAATTCTCTGCCTGCCTTTCCCCAGTGCTCTGCAAGCTCTCCAGGACAACAGCAAATCTGGGGCTCTGTGCTTTCTTTCGTTCTGAACAAGTGTTACTGTTTTCTGCACAAAAGCGATTCTGCGAAGCAAGGTGAACACTTCTGCTTCCCAGGCACAGAGAAGGTGCTAGCAGGGAATTCTCTGCCTGCCTTTCCCCAGTGCTCTGCAAGCTCTCCAGGACAACATAAAATCTGGGGCTCTGTGCTTTCTTTCGTTCTGAACAAGTGTTACTGTTTTCTGCAGAAAAGCGATTCTGCGAAGCAATGTGAACACTTCTGCTTCCCAGGCACAGAGAAGGTGCTAGCAGGGAATTCTCTGCCTGCCTTTCCCCAGTGCTCTGCAAGCTCTCCAGGACAACATAAAATCTGGGGCTCTGTGCTTTCTTTCGTTCTGAACAAGTGTTACTGTTTTCTGCACAAAAGCGATTCTGCGAAGCAATGTGAACACTTCTGCTTCCCAGGCACAGAGAAGGTGCTAGCAGGGAATTCTCTGCCTGCCTTTCCCCAGTGCTCTGCAAGCTCTCCAGGACAACATAAAATCTGGGGCTCTGTGCTTTCTTTCGTTCTGAACAAGTGTTACTGTTTTCTGCACAAAAGCGATTCTGCGAAGCAATGTGAACACTTCTGCTTCCCAGGCACAGAGAAGGTGCTAGCAGGGAATTCTCTGCCTGCCTTTCCCCAGTGCTCTGCAAGCTCTCCAGGACAACAGCAAATCTGGGGCTCTGTGCTTTCTTTCGTTCTGAACCAGTGTTACTGTTTTCTGCACAAAAGCGATTCTGCGAAGCAATGTGAACAGGCACAGAGAAGGTGCTAGCAGGGAATTCTCTGCCTGCCTTTCCCCAGTGCTCTGCAAGCTCTCCAGGACAACATAAAATCTGGGGCTGTGTGCTTTCTTTCGTTCTGAACCAGTATTACTGTTTTCTGCACAAAAGCGATTCTGCGAAGCAATGTGAACACTTCTGCTTCCCAGTTACAGAGAAGGTGCTAGCAGGGAATTCTCTGCCTGCCTTTCCCCAGTGCTCTGCAAGCTCTTCAGGACAACATAAAATCTGGGGCTCTGTGCTTTCTTTCGTTCTGAACCAGTCTTACTGTTTTCTGCACAAAAGCGATTCTGCGAAGCAATGTGAACACTTCTGCTTCCCAGGCACAGAGAAGGTGCTAGCAGGGAATTCTCTGCCTGCCTTTCCCCAGTGCTCTGCAAGCTCTCCAGGACAACAGCAAATCTGGGGCTCTGTGCTTTCTTTCGTTCTGAACAAGTGTTACTGTTTTCTGCACAAAAGCGATTCTGCGAAGCAATGTGAACACTTCTGCTTCCCAGGCACAGAGAAGGTGCTAGCAGGGAATTCTCTGCCTGCCTTTCCCCAGTGCTCTGCAAGCTCTCCAGGACAACAGCAATTCTGGGGCTCTGTGCTTTCTTTCGTTCTGAACAAGTGTTACTGTTTTCTGCACAAAAGCGATTCTGCGAAGCAATGTGAACACTTCTGCTTCCCAGGCACAGAGAAGGTGCTAGCAGGGAATTCTCTGCCTGCCTTTCCCCAGTGCTCTGCAAGCTCTCCAGGACAACATATAATCTGGGGCTCTGTGCTTTCTTTCGTTCTGAACAAGTGTTACTGTTTTCTGCACAAAAGCGATTCTGCGAAGCAATGTGAACACTTCTGCTTCCCAGGCACAGAGAAGGTGCTAGCAGGGAATTCTCTGCCTGCCTTTCCCCAGTGCTCTGCAAGCTCTCCAGGACAACAGCAAATCTGGGGCTCTGTGCTTTCTTTCGTTCTGAACAAGTGTTACTGTTTTCTGCACAAAAGCGATTCTGCGAACCAATGTGAACAGGCACAGAGAAGGTTCTAGCAGGGAATTCTCTGCCTGCCTTTCCCCAGTGCTCTGCAAGCTCTTCAGGACAACATAAAATCTGGGGCTCTGTGCTTTCTTTCGTTCTGAACCAGTCTTACTCTTTTCTGCACAAAAGCGATTCTGCGAAGCAATGTGAACACTTCTGCTTCCCAGGCACAGAGAAGGTGCTAGCAGGGAATTCTCTGCCTGCCTTTCCCCAGTGCTCTGCAAGCTCTCCAGGACAATATAAAATCTGGGGCTCTGTGCTTTCTTTCGTTCTGAACAAGTGTTACTCTTTTCTGCACAAAAGCGATTCTGCGAAGCAATGTGAACACTTCTGCTTCCCAGGCACAGAGAAGGTGCTAGCAGGGAATTCTCTGCCTGCCTTTCCCCAGTGCTCTGCAAGCTCTCCAGGACAACATAAAATCTGGGGCTCTGTGCTTTCTTTCGTTCTGAACAAGTGTTACTGTTTTCTGCACAAAAGCGATTCTGCGAAGCAAGGTGAACACTTCTGCTTCCCAGGCACAGAGAAGGTGCTAGCAGGGAATTCTCTGCCTGCCTTTCCCCAGTGCTCTGCAAGCTCTCCAGGACAACAGCAAATCTGGGGCTCTGTGCTTTCTTTCGTTCTGAACCAGTGTTACTGTTTTCTGCACAAAAGCGATTCTGCGAAGCAATGTGAACAGGCACAGAGAAGGTGCTAGCAGGGAATTCTCTGCCTGCCTTTCCCCAGTGCTCTGCAAGCTCTCCAGGACAACATAAAATCTGGGGCTGTGTGCTTTCTTTCGTTCTGAACCAGTATTACTGTTTTCTGCACAAAAGCGATTCTGCGAAGCAATGTGAACACTTCTGCTTCCCAGTTACAGAGAAGGTGCTAGCAGGGAATTCTCTGCCTGCCTTTCCCCAGTGCTCTGCAAGCTCTTCAGGACAACATAAAATCTGGGGCTCTGTGCTTTCTTTCGTTCTGAACCAGTCTTACTGTTTTCTGCACAAAAGCGATTCTGCGAAGCAATGTGAACACTTCTGCTTCCCAGGCACAGAGAAGGTGCTAGCAGGGAATTCTCTGCCTGCCTTTCCCCAGTGCTCTGCAAGCTCTCCAGGACAACAGCAAATCTGGGGCTCTGTGCTTTCTTTCGTTCTGAACAAGTGTTACTGTTTTCTGCACAAAAGCGATTCTGCGAAGCAATGTGAACACTTCTGCTTCCCAGGCACAGAGAAGGTGCTAGCAGGGAATTCTCTGCCTGCCTTTCCCCAGTGCTCTGCAAGCTCTCCAGGACAACAGCAAATCTGGGGCTCTGTGCTTTCTTTCGTTCTGAACAAGTGTTACTGTTTTCTGCACAAAAGCGATTCTGCGAAGCAAGGTGAACACTTCTGCTTCCCAGGCACAGAGAAGGTGCTAGCAGGGAATTCTCTGCCTGCCTTTCCCCAGTGCTCTGCAAGCTCTCCAGGACAACAGCAAATCTGGGGCTCTGTGCTTTCTTTCGTTCTGAACAAGTGTTACTGTTTTCTGCACAAAAGCGATTCTGCGAAGCAATGTGAACACTTCTGCTTCCCAGGCACAGAGAAGGTGCTAGCAGGGAATTCTCTGCCTGCCTTTCCCCAGTGCTCTGCAAGCTCTCCAGGACAACATAAAATCTGGGGCTCTGTGCTTTCTTTCGTTCTGAACCAGTATTACTGTTTTCTGCACAAAAGCGATTCTGCGAAGCAATGTGAACACTTCTGCTTCCCAGTTACAGAGAAGGTGCTAGCAGGGAATTCTCTGCCTGCCTTTCCCCAGTGCTCTGCAAGCTCTTCAGGACAACATAAAATCTGGGGCTCTGTGCTTTCTTTCGTTCTGAACCAGTCTTACTCTTTTCTGCACAAAAGCGATTCTGCGAAGCAATGTGAACACTTCTGCTTCCCAGGCACAGAGAAGGTGCTAGCAGGGAATTCTCTGCCTGCCTTTCCCCAGTGCTCTGCAAGCTCTCCAGGACAATATAAAATCTGGGGCTCTGTGCTTTCTTTCGTTCTGAACAAGTGTTACTGTTTTCTGCACAAAAGCGATTCTGCGAAGCAATGTGAACACTTCTGCTTCCCAGTTACAGAGAAGGTGCTAGCAGGGAATTCTCTGCCTGCCTTTCCCCAGTGCTCTGCAAGCTCTCCAGGACAACATAAAATCTGGGGCTCTGTGCTTTCTTTCGTTCTGAACAAGTGTTACTGTTTTCTGCACAAAAGCGATTCTGCGAAGCAAGGTGAACACTTCTGCTTCCCAGGCACAGAGAAGGTGCTAGCAGGGAATTCTCTGCCTGCCTTTCCCCAGTGCTCTGCAAGCTCTCCAGGACAACAGCAAATCTGGGGCTCTGTGCTTTCTTTCGTTCTGAACCAGTGTTACTGTTTTCTGCACAAAAGCGATTCTGCGAAGCAATGTGAACAGGCACAGAGAAGGTGCTAGCAGGGAATTCTCTGCCTGCCTTTCCCCAGTGCTCTGCAAGCTCTCCAGGACAACATAAAATCTGGGGCTGTGTGCTTTCTTTCGTTCTGAACCAGTATTACTGTTTTCTGCACAAAAGCGATTCTGCGAAGCAATGTGAACACTTCTGCTTCCCAGTTACAGAGAAGGTGCTAGCAGGGAATTCTCTGCCTGCCTTTCCCCAGTGCTCTGCAAGCTCTCCAGGACAACAGCAAATCTGGGGCTCTGTGCTTTCTTTCGTTCTGAACAAGTGTTACTGTTTTCTGCACAAAAGCGATTCTGCGAAGCAATGTGAACACTTCTGCTTCCCAGGCACAGAGAAGGTGCTAGCAGGGAATTCTCTGCCTGCCTTTCCCCAGTGCTCTGCAAGCTCTCCAGGACAACATAAAATCTGGGGCTCTGTGCTTTCTTTCGTTCTGAACAAGTGTTACTGTTTTCTGCACAAAAGCGATTCTGCGAAGCAAGGTGAACACTTCTGCTTCCCAGGCACAGAGAAGGTGCTAGCAGGGAATTCTCTGCCTGCCTTTCCCCAGTGCTCTGCAAGCTCTCCAGGACAACAGCAATTCTGGGGCTCTGTGCTTTCTTTCGTTCTGAACAAGTGTTACTGTTTTCTGCACAAAAGCGATTCTGCGAAGCAATGTGAACACTTCTGCTTCCCAGGCACAGAGAAGGTGCTAGCAGGGAATTCTCTGCCTGCCTTTCCCCAGTGCTCTGCAAGCTCTCCAGGACAACAGCAAATCTGGGGCTCTGTGCTTTCTTTCGTTCTGAACAAGTGTTACTGTTTTCTGCACAAAAGCGATTCTGCGAAGCAATGTGAACACTTCTGCTTCCCAGGCACAGAGAAGGTGCTAGCAGGGAATTCTCTGCCTGCCTTTCCCCAGTGCTCTGCAAGCTCTCCAGGACAATATAAAATCTGGCGCTCTGTGCTTTCTTTCGTTCTGAACAAGTGTTACTGTTTTCTGCAGAAAAGCGATTCTGCGAAGCAATGTGAACACTTCTGCTTCCCAGGCACAGAGAAGGTGCTAGCAGGGAATTCTCTGCCTGCCTTTCCCCAGTGCTCTGCAAGCTCTCCAGGACAACATAAAATCTGGGGCTCTGTGCTTTCTTTCGTTCTGAACAAGTGTTACTGTTTTCTGCACAAAAGCGATTCTGCGAAGCAATGTGAACACTTCTGCTTCCCAGGCACAGAGAAGGTGCTAGCAGGGAATTCTCTGCCTGCCTTTCCCCAGTGCTCTGCAAGCTCTCCAGGACAACAGCAAATCTGGGGCTCTGTGCTTTCTTTCGTTCTGAACCAGTGTTACTGTTTTCTGCACAAAAGCGATTCTGCGAAGCAATGTGAACAGGCACAGAGAAGGTGCTAGCAGGGAATTCTCTGCCTGCCTTTCCCCAGTGCTCTGCAAGCTCTCCAGGACAACAGCAAATCTGGGGCTCTGTGCTTTCTTTCGTTCTGAACCAGTATTACTGTTTTCTGCACAAAAGCGATTCTGCGAAGCAATGTGAACACTTCTGCTTCCCAGTTACAGAGAAGGTGCTAGCAGGGAATTCTCTGCCTGCCTTTCCCCAGTGCTCTGCAAGCTCTTCAGGACAACATAAAATCTGGGGCTCTGTGCTTTCTTTCGTTCTGAACCAGTCTTACTGTTTTCTGCACAAAAGCGATTCTGCGAAGCAATGTGAACACTTCTGCTTCCCAGGCACAGAGAAGGTGCTAGCAGGGAATTCTCTGCCTGCCTTTCCCCAGTGCTCTGCAAGCTCTCCAGGACAATATAAAATCTGGCGCTCTGTGCTTTCTTTCGTTCTGAACAAGTGTTACTGTTTTCTGCACAAAAGCGATTCTGCGAAGCAATGTGAACACTTCTGCTTCCCAGGCACAGAGAAGGTGCTAGCAGGGAATTCTCTGCCTGCCTTTCCCCAGTGCTCTGCAAGCTCTCCAGGACAACATAAAATCTGGGGCTCTGTGCTTTCTTTCGTTCTGAACAAGTGTTACTGTTTTCTGCACAAAAGCGATTCTGCGAAGCAAGGTGAACACTTCTGCTTCCCAGGCACAGAGAAGGTGCTAGCAGGGAATTCTCTGCCTGCCTTTCCCCAGTGCTCTGCAAGCTCTCCAGGAAAACAGCAAATCTGGGGCTCTGTGCTTTCTTTCGTTCTGAACCAGTCTTACTGTTTTCTGCACAAAAGCGATTCTGCGAAGCAATGTGAACAGGCACAGAGAAGGTGCTAGCAGGGAATTCTCTGCCTGCCTTTCCCCAGTGCTCTGCAAGCTCTCCAGGACAACAGCAAATCTGGGGCTCTGTGCTTTCTTTCGTTCTGAACAAGTGTTACTGTTTTCTGCACAAAAGCAATTCTGCGAAGCAATGTGAACACTTCTGCTTCCCAGGCACAGAGAAGGTGCTAGCAGGGAATTCTCTGCCTGCCTTTCCCCAGTGCTCTGCAAGCTCTCCAGGACAACATAAAATCTGGGGCTCTGTGCTTTCTTTCGTTCTGAACCAGTATTACTGTTTTCTGCACAAAAGCGATTCTGCGAAGCAATGTGAACACTTCTGCTTCCCAGGCACAGAGAAGGTGCTAGCAGGGAATTCTCTGCCTGCCTTTCCCCAGTGCTCTGCAAGCTCTCCAGGACAACAGCAAATCTGGCGCTCTGTGCTTTCTTTCGTTCTGAACCAGTGTTACTGTTTTCTGCACAAAAGCGATTCTGCGAAGCAATGTGAACAGGCACAGAGAAGGTGCTAGCAGGGAATTCTCTGCCTGCCTTTCCCCAGTGCTCTGCAAGCTCTCCAGGACAACATAAAATCTGGGGCTCTGTGCTTTCTTTCGTTCTGAACCAGTATTACTGTTTTCTGCACAAAAGCGATTCTGCGAAGCAATGTGAACACTTCTGCTTCCCAGTTACAGAGAAGGTGCTAGCAGGGAATTCTCTGCCTGCCTTTCCCCAGTGCTCTGCAAGCTCTTCAGGACAACAGCAAATCTGGGGCTCTGTGCTTTCTTTCGTTCTGAACAAGTGTTACTGTTTTCTGCACAAAAGCGATTCTGCGAAGCAATGTGAACACTTCTGCTTCCCAGGCACAGAGAAGGTGCTAGCAGGGAATTCTCTGCCTGCCTTTCCCCAGTGCTCTGCAAGCTCTCCAGGACAACAGCAAATCTGGGGCTCTGTGCTTTCTTTCGTTCTGAACAAGTGTTACTGTTTTCTGAACAAAAGCGATTCTGCGAAGCAATGTGAACACTTCTGCTTCCCAGGCACAGAGAAGGTGCTAGCAGGGAATTCTCTGCCTGCCTTTCCCCAGTGCTCTGCAAGCTCTTCAGGACAACATAAAATCTGGGGCTCTGTGCTTTCTTTCGTTCTGAACAAGTGTTACTGTTTTCTGCACAAAAGCGATTCTGCGAAGCAATGTGAACACTTCTGCTTCCCAGGCACAGAGAAGGTGCTAGCAGGGAATTCTCTGCCTGCCTTTCCCCAGTGCTCTGCAAGCTCTCCAGGACAACAGCAAATCTGGGGCTCTGTGCTTTCTTTCATTCTGAACAAGTGTTACTGTTTTCTGCACAAAAGCGATTCTGCGAAGCAATGTGAACAGGCACAGAGAAGGTGCTAGCAGGGAATTCTCTGCCTGCCTTTCCCCAGTGCTCTGCAAGCTCTCCAGGACAACATAAAATCTGGGGCTCTGTGCTTTCTTTCGTTCTGAACCAGTTTTACTGTTTTCTGCACAAAAGCGATTCTGCGAAGCAATGTGAACACTTGTGCTTCCCAGGCACAGAGAAGGTGCTAGCAGGGAATTCTCTGCCTGCCTTTCCCCAGTGCTCTGCAAGCTCTCCAGGACAACAGCAAATCTGGGGCTCTGTGCTTTCTTTCGTTCTGAACAAGTGTTACTGTTTTCTGCACAAAAGCGATTCTGCGAAGCAATGTGAACACTTCTGCTTCCCAGGCACAGAGAAGGTGCTAGCAGGGAATTCTCTGCCTGCCTTTCCCCAGTGCTCTGCAAGCTCTTCAGGACAACATAAAATCTGGGGCTCTGTGCTTTCTTTCGTTCTGAACCAGTCTTACTGTTTTCTGCACAAAAGCGATTCTGCGAAGCAATGTGAACACTTCTGCTTCCCAGGCACAGAGAAGGTGCTAGCAGGGAATTCTCTGCCTGCCTTTCCCCAGTGCTCTGCAAGCTCTCCAGGACAACAGCAAATCTGGGGCTCTGTGCTTTCTTTCGTTCTGAACAAGTGTTACTGTTTTCTGCACAAAAGCGATTCTGCGAAGCAATGTGAACACTTCTGCTTCCCAGGCACAGAGAAGGTGCTAGCAGGGAATTCTCTGCCTGCCTTTCCCCAGTGCTCTGCAAGCTCTCCAGGACAACAGCAATTCTGGGGCTCTGTGCTTTCTTTCGTTCTGAACAAGTGTTACTGTTTTCTGCACAAAAGCGATTCTGCGAAGCAATGTGAACACTTCTGCTTCCCAGGCACAGAGAAGGTGCTAGCAGGGAATTCTCTGCCTGCCTTTCCCCAGTGCTCTGCAAGCTCTCCAGGACAACAGCAAATCTGGGGCTATGTGCTTTCTTTCGTTCTGAACAAGTGTTACTGTTTTCTGCACAAAAGCGATTCTGCGAAGCAAGGTGAACACTTCTGCTTCCCAGGCACAGAGAAGGTGCTAGCAGGGAATTCTCTGCCTGCCTTTCCCCAGTGCTCTGCAAGCTCTCCAGGACAACAGCAATTCTGGGGCTCTGTGCTTTCTTTCGTTCTGAACAAGTGTTACTGTTTTCTGCACAAAAGCGATTCTGCGAAGCAATGTGAACACTTCTGCTTCCCAGTTACAGAGAAGGTGCTAGCAGGGAATTCTCTGCCTGCCTTTCCCCAGTGCTCTGCAAGCTCTCCAGGACAACAGCAAATCTGGGGCTCTGTGCTTTCTTTCGTTCTGAACCAGTGTTACTGTTTTCTGCACAAAAGCGATTCTGCGAAGCAATGTGAACAGGCACAGAGAAGGTGCTAGCAGGGAATTCTCTGCCTGCCTTTCCCCAGTGCTCTGCAAGCTCTCCAGGACAACATAAAATCTGGGGCTCTGTGCTTTCTTTCGTTCTGAACCAGTATTACTGTTTTCTGCACAAAAGCGATTCTGCGAAGCAATGTGAACACTTCTGCTTCCCAGTTACAGAGAAGGTGCTAGCAGGGAATTCTCTGCCTGCCTTTCCCCAGTGCTCTGCAAGCTCTTCAGGACAACATAAAATCTGGGGCTCTGTGCTTTCTTTCGTTCTGAACCAGTCTTACTGTTTTCTGCACAAAAGCGATTCTGCGAAGCAATGTGAACACTTCTGCTTCCCAGGCACAGAGAAGGTGCTAGCAGGGAATTCTCTGCCTGCCTTTCCCCAGTGCTCTGCAAGCTCTCCAGGACAACAGCAAATCTGGGGCTCTGTGCTTTCTTTCGTTCTGAACAAGTGTTACTGTTTTCTGCACAAAAGCGATTCTGCGAAGCAAGGTGAACACTTCTGCTTCCCAGTTACAGAGAAGGTGCTAGCAGGGAATTCTCTGCCTGCCTTTCCCCAGTGCTCTGCAAGCTCTCCAGGACAATATAAAATCTGGCGCTCTGTGCTTTCTTTCGTTCTGAACAAGTGTTACTGTTTTCTGCACAAAAGCGATTCTGCGAAGCAATGTGAACACTTCTGCTTCCCAGGCACAGAGAAGGTGCTAGCAGGGAATTCTCTGCCTGCCTTTCCCCAGTGCTCTGCAAGCTCTCCAGGACAACAGCAAATCTGGGGCTCTGTGCTTTCTTTCGTTCTGAACAAGTGTTACTGTTTTCTGCACAAAAGCGATTCTGCGAAGCAATGTGAACACTTCTGCTTCCCAGGCACAGAGAAGGTGCTAGCAGGGAATTCTCTGCCTGCCTTTCCCCAGTGCTCTGCAAGCTCTCCAGGACAACAGCAAATCTGGGGCTATGTGCTTTCTTTCGTTCTGAACAAGTGTTACTGTTTTCTGCACAAAAGCGATTCTACGAAGCAAGGTGAACACTTCTGCTTCCCAGGCACAGAGAAGGTGCTAGCAGGGAATTCTCTGCCTGCCTTTCCCCAGTGCTCTGCAAGCTCTCCAGGACAACATAAAATCTGGGGCTCTGTGCTTTCTTTCGTTCTGAACAAGTGTTACTGTTTTCTGCACAAAAGAGATTCTGCGAAGTAATGTGAACACGTCTGCTTCCCAGGTACAGAGAAGGTGCTAGCAGGGAATTCTCTGCCTGCCTTTCCCCAGTGCTCTGCAAGCTCTCCAGGACAACATAAAATCTGGGGCTCTGTGCTTTCTTTCGTTCTGAACAAGTGTTACTGTTTTCTGCACAAAAGCGATTCTGCGAAGCAAGGTGAACACTTCTGCTTCCCAGGCACAGAGAAGGTGCTAGCAGGGAATTCTCTGCCTGCCTTTCCCCAGTGCTCTGCAAGCTCTCCAGGACAACAGCAATTCTGGGGCTCTGTGCTTTCTTTCGTTCTGAACAAGTGTTACTGTTTTCTGCACAAAAGCGATTCTGCGAAGCAATGTGAACACTTCTGCTTCCCAGGCACAGAGAAGGTGCTAGCAGGGAATTCTCTGCCTGCCTTTCCCCAGTGCTCTGCAAGCTCTCCAGGACAACATATAATCTGGGGCTCTGTGCTTTCTTTCGTTCTGAACAAGTGTTACTGTTTTCTGCACAAAAGCGATTCTGCGAAGCAATGTGAACACTTCTGCTTCCCAGGCACAGAGAAGGTGCTAGCAGGGAATTCTCTGCCTGCCTTTCCCCAGTGCTCTGCAAGCTCTCCAGGACAATATAAAATCTGGCGCTCTGTGCTTTCTTTCGTTCTGAACAAGTGTTACTGTTTTCTGCAGAAAAGCGATTCTGCGAAGCAATGTGAACACTTCTGCTTCCCAGGCACAGAGAAGGTGCTAGCAGGGAATTCTCTGCCTGCCTTTCCCCAGTGCTCTGCAAGCTCTCCAGGACAACATAAAATCTGGGGCTCTGTGCTTTCTTTCGTTCTGAACAAGTGTTACTGTTTTCTGCACAAAAGCGATTCTGCGAAGCAATGTGAACACTTCTGCTTCCCAGGCACAGAGAAGGTGCTAGCAGGGAATTCTCTGCCTGCCTTTCCCCAGTGCTCTGCAAGCTCTCCAGGACAACAGCAAATCTGGGGCTCTGTGCTTTCTTTCGTTCTGAACCAGTGTTACTGTTTTCTGCACAAAAGCGATTCTGCGAAGCAATGTGAACAGGCACAGAGAAGGTGCTAGCAGGGAATTCTCTGCCTGCCTTTCCCCAGTGCTCTGCAAGCTCTCCAGGACAACAGCAAATCTGGGGCTCTGTGCTTTCTTTCGTTCTGAACCAGTATTACTGTTTTCTGCACAAAAGCGATTCTGCGAAGCAATGTGAACACTTCTGCTTCCCAGTTACAGAGAAGGTGCTAGCAGGGAATTCTCTGCCTGCCTTTCCCCAGTGCTCTGCAAGCTCTTCAGGACAACATAAAATCTGGGGCTCTGTGCTTTCTTTCGTTCTGAACCAGTCTTACTGTTTTCTGCACAAAAGCGATTCTGCGAAGCAATGTGAACACTTCTGCTTCCCAGGCACAGAGAAGGTGCTAGCAGGGAATTCTCTGCCTGCCTTTCCCCAGTGCTCTGCAAGCTCTCCAGGACAATATAAAATCTGGCGCTCTGTGCTTTCTTTCGTTCTGAACAAGTGTTACTGTTTTCTGCACAAAAGCGATTCTGCGAAGCAATGTGAACACTTCTGCTTCCCAGGCACAGAGAAGGTGCTAGCAGGGAATTCTCTGCCTGCCTTTCCCCAGTGCTCTGCAAGCTCTCCAGGACAACATAAAATCTGGGGCTCTGTGCTTTCTTTCGTTCTGAACAAGTGTTACTGTTTTCTGCACAAAAGCGATTCTGCGAAGCAAGGTGAACACTTCTGCTTCCCAGGCACAGAGAAGGTGCTAGCAGGGAATTCTCTGCCTGCCTTTCCCCAGTGCTCTGCAAGCTCTCCAGGAAAACAGCAAATCTGGGGCTCTGTGCTTTCTTTCGTTCTGAACCAGTCTTACTGTTTTCTGCACAAAAGCGATTCTGCGAAGCAATGTGAACAGGCACAGAGAAGGTGCTAGCAGGGAATTCTCTGCCTGCCTTTCCCCAGTGCTCTGCAAGCTCTCCAGGACAACAGCAAATCTGGGGCTCTGTGCTTTCTTTCGTTCTGAACAAGTGTTACTGTTTTCTGCACAAAAGCAATTCTGCGAAGCAATGTGAACACTTCTGCTTCCCAGGCACAGAGAAGGTGCTAGCAGGGAATTCTCTGCCTGCCTTTCCCCAGTGCTCTGCAAGCTCTCCAGGACAACATAAAATCTGGGGCTCTGTGCTTTCTTTCGTTCTGAACCAGTATTACTGTTTTCTGCACAAAAGCGATTCTGCGAAGCAATGTGAACACTTCTGCTTCCCAGGCACAGAGAAGGTGCTAGCAGGGAATTCTCTGCCTGCCTTTCCCCAGTGCTCTGCAAGCTCTCCAGGACAACAGCAAATCTGGCGCTCTGTGCTTTCTTTCGTTCTGAACCAGTGTTACTGTTTTCTGCACAAAAGCGATTCTGCGAAGCAATGTGAACAGGCACAGAGAAGGTGCTAGCAGGGAATTCTCTGCCTGCCTTTCCCCAGTGCTCTGCAAGCTCTCCAGGACAACATAAAATCTGGGGCTCTGTGCTTTCTTTCGTTCTGAACCAGTATTACTGTTTTCTGCACAAAAGCGATTCTGCGAAGCAATGTGAACACTTCTGCTTCCCAGTTACAGAGAAGGTGCTAGCAGGGAATTCTCTGCCTGCCTTTCCCCAGTGCTCTGCAAGCTCTTCAGGACAACAGCAAATCTGGGGCTCTGTGCTTTCTTTCGTTCTGAACAAGTGTTACTGTTTTCTGCACAAAAGCGATTCTGCGAAGCAATGTGAACACTTGTGCTTCCCAGGCACAGAGAAGGTGCTAGCAGGGAATTCTCTGCCTGCCTTTCCCCAGTGCTCTGCAAGCTCTCCAGGACAACATAAAATCTGGGGCTCTGTGCTTTCTTTCGTTCTGAACAAGTGTTACTGTTTTCTGAACAAAAGCGATTCTGCGAAGCAATGTGAACACTTCTGCTTCCCAGGCACAGAGAAGGTGCTAGCAGGGAATTCTCTGCCTGCCTTTCCCCAGTGCTCTGCAAGCTCTTCAGGACAACATAAAATCTGGGGCTCTGTGCTTTCTTTCGTTCTGAACAAGTGTTACTGTTTTCTGCACAAAAGCGATTCTGCGAAGCAATGTGAACACTTCTGCTTCCCAGGCACAGAGAAGGTGCTAGCAGGGAATTCTCTGCCTGCCTTTCCCCAGTGCTCTGCAAGCTCTCCAGGACAACAGCAAATCTGGGGCTCTGAGCTTTCTTTCATTCTGAACAAGTGTTACTGTTTTCTGCACAAAAGCGATTCTGCGAAGCAATGTGAACAGGCACAGAGAAGGTGCTAGCAGGGAATTCTCTGCCTGCCTTTCCCCAGTGCTCTGCAAGCTCTCCAGGACAACATAAAATCTGGGGCTCTGTGCTTTCTTTCGTTCTGAACCAGTTTTACTGTTTTCTGCACAAAAGCGATTCTGCGAAGCAATGTGAACACTTGTGCTTCCCAGGCACAGAGAAGGTGCTAGCAGGGAATTCTCTGCCTGCCTTTCCCCAGTGCTCTGCAAGCTCTCCAGGACAACAGCAAATCTGGGGCTCTGTGCTTTCTTTCGTTCTGAACAAGTGTTACTGTTTTCTGCACAAAAGCGATTCTGCGAAGCAATGTGAACACTTCTGCTTCCCAGGCACAGAGAAGGTGCTAGCAGGGAATTCTCTGCCTGCCTTTCCCCAGTGCTCTGCAAGCTCTTCAGGACAACATAAAATCTGGGGCTCTGTGCTTTCTTTCGTTCTGAACCAGTCTTACTGTTTTCTGCACAAAAGCGATTCTGCGAAGCAATGTGAACACTTCTGCTTCCCAGGCACAGAGAAGGTGCTAGCAGGGAATTCTCTGCCTGCCTTTCCCCAGTGCTCTGCAAGCTCTCCAGGACAACAGCAAATCTGGGGCTCTGTGCTTTCTTTCGTTCTGAACAAGTGTTACTGTTTTCTGCACAAAAGCGATTCTGCGAAGCAATGTGAACACTTCTGCTTCCCAGGCACAGAGAAGGTGCTAGCAGGGAATTCTCTGCCTGCCTTTCCCCAGTGCTCTGCAAGCTCTCCAGGACAACAGCAATTCTGGGGCTCTGTGCTTTCTTTCGTTCTGAACAAGTGTTACTGTTTTCTGCACAAAAGCGATTCTGCGAAGCAATGTGAACACTTCTGCTTCCCAGGCACAGAGAAGGTGCTAGCAGGGAATTCTCTGCCTGCCTTTCCCCAGTGCTCTGCAAGCTCTCCAGGACAACAGCAAATCTGGGGCTATGTGCTTTCTTTCGTTCTGAACAAGTGTTACTGTTTTCTGCACAAAAGCGATTCTACGAAGCAAGGTGAACACTTCTGCTTCCCAGGCACAGAGAAGGTGCTAGCAGGGAATTCTCTGCCTGCCTTTCCCCAGTGCTCTGCAAGCTCTCCAGGACAACAGCAATTCTGGGGCTCTGTGCTTTCTTTCGTTCTGAACAAGTGTTACTGTTTTCTGCACAAAAGCGATTCTGCGAAGCAATGTGAACACTTCTGCTTCCCAGTTACAGAGAAGGTGCTAGCAGGGAATTCTCTGCCTGCCTTTCCCCAGTGCTCTGCAAGCTCTCCAGGACAACAGCAAATCTGGGGCTCTGTGCTTTCTTTCGTTCTGAACCAGTGTTACTGTTTTCTGCACAAAAGCGATTCTGCGAAGCAATGTGAACAGGCACAGAGAAGGTGCTAGCAGGGAATTCTCTGCCTGCCTTTCCCCAGTGCTCTGCAAGCTCTCCAGGACAACATAAAATCTGGGGCTCTGTGCTTTCTTTCGTTCTGAACCAGTATTACTGTTTTCTGCACAAAAGCGATTCTGCGAAGCAATGTGAACACTTCTGCTTCCCAGTTACAGAGAAGGTGCTAGCAGGGAATTCTCTGCCTGCCTTTCCCCAGTGCTCTGCAAGCTCTTCAGGACAACATAAAATCTGGGGCTCTGTGCTTTCTTTCGTTCTGAACCAGTCTTACTGTTTTCTGCACAAAAGCGATTCTGCGAAGCAATGTGAACACTTCTGCTTCCCAGGCACAGAGAAGGTGCTAGCAGGGAATTCTCTGCCTGCCTTTCCCCAGTGCTCTGCAAGCTCTCCAGGACAACAGCAAATCTGGGGCTCTGTGCTTTCTTTCGTTCTGAACAAGTGTTACTGTTTTCTGCACAAAAGCGATTCTGCGAAGCAAGGTGAACACTTCTGCTTCCCAGTTACAGAGAAGGTGCTAGCAGGGAATTCTCTGCCTGCCTTTCCCCAGTGCTCTGCAAGCTCTCCAGGACAATATAAAATCTGGCGCTCTGTGCTTTCTTTCGTTCTGAACAAGTGTTACTGTTTTCTGCACAAAAGCGATTCTGCGAAGCAATGTGAACACTTCTGCTTCCCAGGCACAGAGAAGGTGCTAGCAGGGAATTCTCTGCCTGCCTTTCCCCAGTGCTCTGCAAGCTCTCCAGGACAACAGCAAATCTGGGGCTCTGTGCTTTCTTTCGTTCTGAACAAGTGTTACTGTTTTCTGCACAAAAGCGATTCTGCGAAGCAATGTGAACACTTCTGCTTCCCAGGCACAGAGAAGGTGCTAGCAGGGAATTCTCTGCCTGCCTTTCCCCAGTGCTCTGCAAGCTCTCCAGGACAACAGCAAATCTGGGGCTATGTGCTTTCTTTCGTTCTGAACAAGTGTTACTGTTTTCTGCACAAAAGCGATTCTACGAAGCAAGGTGAACACTTCTGCTTCCCAGGCACAGAGAAGGTGCTAGCAGGGAATTCTCTGCCTGCCTTTCCCCAGTGCTCTGCAAGCTCTCCAGGACAACATAAAATCTGGGGCTCTGTGCTTTCTTTCGTTCTGAACAAGTGTTACTGTTTTCTGCACAAAAGAGATTCTGCGAAGTAATGTGAACACGTCTGCTTCCCAGGTACAGAGAAGGTGCTAGCAGGGAATTCTCTGCCTGCCTTTCCCCAGTGCTCTGCAAGCTCTCCAGGTCAACAGCAAATCTGGGGCTCTGTGCTTTCTTTCGTTCTGAACAAGTGTTACTGTTTTCTGCACAAAAGCGATTCTGCGAAGCAAGGTGAACACTTCTGCTTCCCAGGCACAGAGAAGGTGCTAGCAGGGAATTCTCTGCCTGCCTTTCCCCAGTGCTCTGCAAGCTCTCCAGGACAACAGCAATTCTGGGGCTCTGTGCTTTCTTTCGTTCTGAACAAGTGTTACTGTTTTCTGCACAAAAGCGATTCTGCGAAGCAATGTGAACACTTCTGCTTCCCAGGCACAGAGAAGGTGCTAGCAGGGAATTCTCTGCCTGCCTTTCCCCAGTGCTCTGCAAGCTCTCCAGGACAACATATAATCTGGGGCTCTGTGCTTTCTTTCGTTCTGAACAAGTGTTACTGTTTTCTGCACAAAAGCGATTCTGCGAAGCAATGTGAACACTTCTGCTTCCCAGGCACAGAGAAGGTGCTAGCAGGGAATTCTCTGCCTGCCTTTCCCCAGTGCTCTGCAAGCTCTCCAGGACAACAGCAAATCTGGGGCTCTGTGCTTTCTTTCGTTCTGAACTAGTATTACTGTTTTCTGCACAAAAGCGATTCTGCGAACCAATGTGAACAGGCACAGAGAAGGTTCTAGCAGGGAATTCTCTGCCTGCCTTTCCCCAGTGCTCTGCAAGCTCTCCAGGACAACAGCAAATCTGGGGCTCTGTGCTTTCTTTCGTTCTGAACAAGTGTTACTGTTTTCTGCACAAAAGCGATTCTGCGAAGCAATGTGAACACTTCTGCTTCCCAGGCACAGAGAAGGTGCTAGCAGGGAATTCTCTGCCTGCCTTTCCCCAGTGCTCTGCAAGCTCTCCAGGACAACATAAAATCTGGGGCTCTGTGCTTTCTTTCGTTCTGAACCAGTATTACTGTTTTCTGCACAAAAGCGATTCTGCGAAGCAATGTGAACACTTCTGCTTCCCAGTTACAGAGAAGGTGCTAGCAGGGAATTCTCTGCCTGCCTTTCCCCAGTGCTCTGCAAGCTCTTCAGGACAACATAAAATCTGGGGCTCTGTGCTTTCTTTCGTTCTGAACCAGTCTTACTCTTTTCTGCACAAAAGCGATTCTGCGAAGCAATGTGAACACTTCTGCTTCCCAGGCACAGAGAAGGTGCTAGCAGGGAATTCTCTGCCTGCCTTTCCCCAGTGCTCTGCAAGCTCTCCAGGACAATATAAAATCTGGGGCTCTGTGCTTTCTTTCGTTCTGAACAAGTGTTACTGTTTTCTGCACAAAAGCGATTCTGCGAAGCAATGTGAACACTTCTGCTTCCCAGGCACAGAGAAGGTGCTAGCAGGGAATTCTCTGCCTGCCTTTCCCCAGTGCTCTGCAAGCTCTGCAGGACAACATAAAATCTGGGGCTCTGTGCTTTCTTTCGTTCTGAACAAGTGTTACTGTTTTCTGCACAAAAGCGATTCTGCGAAGCAAGGTGAACACTTCTGCTTCCCAGGCACAGAGAAGGTGCTAGCAGGGAATTCTCTGCCTGCCTTTCCCCAGTGCTCTGCAAGCTCTCCAGGACAACAGCAAATCTGGGGCTCTGTGCTTTCTTTCGTTCTGAACAAGTGTTACTGTTTTCTGCACAAAAGCGATTCTGCGAAGCAATGTGAACACTTCTGCTTCCCAGGCACAGAGAAGGTGCTAGCAGGGAATTCTCTGCCTGCCTTTCCCCAGTGCTCTGCAAGCTCTCCAGGACAACAGCAATTCTGGGGCTCTGTGCTTTCTTTCGTTCTGAGCCAGTGTTACTGTTTTCTGCACAAAAGCGATTCTGCGAAGCAATGTGAACACTTCTGCTTCCCAGGCACAGAGAAGGTGCTAGCAGGGAATTCTCTGCCTGCCTTTCCCCAGTGCTCTGCAAGCTCTCCAGGACAACATAAAATCTGGGGCTCTGTGCTTTCTTTCGTTCTGAACAAGTGTTACTGTTTTCTGCACAAAAGCGATTCTGCGAAGCAATGTGAACACTTCTGCTTCCCAGGCACAGAGAAGGTGCTAGCAGGGAATTCTCTGCCTGCCTTTCCCCAGTGCTCTGCAAGCTCTCCAGGACAACATAAAATCTGGGGCTCTGTGCTTTCTTTCGTTCTGAACAAGTGTTACTGTTTTCTGCACAAAAGCGATTCTGCGAAGCAATGTGAACAGGCACAGAGAAGGTGCTAGCAGGGAATTCTCTGCCTGCCTTTCCCCAGTGCTCTGCAAGCTCTCCAGGACAACAGCAATTCTGGGGCTCTGTGCTTTCTTTCGTTCTGAACAAGTGTTACTGTTTTCTGCACAAAAGCGATTCTGCGAAGCAATGTGAACACTTCTGCTTCCCAGGCACAGAGAAGGTGCTAGCAGGGAATTCTCTGCCTGCCTTTCCCCAGTGCTCTGCAAGCTCTCCAGGACAACATAAAATCTGGGGCTCTGTGCTTTCTTTCGTTCTGAACAAGTGTTACTGTTTTCTGCACAAAAGCGATTCTGCGAAGCAAGGTGAACACTTCTGCTTCCCAGGCACAGAGAAGGTGCTAGCAGGGAATTCTCTGCCTGCCTTTCCCCAGTGCTCTGCAAGCTCTCCAGGACAACAGCAAATCTGGGGCTCTGTGCTTTCTTTCGTTCTGAACCAGTGTTACTGTTTTCTGCACAAAAGCGATTCTGCGAAGCAATGTGAACACTTCTGCTTCCCAGTTACAGAGAAGGTGCTAGCAGGGAATTCTCTGCCTGCCTTTCCCCAGTGCTCTGCAAGCTCTCCAGGTCAACAGCAAATCTGGGGCTCTGTGCTTTCTTTCGTTCTGAACCAGTGTTACTGTTTTCTGCACAAAAGCGATTCTGCGAAGCAATGTGAACACTTCTGCTTCCCAGGCACAGAGAAGGTGCTAGCAGGGAATTCTCTGCCTGCCTTTCCCCAGTGCTCTGCAAGCTCTCCAGGACAACAGCAAATCTGGGGCTCTGTGCTTTCTTTCGTTCTGAACCAGTATTACTGTTTTCTGCACAAAAGCGATTCTGCGAAGCAATGTGAACACTTCTGCTTCCCAGGCACAGAGAAGGTGCTAGCAGGGAATTCTCTGCCTGCCTTTCCCCAGTGCTCTGCAAGCTCTCCAGGACAACAGCAAATCTGGGGCTCTGTGCTTTCTTTCGTTCTGAACAAGTGTTACTGTTTTCTGCACAAAAGCGATTCTGCGAAGCAATGTGAACACTTCTGCTTCCCAGGCACAGAGAAGGTGCTAGCAGGGAATTCTCTGCCTGCCTTTCCCCAGTGCTCTGCAAGCTCTCCAGGACAACAGCAAATCTGGGGCTCTGTGCTTTCTTTCGTTCTGAACCAGTATTACTGTTTTCTGCACAAAAGCGATTCTGCGAAGCAATGTGAACAGGCACAGAGAAGGTGCTAGCAGGGAATTCTCTGCCTGCCTTTCCCCAGTGCTCTGCAAGCTCTCCAGGACAACATAAAATCTGGGGCTCTGTGCTTTCTTTCGTTCTGAACCAGTATTACTGTTTTCTGCACAAAAGCGATTCTGCGAAGCAATGTGAACACTTCTGCTTCCCAGTTACAGAGAAGGTGCTAGCAGGGAATTCTCTGCCTGCCTTTCCCCAGTGCTCTGCAAGCTCTTCAGGACAACATAAAATCTGGGGCTCTGTGCTTTCTTTCGTTCTGAACCAGTCTTACTGTTTTCTGCACAAAAGCGATTCTGCGAAGCAATGTGAACACTTCTGCTTCCCAGGCACAGAGAAGGTGCTAGCAGGGAATTCTCTGCCTGCCTTTCCCCAGTGCTCTGCAAGCTCTCCAGGACAACAGCAAATCTGGGGCTCTGTGCTTTCTTTCGTTCTGAACAAGTGTTACTGTTTTCTGCACAAAAGCGATTCTGCGAAGCAATGTGAACACTTCTGCTTCCCAGGCACAGAGAAGGTGCTAGCAGGGAATTCTCTGCCTGCCTTTCCCCAGTGCTCTGCAAGCTCTCCAGGACAATATAAAATCTGGCGCTCTGTGCTTTCTTTCGTTCTGAACAAGTGTTACTGTTTTCTGAACAAAAGCGATTCTGCGAAGCAATGTGAACACTTCTGCTTCCCAGGCACAGAGAAGGTGCTAGCAGGGAATTCTCTGCCTGCCTTTCCCCAGTGCTCTGCAAGCTCTCCAGGACAACATAAAATCTGGGGCTCTGTGCTTTCTTTCGTTCTGAACAAGTGTTACTGTTTTCTGCACAAAAGCGATTCTGCGAAGCAAGGTGAACACTTCTGCTTCCCAGGCACAGAGAAGGTGCTAGCAGGGAATTCTCTGCCTGCCTTTCCCCAGTGCTCTGCAAGCTCTCCAGGACAATATAAAATCTGGCGCTCTGTGCTTTCTTTCGTTCTGAACAAGTGTTACTGTTTTCTGCACAAAAGCGATTCTGCGAAGCAATGTGAACACTTCTGCTTCCCAGTTACAGAGAAGGTTCTAGCAGGGAATTCTCTGCCTGCCTTTCCCCAGTGCTCTGCAAGCTCTTCAGGACAACATAAAATCTGGGGCTCTGTGCTTTCTTTCGTTCTGAACCAGTGTTACTGTTTTCTGCACAAAAGCGATTCTGCGAAGCAAGGTGAACACTTCTGCTTCCCAGGCACAGAGAAGGTGCTAGCAGGGAATTCTCTGCCTGCCTTTCCCCAGTGCTCTGCAAGCTCTCCAGGACAACAGCAAATCTGGGGCTCTGTGCTTTCTTTCGTTCTGAACCAGTGTTACTGTTTTCTGCACAAAAGCGATTCTGCGAAGCAATGTGAACAGGCACAGAGAAGGTGCTAGCAGGGAATTCTCTGCCTGCCTTTCCCCAGTGCTCTGCAAGCTCTGCAGGACAACATAAAATCTGGGGCTCTGTGCTTTCTTTCGTTCTGAACCAGTATTACTGTTTTCTGCACAAAAGCGATTCTGCGAAGCAATGTGAACACTTCTGCTTCCCAGTTACAGAGAAGGTGCTAGCAGGGAATTCTCTGCCTGCCTTTCCCCAGTGCTCTGCAAGCTCTTCAGGACAACATAAAATCTGGGGCTCTGTGCTTTCTTTCGTTCTGAACCAGTCTTACTGTTTTCTGCACAAAAGCGATTCTGCGAAGCAATGTGAACACTTCTGCTTCCCAGGCACAGAGAAGGTGCTAGCAGGGAATTCTCTGCCTGCCTTTCCCCAGTGCTCTGCAAGCTCTCCAGGACAACAGCAAATCTGGGGCTCTGTGCTTTCTTTCGTTCTGAACCAGTGTTACTGTTTTCTGCACAAAAGCGATTCTGCGAAGCAATGTGAACACTTCTGCTTCCCAGGCACAGAGAAGGTGCTAGCAGGGAATTCTCTGCCTGCCTTTCCCCAGTGCTCTGCAAGCTCTCCAGGACAATATAAAATCTGGCGCTCTGTGCTTTCTTTCGTTCTGAACAAGTGTTACTGTTTTCTGAACAAAAGCGATTCTGCGAAGCAATGTGAACACTTCTGCTTCCCAGGCACAGAGAAGGTGCTAGCAGGGAATTCTCTGCCTGCCTTTCCCCAGTGCTCTGCAAGCTCTCCAGGACAACATAAAATCTGGGGCTCTGTGCTTTCTTTCGTTCTGAACAAGTGTTACTGTTTTCTGCACAAAAGCGATTCTGCGAAGCAAGGTGAACACTTCTGCTTCCCAGGCACAGAGAAGGTGCTAGCAGGGAATTCTCTGCCTGCCTTTCCCCAGTGCTCTGCAAGCTCTCCAGGACAATATAAAATCTGGCGCTCTGTGCTTTCTTTCGTTCTGAACAAGTGTTACTGTTTTCTGCACAAAAGCGATTCTGCGAAGCAATGTGAACACTTCTGCTTCCCAGTTACAGAGAAGGTTCTAGCAGGGAATTCTCTGCCTGCCTTTCCCCAGTGCTCTGCAAGCTCTTCAGGACAACATAAAATCTGGGGCTCTGTGCTTTCTTTCGTTCTGAACCAGTCTTATTGTTTTCTGCACAAAAGCGATTCTGCGAAGCAATGTGAACACTTCTGCTTCCCAGGCACAGAGAAGGTGCTAGCAGGGAATTCTCTGCCTGCCTTTCCCCACTGCTCTGCAAGCTCTCCAGGACAACATAAAATCTGGGGCTCTGTGCTTTCTTTCGTTCTGAACAAGTGTTACTGTTTTCTGCACAAAAGCGATTCTGCGAAGCAATGTGAACACTTCTGCTTCCCAGTTACAGAGAAGGTGCTAGCAGGGAATTCTCTGCCTGCCTTTCCCCAGTGCTCTGCAAGCTCTCCAGGTCAACAGCAAATCTGGGGCTCTGTGCTTTCTTTCGTTCTGAACCAGTGTTACTGTTTTCTGCACAAAAGCGATTCTGCGAAGCAATGTGAACACTTCTGCTTCCCAGGCACAGAGAAGGTGCTAGCAGGGAATTCTCTGCCTGCCTTTCCCCAGTGCTCTGCAAGCTCTCCAGGACAACAGCAAATCTGGGGCTCTGTGCTTTCTTTCGTTCTGAACCAGTATTACTGTTTTCTGCACAAAAGCGATTCTGCGAAGCAATGTGAACACTTCTGCTTCCCAGGCACAGAGAAGGTGCTAGCAGGGAATTCTCTGCCTGCCTTTCCCCAGTGCTCTGCAAGCTCTCCAGGACAACAGCAAATCTGGGGCTCTGTGCTTTCTTTCGTTCTGAACAAGTGTTACTGTTTTCTGCACAAAAGCGATTCTGCGAAGCAATGTGAACACTTCTGCTTCCCAGGCACAGAGAAGGTGCTAGCAGGGAATTCTCTGCCTGCCTTTCCCCAGTGCTCTGCAAGCTCTCCAGGACAACAGCAAATCTGGGGCTCTGTGCTTTCTTTCGTTCTGAACCAGTATTACTGTTTTCTGCACAAAAGCGATTCTGCGAAGCAATGTGAACAGGCACAGAGAAGGTGCTAGCAGGGAATTCTCTGCCTGCCTTTCCCCAGTGCTCTGCAAGCTCTCCAGGACAACATAAAATCTGGGGCTCTGTGCTTTCTTTCGTTCTGAACCAGTATTACTGTTTTCTGCACAAAAGCGATTCTGCGAAGCAATGTGAACACTTCTGCTTCCCAGTTACAGAGAAGGTGCTAGCAGGGAATTCTCTGCCTGCCTTTCCCCAGTGCTCTGCAAGCTCTTCAGGACAACATAAAATCTGGGGCTCTGTGCTTTCTTTCGTTCTGAACCAGTCTTACTGTTTTCTGCACAAAAGCGATTCTGCGAAGCAATGTGAACACTTCTGCTTCCCAGGCACAGAGAAGGTGCTAGCAGGGAATTCTCTGCCTGCCTTTCCCCAGTGCTCTGCAAGCTCTCCAGGACAACAGCAAATCTGGGGCTCTGTGCTTTCTTTCGTTCTGAACAAGTGTTACTGTTTTCTGCACAAAAGCGATTCTGCGAAGCAATGTGAACACTTCTGCTTCCCAGGCACAGAGAAGGTGCTAGCAGGGAATTCTCTGCCTGCCTTTCCCCAGTGCTCTGCAAGCTCTCCAGGACAATATAAAATCTGGCGCTCTGTGCTTTCTTTCGTTCTGAACAAGTGTTACTGTTTTCTGAACAAAAGCGATTCTGCGAAGCAATGTGAACACTTCTGCTTCCCAGGCACAGAGAAGGTGCTAGCAGGGAATTCTCTGCCTGCCTTTCCCCAGTGCTCTGCAAGCTCTCCAGGACAACATAAAATCTGGGGCTCTGTGCTTTCTTTCGTTCTGAACAAGTGTTACTGTTTTCTGCACAAAAGCGATTCTGCGAAGCAAGGTGAACACTTCTGCTTCCCAGGCACAGAGAAGGTGCTAGCAGGGAATTCTCTGCCTGCCTTTCCCCAGTGCTCTGCAAGCTCTCCAGGACAATATAAAATCTGGCGCTCTGTGCTTTCTTTCGTTCTGAACAAGTGTTACTGTTTTCTGCACAAAAGCGATTCTGCGAAGCAATGTGAACACTTCTGCTTCCCAGTTACAGAGAAGGTTCTAGCAGGGAATTCTCTGCCTGCCTTTCCCCAGTGCTCTGCAAGCTCTTCAGGACAACATAAAATCTGGGGCTCTGTGCTTTCTTTCGTTCTGAACCAGTGTTACTGTTTTCTGCACAAAAGCGATTCTGCGAAGCAAGGTGAACACTTCTGCTTCCCAGGCACAGAGAAGGTGCTAGCAGGGAATTCTCTGCCTGCCTTTCCCCAGTGCTCTGCAAGCTCTCCAGGACAACAGCAAATCTGGGGCTCTGTGCTTTCTTTCGTTCTGAACCAGTGTTACTGTTTTCTGCACAAAAGCGATTCTGCGAAGCAATGTGAACAGGCACAGAGAAGGTGCTAGCAGGGAATTCTCTGCCTGCCTTTCCCCAGTGCTCTGCAAGCTCTGCAGGACAACATAAAATCTGGGGCTCTGTGCTTTCTTTCGTTCTGAACCAGTATTACTGTTTTCTGCACAAAAGCGATTCTGCGAAGCAATGTGAACACTTCTGCTTCCCAGTTACAGAGAAGGTGCTAGCAGGGAATTCTCTGCCTGCCTTTCCCCAGTGCTCTGCAAGCTCTTCAGGACAACATAAAATCTGGGGCTCTGTGCTTTCTTTCGTTCTGAACCAGTCTTACTGTTTTCTGCACAAAAGCGATTCTGCGAAGCAATGTGAACACTTCTGCTTCCCAGGCACAGAGAAGGTGCTAGCAGGGAATTCTCTGCCTGCCTTTCCCCAGTGCTCTGCAAGCTCTCCAGGACAACAGCAAATCTGGGGCTCTGTGCTTTCTTTCGTTCTGAACCAGTGTTACTGTTTTCTGCACAAAAGCGATTCTGCGAAGCAATGTGAACACTTCTGCTTCCCAGGCACAGAGAAGGTGCTAGCAGGGAATTCTCTGCCTGCCTTTCCCCAGTGCTCTGCAAGCTCTCCAGGACAATATAAAATCTGGCGCTCTGTGCTTTCTTTCGTTCTGAACAAGTGTTACTGTTTTCTGAACAAAAGCGATTCTGCGAAGCAATGTGAACACTTCTGCTTCCCAGGCACAGAGAAGGTGCTAGCAGGGAATTCTCTGCCTGCCTTTCCCCAGTGCTCTGCAAGCTCTCCAGGACAACATAAAATCTGGGGCTCTGTGCTTTCTTTCGTTCTGAACAAGTGTTACTGTTTTCTGCACAAAAGCGATTCTGCGAAGCAAGGTGAACACTTCTGCTTCCCAGGCACAGAGAAGGTGCTAGCAGGGAATTCTCTGCCTGCCTTTCCCCAGTGCTCTGCAAGCTCTCCAGGACAATATAAAATCTGGCGCTCTGTGCTTTCTTTCGTTCTGAACAAGTGTTACTGTTTTCTGCACAAAAGCGATTCTGCGAAGCAATGTGAACACTTCTGCTTCCCAGTTACAGAGAAGGTTCTAGCAGGGAATTCTCTGCCTGCCTTTCCCCAGTGCTCTGCAAGCTCTTCAGGACAACATAAAATCTGGGGCTCTGTGCTTTCTTTCGTTCTGAACCAGTCTTATTGTTTTCTGCACAAAAGCGATTCTGCGAAGCAATGTGAACACTTCTGCTTCCCAGGCACAGAGAAGGTGCTAGCAGGGAATTCTCTGCCTGCCTTTCCCCACTGCTCTGCAAGCTCTCCAGGACAACATAAAATCTGGGGCTCTGTGCTTTCTTTCGTTCTGAACAAGTGTTACTGTTTTCTGCACAAAAGCGATTCTGCGAAGCAATGTGAACACTTCTGCTTCCCAGGCACAGAGAAGGTGCTAGCAGGGAATTCTCTGCCTGCCTTTCCCCAGTGCTCTGCAAGCTCTCCAGGACAACAGCAAATCTGGGGCTCTGTGCTTTCTTTCGTTCTGAACCAGTGTTACTGTTTTCTGCACAAAAGCGATTCTGCGAAGCAATGTGAACAGGCACAGAGAAGGTGCTAGCAGGGAATTCTCTGCCTGCCTTTCCCCAGTGCTCTGCAAGCTCTTCAGGACAACATAAAATCTGGGGCTCTGTGCTTTCTTTCGTTCTGAACCAGTCTTACTGTTTTCTGCACAAAAGCGATTCTGCGAAGCAATGTGAACACTTCTGCTTCCCAGTTACAGAGAAGGTGCTAGCAGGGAATTCTCTGCCTGCCTTTCCCCAGTGCTCTGCAAGCTCTTCAGGACAACATAAAATCTGGGGCTCTGTGCTTTCTTTCGTTCTGAACCAGTCTTACTGTTTTCTGCACAAAAGCGATTCTGCGAAGCAATGTGAACACTTCTGCTTCCCAGGCACAGAGAAGGTGCTAGCAGGGAATTCTCTGCCTGCCTTTCCCCAGTGCTCTGCAAGCTCTCCAGGACAACAGCAAATCTGGGGCTCTGCGCTTTCTTTCGTTCTGAACAAGTGTTACTGTTTTCTGCACAAAAGCGATTCTGCGAAGCAATGTGAACACTTCTGCTTCCCAGGCACAGAGAAGGTGCTAGCAGGGAATTCTCTGCCTGCCTTTCCCCACTGCTCTGCAAGCTCTCCAGGACAACATAAAATCTGGGGCTCTGTGCTTTCTTTCGTTCTGAACAAGTGTTACTGTTTTCTGCACAAAAGCGATTCTGCGAAGCAATGTGAACACTTCTGCTTCCCAGGCACAGAGAAGGTGCTAGCAGGGAATTCTCTGCCTGCCTTTCCCCAGTGCTCTGCAAGCTCTCCAGGACAACAGCAAATCTGGGGCTCTGTGCTTTCTTTCGTTCTGAACTAGTATTACTGTTTTCTGCACAAAAGCGATTCTGCGAACAAATGTGAACAGGCACAGAGAAGGTTCTAGCAGGGAATTCTCTGCCTGCCTTTCCCCAGTGCTCTGCAAGCTCTCCAGGACAACATAAAATCTGGGGCTCTGTGCTTTCTTTCGTTCTGAACCAGTATTACTGTTTTCTGCACAAAAGCGATTCTGCGAAGCAATGTGAACACTTCTGCTTCCCAGTTACAGAGAAGGTGCTAGCAGGGAATTCTCTGCCTGCCTTTCCCCAGTGCTCTGCAAGCTCTTCAGGACAACATAAAATCTGGGGCTCTGTGCTTTCTTTCGTTCTGAACAAGTGTTACTGTTTTCTGCACAAAAGCGATTCTGCGAAGCAAGGTGAACACTTCTGCTTCCCAGTTACAGAGAAGGTGCTAGCAGGGAATTCTCTGCCTGCCTTTCCCCAGTGCTCTGCAAGCTCTCCAGGACAATATAAAATCTGGCGCTCTGTGCTTTCTTTCGTTCTGAACAAGTGTTACTGTTTTCTGCACAAAAGCGATTCTGCGAAGCAATGTGAACACTTCTGCTTCCCAGGCACAGAGAAGGTGCTAGCAGGGAATTCTCTGCCTGCCTTTCCCCAGTGCTCTGCAAGCTCTCCAGGACAACAGCAAATCTGGGGCTCTGTGCTTTCTTTCGTTCTGAACAAGTGTTACTGTTTTCTGCACAAAAGCGATTCTGCGAAGCAAGGTGAACACTTCTGCTTCCCAGGCACAGAGAAGGTGCTAGCAGGGAATTCTCTGCCTGCCTTTCCCCAGTGCTCTGCAAGCTCTCCAGGACAACAGCAAATCTGGGGCTATGTGCTTTCTTTCGTTCTGAACAAGTGTTACTGTTTTCTGCACAAAAGCGATTCTACGAAGCAAGGTGAACACTTCTGCTTCCCAGGCACAGAGAAGGTGCTAGCAGGGAATTCTCTGCCTGCCTTTCCCCAGTGCTCTGCAAGCTCTCCAGGACAACATAAAATCTGGGGCTCTGTGCTTTCTTTCGTTCTGAACAAGTGTTACTGTTTTCTGCACAAAAGAGATTCTGCGAAGTAATGTGAACACGTCTGCTTCCCAGGTACAGAGAAGGTGCTAGCAGGGAATTCTCTGCCTGCCTTTCCCCAGTGCTCTGCAAGCTCTCCAGGTCAACAGCAAATCTGGGGCTCTGTGCTTTCTTTCGTTCTGAACAAGTGTTACTGTTTTCTGCACAAAAGCGATTCTGCGAAGCAAGGTGAACACTTCTGCTTCCCAGGCACAGAGAAGGTGCTAGCAGGGAATTCTCTGCCTGCCTTTCCCCAGTGCTCTGCAAGCTCTCCAGGACAACAGCAATTCTGGGGCTCTGTGCTTTCTTTCGTTCTGAACAAGTGTTACTGTTTTCTGCACAAAAGCGATTCTGCGAAGCAATGTGAACACTTCTGCTTCCCAGGCACAGAGAAGGTGCTAGCAGGGAATTCTCTGCCTGCCTTTCCCCAGTGCTCTGCAAGCTCTCCAGGACAACATATAATCTGGGGCTCTGTGCTTTCTTTCGTTCTGAACAAGTGTTACTGTTTTCTGCACAAAAGCGATTCTGCGAAGCAATGTGAACACTTCTGCTTCCCAGGCACAGAGAAGGTGCTAGCAGGGAATTCTCTGCCTGCCTTTCCCCAGTGCTCTGCAAGCTCTCCAGGACAACAGCAAATCTGGGGCTCTGTGCTTTCTTTCGTTCTGAACTAGTATTACTGTTTTCTGCACAAAAGCGATTCTGCGAACCAATGTGAACAGGCACAGAGAAGGTTCTAGCAGGGAATTCTCTGCCTGCCTTTCCCCAGTGCTCTGCAAGCTCTCCAGGACAACAGCAAATCTGGGGCTCTGTGCTTTCTTTCGTTCTGAACAAGTGTTACTGTTTTCTGCACAAAAGCGATTCTGCGAAGCAATGTGAACACTTCTGCTTCCCAGGCACAGAGAAGGTGCTAGCAGGGAATTCTCTGCCTGCCTTTCCCCAGTGCTCTGCAAGCTCTCCAGGACAACATAAAATCTGGGGCTCTGTGCTTTCTTTCGTTCTGAACCAGTATTACTGTTTTCTGCACAAAAGCGATTCTGCGAAGCAATGTGAACACTTCTGCTTCCCAGTTACAGAGAAGGTGCTAGCAGGGAATTCTCTGCCTGCCTTTCCCCAGTGCTCTGCAAGCTCTTCAGGACAACATAAAATCTGGGGCTCTGTGCTTTCTTTCGTTCTGAACCAGTCTTACTCTTTTCTGCACAAAAGCGATTCTGCGAAGCAATGTGAACACTTCTGCTTCCCAGGCACAGAGAAGGTGCTAGCAGGGAATTCTCTGCCTGCCTTTCCCCAGTGCTCTGCAAGCTCTCCAGGACAATATAAAATCTGGGGCTCTGTGCTTTCTTTCGTTCTGAACAAGTGTTACTGTTTTCTGCACAAAAGCGATTCTGCGAAGCAAGGTGAACACTTCTGCTTCCCAGGCACAGAGAAGGTGCTAGCAGGGAATTCTCTGCCTGCCTTTCCCCAGTGCTCTGCAAGCTCTCCAGGACAACAGCAAATCTGGGGCTCTGTGCTTTCTTTCGTTCTGAACAAGTGTTACTGTTTTCTGCACAAAAGCGATTCTGCGAAGCAATGTGAACACTTCTGCTTCCCAGGCACAGAGAAGGTGCTAGCAGGGAATTCTCTGCCTGCCTTTCCCCAGTGCTCTGCAAGCTCTCCAGGACAACAGCAATTCTGGGGCTCTGTGCTTTCTTTCGTTCTGAGCCAGTGTTACTGTTTTCTGCACAAAAGCGATTCTGCGAAGCAATGTGAACACTTCTGCTTCCCAGGCACAGAGAAGGTGCTAGCAGGGAATTCTCTGCCTGCCTTTCCCCAGTGCTCTGCAAGCTCTCCAGGACAACATAAAATCTGGGGCTCTGTGCTTTCTTTCGTTCTGAACAAGTGTTACTGTTTTCTGCACAAAAGCGATTCTGCGAAGCAATGTGAACACTTCTGCTTCCCAGGCACAGAGAAGGTGCTAGCAGGGAATTCTCTGCCTGCCTTTCCCCAGTGCTCTGCAAGCTCTCCAGGACAACAGCAAATCTGGGGCTCTGTGCTTTCTTTCGTTCTGAACAAGTGTTACTGTTTTCTGCACAAAAGCGATTCTGCGAAGCAATGTGAACACTTCTGCTTCCCAGGCACAGAGAAGGTGCTAGCAGGGAATTCTCTGCCTGCCTTTCCCCAGTGCTCTGCAAGCTCTCCAGGACAACAGCAAATCTGGGGCTCTGTGCTTTCTTTCGTTCTGAACAAGTGTTACTGTTTTCTGCACAAAAGCGATTCTGCGAAGCAATGTGAACAGGCACAGAGAAGGTGCTAGCAGGGAATTCTCTGCCTGCCTTTCCCCAGTGCTCTGCAAGCTCTCCAGGACAACAGCAATTCTGGGGCTCTGTGCTTTCTTTCGTTCTGAACAAGTGTTACTGTTTTCTGCACAAAAGCGATTCTGCGAAGCAATGTGAACACTTCTGCTTCCCAGGCACAGAGAAGGTGCTAGCAGGGAATTCTCTGCCTGCCTTTCCCCAGTGCTCTGCAAGCTCTCCAGGACAACATAAAATCTGGGGCTCTGTGCTTTCTTTCGTTCTGAACAAGTGTTACTGTTTTCTGCACAAAAGCGATTCTGCGAAGCAAGGTGAACACTTCTGCTTCCCAGGCACAGAGAAGGTGCTAGCAGGGAATTCTCTGCCTGCCTTTCCCCAGTGCTCTGCAAGCTCTCCAGGACAACAGCAAATCTGGGGCTCTGTGCTTTCTTTCGTTCTGAACCAGTGTTACTGTTTTCTGCACAAAAGCGATTCTGCAAAGCAATGTGAACACTTCTGCTTCCCAGTTACAGAGAAGGTGCTAGCAGGGAATTCTCTGCCTGCCTTTCCCCAGTGCTCTGCAAGCTCTTCAGGACAACATAAAATCTGGGGCTCTGTGCTTTCTTTCGTTCTGAACAAGTGTTACTGTTTTCTGCACAAAAGCGATTCTGCGAAGCAATGTGAACACTTCTGCTTCCCAGGCACAGAGAAGGTGCTAGCAGGGAATTCTCTGCCTGCCTTTCCCCAGTGCTCTGCAAGCTCTCCAGGACAACAGCAAATCTGGGGCTCTGTGCTTTCTTTCGTTCTGAACCAGTGTTACTGTTTTCTGCACAAAAGCGATTCTGCGAAGCAATGTGAACAGGCACAGAGAAGGTGCTAGCAGGGAATTCTCTGCCTGCCTTTCCCCAGTGCTCTGCAAGCTCTCCAGGATAACATAAAATCTGGGGCTCTGTGCTTTCTTTCGTTCTGAACCAGTATTACTGTTTTCTGCACAAAAGCGATTCTGCGAAGCAATGTGAACACTTCTGCTTCCCAGGCACAGAGAAGGTGCTAGCAGGGAATTCTCTGCCTGCCTTTCCCCAGTGCTCTGCAAGCTCTCCAGGACAACAGCAAATCTGGGGCTCTGTGCTTTCTTTCGTTCTGAACCAGTATTACTGTTTTCTGCACAAAAGCGATTCTGCGAAGCAATGTGAACACTTCTGCTTCCCAGGCACAGAGAAGGTGCTAGCAGGGAATTCTCTGCCTGCCTTTCCCCAGTGCTCTGCAAGCTCTCCAGGACAACAGCAAATCTGGGGCTCTGTGCTTTCTTTCGTTCTGAACAAGTGTTACTGTTTTCTGCACAAAAGCGATTCTGCGAAGCAATGTGAACACTTCTGCTTCCCAGGCACAGAGAAGGTGCTAGCAGGGAATTCTCTGCCTGCCTTTCCCCAGTGCTCTGCAAGCTCTCCAGGACAACAGCAAATCTGGGGCTCTGTGCTTTCTTTCGTTCTGAACCAGTGTTACTGTTTTCTGCACAAAAGCGATTCTGCGAAGCAATGTGAACAGGCACAGAGAAGGTGCTAGCAGGGAATTCTCTGCCTGCCTTTCCCCAGTGCTCTGCAAGCTCTGCAGGACAACATAAAATCTGGGGCTCTGTGCTTTCTTTCGTTCTGAACCAGTATTACTGTTTTCTGCACAAAAGCGATTCTGCGAAGCAATGTGAACACTTCTGCTTCCCAGTTACAGAGAAGGTGCTAGCAGGGAATTCTCTGCCTGCCTTTCCCCAGTGCTCTGCAAGCTCTTCAGGACAACATAAAATCTGGCGCTCTGTGCTTTCTTTCGTTCTGAACAAGTGTTACTGTTTTCTGCACAAAAGCGATTCTGCGAAGCAATGTGAACACTTCTGCTTCCCAGGCACAGAGAAGGTGCTAGCAGGGAATTCTCTGCCTGCCTTTCCCCAGTGCTCTGCAAGCTCTCCAGGACAACAGCAATTCTGGGGCTCTGTGCTTTCTTTCGTTCTGAACAAGTGTTACTGTTTTCTGCACAAAAGCGATTCTGCGAAGCAATGTGAACACTTCTGCTTCCCAGGCACAGAGAAGGTGCTAGCAGGGAATTCTCTGCCTGCCTTTCCCCAGTGCTCTGCAAGCTCTCCAGGACAACATATAATCTGGGGCTCTGTGCTTTCTTTCGTTCTGAACAAGTGTTACTGTTTTCTGCACAAAAGCGATTCTGCGAAGCAATGTGAACACTTCTGCTTCCCAGGCACAGAGAAGGTGCTAGCAGGGAATTCTCTGCCTGCCTTTCCCCAGTGCTCTGCAAGCTCTCCAGGACAACAGCAAATCTGGGGCTCTGTGCTTTCTTTCGTTCTGAACTAGTATTACTGTTTTCTGCACAAAAGCGATTCTGCGAACCAATGTGAACAGGCACAGAGAAGGTTCTAGCAGGGAATTCTCTGCCTGCCTTTCCCCAGTGCTCTGCAAGCTCTCCAGGACAACAGCAAATCTGGGGCTCTGTGCTTTCTTTCGTTCTGAACAAGTGTTACTGTTTTCTGCACAAAAGCGATTCTGCGAAGCAATGTGAACACTTCTGCTTCCCAGGCACAGAGAAGGTGCTAGCAGGGAATTCTCTGCCTGCCTTTCCCCAGTGCTCTGCAAGCTCTCCAGGACAACATAAAATCTGGGGCTCTGTGCTTTCTTTCGTTCTGAACCAGTATTACTGTTTTCTGCACAAAAGCGATTCTGCGAAGCAATGTGAACACTTCTGCTTCCCAGTTACAGAGAAGGTGCTAGCAGGGAATTCTCTGCCTGCCTTTCCCCAGTGCTCTGCAAGCTCTTCAGGACAACATAAAATCTGGGGCTCTGTGCTTTCTTTCGTTCTGAACCAGTCTTACTCTTTTCTGCACAAAAGCGATTCTGCGAAGCAATGTGAACACTTCTGCTTCCCAGGCACAGAGAAGGTGCTAGCAGGGAATTCTCTGCCTGCCTTTCCCCAGTGCTCTGCAAGCTCTCCAGGACAATATAAAATCTGGGGCTCTGTGCTTTCTTTCGTTCTGAACAAGTGTTACTGTTTTCTGCACAAAAGCGATTCTGCGAAGCAATGTGAACACTTCTGCTTCCCAGGCACAGAGAAGGTGCTAGCAGGGAATTCTCTGCCTGCCTTTCCCCAGTGCTCTGCAAGCTCTCCAGGACAACATAAAATCTGGGGCTCTGTGCTTTCTTTCGTTCTGAACAAGTGTTACTGTTTTCTGCACAAAAGCGATTCTGCGAAGCAAGGTGAACACTTCTGCTTCCCAGGCACAGAGAAGGTGCTAGCAGGGAATTCTCTGCCTGCCTTTCCCCAGTGCTCTGCAAGCTCTCCAGGACAACAGCAAATCTGGGGCTCTGTGCTTTCTTTCGTTCTGAACAAGTGTTACTGTTTTCTGCACAAAAGCGATTCTGCGAAGCAATGTGAACACTTCTGCTTCCCAGGCACAGAGAAGGTGCTAGCAGGGAATTCTCTGCCTGCCTTTCCCCAGTGCTCTGCAAGCTCTCCAGGACAACAGCAATTCTGGGGCTCTGTGCTTTCTTTCGTTCTGAGCCAGTGTTACTGTTTTCTGCACAAAAGCGATTCTGCGAAGCAATGTGAACACTTCTGCTTCCCAGGCACAGAGAAGGTGCTAGCAGGGAATTCTCTGCCTGCCTTTCCCCAGTGCTCTGCAAGCTCTCCAGGACAACATAAAATCTGGGGCTCTGTGCTTTCTTTCGTTCTGAACAAGTGTTACTGTTTTCTGCACAAAAGCGATTCTGCGAAGCAATGTGAACACTTCTGCTTCCCAGGCACAGAGAAGGTGCTAGCAGGGAATTCTCTGCCTGCCTTTCCCCAGTGCTCTGCAAGCTCTCCAGGACAACATAAAATCTGGGGCTCTGTGCTTTCTTTCGTTCTGAACAAGTGTTACTGTTTTCTGCACAAAAGCGATTCTGCGAAGCAATGTGAACAGGCACAGAGAAGGTGCTAGCAGGGAATTCTCTGCCTGCCTTTCCCCAGTGCTCTGCAAGCTCTCCAGGACAACAGCAATTCTGGGGCTCTGTGCTTTCTTTCGTTCTGAACAAGTGTTACTGTTTTCTGCACAAAAGCGATTCTGCGAAGCAATGTGAACACTTCTGCTTCCCAGGCACAGAGAAGGTGCTAGCAGGGAATTCTCTGCCTGCCTTTCCCCAGTGCTCTGCAAGCTCTCCAGGACAACATAAAATCTGGGGCTCTGTGCTTTCTTTCGTTCTGAACAAGTGTTACTGTTTTCTGCACAAAAGCGATTCTGCGAAGCAAGGTGAACACTTCTGCTTCCCAGGCACAGAGAAGGTGCTAGCAGGGAATTCTCTGCCTGCCTTTCCCCAGTGCTCTGCAAGCTCTCCAGGACAACAGCAAATCTGGGGCTCTGTGCTTTCTTTCGTTCTGAACCAGTGTTACTGTTTTCTGCACAAAAGCGATTCTGCGAAGCAATGTGAACACTTCTGCTTCCCAGTTACAGAGAAGGTGCTAGCAGGGAATTCTCTGCCTGCCTTTCCCCAGTGCTCTGCAAGCTCTCCAGGTCAACAGCAAATCTGGGGCTCTGTGCTTTCTTTCGTTCTGAACCAGTGTTACTGTTTTCTGCACAAAAGCGATTCTGCGAAGCAATGTGAACACTTCTGCTTCCCAGGCACAGAGAAGGTGCTAGCAGGGAATTCTCTGCCTGCCTTTCCCCAGTGCTCTGCAAGCTCTCCAGGACAACAGCAAATCTGGGGCTCTGTGCTTTCTTTCGTTCTGAACCAGTATTACTGTTTTCTGCACAAAAGCGATTCTGCGAAGCAATGTGAACACTTCTGCTTCCCAGGCACAGAGAAGGTGCTAGCAGGGAATTCTCTGCCTGCCTTTCCCCAGTGCTCTGCAAGCTCTCCAGGACAACAGCAAATCTGGGGCTCTGTGCTTTCTTTCGTTCTGAACAAGTGTTACTGTTTTCTGCACAAAAGCGATTCTGCGAAGCAATGTGAACACTTCTGCTTCCCAGGCACAGAGAAGGTGCTAGCAGGGAATTCTCTGCCTGCCTTTCCCCAGTGCTCTGCAAGCTCTCCAGGACAACAGCAAATCTGGGGCTCTGTGCTTTCTTTCGTTCTGAACCAGTATTACTGTTTTCTGCACAAAAGCGATTCTGCGAAGCAATGTGAACAGGCACAGAGAAGGTGCTAGCAGGGAATTCTCTGCCTGCCTTTCCCCAGTGCTCTGCAAGCTCTCCAGGACAACATAAAATCTGGGGCTCTGTGCTTTCTTTCGTTCTGAACCAGTATTACTGTTTTCTGCACAAAAGCGATTCTGCGAAGCAATGTGAACACTTCTGCTTCCCAGTTACAGAGAAGGTGCTAGCAGGGAATTCTCTGCCTGCCTTTCCCCAGTGCTCTGCAAGCTCTTCAGGACAACATAAAATCTGGGGCTCTGTGCTTTCTTTCGTTCTGAACCAGTCTTACTGTTTTCTGCACAAAAGCGATTCTGCGAAGCAATGTGAACACTTCTGCTTCCCAGGCACAGAGAAGGTGCTAGCAGGGAATTCTCTGCCTGCCTTTCCCCAGTGCTCTGCAAGCTCTCCAGGACAACAGCAAATCTGGGGCTCTGTGCTTTCTTTCGTTCTGAACAAGTGTTACTGTTTTCTGCACAAAAGCGATTCTGCGAAGCAATGTGAACACTTCTGCTTCCCAGGCACAGAGAAGGTGCTAGCAGGGAATTCTCTGCCTGCCTTTCCCCAGTGCTCTGCAAGCTCTCCAGGACAATATAAAATCTGGCGCTCTGTGCTTTCTTTCGTTCTGAACAAGTGTTACTGTTTTCTGAACAAAAGCGATTCTGCGAAGCAATGTGAACACTTCTGCTTCCCAGGCACAGAGAAGGTGCTAGCAGGGAATTCTCTGCCTGCCTTTCCCCAGTGCTCTGCAAGCTCTCCAGGACAACAGCAATTCTGGGGCTCTGTGCTTTCTTTCGTTCTGAACAAGTGTTACTGTTTTCTGCACAAAAGCGATTCTGCGAAGCAAGGTGAACACTTCTGCTTCCCAGGCACAGAGAAGGTGCTAGCAGGGAATTCTCTGCCTGCCTTTCCCCAGTGCTCTGCAAGCTCTCCAGGACAATATAAAATCTGGCGCTCTGTGCTTTCTTTCGTTCTGAACAAGTGTTACTGTTTTCTGCACAAAAGCGATTCTGCGAAGCAATGTGAACACTTCTGCTTCCCAGTTACAGAGAAGGTTCTAGCAGGGAATTCTCTGCCTGCCTTTCCCCAGTGCTCTGCAAGCTCTTCAGGACAACATAAAATCTGGGGCTCTGTGCTTTCTTTCGTTCTGAACCAGTGTTACTGTTTTCTGCACAAAAGCGATTCTGCGAAGCAAGGTGAACACTTCTGCTTCCCAGGCACAGAGAAGGTGCTAGCAGGGAATTCTCTGCCTGCCTTTCCCCAGTGCTCTGCAAGCTCTCCAGGACAACAGCAAATCTGGGGCTCTGTGCTTTCTTTCGTTCTGAACCAGTGTTACTGTTTTCTGCACAAAAGCGATTCTGCGAAGCAATGTGAACAGGCACAGAGAAGGTGCTAGCAGGGAATTCTCTGCCTGCCTTTCCCCAGTGCTCTGCAAGCTCTGCAGGACAACATAAAATCTGGGGCTCTGTGCTTTCTTTCGTTCTGAACCAGTATTACTGTTTTCTGCACAAAAGCGATTCTGCGAAGCAATGTGAACACTTCTGCTTCCCAGTTACAGAGAAGGTGCTAGCAGGGAATTCTCTGCCTGCCTTTCCCCAGTGCTCTGCAAGCTCTTCAGGACAACATAAAATCTGGGGCTCTGTGCTTTCTTTCGTTCTGAACCAGTCTTACTGTTTTCTGCACAAAAGCGATTCTGCGAAGCAATGTGAACACTTCTGCTTCCCAGGCACAGAGAAGGTGCTAGCAGGGAATTCTCTGCCTGCCTTTCCCCAGTGCTCTGCAAGCTCTCCAGGACAACAGCAAATCTGGGGCTCTGTGCTTTCTTTCGTTCTGAACCAGTGTTACTGTTTTCTGCACAAAAGCGATTCTGCGAAGCAATGTGAACACTTCTGCTTCCCAGGCACAGAGAAGGTGCTAGCAGGGAATTCTCTGCCTGCCTTTCCCCAGTGCTCTGCAAGCTCTCCAGGACAATATAAAATCTGGCGCTCTGTGCTTTCTTTCGTTCTGAACAAGTGTTACTGTTTTCTGAACAAAAGCGATTCTGCGAAGCAATGTGAACACTTCTGCTTCCCAGGCACAGAGAAGGTGCTAGCAGGGAATTCTCTGCCTGCCTTTCCCCAGTGCTCTGCAAGCTCTCCAGGACAACATAAAATCTGGGGCTCTGTGCTTTCTTTCGTTCTGAACAAGTGTTACTGTTTTCTGCACAAAAGCGATTCTGCGAAGCAAGGTGAACACTTCTGCTTCCCAGGCACAGAGAAGGTGCTAGCAGGGAATTCTCTGCCTGCCTTTCCCCAGTGCTCTGCAAGCTCTCCAGGACAATATAAAATCTGGCGCTCTGTGCTTTCTTTCGTTCTGAACAAGTGTTACTGTTTTCTGCACAAAAGCGATTCTGCGAAGCAATGTGAACACTTCTGCTTCCCAGTTACAGAGAAGGTTCTAGCAGGGAATTCTCTGCCTGCCTTTCCCCAGTGCTCTGCAAGCTCTTCAGGACAACATAAAATCTGGGGCTCTGTGCTTTCTTTCGTTCTGAACCAGTCTTATTGTTTTCTGCACAAAAGCGATTCTGCGAAGCAATGTGAACACTTCTGCTTCCCAGGCACAGAGAAGGTGCTAGCAGGGAATTCTCTGCCTGCCTTTCCCCAGTGCTCTGCAAGCTCTCCAGGACAACAGCAAATCTGGCGCTCTGTGCTTTCTTTCGTTCTGAACAAGTGTTACTGTTTTCTGCACAAAAGCGATTCTGCGAAGCAAGGTGAACACTTCTGCTTCCCAGGCACAGAGAAGGTGCTAGCAGGGAATTCTCTGCCTGCCTTTCCCCAGTGCTCTGCAAGCTCTCCAGGACAACAGCAAATCTGGGGCTCTGTGCTTTCTTTCGTTCTGAACCAGTATTACTGTTTTCTGCACAAAAGCGATTCTGCGAAGCAATGTGAACACTTCTGCTTCCCAGGCACAGAGAAGGTGCTAGCAGGGAATTCTCTGCCTGCCTTTCCCCACTGCTCTGCAAGCTCTCCAGGACAACATAAAATCTGGGGCTCTGTGCTTTCTTTCGTTCTGAACAAGTGTTACTGTTTTCTGCACAAAAGCGATTCTGCGAAGCAATGTGAACACTTCTGCTTCCCAGGCACAGAGAAGGTGCTAGCAGGGAATTCTCTGCCTGCCTTTCCCCAGTGCTCTGCAAGCTCTCCAGGACAACAGCAAATCTGGGGCTCTGTGCTTTCTTTCGTTCTGAACCAGTGTTACTGTTTTCTGCACAAAAGCGATTCTGCGAAGCAATGTGAACAGGCACAGAGAAGGTGCTAGCAGGGAATTCTCTGCCTGCCTTTCCCCAGTGCTCTGCAAGCTCTTCAGGACAACATAAAATCTGGGGCTCTGTGCTTTCTTTCGTTCTGAACCAGTCTTACTGTTTTCTGCACAAAAGCGATTCTGCGAAGCAATGTGAACACTTCTGCTTCCCAGTTACAGAGAAGGTGCTAGCAGGGAATTCTCTGCCTGCCTTTCCCCAGTGCTCTGCAAGCTCTTCAGGACAACATAAAATCTGGGGCTCTGTGCTTTCTTTCGTTCTGAACCAGTCTTACTGTTTTCTGCACAAAAGCGATTCTGCGAAGCAATGTGAACACTTCTGCTTCCCAGGCACAGAGAAGGTGCTAGCAGGGAATTCTCTGCCTGCCTTTCCCCAGTGCTCTGCAAGCTCTCCAGGACAACAGCAAATCTGGGGCTCTGCGCTTTCTTTCGTTCTGAACAAGTGTTACTGTTTTCTGCACAAAAGCGATTCTGCGAAGCAATGTGAACACTTCTGCTTCCCAGGCACAGAGAAGGTGCTAGCAGGGAATTCTCTGCCTGCCTTTCCCCACTGCTCTGCAAGCTCTCCAGGACAACATAAAATCTGGGGCTCTGTGCTTTCTTTCGTTCTGAACAAGTGTTACTGTTTTCTGCACAAAAGCGATTCTGCGAAGCAATGTGAACACTTCTGCTTCCCAGGCACAGAGAAGGTGCTAGCAGGGAATTCTCTGCCTGCCTTTCCCCAGTGCTCTGCAAGCTCTCCAGGACAACAGCAAATCTGGGGCTCTGTGCTTTCTTTCGTTCTGAACTAGTATTACTGTTTTCTGCACAAAAGCGATTCTGCGAACAAATGTGAACAGGCACAGAGAAGGTTCTAGCAGGGAATTCTCTGCCTGCCTTTCCCCAGTGCTCTGCAAGCTCTCCAGGACAACATAAAATCTGGGGCTCTGTGCTTTCTTTCGTTCTGAACCAGTATTACTGTTTTCTGCACAAAAGCGATTCTGCGAAGCAATGTGAACACTTCTGCTTCCCAGTTACAGAGAAGGTGCTAGCAGGGAATTCTCTGCCTGCCTTTCCCCAGTGCTCTGCAAGCTCTTCAGGACAACATAAAATCTGGGGCTCTGTGCTTTCTTTCGTTCTGAACAAGTGTTACTGTTTTCTGCACAAAAGCGATTCTGCGAAGCAAGGTGAACACTTCTGCTTCCCAGTTACAGAGAAGGTGCTAGCAGGGAATTCTCTGCCTGCCTTTCCCCAGTGCTCTGCAAGCTCTCCAGGACAATATAAAATCTGGCGCTCTGTGCTTTCTTTCGTTCTGAACAAGTGTTACTGTTTTCTGCACAAAAGCGATTCTGCGAAGCAATGTGAACACTTCTGCTTCCCAGGCACAGAGAAGGTGCTAGCAGGGAATTCTCTGCCTGCCTTTCCCCAGTGCTCTGCAAGCTCTCCAGGACAACAGCAAATCTGGGGCTCTGTGCTTTCTTTCGTTCTGAACAAGTGTTACTGTTTTCTGCACAAAAGCGATTCTGCGAAGCAAGGTGAACACTTCTGCTTCCCAGGCACAGAGAAGGTGCTAGCAGGGAATTCTCTGCCTGCCTTTCCCCAGTGCTCTGCAAGCTCTCCAGGACAACAGCAAATCTGGGGCTATGTGCTTTCTTTCGTTCTGAACAAGTGTTACTGTTTTCTGCACAAAAGCGATTCTACGAAGCAAGGTGAACACTTCTGCTTCCCAGGCACAGAGAAGGTGCTAGCAGGGAATTCTCTGCCTGCCTTTCCCCAGTGCTCTGCAAGCTCTCCAGGACAACATAAAATCTGGGGCTCTGTGCTTTCTTTCGTTCTGAACAAGTGTTACTGTTTTCTGCACAAAAGAGATTCTGCGAAGTAATGTGAACACGTCTGCTTCCCAGGTACAGAGAAGGTGCTAGCAGGGAATTCTCTGCCTGCCTTTCCCCAGTGCTCTGCAAGCTCTCCAGGTCAACAGCAAATCTGGGGCTCTGTGCTTTCTTTCGTTCTGAACAAGTGTTACTGTTTTCTGCACAAAAGCGATTCTGCGAAGCAAGGTGAACACTTCTGCTTCCCAGGCACAGAGAAGGTGCTAGCAGGGAATTCTCTGCCTGCCTTTCCCCAGTGCTCTGCAAGCTCTCCAGGACAACAGCAATTCTGGGGCTCTGTGCTTTCTTTCGTTCTGAACAAGTGTTACTGTTTTCTGCACAAAAGCGATTCTGCGAAGCAATGTGAACACTTCTGCTTCCCAGGCACAGAGAAGGTGCTAGCAGGGAATTCTCTGCCTGCCTTTCCCCAGTGCTCTGCAAGCTCTCCAGGACAACATATAATCTGGGGCTCTGTGCTTTCTTTCGTTCTGAACAAGTGTTACTGTTTTCTGCACAAAAGCGATTCTGCGAAGCAATGTGAACACTTCTGCTTCCCAGGCACAGAGAAGGTGCTAGCAGGGAATTCTCTGCCTGCCTTTCCCCAGTGCTCTGCAAGCTCTCCAGGACAACAGCAAATCTGGGGCTCTGTGCTTTCTTTCGTTCTGAACTAGTATTACTGTTTTCTGCACAAAAGCGATTCTGCGAACCAATGTGAACAGGCACAGAGAAGGTTCTAGCAGGGAATTCTCTGCCTGCCTTTCCCCAGTGCTCTGCAAGCTCTCCAGGACAACAGCAAATCTGGGGCTCTGTGCTTTCTTTCGTTCTGAACAAGTGTTACTGTTTTCTGCACAAAAGCGATTCTGCGAAGCAATGTGAACACTTCTGCTTCCCAGGCACAGAGAAGGTGCTAGCAGGGAATTCTCTGCCTGCCTTTCCCCAGTGCTCTGCAAGCTCTCCAGGACAACATAAAATCTGGGGCTCTGTGCTTTCTTTCGTTCTGAACCAGTATTACTGTTTTCTGCACAAAAGCGATTCTGCGAAGCAATGTGAACACTTCTGCTTCCCAGTTACAGAGAAGGTGCTAGCAGGGAATTCTCTGCCTGCCTTTCCCCAGTGCTCTGCAAGCTCTTCAGGACAACATAAAATCTGGGGCTCTGTGCTTTCTTTCGTTCTGAACCAGTCTTACTCTTTTCTGCACAAAAGCGATTCTGCGAAGCAATGTGAACACTTCTGCTTCCCAGGCACAGAGAAGGTGCTAGCAGGGAATTCTCTGCCTGCCTTTCCCCAGTGCTCTGCAAGCTCTCCAGGACAATATAAAATCTGGGGCTCTGTGCTTTCTTTCGTTCTGAACAAGTGTTACTGTTTTCTGCACAAAAGCGATTCTGCGAAGCAAGGTGAACACTTCTGCTTCCCAGGCACAGAGAAGGTGCTAGCAGGGAATTCTCTGCCTGCCTTTCCCCAGTGCTCTGCAAGCTCTCCAGGACAACAGCAAATCTGGGGCTCTGTGCTTTCTTTCGTTCTGAACAAGTGTTACTGTTTTCTGCACAAAAGCGATTCTGCGAAGCAATGTGAACACTTCTGCTTCCCAGGCACAGAGAAGGTGCTAGCAGGGAATTCTCTGCCTGCCTTTCCCCAGTGCTCTGCAAGCTCTCCAGGACAACAGCAATTCTGGGGCTCTGTGCTTTCTTTCGTTCTGAGCCAGTGTTACTGTTTTCTGCACAAAAGCGATTCTGCGAAGCAATGTGAACACTTCTGCTTCCCAGGCACAGAGAAGGTGCTAGCAGGGAATTCTCTGCCTGCCTTTCCCCAGTGCTCTGCAAGCTCTCCAGGACAACATAAAATCTGGGGCTCTGTGCTTTCTTTCGTTCTGAACAAGTGTTACTGTTTTCTGCACAAAAGCGATTCTGCGAAGCAATGTGAACACTTCTGCTTCCCAGGCACAGAGAAGGTGCTAGCAGGGAATTCTCTGCCTGCCTTTCCCCAGTGCTCTGCAAGCTCTCCAGGACAACAGCAAATCTGGGGCTCTGTGCTTTCTTTCGTTCTGAACAAGTGTTACTGTTTTCTGCACAAAAGCGATTCTGCGAAGCAATGTGAACACTTCTGCTTCCCAGGCACAGAGAAGGTGCTAGCAGGGAATTCTCTGCCTGCCTTTCCCCAGTGCTCTGCAAGCTCTCCAGGACAACAGCAAATCTGGGGCTCTGTGCTTTCTTTCGTTCTGAACAAGTGTTACTGTTTTCTGCACAAAAGCGATTCTGCGAAGCAATGTGAACAGGCACAGAGAAGGTGCTAGCAGGGAATTCTCTGCCTGCCTTTCCCCAGTGCTCTGCAAGCTCTCCAGGACAACAGCAATTCTGGGGCTCTGTGCTTTCTTTCGTTCTGAACAAGTGTTACTGTTTTCTGCACAAAAGCGATTCTGCGAAGCAATGTGAACACTTCTGCTTCCCAGGCACAGAGAAGGTGCTAGCAGGGAATTCTCTGCCTGCCTTTCCCCAGTGCTCTGCAAGCTCTCCAGGACAACATAAAATCTGGGGCTCTGTGCTTTCTTTCGTTCTGAACAAGTGTTACTGTTTTCTGCACAAAAGCGATTCTGCGAAGCAAGGTGAACACTTCTGCTTCCCAGGCACAGAGAAGGTGCTAGCAGGGAATTCTCTGCCTGCCTTTCCCCAGTGCTCTGCAAGCTCTCCAGGACAACAGCAAATCTGGGGCTCTGTGCTTTCTTTCGTTCTGAACCAGTGTTACTGTTTTCTGCACAAAAGCGATTCTGCAAAGCAATGTGAACACTTCTGCTTCCCAGTTACAGAGAAGGTGCTAGCAGGGAATTCTCTGCCTGCCTTTCCCCAGTGCTCTGCAAGCTCTTCAGGACAACATAAAATCTGGGGCTCTGTGCTTTCTTTCGTTCTGAACAAGTGTTACTGTTTTCTGCACAAAAGCGATTCTGCGAAGCAATGTGAACACTTCTGCTTCCCAGGCACAGAGAAGGTGCTAGCAGGGAATTCTCTGCCTGCCTTTCCCCAGTGCTCTGCAAGCTCTCCAGGACAACAGCAAATCTGGGGCTCTGTGCTTTCTTTCGTTCTGAACCAGTGTTACTGTTTTCTGCACAAAAGCGATTCTGCGAAGCAATGTGAACAGGCACAGAGAAGGTGCTAGCAGGGAATTCTCTGCCTGCCTTTCCCCAGTGCTCTGCAAGCTCTCCAGGATAACATAAAATCTGGGGCTCTGTGCTTTCTTTCGTTCTGAACCAGTATTACTGTTTTCTGCACAAAAGCGATTCTGCGAAGCAATGTGAACACTTCTGCTTCCCAGGCACAGAGAAGGTGCTAGCAGGGAATTCTCTGCCTGCCTTTCCCCAGTGCTCTGCAAGCTCTCCAGGACAACAGCAAATCTGGGGCTCTGTGCTTTCTTTCGTTCTGAACCAGTATTACTGTTTTCTGCACAAAAGCGATTCTGCGAAGCAATGTGAACACTTCTGCTTCCCAGGCACAGAGAAGGTGCTAGCAGGGAATTCTCTGCCTGCCTTTCCCCAGTGCTCTGCAAGCTCTCCAGGACAACAGCAAATCTGGGGCTCTGTGCTTTCTTTCGTTCTGAACAAGTGTTACTGTTTTCTGCACAAAAGCGATTCTGCGAAGCAATGTGAACACTTCTGCTTCCCAGGCACAGAGAAGGTGCTAGCAGGGAATTCTCTGCCTGCCTTTCCCCAGTGCTCTGCAAGCTCTCCAGGACAACAGCAAATCTGGGGCTCTGTGCTTTCTTTCGTTCTGAACCAGTGTTACTGTTTTCTGCACAAAAGCGATTCTGCGAAGCAATGTGAACAGGCACAGAGAAGGTGCTAGCAGGGAATTCTCTGCCTGCCTTTCCCCAGTGCTCTGCAAGCTCTGCAGGACAACATAAAATCTGGGGCTCTGTGCTTTCTTTCGTTCTGAACCAGTATTACTGTTTTCTGCACAAAAGCGATTCTGCGAAGCAATGTGAACACTTCTGCTTCCCAGTTACAGAGAAGGTGCTAGCAGGGAATTCTCTGCCTGCCTTTCCCCAGTGCTCTGCAAGCTCTTCAGGACAACATAAAATCTGGGGCTCTGTGCTTTCTTTCGTTCTGAACCAGTCTTACTGTTTTCTGCACAAAAGCGATTCTGCGAAGCAATGTGAACACTTCTGCTTCCCAGGCACAGAGAAGGTGCTAGCAGGGAATTCTCTGCCTGCCTTTCCCCAGTGCTCTGCAAGCTCTCCAGGACAACAGCAAATCTGGGGCTCTGTGCTTTCTTTCGTTCTGAACAAGTGTTACTGTTTTCTGCACAAAAGCGATTCTGCGAAGCAATGTGAACACTTCTGCTTCCCAGGCACAGAGAAGGTGCTAGCAGGGAATTCTCTGCCTGCCTTTCCCCAGTGCTCTGCAAGCTCTCCAGGACAATATAAAATCTGGCGCTCTGTGCTTTCTTTCGTTCTGAACAAGTGTTACTGTTTTCTGAACAAAAGCGATTCTGCGAAGCAATGTGAACACTTCTGCTTCCCAGGCACAGAGAAGGTGCTAGCAGGGAATTCTCTGCCTGCCTTTCCCCAGTGCTCTGCAAGCTCTCCAGGACAACATAAAATCTGGGGCTCTGTGCTTTCTTTCGTTCTGAACAAGTGTTACTGTTTTCTGCACAAAAGCGATTCTGCGAAGCAAGGTGAACACTTCTGCTTCCCAGGCACAGAGAAGGTGCTAGCAGGGAATTCTCTGCCTGCCTTTCCCCAGTGCTCTGCAAGCTCTCCAGGACAATATAAAATCTGGCGCTCTGTGCTTTCTTTCGTTCTGAACAAGTGTTACTGTTTTCTGCACAAAAGCGATTCTGCGAAGCAATGTGAACACTTCTGCTTCCCAGTTACAGAGAAGGTTCTAGCAGGGAATTCTCTGCCTGCCTTTCCCCAGTGCTCTGCAAGCTCTTCAGGACAACATAAAATCTGGGGCTCTGTGCTTTCTTTCGTTCTGAACCAGTCTTATTGTTTTCTGCACAAAAGCGATTCTGCGAAGCAATGTGAACACTTCTGCTTCCCAGGCACAGAGAAGGTGCTAGCAGGGAATTCTCTGCCTGCCTTTCCCCAGTGCTCTGCAAGCTCTCCAGGACAATATAAAATCTGGCGCTCTGTGCTTTCTTTCGTTCTGAACAAGTGTTACTGTTTTCTGCACAAAAGCGATTCTGCGAAGCAAGGTGAACACTTCTGCTTCCCAGGCACAGAGAAGGTGCTAGCAGGGAATTCTCTGCCTGCCTTTCCCCAGTGCTCTGCAAGCTCTCCAGGACAACAGCAAATCTGGGGCTCTGTGCTTTCTTTCGTTCTGAACCAGTATTACTGTTTTCTGCACAAAAGCGATTCTGCGAAGCAATGTGAACACTTCTGCTTCCCAGGCACAGAGAAGGTGCTAGCAGGGAATTCTCTGCCTGCCTTTCCCCAGTGCTCTGCAAGCTCTCCAGGATAATATAAAATCTGGCGCTCTGTGCTTTCTTTCGTTCTGAACAAGTGTTACTGTTTTCTGCACAAAAGCGATTCTGCGAAGCAATGTGAACACTTCTGCTTCCCAGGCACAGAGAAGGTGCTAGCAGGGAATTCTCTGCCTGCCTTTCCCCACTGCTCTGCAAGCTCTCCAGGACAACATAAAATCTGGGGCTCTGTGCTTTCTTTCGTTCTGAACAAGTGTTACTGTTTTCTGCACAAAAGCGATTCTGCGAAGCAATGTGAACACTTCTGCTTCCCAGGCACAGAGAAGGTGCTAGCAGGGAATTCTCTGCCTGCCTTTCCCCAGTGCTCTGCAAGCTCTCCAGGACAACAGCAATTCTGGGGCTCTGTGCTTTCTTTCGTTCTGAACCAGTGTTACTGTTTTCTGCACAAAAGCGATTCTGCGAAGCAATGTGAACAGGCACAGAGAAGGTGCTAGCAGGGAATTCTCTGCCTGCCTTTCCCCAGTGCTCTGCAAGCTCTCCAGGACAACATAAAATCTGGCGCTCTGTGCTTTCTTTCGTTCTGAACCAGTATTACTGTTTTCTGCACAAAAGCGATTCTGCGAAGCAATGTGAACACTTCTGCTTCCCAGTTACAGAGAAGGTGCTAGCAGGGAATTCTCTGCCTGCCTTTCCCCAGTGCTCTGCAAGCTCTTCAGGACAACATAAAATCTGGGGCTCTGTGCTTTCTTTCGTTCTGAACCAGTCTTACTGTTTTCTGCACAAAAGCGATTCTGCGAAGCAATGTGAACACTTCTGCTTCCCAGTTACAGAGAAGGTGCTAGCAGGGAATTCTCTGCCTGCCTTTCCCCAGTGCTCTGCAAGCTCTTCAGGACAACATAAAATCTGGGGCTCTGTGCTTTCTTTCGTTCTGAACCAGTCTTACTGTTTTCTGCACAAAAGCGATTCTGCGAAGCAATGTGAACACTTCTGCTTCCCAGGCACAGAGAAGGTGCTAGCAGGGAATTCTCTGCCTGCCTTTCCCCAGTGCTCTGCAAGCTCTCCAGGACAACAGCAAATCTGGGGCTCTGCGCTTTCTTTCGTTCTGAACAAGTGTTACTGTTTTCTGCACAAAAGCGATTCTGCGAAGCAATGTGAACACTTCTGCTTCCCAGGCACAGAGAAGGTGCTAGCAGGGAATTCTCTGCCTGCCTTTCCCCACTGCTCTGCAAGCTCTCCAGGACAACATAAAATCTGGGGCTCTGTGCTTTCTTTCGTTCTGAACAAGTGTTACTGTTTTCTGCACAAAAGCGATTCTGCGAAGCAATGTGAACACTTCTGCTTCCCAGGCACAGAGAAGGTGCTAGCAGGGAATTCTCTGCCTGCCTTTCCCCAGTGCTCTGCAAGCTCTCCAGGACAACAGCAAATCTGGGGCTCTGTGCTTTCTTTCGTTCTGAACTAGTATTACTGTTTTCTGCACAAAAGCGATTCTGCGAACAAATGTGAACAGGCACAGAGAAGGTTCTAGCAGGGAATTCTCTGCCTGCCTTTCCCCAGTGCTCTGCAAGCTCTCCAGGACAACAGCAAATCTGGGGCTCTGTGCTTTCTTTCGTTCTGAACAAGTGTTACTGTTTTCTGCACAAAAGCGATTCTGCGAAGCAATGTGAACACTTCTGCTTCCCAGTTACAGAGAAGGTGCTAGCAGGGAATTCTCTGCCTGCCTTTCCCCAGTGCTCTGCAAGCTCTCCAGGACAACAGCAAATCTGGGGCTCTGTGCTTTCTTTCGTTCTGAACAAGTGTTACTGTTTTCTGCACAAAAGCGATTCTGCGAAGCAATGTGAACACTTCTGCTTCCCAGGCACAGAGAAGGTGCTAGCAGGGAATTCTCTGCCTGCCTTTCCCCAGTGCTCTGCAAGCTCTCCAGGACAACATAAAATCTGGCGCTCTGTGCTTTCTTTCGTTCTGAACCAGTATTACTGTTTTCTGCACAAAAGCGATTCTGCGAAGCAATGTGAACACTTCTGCTTCCCAGTTACAGAGAAGGTGCTAGCAGGGAATTCTCTGCCTGCCTTTCCCCAGTGCTCTGCAAGCTCTTCAGGACAACATAAAATCTGGGGCTCTGTGCTTTCTTTCGTTCTGAATCAGTCTTACTCTTTTCTGCACAAAAGCGATTCTGCGAAGCAATGTGAACACTTCTGCTTCCCAGTTACAGAGAAGGTGCTAGCAGGGAATTCTCTGCCTGCCTTTCCCCAGTGCTCTGCAAGCTCTCCAGGACAACAGCAAATCTGGGGCTCTGTGCTTTCTTTCGTTCTGAACAAGTGTTACTGTTTTCTGCACAAAAGCGATTCTGCGAAGCAATGTGAACACTTCTGCTTCCCAGGCACAGAGAAGGTGCTAGCAGGGAATTCTCTGCCTGCCTTTCCCCAGTGCTCTGCAAGCTCTCCAGGACAACATAAAATCTGGGGCTCTGTGCTTTCTTTCGTTCTGAACAAGTGTTACTGTTTTCTGCACAAAAGCGATTCTTCGAAGCAAGGTGAACACTTCTGCTTCCCAGGCACAGAGAAGGTGCTAGCAGGGAATTCTCTGCCTGCCTTTCCCCAGTGCTCTGCAAGCTCTCCAGGACAACAGCAAATCTGGGGCTCTGTGCTTTCTTTCGTTCTGAACAAGTGTTACTGTTTTCTGCACAAAAGCGATTCTGCGAAGCAATGTGAACACTTCTGCTTCCCAGGCACAGAGAAGGTGCTAGCAGGGAATTCTCTGCCTGCCTTTCCCCAGTGCTCTGCAAGCTCTCCAGGACAACATAAAATCTGGGGCTCTGTGCTTTCTTTCGTTCTGAACAAGTGTTACTGTTTTCTGCACAAAAGCGATTCTGCGAAGCAATGTGAACACTTCTGCTTCCCAGTTACAGAGAAGGTGCTAGCAGGGAATTCTCTGCCTGCCTTTCCCCAGTGCTCTGCAAGCTCTTCAGGACAACATAAAATCTGGGGCTCTGTGCTTTCTTTCGTTCTGAACAAGTGTTACTGTTTTCTGCACAAAAGCGATTCTGCGAAGCAATGTGAACACTTCTGCTTCCCAGGCACAGAGAAGGTGCTAGCAGGGAATTCTCTGCCTGCCTTTCCCCAGTGCTCTGCAAGCTCTCCAGGACAACAGCAAATCTGGGGCTCTGTGCTTTCTTTCGTTCTGAATAAGTGTTACTGTTTTCTGAACAAAAGCGATTCTGCGAAGCAATGTGAACACTTCTGCTTCCCAGGCACAGAGAAGGTGCTAGCAGGGAATTCTCTGCCTGCCTTTCCCCAGTGCTCTGCAAGCTCTCCAGGACAACAGCAAATCTGGGGCTCTGTGCTTTCTTTCGTTCTGAATAAGTGTTACTGTTTTCTGCACAAAAGCGATTCTGCGAAGCAATGTGAACACTTCTGCTTCCCAGGCACAGAGAAGGTGCTAGCAGGGAATTCTCTGCCTGCCTTTCCCCAGTGCTCTGCAAGCTCTCCAGGACAACATAAAATCTGGGGCTCTGTGCTTTCTTTCGTTCTGAACAAGTGTTACTGTTTTCTGCACAAAAGCGATTCTGCGAAGCAATGTGAACACTTCTGCTTCCCAGGCACAGAGAAGGTGCTAGCAGGGAATTCTCTGCCTGCCTTTCCCCAGTGCTCTGCAAGCTCTCCAGGACAACAGCAAATCTGGGGCTCTGTGCTTTCTTTCGTTCTGAACCAGTGTTACTGTTTTCTGCACAAAAGCGATTCTGCGAAGCAATGTGAACAGGCACAGAGAAGGTGCTAGCAGGGAATTCTCTGCCTGCCTTTCCCCAGTGCTCTGCAAGCTCTCCAGGACAACAGCAAATCTGGGGCTCTGTGCTTTCTTTCGTTCTGAACCAGTATTACTGTTTTCTGCACAAAAGCGATTCTGCGAAGCAATGTGAACACTTCTGCTTCCCAGGCACAGAGAAGGTGCTAGCAGGGAATTCTCTGCCTGCCTTTCCCCAGTGCTCTGCAAGCTCTCCAGGACAACAGCAAATCTGGGGCTCTGTGCTTTCTTTCGTTCTGAACAAGTGTTACTGTTTTCTGCACAAAAGCGATTCTGCGAAGCAATGTGAACACTTCTGCTTCCCAGGCACAGAGAAGGTGCTAGCAGGGAATTCTCTGCCTGCCTTTCCCCAGTGCTCTGCAAGCTCTCCAGGACAACAGCAATTCTGGGGCTCTGTGCTTTCTTTCGTTCTGAACAAGTGTTACTGTTTTCTGCACAAAAGCGATTCTGCGAAGCAATGTGAACAGGCACAGAGAAGGTGCTAGCAGGGAATTCTCTGCCTGCCTTTCCCCAGTGCTCTGCAAGCTCTGCAGGACAACATAAAATCTGGGGCTCTGTGCTTTCTTTCGTTCTGAACCAGTATTACTGTTTTCTGCACAAAAGCGATTCTGCGAAGCAATGTGAACACTTCTGCTTCCCAGTTACAGAGAAGGTGCTAGCAGGGAATTCTCTGCCTGCCTTTCCCCAGTGCTCTGCAAGCTCTTCAGGACAACATAAAATCTGGGGCTCTGTGCTTTCTTTCGTTCTGAACCAGTCTTACTGTTTTCTGCACAAAAGCGATTCTGCGAAGCAATGTGAACACTTCTGCTTCCCAGGCACAGAGAAGGTGCTAGCAGGGAATTCTCTGCCTGCCTTTCCCCAGTGCTCTGCAAGCTCTCCAGGACAACAGCAAATCTGGGGCTCTGTGCTTTCTTTCGTTCTGAACCAGTATTACTGTTTTCTGCACAAAAGCGATTCTGCGAAGCAATGTGAACACTTCTGCTTCCCAGGCACAGAGAAGGTGCTAGCAGGGAATTCTCTGCCTGCCTTTCCCCAGTGCTCTGCAAGCTCTCCAGGACAACAGCAAATCTGGGGCTCTGTGCTTTCTTTCGTTCTGAACAAGTGTTACTGTTTTCTGCACAAAAGCGATTCTGCGAAGCAATGTGAACACTTCTGCTTCCCAGGCACAGAGAAGGTGCTAGCAGGGAATTCTCTGCCTGCCTTTCCCCAGTGCTCTGCAAGCTCTCCAGGACAACAGCAATTCTGGGGCTCTGTGCTTTCTTTCGTTCTGAACAAGTGTTACTGTTTTCTGCACAAAAGCGATTCTGCGAAGCAATGTGAACAGGCACAGAGAAGGTGCTAGCAGGGAATTCTCTGCCTGCCTTTCCCCAGTGCTCTGCAAGCTCTGCAGGACAACATAAAATCTGGGGCTCTGTGCTTTCTTTCGTTCTGAACCAGTATTACTGTTTTCTGCACAAAAGCGATTCTGCGAAGCAATGTGAACACTTCTGCTTCCCAGTTACAGAGAAGGTGCTAGCAGGGAATTCTCTGCCTGCCTTTCCCCAGTGCTCTGCAAGCTCTTCAGGACAACATAAAATCTGGGGCTCTGTGCTTTCTTTCGTTCTGAACCAGTCTTACTGTTTTCTGCACAAAAGCGATTCTGCGAAGCAATGTGAACACTTCTGCTTCCCAGGCACAGAGAAGGTGCTAGCAGGGAATTCTCTGCCTGCCTTTCCCCAGTGCTCTGCAAGCTCTCCAGGACAACAGCAAATCTGGGGCTCTGTGCTTTCTTTCGTTCTGAACAAGTGTTACTGTTTTCTGCACAAAAGCGATTCTGCGAAGCAATGTGAACACTTCTGCTTCCCAGGCACAGAGAAGGTGCTAGCAGGGAATTCTCTGCCTGCCTTTCCCCAGTGCTCTGCAAGCTCTCCAGGACAATATAAAATCTGGCGCTCTGTGCTTTCTTTCGTTCTGAACAAGTGTTACTGTTTTCTGCACAAAAGCGATTCTGCGAAGCAATGTGAACACTTCTGCTTCCCAGGCACAGAGAAGGTGCTAGCAGGGAATTCTCTGCCTGCCTTTCCCCAGTGCTCTGCAAGCTCTCCAGGACAACATAAAATCTGGGGCTCTGTGCTTTCTTTCGTTCTGAACAAGTGTTACTGTTTTCTGCACAAAAGCGATTCTGCGAAGCAAGGTGAACACTTCTGCTTCCCAGGCACAGAGAAGGTGCTAGCAGGGAATTCTCTGCCTGCCTTTCCCCAGTGCTCTGCAAGCTCTCCAGGACAACAGCAATTCTGGGGCTCTGTGCTTTCTTTCGTTCTGAACAAGTGTTACTGTTTTCTGCACAAAAGCGATTCTGCGAAGCAATGTGAACACTTCTGCTTCCCAGGCACAGAGAAGGTGCTAGCAGGGAATTCTCTGCCTGCCTTTCCCCAGTGCTCTGCAAGCTCTCCAGGACAACAGCAAATCTGGGGCTCTGTGCTTTCTTTCGTTCTGAACAAGTGTTACTGTTTTCTGCACAAAAGCGATTCTGCGAAGCAATGTGAACACTTCTGCTTCCCAGGCACAGAGAAGGTGCTAGCAGGGAATTCTCTGCCTGCCTTTCCCCAGTGCTCTGCAAGCTCTCCAGGACAATATAAAATCTGGCGCTCTGTGCTTTCTTTCGTTCTGAACAAGTGTTACTGTTTTCTGCACAAAAGCGATTCTGCGAAGCAATGTGAACACTTCTGCTTCCCAGGCACAGAGAAGGTGCTAGCAGGGAATTCTCTGCCTGCCTTTCCCCAGTGCTCTGCAAGCTCTCCAGGACAACAGCAAATCTGGGGCTCTGTGCTTTCTTTCGTTCTGAACCAGTATTACTGTTTTCTGCACAAAAGCGATTCTGCGAAGCAATGTGAACACTTCTGCTTCCCAGTTACAGAGAAGGTGCTAGCAGGGAATTCTCTGCCTGCCTTTCCCCAGTGCTCTGCAAGCTCTTCAGGACAACAGCAAATCTGGGGCTCTGTGCTTTCTTTCGTTCTGAACAAGTGTTACTGTTTTCTGCACAAAAGCGATTCTGCGAAGCAATGTGAACACTTCTGCTTCCCAGGCACAGAGAAGGTGCTAGCAGGGAATTCTCTGCCTGCCTTTCCCCACTGCTCTACAAGCTCTCCAGGACAACATAAAATCTGGGGCTCTGTGCTTTCTTTCGTTCTGAACAAGTGTTACTGTTTTCTGCACAAAAGCGATTCTGCGAAGCAATGTGAACACTTCTGCTTCCCAGGCACAGAGAAGGTGCTAGCAGGGAATTCTCTGCCTGCCTTTCCCCAGTGCTCTGCAAGCTCTCCAGGACAACAGCAAATCTGGGGCTCTGTGCTTTCTTTCGTTCTGAACCAGTGTTACTGTTTTCTGCACAAAAGCGATTCTGCGAAGCAATGTGAACAGGCACAGAGAAGGTGCTAGCAGGGAATTCTCTGCCTGCCTTTCCCCAGTGCTCTGCAAGCTCTCCAGGACAACATAAAATCTGGGGCTGTGTGCTTTCTTTCGTTCTGAACCAGTATTACTGTTTTCTGCACAAAAGCGATTCTGCGAAGCAATGTGAACACTTCTGCTTCCCAGTTACAGAGAAGGTGCTAGCAGGGAATTCTCTGCCTGCCTTTCCCCAGTGCTCTGCAAGCTCTTCAGGACAACATAAAATCTGGGGCTCTGTGCTTTCTTTCGTTCTGAACCAGTCTTACTGTTTTCTGCACAAAAGCGATTCTGCGAAGCAATGTGAACACTTCTGCTTCCCAGTTACAGAGAAGGTGCTAGCAGGGAATTCTCTGCCTGCCTTTCCCCAGTGCTCTGCAAGCTCTTCAGGACAACATCAAATCTGGGGCTCTGTGCTTTCTTTCGTTCTGAACCAGTCTTACTGTTTTCTGCACAAAAGCGATTCTGCGAAGCAATGTGAACACTTCTGCTTCCCAGGCACAGAGAAGGTGCTAGCAGGGAATTCTCTGCCTGCCTTTCCCCAGTGCTCTGCAAGCTCTCCAGGACAACAGCAAATCTGGGGCTCTGTGCTTTCTTTCGTTCTGAACAAGTGTTACTGTTTTCTGCACAAAAGCGATTCTGCGAAGCAATGTGAACACTTCTGCTTCCCAGGCACAGAGAAGGTGCTAGCAGGGAATTCTCTGCCTGCCTTTCCCCAGTGCTCTGCAAGCTCTCCAGGACAACAGCAAATCTGGGGCTCTGTGCTTTCTTTCGTTCTGAACAAGTGTTACTGTTTTCTGCACAAAAGCGATTCTGCGAAGCAAGGTGAACACTTCTGCTTCCCAGGCACAGAGAAGGTGCTAGCAGGGAATTCTCTGCCTGCCTTTCCCCAGTGCTCTGCAAGCTCTCCAGGACAACAGCAATTCTGGGGCTCTGTGCTTTCTTTCGTTCTGAACAAGTGTTACTGTTTTCTGCACAAAAGCGATTCTGCGAAGCAATGTGAACACTTCTGCTTCCCAGTTACAGAGAAGGTGCTAGCAGGGAATTCTCTGCCTGCCTTTCCCCAGTGCTCTGCAAGCTCTCCAGGACAACATAAAATCTGGGGCTCTGTGCTTTCTTTCGTTCTGAACCAGTATTACAGTTTTCTGCACAAAAGCGATTCTGCGAAGCAATGTGAACACTTCTGCTTCCCAGTTACAGAGAAGGTGCTAGCAGGGAATTCTCTGCCTGCCTTTCCCCAGTGCTCTGCAAGCTCTTCAGGACAACATAAAATCTGGGGCTCTGTGCTTTCTTTCGTTCTGAACCAGTCTTACTGTTTTCTGCACAAAAGCGATTCTGCGAAGCAATGTGAACACTTCTGCTTCCCAGGCACAGAGAAGGTGCTAGCAGGGAATTCTCTGCCTGCCTTTCCCCAGTGCTCTGCAAGCTCTCCAGGACAACAGCAAATCTGGGGCTCTGTGCTTTCTTTCGTTCTGAACAAGTGTTACTGTTTTCTGCACAAAAGCGATTCTGCGAAGCAATGTGAACACTTCTGCTTCCCAGTTACAGAGAAGGTGCTAGCAGGGAATTCTCTGCCTGCCTTTCCCCAGTGCTCTGCAAGCTCTCCAGGACAATATAAAATCTGGCGCTCTGTGCTTTCTTTCGTTCTGAACAAGTGTTACTGTTTTCTGCACAAAAGCGATTCTGCGAAGCAATGTGAACACTTCTGCTTCCCAGGCACAGAGAAGGTGCTAGCAGGGAATTCTCTGCCTGCCTTTCCCCAGTGCTCTGCAAGCTCTCCAGGACAACAGCAAATCTGGGGCTCTGTGCTTTCTTTCGTTCTGAACCAGTGTTACTGTTTTCTGAACAAAAGCGATTCTGCGAAGCAAGGTGAACACTTCTGCTTCCCAGGCACAGAGAAGGTGCTAGCAGGGAATTCTCTGCCTGCCTTTCCCCAGTGCTCTGCAAGCTCTCCAGGACAACAGCAAATCTGGGGCTATGTGCTTTCTTTCGTTCTGAACAAGTGTTACTGTTTTCTGCACAAAAGCGATTCTACGAAGCAAGGTGAACACTTCTGCTTCCCAGGCACAGAGAAGGTGCTAGCAGGGAATTCTCTGCCTGCCTTTCCCCAGTGCTCTGCAAGCTCTCCAGGACAACAGCAAATCTGGGGCTCTGTGCTTTCTTTCGTTCTGAACAAGTGTTACTGTTTTCTGCACAAAAGATATTCTGCGAAGTAATGTGAACACGTCTGCTTCCCAGGTACAGAGAAGGTGCTAGCAGGGAATTCTCTGCCTGCCTTTCCCCAGTGCTCTGCAAGCTCTCCAGGTCAACAGCAAATCTGGGGCTCTGTGCTTTCTTTCGTTCTGAACAAGTGTTACTGTTTTCTGCACAAAAGCGATTCTGCGAAGCAAGGTGAACACTTCTGCTTCCCAGGCACAGAGAAGGTGCTAGCAGGGAATTCTCTGCCTGCCTTTCCCCAGTGCTCTGCAAGCTCTCCAGGACAACAGCAATTCTGGGTCTCTGTGCTTTCTTTCGTTCTGAACAAGTGTTACTGTTTTCTGCACAAAAGCGATTCTGCGAAGCAATGTGAACACTTCTGCTTCCCAGGCACAGAGAAGGTGCTAGCAGGGAATTCTCTGCCTGCCTTTCCCCAGTGCTCTGCAAGCTCTCCAGGACAACATATAATCTGGGGCTCTGTGCTTTCTTTCGTTCTGAACAAGTGTTACTGTTTTCTGCACAAAAGCGATTCTGCGACGCAATGTGAACACTTCTGCTTCCCAGGCACAGAGAAGGTGCTAGCAGGGAATTCTCTGCCTGCCTTTCCCCAGTGCTCTGCAAGCTCTCCAGGACAACAGCAAATCTGGGGCTCTGTGCTTTCTTTCGTTCTGAACTAGTATTACTGTTTTCTGCACAAAAGCGATTCTGCGAACCAATGTGAACAGGCACAGAGAAGGTGCTAGCAGGGAATTCTCTGCCTGCCTTTCCCCAGTGCTCTGCAAGCTCTCCAGGACAACATAAAATCTGGGGCTCTGTGCTTTCTTTCGTTCTGAACAAGTGTTACTGTTTTCTGCACAAAAGCGATTCTGCGAAGCAATGTGAACACTTCTGCTTCCCAGTTACAGAGAAGGTGCTAGCAGGGAATTCTCTGCCTGCCTTTCCCCAGTGCTCTGCAAGCTCTCCAGGACAACAGCAAATCTGGGGCTCTGTGCTTTCTTTCGTTCTGAACAAGTGTTACTGTTTTCTGCACAAAAGCGATTCTGCGAAGCAATGTGAACACTTCTGCTTCCCAGGCACAGAGAAGGTGCTAGCAGGGAATTCTCTGCCTGCCTTTCCCCAGTGCTCTGCAAGCTCTCCAGGACAACATAAAATCTGGGGCTCTGTGCTTTCTTTCGTTCTGAACCAGTATTACTGTTTTCTGCACAAAAGCGATTCTGCGAAGCAATGTGAACACTTCTGCTTCCCAGTTACAGAGAAGGTGCTAGCAGGGAATTCTCTGCCTGCCTTTCCCCAGTGCTCTGCAAGCTCTTCAGGACAACATAAAATCTGGGGCTCTGTGCTTTCTTTCGTTCTGAACCAGTCTTACTCTTTTCTGCACAAAAGCGATTCTGCGAAGCAATGTGAACACTTCTGCTTCCCAGGCACAGAGAAGGTGCTAGCAGGGAATTCTCTGCCTGCCTTTCCCCAGTGCTCTGCAAGCTCTCCAGGACAATATAAAATCTGGGGCTCTGTGCTTTCTTTCGTTCTGAACAAGTGTTACTGTTTTCTGCACAAAAGCGATTCTGCGAAGCAATGTGAACACTTCTGCTTCCCAGGCACAGAGAAGGTGCTAGCAGGGAATTCTCTGCCTGCCTTTCCCCAGTGCTCTGCAAGCTCTCCAGGACAACAGCAATTCTGGGGCTCTGTGCTTTCTTTCGTTCTGAACAAGTGTTACTGTTTTCTGCACAAAAGCGATTCTGCGAAGCAATGTGAACACTTCTGCTTCCCAGTTACAGAGAAGGTGCTAGCAGGGAATTCTCTGCCTGCCTTTCCCCAGTGCTCTGCAAGCTCTTCAGGACAACAGCAAATCTGGGGCTCTGTGCTTTCTTTCGTTCTGAACAAGTGTTACTGTTTTCTGCACAAAAGCGATTCTGCGAAGCAATGTGAACACTTCTGCTTCCCAGGCACAGAGAAGGTGCTAGCAGGGAATTCTCTGCCTGCCTTTCCCCACTGCTCTGCAAGCTCTCCAGGACAACATAAAATCTGGGGCTCTGTGCTTTCTTTCGTTCTGAACAAGTGTTACTGTTTTCTGCACAAAAGCGATTCTGCGAAGCAATGTGAACACTTCTGCTTCCCAGGCACAGAGAAGGTGCTAGCAGGGAATTCTCTGCCTGCCTTTCCCCAGTGCTCTGCAAGCTCTCCAGGACAACAGCAAATCTGGGGCTCTGTGCTTTCTTTCGTTCTGAACCAGTGTTACTGTTTTCTGCACAAAAGCGATTCTGCGAAGCAATGTGAACAGGCACAGAGAAGGTGCTAGCAGGGAATTCTCTGCCTGCCTTTCCCCAGTGCTCTGCAAGCTCTCCAGGACAACATAAAATCTGGGGCTGTGTGCTTTCTTTCGTTCTGAACCAGTATTACTGTTTTCTGCACAAAAGCGATTCTGCGAAGCAATGTGAACACTTCTGCTTCCCAGTTACAGAGAAGGTGCTAGCAGGGAATTCTCTGCCTGCCTTTCCCCAGTGCTCTGCAAGCTCTTCAGGACAACATAAAATCTGGGGCTCTGTGCTTTCTTTCGTTCTGAACCAGTCTTACTGTTTTCTGCACAAAAGCGATTCTGCGAAGCAATGTGAACACTTCTGCTTCCCAGTTACAGAGAAGGTGCTAGCAGGGAATTCTCTGCCTGCCTTTCCCCAGTGCTCTGCAAGCTCTTCAGGACAACATAAAATCTGGGGCTCTGTGCTTTCTTTCGTTCTGAACCAGTCTTACTGTTTTCTGCACAAAAGCGATTCTGCGAAGCAATGTGAACACTTCTGCTTCCCAGGCACAGAGAAGGTGCTAGCAGGGAATTCTCTGCCTGCCTTTCCCCAGTGCTCTGCAAGCTCTCCAGGACAACAGCAAATCTGGGGCTCTGTGCTTTCTTTCGTTCTGAACAAGTGTTACTGTTTTCTGCACAAAAGCGATTCTGCGAAGCAATGTGAACACTTCTGCTTCCCAGGCACAGAGAAGGTGCTAGCAGGGAATTCTCTGCCTGCCTTTCCCCAGTGCTCTGCAAGCTCTCCAGGACAACAGCAAATCTGGGGCTCTGTGCTTTCTTTCGTTCTGAACAAGTGTTACTGTTTTCTGCACAAAAGCGATTCTGCGAAGCAATGTGAACACTTCTGCTTCCCAGGCACAGAGAAGGTGCTAGCAGGGAATTCTCTGCCTGCCTTTCCCCAGTGCTCTGCAAGCTCTCCAGGACAACAGCAAATCTGGGGCTCTGTGCTTTCTTTCGTTCTGAACAAGTGTTACTGTTTTCTGCACAAAAGCGATTCTGCGAAGCAAGGTGAACACTTCTGCTTCCCAGGCACAGAGAAGGTGCTAGCAGGGAATTCTCTGCCTGCCTTTCCCCAGTGCTCTGCAAGCTCTCCAGGACAACAGCAAATCTGGGGCTATGTGCTTTCTTTCGTTCTGAACAAGTGTTACTGTTTTCTGCACAAAAGCGATTCTACGAAGCAAGGTGAACACTTCTGCTTCCCAGGCACAGAGAAGGTGCTAGCAGGGAATTCTCTGCCTGCCTTTCCCCAGTGCTCTGCAAGCTCTCCAGGACAACAGCAATTCTGGGGCTCTGTGCTTTCTTTCGTTCTGAACAAGTGTTACTGTTTTCTGCACAAAAGCGATTCTGCGAAGCAATGTGAACACTTCTGCTTCCCAGTTACAGAGAAGGTGCTAGCAGGGAATTCTCTGCCTGCCTTTCCCCAGTGCTCTGCAAGCTCTCCAGGACAACAGCAAATCTGGGGCTCTGTGCTTTCTTTCGTTCTGAACAAGTGTTACTGTTTTCTGCACAAAAGCGATTCTGCGAAGCAATGTGAACAGGCACAGAGAAGGTGCTAGCAGGGAATTCTCTGCCTGCCTTTCCCCAGTGCTCTGCAAGCTCTCCAGGACAACATAAAATCTGGGGCTCTGTGCTTTCTTTCGTTCTGAACCAGTATTACTGTTTTCTGCACAAAAGCGATTCTGCGAAGCAATGTGAACACTTCTGCTTCCCAGGCACAGAGAAGGTGCTAGCAGGGAATTCTCTGCCTGCCTTTCCCCAGTGCTCTGCAAGCTCTTCAGGACAACATAAAATCTGGGGCTCTGTGCTTTCTTTCGTTCTGAACCAGTCTTACTGTTTTCTGCACAAAAGCGATTCTGCGAAGCAATGTGAACACTTCTGCTTCCCAGGCACAGAGAAGGTGCTAGCAGGGAATTCTCTGCCTGCCTTTCCCCAGTGCTCTGCAAGCTCTCCAGGACAACAGCAAATCTGGGGCTCTGTGCTTTCTTTCGTTCTGAACAAGTGTTACTGTTTTCTGCACAAAAGCGATTCTGCGAAGCAATGTGAACACTTCTGCTTCCCAGGCACAGAGAAGGTGCTAGCAGGGAATTCTCTGCCTGCCTTTCCCCAGTGCTCTGCAAGCTCTCCAGGACAACAGCAATTCTGGGGCTCTGTGCTTTCTTTCGTTCTGAGCCAGTGTTACTGTTTTCTGCACAAAAGCGATTCTGCGAAGCAATGTGAACACTTCTGCTTCCCAGGCACAGAGAAGGTGCTAGCAGGGAATTCTCTGCCTGCCTTTCCCCAGTGCTCTGCAAGCTCTCCAGGACAACATAAAATCTGGGGCTCTGTGCTTTCTTTCGTTCTGAACAAGTGTTACTGTTTTCTGCACAAAAGCGATTCTGCGAAGCAATGTGAACACTTCTGCTTCCCAGGCACAGAGAAGGTGCTAGCAGGGAATTCTCTGCCTGCCTTTCCCCAGTGCTCTGCAAGCTCTCCAGGACAACAGCAAATCTGGGGCTCTGTGCTTTCTTTCGTTCTGAACAAGTGTTACTGTTTTCTGCACAAAAGCGATTCTGCGAAGTAATGTGAACAGGCACAGAGAAGGTGCTAGCAGGGAATTCTCTGCCTGCCTTTCCCCAGTGCTCTGCAAGCTCTCCAGGACAACAGCAATTCTGGGGCTCTGTGCTTTCTTTCGTTCTGAACAAGTGTTACTGTTTTCTGCACAAAAGCGATTCTGCGAAGCAATGTGAACACTTCTGCTTCCCAGGCACAGAGAAGGTGCTAGCAGGGAATTCTCTGCCTGCCTTTCCCCAGTGCTCTGCAAGCTCTCCAGGACAACATAAAATCTGGGGCTCTGTGCTTTCTTTCGTTCTGAACAAGTGTTACTGTTTTCTGCACAAAAGCGATTCTGCGAAGCAAGGTGAACACTTCTGCTTCCCGGGCACAGAGAAGGTGCTAGCAGGGAATTCTCTGCCTGCCTTTCCCCAGTGCTCTGCAAGCTCTCCAGGACAACAGCAAATCTGGGGCTCTGTGCTTTCTTTCGTTCTGAACCAGTGTTACTGTTTTCTGCACAAAAGCGATTCTGCAAAGCAATGTGAACACTTCTGCTTCCCAGTTACAGAGAAGGTGCTAGCAGGGAATTCTCTGCCTGCCTTTCCCCAGTGCTCTGCAAGCTCTTCAGGACAACATAAAATCTGGGGCTCTGTGCTTTCTTTCGTTCTGAACAAGTGTTACTGTTTTCTGCACAAAAGCGATTCTGCGAAGCAATGTGAACACTTCTGCTTCCCAGGCACAGAGAAGGTGCTAGCAGGGAATTCTCTGCCTGCCTTTCCCCAGTGCTCTGCAAGCTCTCCAGGACAACAGCAAATCTGGGGCTCTGTGCTTTCTTTCGTTCTGAACCAGTGTTACTGTTTTCTGAACAAAAGCGATTCTGCGAAGCAAGGTGAACACTTCTGCTTCCCAGGCACAGAGAAGGTGCTAGCAGGGAATTCTCTGCCTGCCTTTCCCCAGTGCTCTGCAAGCTCTCCAGGACAACAGCAAATCTGGGGCTCTGTGCTTTCTTTCGTTCTGAATAAGTGTTACTGTTTTCTGCACAAAAGCGATTCTGCGAAGCAATGTGAACACTTCTGCTTCCCAGGCACAGAGAAGGTGCTAGCAGGGAATTCTCTGCCTGCCTTTCCCCAGTGCTCTGCAAGCTCTCCAGGACAACATAAAATCTGGGGCTCTGTGCTTTCTTTCGTTCTGAACAAGTGTTACTGTTTTCTGCACAAAAGCGATTCTGCGAAGCAATGTGAACACTTCTGCTTCCCAGGCACAGAGAAGGTGCTAGCAGGGAATTCTCTGCCTGCCTTTCCCCAGTGCTCTGCAAGCTCTCCAGGACAACAGCAAATCTGGGGCTCTGTGCTTTCTTTCGTTCTGAACCAGTGTTACTGTTTTCTGCACAAAAGCGATTCTGCGAAGCAATGTGAACAGGCACAGAGAAGGTGCTAGCAGGGAATTCTCTGCCTGCCTTTCCCCAGTGCTCTGCAAGCTCTCCAGGACAACATAAAATCTGGGGCTCTGTGCTTTCTTTCGTTCTGAACCAGTATTACTGTTTTCTGCACAAAAGCGATTCTGCGAAGCAATGTGAACACTTCTGCTTCCCAGGCACAGAGAAGGTGCTAGCAGGGAATTCTCTGCCTGCCTTTCCCCAGTGCTCTGCAAGCTCTCCAGGACAACAGCAAATCTGGGGCTCTGTGCTTTCTTTCGTTCTGAACCAGTATTACTGTTTTCTGCACAAAAGCGATTCTGCGAAGCAATGTGAACACTTCTGCTTCCCAGGCACAGAGAAGGTGCTAGCAGGGAATTCTCTGCCTGCCTTTCCCCAGTGCTCTGCAAGCTCTCCAGGACAACAGCAAATCTGGGGCTCTGTGCTTTCTTTCGTTCTGAACAAGTGTTACTGTTTTCTGCACAAAAGCGATTCTGCGAAGCAATGTGAACACTTCTGCTTCCCAGGCACAGAGAAGGTGCTAGCAGGGAATTCTCTGCCTGCCTTTCCCCAGTGCTCTGCAAGCTCTCCAGGACAACATAAAATCTGGGGCTCTGTGCTTTCTTTCGTTCTGAACCAGTGTTACTGTTTTCTGCACAAAAGCGATTCTGCGAAGCAATGTGAAGAGGCACAGAGAAGGTGCTAGCAGGGAATTCTCTGCCTGCCTTTCCCCAGTGCTCTGCAAGCTCTGCAGGACAACATAAAATCTGGGGCTCTGTGCTTTCTTTCGTTCTGAACCAGTATTACTGTTTTCTGCACAAAAGCGATTCTGCGAAGCAATGTGAACACTTCTGCTTCCCAGGCACAGAGAAGGTGCTAGCAGGGAATTCTCTGCCTGCCTTTCCCCAGTGCTCTGCAAGCTCTTCAGGACAACATAAAATCTGGGGCTCTGTGCTTTCTTTCGTTCTGAACCAGTCTTACTGTTTTCTGCACAAAAGCGATTCTGCGAAGCAATGTGAACACTTCTGCTTCCCAGGCACAGAGAAGGTGCTAGCAGGGAATTCTCTGCCTGCCTTTCCCCAGTGCTCTGCAAGCTCTCCAGGACAACAGCAAATCTGGGGCTCTGTGCTTTTTTCCGTTCTGAACAAGTGTTACTGTTTTCTGCACAAAAGCGATTCTGCGAAGCAATGTGAACACTTCTGCTTCCCAGGCACAGAGAAGGTGCTAGCAGGGAATTCTCTGCCTGCCTTTCCCCAGTGCTCTGCAAGCTCTCCAGGACAACAGCAAATCTGGGGCTCTGTGCTTTCTTTCGTTCTGAACCAGTGTTACTGTTTTCTGCACAAAAGCGATTCTGCGAAGCAATGTGAACACTTCTGCTTCCCAGGCACAGAGAAGGTGCTAGCAGGGAATTCTCTGCCTGCCTTTCCCCAGTGCTCTGCAAGCTCTCCAGGACAACATAAAATCTGGGGCTCTGTGCTTTCTTTCGTTCTGAACAAGTGTTACTGTTTTCTGCACAAAAGCGATTCTGCGAAGCAATGTGAACACTTCTGCTTCCCAGGCACAGAGAAGGTGCTAGCAGGGAATTCTCTGCCTGCCTTTCCCCAGTGCTCTGCAAGCTCTCCAGGACAACAGCAAATCTGGGGCTCTGTGCTTTCTTTCGTTCTGAACAAGTGTTACTGTTTTCTGCACAAAAGCGATTCTGCGAAGCAATGTGAACAGGCACAGAGAAGGTGCTAGCAGGGAATTCTCTGCCTGCCTTTCCCCAGTGCTCTGCAAGCTCTCCAGGACAACAGCAATTCTGGGGCTCTGTGCTTTCTTTCGTTCTGAACAAGTGTTACTGTTTTCTGCACAAAAGCGATTCTGCGAAGCAATGTGAACACTTCTGCTTCCCAGGCACAGAGAAGGTGCTAGCAGGGAATTCTCTGCCTGCCTTTCCCCAGTGCTCTGCAAGCTCTCCAGGACAACATAAAATCTGGGGCTCTGTGCTTTCTTTCGTTCTGAACAAGTGTTACTGTTTTCTGCACAAAAGCGATTCTGCGAAGCAAGGTGAACACTTCTGCTTCCCGGGCACAGAGAAGGTGCTAGCAGGGAATTCTCTGCCTGCCTTTCCCCAGTGCTCTGCAAGCTCTCCAGGACAACAGCAAATCTGGGGCTCTGTGCTTTCTTTCGTTCTGAACCAGTGTTACTGTTTTCTGCACAAAAGCGATTCTGCAAAGCAATGTGAACACTTCTGCTTCCCAGTTACAGAGAAGGTGCTAGCAGGGAATTCTCTGCCTGCCTTTCCCCAGTGCTCTGCAAGCTCTTCAGGACAACATAAAATCTGGGGCTCTGTGCTTTCTTTCGTTCTGAACAAGTGTTACTGTTTTCTGCACAAAAGCGATTCTGCGAAGCAATGTGAACACTTCTGCTTCCCAGGCACAGAGAAGGTGCTAGCAGGGAATTCTCTGCCTGCCTTTCCCCAGTGCTCTGCAAGCTCTCCAGGACAACAGCAAATCTGGGGCTCTGTGCTTTCTTTCGTTCTGAACCAGTGTTACTGTTTTCTGAACAAAAGCGATTCTGCGAAGCAAGGTGAACACTTCTGCTTCCCAGGCACAGAGAAGGTGCTAGCAGGGAATTCTCTGCCTGCCTTTCCCCAGTGCTCTGCAAGCTCTCCAGGACAACAGCAAATCTGGGGCTCTGTGCTTTCTTTCGTTCTGAATAAGTGTTACTGTTTTCTGCACAAAAGCGATTCTGCGAAGCAATGTGAACACTTCTGCTTCCCAGGCACAGAGAAGGTGCTAGCAGGGAATTCTCTGCCTGCCTTTCCCCAGTGCTCTGCAAGCTCTCCAGGACAACATAAAATCTGGGGCTCTGTGCTTTCTTTCGTTCTGAACAAGTGTTACTGTTTTCTGCACAAAAGCGATTCTGCGAAGCAATGTGAACACTTCTGCTTCCCAGGCACAGAGAAGGTGCTAGCAGGGAATTCTCTGCCTGCCTTTCCCCAGTGCTCTGCAAGCTCTCCAGGACAACAGCAAATCTGGGGCTCTGTGCTTTCTTTCGTTCTGAACCAGTGTTACTGTTTTCTGCACAAAAGCGATTCTGCGAAGCAATGTGAACAGGCACAGAGAAGGTGCTAGCAGGGAATTCTCTGCCTGCCTTTCCCCAGTGCTCTGCAAGCTCTCCAGGACAACATAAAATCTGGGGCTCTGTGCTTTCTTTCGTTCTGAACCAGTATTACTGTTTTCTGCACAAAAGCGATTCTGCGAAGCAATGTGAACACTTCTGCTTCCCAGGCACAGAGAAGGTGCTAGCAGGGAATTCTCTGCCTGCCTTTCCCCAGTGCTCTGCAAGCTCTCCAGGACAACAGCAAATCTGGGGCTCTGTGCTTTCTTTCGTTCTGAACCAGTATTACTGTTTTCTGCACAAAAGCGATTCTGCGAAGCAATGTGAACACTTCTGCTTCCCAGGCACAGAGAAGGTGCTAGCAGGGAATTCTCTGCCTGCCTTTCCCCAGTGCTCTGCAAGCTCTCCAGGACAACAGCAAATCTGGGGCTCTGTGCTTTCTTTCGTTCTGAACAAGTGTTACTGTTTTCTGCACAAAAGCGATTCTGCGAAGCAATGTGAACACTTCTGCTTCCCAGGCACAGAGAAGGTGCTAGCAGGGAATTCTCTGCCTGCCTTTCCCCAGTGCTCTGCAAGCTCTCCAGGACAACAGCAAATCTGGGGCTCTGTGCTTTCTTTCGTTCTGAACCAGTGTTACTGTTTTCTGCACAAAAGCGATTCTGCGAAGCAATGTGAAGAGGCACAGAGAAGGTGCTAGCAGGGAATTCTCTGCCTGCCTTTCCCCAGTGCTCTGCAAGCTCTGCAGGACAACATAAAATCTGGGGCTCTGTGCTTTCTTTCGTTCTGAACCAGTATTACTGTTTTCTGCACAAAAGCGATTCTGCGAAGCAATGTGAACACTTCTGCTTCCCAGGCACAGAGAAGGTGCTAGCAGGGAATTCTCTGCCTGCCTTTCCCCAGTGCTCTGCAAGCTCTTCAGGACAACATAAAATCTGGGGCTCTGTGCTTTCTTTCGTTCTGAACCAGTCTTACTGTTTTCTGCACAAAAGCGATTCTGCGAAGCAATGTGAACACTTCTGCTTCCCAGGCACAGAGAAGGTGCTAGCAGGGAATTCTCTGCCTGCCTTTCCCCAGTGCTCTGCAAGCTCTCCAGGACAACAGCAAATCTGGGGCTCTGTGCTTTTTTCCGTTCTGAACAAGTGTTACTGTTTTCTGCACAAAAGCGATTCTGCGAAGCAATGTGAACACTTCTGCTTCCCAGGCACAGAGAAGGTGCTAGCAGGGAATTCTCTGCCTGCCTTTCCCCAGTGCTCTGCAAGCTCTCCAGGACAACAGCAAATCTGGGGCTCTGTGCTTTCTTTCGTTCTGAACCAGTGTTACTGTTTTCTGCACAAAAGCGATTCTGCGAAGCAATGTGAACACTTCTGCTTCCCAGGCACAGAGAAGGTGCTAGCAGGGAATTCTCTGCCTGCCTTTCCCCAGTGCTCTGCAAGCTCTCCAGGACAACATAAAATCTGGGGCTCTGTGCTTTCTTTCGTTCTGAACAAGTGTTACTGTTTTCTGCACAAAAGCGATTCTGCGAAGCAATGTGAACACTTCTGCTTCCCAGGCACAGAGAAGGTGCTAGCAGGGAATTCTCTGCCTGCCTTTCCCCAGTGCTCTGCAAGCTCTCCAGGAAAACAGCAAATCTGGGGCTCTGTGCTTTCTTTCGTTCTGAACCAGTGTTACTGTTTTCTGCACAAAAGCGATTCTGCGAAGCAATGTGAACAGGCACAGAGAAGGTGCTAGCAGGGAATTCTCTGCCTGCCTTTCCCCAGTGCTCTGCAAGCTCTCCAGGACAACAGCAAATCTGGGGCTCTGTGCTTTCTTTCGTTCTGAACCAGTATTACTGTTTTCTGCACAAAAGCGATTCTGCGAAGCAATGTGAACACTTCTGCTTCCCAGGCACAGAGAAGGTGCTAGCAGGGAATTCTCTGCCTGCCTTTCCCCAGTGCTCTGCAAGCTCTCCAGGACAACAGCAAATCTGGGGCTCTGTGCTTTCTTTCGTTCTGAACAAGTGTTACTGTTTTCTGCACAAAAGCGATTCTGCGAAGCAATGTGAACACTTCTGCTTCCCAGGCACAGAGAAGGTGCTAGCAGGGAATTCTCTGCCTGCCTTTCCCCAGTGCTCTGCAAGCTCTCCAGGACAACATAAAATCTGGGGCTCTGTGCTTTCTTTCGTTCTGAACCAGTGTTACTGTTTTCTGCACAAAAGCGATTCTGCGAAGCAATGTGAAGAGGCACAGAGAAGGTGCTAGCAGGGAATTCTCTGCCTGCCTTTCCCCAGTGCTCTGCAAGCTCTGCAGGACAACATAAAATCTGGGGCTCTGTGCTTTCTTTCGTTCTGAACCAGTATTACTGTTTTCTGCACAAAAGCGATTCTGCGAAGCAATGTGAACACTTCTGCTTCCCAGGCACAGAGAAGGTGCTAGCAGGGAATTCTCTGCCTGCCTTTCCCCAGTGCTCTGCAAGCTCTTCAGGACAACATAAAATCTGGGGCTCTGTGCTTTCTTTCGTTCTGAACCAGTCTTACTGTTTTCTGCACAAAAGCGATTCTGCGAAGCAATGTGAACACTTCTGCTTCCCAGGCACAGAGAAGGTGCTAGCAGGGAATTCTCTGCCTGCCTTTCCCCAGTGCTCTGCAAGCTCTCCAGGACAACAGCAAATCTGGGGCTCTGTGCTTTTTTCCGTTCTGAACAAGTGTTACTGTTTTCTGCACAAAAGCGATTCTGCGAAGCAATGTGAACACTTCTGCTTCCCAGGCACAGAGAAGGTGCTAGCAGGGAATTCTCTGCCTGCCTTTCCCCAGTGCTCTGCAAGCTCTCCAGGACAACAGCAAATCTGGGGCTCTGTGCTTTCTTTCGTTCTGAACCAGTGTTACTGTTTTCTGCACAAAAGCGATTCTGCGAAGCAATGTGAACACTTCTGCTTCCCAGGCACAGAGAAGGTGCTAGCAGGGAATTCTCTGCCTGCCTTTCCCCAGTGCTCTGCAAGCTCTCCAGGACAACATAAAATCTGGGGCTCTGTGCTTTCTTTCGTTCTGAACAAGTGTAACTGTTTTCTGCACAAAAGCGATTCTGCGAAGCAATGTGAACACTTCTGCTTCCCAGGCACAGAGAAGGTGCTAGCAGGGAATTCTCTGCCTGCCTTTCCCCAGTGCTCTGCAAGCTCTCCAGGAAAACAGCAAATCTGGGGCTCTGTGCTTTCTTTCGTTCTGAACCAGTGTTACTGTTTTCTGCACAAAAGCGATTCTGCGAAGCAATGTGAACAGGCACAGAGAAGGTGCTAGCAGGGAATTCTCTGCCTGCCTTTCCCCAGTGCTCTGCAAGCTCTCCAGGACAACAGCAAATCTGGGGCTCTGTGCTTTCTTTCGTTCTGAACCAGTATTACTGTTTTCTGCACAAAAGCGATTCTGCGAAGCAATGTGAACACTTCTGCTTCCCAGGCACAGAGAAGGTGCTAGCAGGGAATTCTCTGCCTGCCTTTCCCCAGTGCTCTGCAAGCTCTCCAGGACAACAGCAAATCTGGGGCTCTGTGCTTTCTTTCGTTCTGAACAAGTGTTACTGTTTTCTGCACAAAAGCGATTCTGCGAAGCAATGTGAACACTTCTGCTTCCCAGGCACAGAGAAGGTGCTAGCAGGGAATTCTCTGCCTGCCTTTCCCCAGTGCTCTGCAAGCTCTCCAGGACAACAGCAAATCTGGGGCTCTGTGCTTTCTTTCGTTCTGAACCAGTGTTACTGTTTTCTGCACAAAAGCGATTCTGCGAAGCAATGTGAACAGGCACAGAGAAGGTGCTAGCAGGGAATTCTCTGCCTGCCTTTCCCCAGTGCTCTGCAAGCTCTGCAGGACAACATAAAATCTGGGGCTCTGTGCTTTCTTTCGTTCTGAACCAGTATTACTGTTTTCTGCACAAAAGCGATTCTGCGAAGCAATGTGAACACTTCTGCTTCCCAGTTACAGAGAAGGTGCTAGCAGGGAATTCTCTGCCTGCCTTTCCCCAGTGCTCTGCAAGCTCTTCAGGACAACATAAAATCTGGGGCTCTGTGCTTTCTTTCGTTCTGAACCAGTCTTACTGTTTTCTGCACAAAAGCGATTCTGCGAAGCAATGTGAACACTTCTGCTTCCCAGGCACAGAGAAGGTGCTAGCAGGGAATTCTCTGCCTGCCTTTCCCCAGTGCTCTGCAAGCTCTCCAGGACAACAGCAAATCTGGGGCTCTGTGCTTTCTTTCGTTCTGAACAAGTGTTACTGTTTTCTGCACAAAAGCGATTCTGCGAAGCAATGTGAACACTTCTGCTTCCCAGGCACAGAGAAGGTGCTAGCAGGGAATTCTCTGCCTGCCTTTCCCCAGTGCTCTGCAAGCTCTCCAGGACAATATAAAATCTGGCGCTCTGTGCTTTCTTTCGTTCTGAACCAGTGTTACTCTTTTCTGAACAAAAGCGATTCTGCGAAGCAATGTGAACACTTCTGCTTCCCAGGCACAGAGAAGGTGCTAGCAGGGAATTCTCTGCCTGCCTTTCCCCAGTGCTCTGCAAGCTCTCCAGGACAACATAAAATCTGGGGCTCTGTGCTTTCTTTCGTTCTGAACAAGTGTTACTGTTTTCTGCACAAAAGCGATTCTGCGAAGCAAGGTGAACACTTCTGCTTCCCAGGCACAGAGAAGGTGCTAGCAGGGAATTCTCTGCCTGCCTTTCCCCAGTGCTCTGCAAGCTCTCCAGGACAACAGCAATTCTGGGGCTCTGTGCTTTCTTTCGTTCTGAACAAGTGTTACTGTTTTCTGCACAAAAGCGATTCTGCGAAGCAATGTGAACACTTCTGCTTCCCAGGCACAGAGAAGGTGCTAGCAGGGAATTCTCTGCCTGCCTTTCCCCAGTGCTCTGCAAGCTCTCCAGGACAACATAAAATCTGGGGCTCTGTGCTTTCTTTCGTTCTGAACAAGTGTTACTGTTTTCTGCACAAAAGCGATTCTGCGAAGCAATGTGAACACTTCTGCTTCCCAGGCACAGAGAAGGTGCTAGCAGGGAATTCTCTGCCTGCCTTTCCCCAGTGCTCTGCAAGCTCTCCAGGACAACAGCAAATCTGGGGCTCTGTGCTTTCTTTCGTTCTGAACAAGTGTTACTGTTTTCTGCACAAAAGCGATTCTGCGAAGCAATGTGAACACTTCTGCTTCCCAGGCACAGAGAAGGTGCTAGCAGGGAATTCTCTGCCTGCCTTTCCCCAGTGCTCTGCAAGCTCTCCAGGACAATATAAAATCTGGCGCTCTGTGCTTTCTTTCGTTCTGAACAAGTGTTACTGTTTTCTGCACAAAAGCGATTCTGCGAAGCAATGTGAACACTTCTGCTTCCCAGGCACAGAGAAGGTGCTAGCAGGGAATTCTCTGCCTGCCTTTCCCCAGTGCTCTGCAAGCTCTCCAGGACAACATAAAATCTGGGGCTCTGTGCTTTCTTTCGTTCTGAACCAGTGTTACTGTTTTCTGCACAAAAGCGATTCTGCGAAGCAATGTGAAGAGGCACAGAGAAGGTGCTAGCAGGGAATTCTCTGCCTGCCTTTCCCCAGTGCTCTGCAAGCTCTGCAGGACAACATAAAATCTGGGGCTCTGTGCTTTCTTTCGTTCTGAACCAGTATTACTGTTTTCTGCACAAAAGCGATTCTGCGAAGCAATGTGAACACTTCTGCTTCCCAGGCACAGAGAAGGTGCTAGCAGGGAATTCTCTGCCTGCCTTTCCCCAGTGCTCTGCAAGCTCTTCAGGACAACATAAAATCTGGGGCTCTGTGCTTTCTTTCGTTCTGAACCAGTCTTACTGTTTTCTGCACAAAAGCGATTCTGCGAAGCAATGTGAACACTTCTGCTTCCCAGGCACAGAGAAGGTGCTAGCAGGGAATTCTCTGCCTGCCTTTCCCCAGTGCTCTGCAAGCTCTCCAGGACAACAGCAAATCTGGGGCTCTGTGCTTTTTTCCGTTCTGAACAAGTGTTACTGTTTTCTGCACAAAAGCGATTCTGCGAAGCAATGTGAACACTTCTGCTTCCCAGGCACAGAGAAGGTGCTAGCAGGGAATTCTCTGCCTGCCTTTCCCCAGTGCTCTGCAAGCTCTCCAGGACAACAGCAAATCTGGGGCTCTGTGCTTTCTTTCGTTCTGAACCAGTGTTACTGTTTTCTGCACAAAAGCGATTCTGCGAAGCAATGTGAACACTTCTGCTTCCCAGGCACAGAGAAGGTGCTAGCAGGGAATTCTCTGCCTGCCTTTCCCCAGTGCTCTGCAAGCTCTCCAGGACAACATAAAATCTGGGGCTCTGTGCTTTCTTTCGTTCTGAACAAGTGTTACTGTTTTCTGCACAAAAGCGATTCTGCGAAGCAATGTGAACACTTCTGCTTCCCAGGCACAGAGAAGGTGCTAGCAGGGAATTCTCTGCCTGCCTTTCCCCAGTGCTCTGCAAGCTCTCCAGGAAAACAGCAAATCTGGGGCTCTGTGCTTTCTTTCGTTCTGAACCAGTGTTACTGTTTTCTGCACAAAAGCGATTCTGCGAAGCAATGTGAACAGGCACAGAGAAGGTGCTAGCAGGGAATTCTCTGCCTGCCTTTCCCCAGTGCTCTGCAAGCTCTCCAGGACAACAGCAAATCTGGGGCTCTGTGCTTTCTTTCGTTCTGAACCAGTATTACTGTTTTCTGCACAAAAGCGATTCTGCGAAGCAATGTGAACACTTCTGCTTCCCAGGCACAGAGAAGGTGCTAGCAGGGAATTCTCTGCCTGCCTTTCCCCAGTGCTCTGCAAGCTCTCCAGGACAACAGCAAATCTGGGGCTCTGTGCTTTCTTTCGTTCTGAACAAGTGTTACTGTTTTCTGCACAAAAGCGATTCTGCGAAGCAATGTGAACACTTCTGCTTCCCAGGCACAGAGAAGGTGCTAGCAGGGAATTCTCTGCCTGCCTTTCCCCAGTGCTCTGCAAGCTCTCCAGGACAACAGCAAATCTGGGGCTCTGTGCTTTCTTTCGTTCTGAACCAGTGTTACTGTTTTCTGCACAAAAGCGATTCTGCGAAGCAATGTGAACAGGCACAGAGAAGGTGCTAGCAGGGAATTCTCTGCCTGCCTTTCCCCAGTGCTCTGCAAGCTCTGCAGGACAACATAAAATCTGGGGCTCTGTGCTTTCTTTCGTTCTGAACCAGTATTACTGTTTTCTGCACAAAAGCGATTCTGCGAAGCAATGTGAACACTTCTGCTTCCCAGTTACAGAGAAGGTGCTAGCAGGGAATTCTCTGCCTGCCTTTCCCCAGTGCTCTGCAAGCTCTTCAGGACAACATAAAATCTGGGGCTCTGTGCTTTCTTTCGTTCTGAACCAGTCTTACTGTTTTCTGCACAAAAGCGATTCTGCGAAGCAATGTGAACACTTCTGCTTCCCAGGCACAGAGAAGGTGCTAGCAGGGAATTCTCTGCCTGCCTTTCCCCAGTGCTCTGCAAGCTCTCCAGGACAACAGCAAATCTGGGGCTCTGTGCTTTCTTTCGTTCTGAACAAGTGTTACTGTTTTCTGCACAAAAGCGATTCTGCGAAGCAATGTGAACACTTCTGCTTCCCAGTTACAGAGAAGGTGCTAGCAGGGAATTCTCTGCCTGCCTTTCCCCAGTGCTCTGCAAGCTCTCCAGGACAATATAAAATCTGGCGCTCTGTGCTTTCTTTCGTTCTGAACAAGTGTTACTGTTTTCTGAACAAAAGCGATTCTGCGAAGCAATGTGAACACTTCTGCTTCCCAGGCACAGAGAAGGTGCTAGCAGGGAATTCTCTGCCTGCCTTTCCCCAGTGCTCTGCAAGCTCTCCAGGACAACATAAAATCTGGGGCTCTGTGCTTTCTTTCGTTCTGAACAAGTGTTACTGTTTTCTGCACAAAAGCGATTCTGCGAAGCAAGGTGAACACTTCTGCTTCCCAGGCACAGAGAAGGTGCTAGCAGGGAATTCTCTGCCTGCCTTTCCCCAGTGCTCTGCAAGCTCTCCAGGACAACAGCAATTCTGGGGCTCTGTGCTTTCTTTCGTTCTGAACAAGTGTTACTGTTTTCTGCACAAAAGCGATTCTGCGAAGCAATGTGAACACTTCTGCTTCCCAGGCACAGAGAAGGTGCTAGCAGGGAATTCTCTGCCTGCCTTTCCCCAGTGCTCTGCAAGCTCTCCAGGACAACATAAAATCTGGGGCTCTGTGCTTTCTTTCGTTCTGAACAAGTGTTACTGTTTTCTGCACAAAAGCGATTCTGCGAAGCAATGTGAACACTTCTGCTTCCCAGGCACAGAGAAGGTGCTAGCAGGGAATTCTCTGCCTGCCTTTCCCCAGTGCTCTGCAAGCTCTCCAGGACAACAGCAAATCTGGGGCTCTGTGCTTTCTTTCGTTCTGAACAAGTGTTACTGTTTTCTGCACAAAAGCGATTCTGCGAAGCAATGTGAACACTTCTGCTTCCCAGGCACAGAGAAGGTGCTAGCAGGGAATTCTCTGCCTGCCTTTCCCCAGTGCTCTGCAAGCTCTCCAGGACAATATAAAATCTGGCGCTCTGTGCTTTCTTTCGTTCTGAACAAGTGTTACTGTTTTCTGCACAAAAGCGATTCTGCGAAGCAATGTGAACACTTCTGCTTCCCAGGCACAGAGAAGGTGCTAGCAGGGAATTCTCTGCCTGCCTTTCCCCAGTGCTCTGCAAGCTCTCCAGGACAACATAAAATCTGGCGCTCTGTGCTTTCTTTCGTTCTGAACCAGTATTACTGTTTTCTGCACAAAAGCGATTCTGCGAAGCAATGTGAACACTTCTGCTTCCCAGTTACAGAGAAGGTGCTAGCAGGGAATTCTCTGCCTGCCTTTCCCCAGTGCTCTGCAAGCTCTTCAGGACAACATAAAATCTGGGGCTCTGTGCTTTCTTTCGTTCTGAACCAGTCTTATTGTTTTCTGCACAAAAGCGATTCTGCGAAGCAATGTGAACACTTCTGCTTCCCAGGCACAGAGAAGGTGCTAGCAGGGAATTCTCTGCCTGCCTTTCCCCAGTGCTCTGCAAGCTCTCCAGGACAACAGCAAATCTGGGGCTCTGTGCTTTCTTTCGTTCTGAACCAGTATTACTGTTTTCTGCACAAAAGCGATTCTGCGAAGCAATGTGAACACTTCTGCTTCCCAGGCACAGAGAAGGTGCTAGCAGGGAATTCTCTGCCTGCCTTTCCCCAGTGCTCTGCAAGCTCTCCAGGATAATATAAAATCTGGCGCTCTGTGCTTTCTTTCGTTCTGAACAAGTGTTACTGTTTTCTGCACAAAAGCGATTCTGCGAAGCAATGTGAACACTTCTGCTTCCCAGGCACAGAGAAGGTGCTAGCAGGGAATTCTCTGCCTGCCTTTCCCCACTGCTCTGCAAGCTCTCCAGGACAACATAAAATCTGGGGCTCTGTGCTTTCTTTCGTTCTGAACAAGTGTTACTGTTTTCTGCACAAAAGCGATTCTGCGAAGCAATGTGAACACTTCTGCTTCCCAGGCACAGAGAAGGTGCTAGCAGGGAATTCTCTGCCTGCCTTTCCCCAGTGCTCTGCAAGCTCTCCAGGACAACAGCAAATCTGGGGCTCTGTGCTTTCTTTCGTTCTGAACCAGTATTACTGTTTTCTGCACAAAAGCGATTCTGCGAAGCAATGTGAACACTTCTGCTTCCCAGTTACAGAGAAGGTGCTAGCAGGGAATTCTCTGCCTGCCTTTCCCCAGTGCTCTGCAAGCTCTTCAGGACAACATAAAATCTGGGGCTCTGTGCTTTCTTTCGTTCTGAACCAGTCTTACTGTTTTCTGCACAAAAGCGATTCTGCGAAGCAATGTGAACACTTCTGCTTCCCAGTTACAGAGAAGGTGCTAGCAGGGAATTCTCTGCCTGCCTTTCCCCAGTGCTCTGCAAGCTCTTCAGGACAACATAAAATCTGGGGCTCTGTGCTTTCTTTCGTTCTGAACCAGTGTTACTGTTTTCTGCACAAAAGCGATTCTGCCAAGCAATGTGAACACTTCTGCTTCCCAGGCACAGAGAAGGTGCTAGCAGGGAATTCTCTGCCTGCCTTTCCCCAGTGCTCTGCAAGCTCTCCAGGACAACAGCAAATCTGGGGCTCTGTGCTTTCTTTCGTTCTGAACAAGTGTTACTGTTTTCTGCACAAAAGCGATTCTGCGAAGCAATGTGAACACTTCTGCTTCCCAGGCACAGAGAAGGTGCTAGCAGGGAATTCTCTGCCTGCCTTTCCCCAGTGCTCTGCAAGCTCTCCAGGACAACAGCAATTCTGGGGCTCTGTGCTTTCTTTCGTTCTGAACAAGTGTTACTGTTTTCTGCACAAAAGCGATTCTGCGAAGCAATGTGAACACTTCTGCTTCCCAGGCACAGAGAAGGTGCTAGCAGGGAATTCTCTGCCTGCCTTTCCCCAGTGCTCTGCAAGCTCTCCAGGACAACAGCAAATCTGGGGCTCTGTGCTTTCTTTCGTTCTGAACAAGTGTTACTGTTTTCTGCACAAAAGCGATTCTGCGAAGCAAGGTGAACACTTCTGCTTCCCAGGCACAGAGAAGGTGCTAGCAGGGAATTCTCTGCCTGCCTTTCCCCAGTGCTCTGCAAGCTCTCCAGGACAACAGCAAATCTGGGGCTATGTGCTTTCTTTCGTTCTGAACAAGTGTTACTGTTTTCTGCACAAAAGCGATTCTACGAAGCAAGGTGAACACTTCTGCTTCCCAGGCACAGAGAAGGTGCTAGCAGGGAATTCTCTGCCTGCCTTTCCCCAGTGCTCTGCAAGCTCTCCAGGACAACAGCAATTCTGGGGCTCTGTGCTTTCTTTCGTTCTGAACAAGTGTTACTGTTTTCTGCACAAAAGCGATTCTGCGAAGCAATGTGAACACTTCTGCTTCCCAGTTACAGAGAAGGTGCTAGCAGGGAATTCTCTGCCTGCCTTTCCCCAGTGCTCTGCAAGCTCTCCAGGACAACAGCAAATCTGGGGCTCTGTGCTTTCTTTCGTTCTGAACCAGTGTTACTGTTTTCTGCACAAAAGCGATTCTGCGAAGCAATGTGAACAGGCACAGAGAAGGTGCTAGCAGGGAATTCTCTGCCTGCCTTTCCCCAGTGCTCTGCAAGCTCTGCAGGACAACATAAAATCTGGGGCTCTGTGCTTTCTTTCGTTCTGAACCAGTATTACTGTTTTCTGCACAAAAGCGATTCTGCGAAGCAATGTGAACACTTCTGCTTCCCAGTTACAGAGAAGGTGCTAGCAGGGAATTCTCTGCCTGCCTTTCCCCAGTGCTCTGCAAGCTCTTCAGGACAACATAAAATCTGGGGCTCTGTGCTTTCTTTCGTTCTGAACCAGTCTTACTGTTTTCTGCACAAAAGCGATTCTGCGAAGCAATGTGAACACTTCTGCTTCCCAGGCACAGAGAAGGTGCTAGCAGGGAATTCTCTGCCTGCCTTTCCCCAGTGCTCTGCAAGCTCTCCAGGACAACAGCAAATCTGGGGCTCTGTGCTTTCTTTCGTTCTGAACAAGTGTTACTGTTTTCTGCACAAAAGCGATTCTGCGAAGCAATGTGAACACTTCTGCTTCCCAGTTACAGAGAAGGTGCTAGCAGGGAATTCTCTGCCTGCCTTTCCCCAGTGCTCTGCAAGCTCTCCAGGACAATATAAAATCTGGCGCTCTGTGCTTTCTTTCGTTCTGAACAAGTGTTACTGTTTTCTGCACAAAAGCGATTCTGCGAAGCAATGTGAACACTTCTGCTTCCCAGGCACAGAGAAGGTGCTAGCAGGGAATTCTCTGCCTGCCTTTCCCCAGTGCTCTGCAAGCTCTCCAGGACAACAGCAAATCTGGGGCTCTGTGCTTTCTTTCGTTCTGAACAAGTGTTACTGTTTTCTGCACAAAAGCGATTCTGCGAAGCAAGGTGAACACTTCTGCTTCCCAGGCACAGAGAAGGTGCTAGCAGGGAATTCTCTGCCTGCCTTTCCCCAGTGCTCTGCAAGCTCTCCAGGACAACAGCAAATCTGGGGCTATGTGCTTTCTTTCGTTCTGAACAAGTGTTACTGTTTTCTGCACAAAAGCGATTCTACGAAGCAAGGTGAACACTTCTGCTTCCCAGGCACAGAGAAGGTGCTAGCAGGGAATTCTCTGCCTGCCTTTCCCCAGTGCTCTGCAAGCTCTCCAGGACAACATAAAATCTGGGGCTCTGTGCTTTCTTTCGTTCTGAACAAGTGTTACTGTTTTCTGCACAAAAGAGATTCTGCGAAGTAATGTGAACACGTCTGCTTCCCAGGTACAGAGAAGGTGCTAGCAGGGAATTCTCTGCCTGCCTTTCCCCAGTGCTCTGCAAGCTCTCCAGGTCAACAGCAAATCTGGGGCTCTGTGCTTTCTTTCGTTCTGAACAAGTGTTACTGTTTTCTGCACAAAAGCGATTCTGCGAAGCAAGGTGAACACTTCTGCTTCCCAGGCACAGAGAAGGTGCTAGCAGGGAATTCTCTGCCTGCCTTTCCCCAGTGCTCTGCAAGCTCTTCAGGACAACATAAAATCTGGGGCTCTGTGCTTTCTTTCGTTCTGAACAAGTGTTACTGTTTTCTGCACAAAAGCGATTCTGCGAAGCAATGTGAACACTTCTGCTTCCCAGGCACAGAGAAGGTGCTAGCAGGGAATTCTCTGCCTGCCTTTCCCCAGTGCTCTGCAAGCTCTCCAGGACAACATATAATCTGGGGCTCTGTGCTTTCTTTCGTTCTGAACAAGTGTTACTGTTTTCTGCACAAAAGCGATTCTGCGACGCAATGTGAACACTTCTGCTTCCCAGGCACAGAGAAGGTGCTAGCAGGGAATTCTCTGCCTGCCTTTCCCCAGTGCTCTGCAAGCTCTCCAGGACAACAGCAAATCTGGGGCTCTGTGCTTTCTTTCGTTCTGAACTAGTATTACTGTTTTCTGCACAAAAGCGATTCTGCGAACCAATGTGAACAGGCACAGAGAAGGTTCTAGCAGGGAATTCTCTGCCTGCCTTTCCCCAGTGCTCTGCAAGCTCTTCAGGACAACATAAAATCTGGGGCTCTGTGCTTTCTTTCGTTCTGAACAAGTGTTACTGTTTTCTGCACAAAAGCGATTCTGCGAAGCAATGTGAACACTTCTGCTTCCCAGGCACAGAGAAGGTGCTAGCAGGGAATTCTCTGCCTGCCTTTCCCCAGTGCTCTGCAAGCTCTCCAGGACAACATAAAATCTGGGGCTCTGTGCTTTCTTTCGTTCTGAACAAGTGTTACTGTTTTCTGCACAAAAGCGATTCTGCGAAGCAAGGTGAACACTTCTGCTTCCCAGGCACAGAGAAGGTGCTAGCAGGGAATTCTCTGCCTGCCTTTCCCCAGTGCTCTGCAAGCTCTCCAGGACAACAGCAAATCTGGGGCTCTGTGCTTTCTTTCGTTCTGAACAAGTGTTACTGTTTTCTGCACAAAAGCGATTCTGCGAAGCAATGTGAACACTTCTGCTTCCCAGGCACAGAGAAGGTGCTAGCAGGGAATTCTCTGCCTGCCTTTCCCCAGTGCTCTGCAAGCTCTCCAGGACAACATATAATCTGGGGCTCTGTGCTTTCTTTCGTTCTGAGCCAGTGTTACTGTTTTCTGCACAAAAGCGATTCTGCGAAGCAATGTGAACACTTCTGCTTCCCAGGCACAGAGAAGGTGCTAGCAGGGAATTCTCTGCCTGTCTTTCCCCAGTGCTCTGCAAGCTCTTCAGGACAACATAAAATCTGGGGCTCTGTGCTTTCTTTCGTTCTGAACAAGTGTTACTGTTTTCTGCACAAAAGCGATTCTGCGAAGCAATGTGAACACTTCTGCTTCCCAGGCACAGAGAAGGTGCTAGCAGGGAATTCTCTGCCTGCCTTTCCCCAGTGCTCTGCAAGCTCTCCAGGACAACAGCAAATCTGGGGCTCTGTGCTTTCTTTCGTTCTGAACAAGTGTTACTGTTTTCTGCACAAAAGCGATTCTGCGAAGCAATGTGAACAGGCACAGAGAAGGTGCTAGCAGGGAATTCTCTGCCTGCCTTTCCCCAGTGCTCTGCAAGCTCTCCAGGACAACATAAAATCTGGGGCTCTGTGCTTTCTTTCGTTCTGAACCAGTATTACTGTTTTCTGCACAAAAGCGATTCTGCGAAGCAATGTGAACACTTCTGCTTCCCAGGCACAGAGAAGGTGCTAGCAGGGAATTCTCTGCCTGCCTTTCCCCAGTGCTCTGCAAGCTCTCCAGGACAACATAAAATCTGGGGCTCTGTGCTTTCTTTCGTTCTGAACAAGTGTTACTGTTTTCTGCACAAAAGCGATTCTGCGAAGCAAGGTGAACACTTCTGCTTCCCGGGCACAGAGAAGGTGCTAGCAGGGAATTCTCTGCCTGCCTTTCCCCAGTGCTCTGCAAGCTCTCCAGGACAACAGCAAATCTGGGGCTCTGTGCTTTCTTTCGTTCTGAACCAGTGTTACTGTTTTCTGCACAAAAGCGATTCTGCAAAGCAATGTGAACACTTCTGCTTCCCAGGCACAGAGAAGGTGCTAGCAGGGAATTCTCTGCCTGCCTTTCCCCAGTGCTCTGCAAGCTCTTCAGGACATCATAAAATCTGGGGCTCTGTGCTTTCTTTCGTTCTGAACAATTGTTACTGTTTTCTGCACAAAAGCGATTCTGCGAAGCAATGTGAACACTTCTGCTTCCCAGGCACAGAGAAGGTGCTAGCAGGGAATTCTCTGCCTGCCTTTCCCCAGTGCTCTGCAAGCTCTCCAGGACAACAGCAAATCTGGGGCTCTGTGCTTTCTTTCGTTCTGAACCAGTGTTACTGTTTTCTGAACAAAAGCGATTCTGCGAAGCAAGGTGAACACTTCTGCTTCCCAGGCACAGAGAAGGTGCTAGCAGGGAATTCTCTGCCTGCCTTTCCCCAGTGCTCTGCAAGCTCTCCAGGACAACAGCAAATCTGGGGCTCTGTGCTTTCTTTCGTTCTGAACCAGTGTTACTGTTTTCTGCACAAAAGCGATTCTGCGAAGCAATGTGAACAGGCACAGAGAAGGTGCTAGCAGGGAATTCTCTGCCTGCCTTTCCCCAGTGCTCTGCAAGCTCTCCAGGACAACAGCAAATCTGGGGCTCTGTGCTTTCTTTCGTTCTGAACCAGTATTACTGTTTTCTGCACAAAAGCGATTCTGCGAAGCAATGTGAACACTTCTGCTTCCCAGGCACAGAGAAGGTGCTAGCAGGGAATTCTCTGCCTGCCTTTCCCCAGTGCTCTGCAAGCTCTCCAGGACAACAGCAAATCTGGGGCTCTGTGCTTTCTTTCGTTCTGAACCAGTATTACTGTTTTCTGCACAAAAGCGATTCTGCGAAGCAATGTGAACACTTCTGCTTCCCAGGCACAGAGAAGGTGCTAGCAGGGAATTCTCTGCCTGCCTTTCCCCAGTGCTCTGCAAGCTCTCCAGGACAACAGCAAATCTGGGGCTCTGTGCTTTCTTTCGTTCTGAACCAGTGTTACTGTTTTCTGCACAAAAGCGATTCTGCGAAGCAATGTGAAGAGGCACAGAGAAGGTGCTAGCAGGGAATTCTCTGCCTGCCTTTCCCCAGTGCTCTGCAAGCTCTGCAGGACAACATAAAATCTGGGGCTCTGTGCTTTCTTTCGTTCTGAACCAGTATTACTGTTTTCTGCACAAAAGCGATTCTGCGAAGCAATGTGAACACTTCTGCTTCCCAGGCACAGAGAAGGTGCTAGCAGGGAATTCTCTGCCTGCCTTTCCCCAGTGCTCTGCAAGCTCTTCAGGACAACATAAAATCTGGGGCTCTGTGCTTTCTTTCGTTCTGAACCAGTCTTACTGTTTTCTGCACAAAAGCGATTCTGCGAAGCAATGTGAACACTTCTGCTTCCCAGGCACAGAGAAGGTGCTAGCAGGGAATTCTCTGCCTGCCTTTCCCCAGTGCTCTGCAAGCTCTCCAGGACAACAGCAAATCTGGGGCTCTGTGCTTTCTTTCGTTCTGAACAAGTGTTACTGTTTTCTGCACAAAAGCGATTCTGCGAAGCAATGTGAACACTTCTGCTTCCCAGGCACAGAGAAGGTGCTAGCAGGGAATTCTCTGCCTGCCTTTCCCCAGTGCTCTGCAAGCTCTCCAGGACAATATAAAATCTGGCGCTCTGTGCTTTCTTTCGTTCTGAACAAGTGTTACTGTTTTCTGAACAAAAGCGATTCTGCGAAGCAATGTGAACACTTCTGCTTCCCAGGCACAGAGAAGGTGCTAGCAGGGAATTCTCTGCCTGCCTTTCCCCAGTGCTCTGCAAGCTCTCCAGGACAACATAAAATCTGGGGCTCTGTGCTTTCTTTCGTTCTGAACAAGTGTTACTGTTTTCTGCACAAAAGCGATTCTGCGAAGCAAGGTGAACACTTCTGCTTCCCAGGCACAGAGAAGGTGCTAGCAGGGAATTCTCTGCCTGCCTTTCCCCAGTGCTCTGCAAGCTCTCCAGGACAACATAAAATCTGGGGCTCTGTGCTTTCTTTCGTTCTGAACAAGTGTTACTGTTTTCTGCACAAAAGCGATTCTGCGAAGCAAGGTGAACACTTCTGCTTCCCAGTTACAGAGAAGGTGCTAGCAGGGAATTCTCTGCCTGCCTTTCCCCAGTGCTCTGCAAGCTCTCCAGGACAACAGTAAATCTGGGGCTCTGTGCTTTCTTTCGTTCTGAACAAGTGTTACTGTTTTCTGCACAAAAGCGATTCTGCGAAGCAATGTGAACACTTCTGCTTCCCAGGCACAGAGAAGGTGCTAGCAGGGAATTCTCTGCCTGCCTTTCCCCAGTGCTCTGCAAGCTCTCCAGGACAACAGCAAATCTGGGGCTCTGTGCTTTCTTTCGTTCTGAACAAGTGTTACTGTTTTCTGCACAAAAGCGATTCTGCGAAGCAATGTGAACACTTCTGCTTCCCAGGCACAGAGAAGGTGCTAGCAGGGAATTCTCTGCCTGCCTTTCCCCAGTGCTCTGCAAGCTCTCCAGGACAACATAAAATCTGGGGCTCTGTGCTTTCTTTCGTTCTGAACAAGTGTTACTGTTTTCTGCACAAAAGCGATTCTGCGAAGCAAGGTGAACACTTCTGCTTCCCAGGCACAGAGAAGGTGCTAGCAGGGAATTCTCTGCCTGCCTTTCCCCAGTGCTCTGCAAGCTCTCCAGGACAACATAAAATCTGGGGCTCTGTGCTTTCTTTCGTTCTGAACAAGTGTTACTGTTTTCTGCACAAAAGCGATTCTGCGAAGCAATGTGAACACTTCTGCTTCCCAGGCACAGAGAAGGTGCTAGCAGGGAATTCTCTGCCTGCCTTTCCCCAGTGCTCTGCAAGCTCTCCAGGACAACATAAAATCTGGGGCTCTGTGCTTTCTTTCGTTCTGAACAAGTGTTACTGTTTTCTGCACAAAAGCGATTCTGCGAAGCAATGTGAACACTTCTGCTTCCCAGGCACAGAGAAGGTGCTAGCAGGGAATTCTCTGCCTGCCTTTCCCCAGTGCTCTGCAAGCTCTCCAGGACAACATAAAATCTGGGGCTCTGTGCTTTCTTTCGTTCTGAACAAGTGTTACTGTTTTCTGCACAAAAGCGATTCTGCGAAGCAATGTGAACACTTCTGCTTCCCAGGCACAGAGAAGGTGCTAGCAGGGAATTCTCTGCCTGCCTTTCCCCAGTGCTCTGCAAGCTCTCCAGGACAATATAAAATCTGGCGCTCTGTGCTTTCTTTCGTTCTGAACAAGTGTTACTGTTTTCTGCACAAAAGCGATTCTGCGAAGCAATGTGAACACTTCTGCTTCCCAGGCACAGAGAAGGTGCTAGCAGGGAATTCTCTGCCTGCCTTTCCCCAGTGCTCTGCAAGCTCTCCAGGACAACATAAAATCTGGGGCTCTGTGCTTTCTTTCGTTCTGAACAAGTTTTACTGTTTTCTGCACAAAAGCGATTCTGCGAAGCAATGTGAACACTTCTGCTTCCCAGGCACAGAGAAGGTGCTAGCAGGGAATTCTCTGCCTGCCTTTCCCCAGTGCTCTGCAAGCTCTCCAGGACAACAGCAAATCTGGCGCTCTGTGCTTTCTTTCGTTCTGAACCAGTGTTACTGTTTTCTGCACAAAAGCGATTCTGCGAAGCAATGTGAACAGGCACAGAGAAGGTGCTAGCAGGGAATTCTCTGCCTGCCTTTCCCCAGTGCTCTGCAAGCTCTCCAGGACAACATAAAATCTGGGGCTCTGTGCTTTCTTTCGTTCTGAACCAGTATTACTGTTTTCTGCACAAAAGCGATTCTGCGAAGCAATGTGAACACTTCTGCTTCCCAGTTACAGAGAAGGTGCTAGCAGGGAATTCTCTGCCTGCCTTTCCCCAGTGCTCTGCAAGCTCTTCAGGACAACATAAAATCTGGGGCTCTGTGCTTTCTTTCGTTCTGAACCAGTCTTATTGTTTTCTGCACAAAAGCGATTCTGCGAAGCAATGTGAACACTTCTGCTTCCCAGGCACAGAGAAGGTGCTAGCAGGGAATTCTCTGCCTGCCTTTCCCCAGTGCTCTGCAAGCTCTCCAGGACAACAGCAAATCTGGCGCTCTGTGCTTTCTTTCGTTCTGAACAAGTGTTACTGTTTTCTGCACAAAAGCGATTCTGCGAAGCAAGGTGAACACTTCTGCTTCCCAGGCACAGAGAAGGTGCTAGCAGGGAATTCTCTGCCTGCCTTTCCCCAGTGCTCTGCAAGCTCTCCAGGACAACAGCAAATCTGGGGCTCTGTGCTTTCTTTCGTTCTGAACCAGTATTACTGTTTTCTGCACAAAAGCGATTCTGCGAAGCAATGTGAACACTTCTGCTTCCCAGGCACAGAGAAGGTGCTAGCAGGGAATTCTCTGCCTGCCTTTCCCCAGTGCTCTGCAAGCTCTCCAGGATAATATAAAATCTGGCGCTCTGTGCTTTCTTTCGTTCTGAACAAGTGTTACTGTTTTCTGCACAAAAGCGATTCTGCGAAGCAATGTGAACACTTCTGCTTCCCAGGCACAGAGAAGGTGCTAGCAGGGAATTCTCTGCCTGCCTTTCCCCAGTGCTCTGCAAGCTCTCCAGGACAACATAAAATCTGGGGCTCTGTGCTTTCTTTCGTTCTGAACCAGTGTTACTGTTTTCTGCACAAAAGCGATTCTGCGAAGCAATGTGAACACTTCTGCTTCCCAGTTACAGAGAAGGTGCTAGCAGGGAATTCTCTGCCTGCCTTTCCCCAGTGCTCTGCAAGCTCTCCAGGTCAACAGCAAATCTGGGGCTCTGTGCTTTCTTTCGTTCTGAACCAGTGTTACTGTTTTCTGCACAAAAGCGATTCTGCGAAGCAATGTGAACACTTCTGCTTCCCAGGCACAGAGAAGGTGCTAGCAGGGAATTCTCTGCCTGCCTTTCCCCAGTGCTCTGCAAGCTCTCCAGGACAACAGCAAATCTGGGGCTCTGTGCTTTCTTTCGTTCTGAACAAGTGTTACTGTTTTCTGCACAAAAGCGATTCTGCGAAGCAATGTGAACAGGCACAGAGAAGGTGCTAGCAGGGAATTCTCTGCCTGCCTTTCCCCAGTGCTCTGCAAGCTCTCCAGGACAACAGCAAATCTGGGGCTCTGTGCTTTCTTTCGTTCTGAACAAGTGTTACTGTTTTCTGCACAAAAGCGATTCTGCGAAGCAATGTGAACACTTGTGCTTCCCAGGCACAGAGAAGGTGCTAGCAGGGAATTCTCTGCCTGCCTTTCCCCAGTGCTCTGCAAGCTCTCCAGGACAACAGCAAATCTGGGGCTCTGTGCTTTCTTTCGTTCTGAACAAGTGTTACTGTTTTCTGCACAAAAGCGATTCTGCGAAGCAATGTGAACACTTCTGCTTCCCAGGCACAGAGAAGGTGCTAGCAGGGAATTCTCTGCCTGCCTTTCCCCAGTGCTCTGCAAGCTCTCCAGGACAACAGCAAATCTGGGGCTCTGTGCTTTCTTTCGTTCTGAACAAGTGTTACTGTTTTCTGCACAAAAGCGATTCTGCGAAGCAATGTGAACAGGCACAGAGAAGGTGCTAGCAGGGAATTCTCTGCCTGCCTTTCCCCAGTGCTCTGCAAGCTCTCCAGGACAACATAAAATCTGGGGCTGTGTGCTTTCTTTCGTTCTGAACCAGTATTACTGTTTTCTGCACAAAAGCGATTCTGCGAAGCAATGTGAACACTTCTGCTTCCCAGTTACAGAGAAGGTGCTAGCAGGGAATTCTCTGCCTGCCTTTCCCCAGTGCTCTGCAAGCTCTTCAGGACAACATAAAATCTGGGGCTCTGTGCTTTCTTTCGTTCTGAACCAGTCTTACTGTTTTCTGCACAAAAGCGATTCTGCGAAGCAATGTGAACACTTCTGCTTCCCAGGCACAGAGAAGGTGCTAGCAGGGAATTCTCTGCCTGCCTTTCCCCAGTGCTCTGCAAGCTCTCCAGGACAACAGCAAATCTGGGGCTCTGTGCTTTCTTTCGTTCTGAACAAGTGTTACTGTTTTCTGCACAAAAGCGATTCTGCGAAGCAATGTGAACACTTCTGCTTCCCAGGCACAGAGAAGGTGCTAGCAGGGAATTCTCTGCCTGCCTTTCCCCAGTGCTCTGCAAGCTCTCCAGGACAACAGCAATTCTGGGGCTCTGTGCTTTCTTTCGTTCTGAACAAGTGTTACTGTTTTCTGCACAAAAGCGATTCTGCGAAGCAATGTGAACACTTCTGCTTCCCAGGCACAGAGAAGGTGCTAGCAGGGAATTCTCTGCCTGCCTTTCCCCAGTGCTCTGCAAGCTCTCCAGGACAACAGCAAATCTGGGGCTCTGTGCTTTCTTTCGTTCTGAACAAGTGTTACTGTTTTCTGCACAAAAGCGATTCTGCGAAGCAAGGTGAACACTTCTGCTTCCCAGGCACAGAGAAGGTGCTAGCAGGGAATTCTCTGCCTGCCTTTCCCCAGTGCTCTGCAAGCTCTCCAGGACAACAGCAAATCTGGGGCTATGTGCTTTCTTTCGTTCTGAACAAGTGTTACTGTTTTCTGCACAAAAGCGATTCTACGAAGCAAGGTGAACACTTCTGCTTCCCAGGCACAGAGAAGGTGCTAGCAGGGAATTCTCTGCCTGCCTTTCCCCAGTGCTCTGCAAGCTCTCCAGGACAACAGCAATTCTGGGGCTCTGTGCTTTCTTTCGTTCTGAACAAGTGTTACTGTTTTCTGCACAAAAGCGATTCTGCGAAGCAATGTGAACACTTCTGCTTCCCAGTTACAGAGAAGGTGCTAGCAGGGAATTCTCTGCCTGCCTTTCCCCAGTGCTCTGCAAGCTCTCCAGGACAACAGCAAATCTGGGGCTCTGTGCTTTCTTTCGTTCTGAACCAGTGTTACTGTTTTCTGCACAAAAGCGATTCTGCGAAGCAATGTGAACAGGCACAGAGAAGGTGCTAGCAGGGAATTCTCTGCCTGCCTTTCCCCAGTGCTCTGCAAGCTCTCCAGGACAACATAAAATCTGGGGCTCTGTGCTTTCTTTCGTTCTGAACCAGTATTACTGTTTTCTGCACAAAAGCGATTCTGCGAAGCAATGTGAACACTTCTGCTTCCCAGTTACAGAGAAGGTGCTAGCAGGGAATTCTCTGCCTGCCTTTCCCCAGTGCTCTGCAAGCTCTTCAGGACAACATAAAATCTGGGGCTCTGTGCTTTCTTTCGTTCTGAACCAGTCTTACTGTTTTCTGCACAAAAGCGATTCTGCGAAGCAATGTGAACACTTCTGCTTCCCAGGCACAGAGAAGGTGCTAGCAGGGAATTCTCTGCCTGCCTTTCCCCAGTGCTCTGCAAGCTCTCCAGGACAACATAAAATCTGGGGCTCTGTGCTTTCTTTCGTTCTGAACAAGTGTTACTGTTTTCTGCACAAAAGCGATTCTGCGAAGCAAGGTGAACACTTCTGCTTCCCAGGCACAGAGAAGGTGCTAGCAGGGAATTCTCTGCCTGCCTTTCCCCAGTGCTCTGCAAGCTCTCCAGGACAACAGCAATTCTGGGGCTCTGTGCTTTCTTTCGTTCTGAGCCAGTGTTACTGTTTTCTGCACAAAAGCGATTCTGCGAAGCAATGTGAACACTTCTGCTTCCCAGGCACAGAGAAGGTGCTAGCAGGGAATTCTCTGCCTGCCTTTCCCCAGTGCTCTGCAAGCTCTCCAGGACAACATAAAATCTGGGGCTCTGTGCTTTCTTTCGTTCTGAACAAGTGTTACTGTTTTCTGCACAAAAGCGATTCTGCGAAGCAATGTGAACAGGCACAGAGAAGGTGCTAGCAGGGAATTCTCTGCCTGCCTTTCCCCAGTGCTCTGCAAGCTCTCCAGGACAACATAAAATCTGGGGCTCTGTGCTTTCTTTCGTTCTGAACAAGTGTTACTGTTTTCTGCACAAAAGCGATTCTGCGAAGCAAGGTGAACACTTCTGCTTCCCAGGCACAGAGAAGGTGCTAGCAGGGAATTCTCTGCCTGCCTTTCCCCAGTGCTCTGCAAGCTCTCCAGGACAACAGCAATTCTGGGGCTCTGTGCTTTCTTTCGTTCTGAACTAGTATTACTGTTTTCTGCACAAAAGCGATTCTGCGAACCAATGTGAACAGGCACAGAGAAGGTTCTAGCAGGGAATTCTCTGCCTGCCTTTCCCCAGTGCTCTGCAAGCTCTCCAGGACAACATAAAATCTGGGGCTCTGTGCTTTCTTTCGTTCTGAACAAGTGTTACTGTTTTCTGCACAAAAGCGATTCTGCGAAGCAATGTGAACAGGCACAGAGAAGGTGCTAGCAGGGAATTCTCTGCCTGCCTTTCCCCAGTGCTCTGCAAGCTCTCCAGGACAACATAAAATCTGGGGCTCTGTGCTTTCTTTCGTTCTGAACAAGTGTTACTGTTTTCTGCACAAAAGCGATTCTGCGAAGCAAGGTGAACACTTCTGCTTCCCAGGCACAGAGAAGGTGCTAGCAGGGAATTCTCTGCCTGCCTTTCCCCAGTGCTCTGCAAGCTCTCCAGGACAACAGCAATTCTGGGGCTCTGTGCTTTCTTTCGTTCTGAACAAGTGTTACTGTTTTCTGCACAAAAGCGATTCTGCGAAGCAATGTGAACACTTCTGCTTCCCAGGCACAGAGAAGGTGCTAGCAGGGAATTCTCTGCCTGCCTTTCCCCAGTGCTCTGCAAGCTCTCCAGGACAACATATAATCTGGGGCTCTGTGCTTTCTTTCGTTCTGAACAAGTGTTACTGTTTTCTGCACAAAAGCGATTCTGCGAAGCAATGTGAACACTTCTGCTTCCCAGGCACAGAGAAGGTGCTAGCAGGGAATTCTCTGCCTGCCTTTCCCCAGTGCTCTGCAAGCTCTCCAGGACAACAGCAAATCTGGGGCTCTGTGCTTTCTTTCGTTCTGAACTAGTATTACTGTTTTCTGCACAAAAGCGATTCTGCGAACCAATGTGAACAGGCACAGAGAAGGTTCTAGCAGGGAATTCTCTGCCTGCCTTTCCCCAGTGCTTTGCAAGCTCTCCAGGACAACATAAAATCTGGGGCTCTGTGCTTTCTTTCGTTCTGAACAAGTGTTACTGTTTTCTGCACAAAAGCGATTCTGCGAAGCAATGTGAACACTTCTGCTTCCCAGGCACAGAGAAGGTGCTAGCAGGGAATTCTCTGCCTGCCTTTCCCCAGTGCTCTGCAAGCTCTCCAGGACAACAGCAAATCTGGGGCTCTGTGCTTTCTTTCGTTCTGAACAAGTGTTACTGTTTTCTGCACAAAAGCGATTCTGCGAAGCAATGTGAACACTTCTGCTTCCCAGGCACAGAGAAGGTGCTAGCAGGGAATTCTCTGCCTGCCTTTCCCCAGTGCTCTGCAAGCTCTCCAGGACAACATAAAATCTGGGGCTCTGTGCTTTCTTTCGTTCTGAACCAGTATTACTGTTTTCTGCACAAAAGCGATTCTGCGAAGCAATGTGAACACTTCTGCTTCCCAGTTACAGAGAAGGTGCTAGCAGGGAATTCTCTGCCTGCTTTTCCCCAGTGCTCTGCAAGCTCTTCAGGACAACATAAAATCTGGGGCTCTGTGCTTTCTTTCGTTCTGAACCAGTCTTACTCTTTTCTGCACAAAAGCGATTCTGCGAAGCAATGTGAACACTTCTGCTTCCCAGGCACAGAGAAGGTGCTAGCAGGGAATTCTCTGCCTGCCTTTCCCCAGTGCTCTGCAAGCTGTCCAGGACAATATAAAATCTGGGGCTCTGTGCTTTCTTTCGTTCTGAACAAGTGTTACTGTTTTCTGCACAAAAGCGATTCTGCGAAGCAATGTGAACACTTCTGCTTCCCAGGCACAGAGAAGGTGCTAGCAGGGAATTCTCTGCCTGCCTTTCCCCAGTGCTCTGCAAGCTCTCCAGGACAACATAAAATCTGGGGCTCTGTGCTTTCTTTCGTTCTGAACAAGTGTTACTGTTTTCTGCACAAAAGCGATTCTGCGAAGCAAGGTGAACACTTCTGCTTCCCAGGCACAGAGAAGGTGCTAGCAGGGAATTCTCTGCCTGCCTTTCCCCAGTGCTCTGCAAGCTCTCCAGGACAACAGCAATTCTGGGGCTCTGTGCTTTCTTTCGTTCTGAGCCAGTGTTACTGTTTTCTGCACAAAAGCGATTCTGCGAAGCAATGTGAACACTTCTGCTTCCCAGGCACAGAGAAGGTGCTAGCAGGGAATTCTCTGCCTGCCTTTCCCCAGTGCTCTGCAAGCTCTCCAGGACAACATAAAATCTGGGGCTCTGTGCTTTCTTTCGTTCTGAACAAGTGTTACTGTTTTCTGCACAAAAGCGATTCTGCGAAGCAAGGTGAACACTTCTGCTTCCCAGGCACAGAGAAGGTGCTAGCAGGGAATTCTCTGCCTGCCTTTCCCCAGTGCTCTGCAAGCTCTCCAGGACAACAGCAAATCTGGGGCTCTGTGCTTTCTTTCGTTCTGAACTAGTATTACTGTTTTCTGCACAAAAGCGATTCTGCGAACCAATGTGAACAGGCACAGAGAAGGTTCTAGCAGGGAATTCTCTGCCTGCCTTTCCCCAGTGCTCTGCAAGCTCTCCAGGACAACATAAAATCTGGGGCTCTGTGCTTTCTTTCGTTCTGAACAAGTGTTACTGTTTTCTGCACAAAAGCGATTCTGCGAAGCAATGTGAACAGGCACAGAGAAGGTGCTAGCAGGGAATTCTCTGCCTGCCTTTCCCCAGTGCTCTGCAAGCTCTCCAGGACAACATAAAATCTGGGGCTCTGTGCTTTCTTTCGTTCTGAACAAGTGTTACTGTTTTCTGCACAAAAGCGATTCTGCGAAGCAAGGTGAACACTTCTGCTTCCCAGGCACAGAGAAGGTGCTAGCAGGGAATTCTCTGCCTGCCTTTCCCCAGTGCTCTGCAAGCTCTCCAGGACAACAGCAAATCTGGGGCTCTGTGCTTTCTTTCGTTCTGAACCAGTGTTACTGTTTTCTGCACAAAAGCGATTCTGCAAAGCAATGTGAACACTTCTGCTTCCCAGTTACAGAGAAGGTGCTAGCAGGGAATTCTCTGCCTGCCTTTCCCCAGTGCTCTGCAAGCTCTCCAGGACAACAGCAAATCTGGGGCTCTGTGCTTTCTTTCGTTCTGAACCAGTGTTACTGTTTTCTGAACAAAAGCGATTCTGCGAAGCAAGGTGAACACTTCTGCTTCCCAGGCACAGAGAAGGTGCTAGCAGGGAATTCTCTGCCTGCCTTTCCCCAGTGCTCTGCAAGCTCTCCAGGACAACAGCAAATCTGGGGCTCTGTGCTTTCTTTCGTTCTGAATAAGTGTTACTGTTTTCTGCACAAAAGCGATTCTGCGAAGCAATGTGAACACTTCTGCTTCCCAGGCACAGAGAAGGTGCTAGCAGGGAATTCTCTGCCTGCCTTTCCCCAGTGCTCTGCAAGCTCTCCAGGACAACATAAAATCTGGGGCTCTGTGCTTTCTTTCGTTCTGAACAAGTGTTACTGTTTTCTGCACAAAAGCGATTCTGCGAAGCAATGTGAACACTTCTGCTTCCCAGGCACAGAGAAGGTGCTAGCAGGGAATTCTCTGCCTGCCTTTCCCCAGTGCTCTGCAAGCTCTCCAGGACAACAGCAAATCTGGGGCTCTGTGCTTTCTTTCGTTCTGAACCAGTGTTACTGTTTTCTGCACAAAAGCGATTCTGCGAAGCAATGTGAACAGGCACAGAGAAGGTGCTAGCAGGGAATTCTCTGCCTGCCTTTCCCCAGTGCTCTGCAAGCTCTCCAGGACAACATAAAATCTGGGGCTCTGTGCTTTCTTTCGTTCTGAACCAGTATTACTGTTTTCTGCACAAAAGCGATTCTGCGAAGCAATGTGAACACTTCTGCTTCCCAGGCACAGAGAAGGTGCTAGCAGGGAATTCTCTGCCTGCCTTTCCCCAGTGCTCTGCAAGCTCTCCAGGACAACAGCAAATCTGGGGCTCTGTGCTTTCTTTCGTTCTGAACCAGTATTACTGTTTTCTGCACAAAAGCGATTCTGCGAAGCAATGTGAACACTTCTGCTTCCCAGGCACAGAGAAGGTGCTAGCAGGGAATTCTCTGCCTGCCTTTCCCCAGTGCTCTGCAAGCTCTCCAGGACAACAGCAAATCTGGGGCTCTGTGCTTTCTTTCGTTCTGAACGAGTGTTACTGTTTTCTGCACAAAAGCGATTCTGCGAAGCAATGTGAACACTTCTGCTTCCCAGGCACAGAGAAGGTGCTAGCAGGGAATTCTCTGCCTGCCTTTCCCCAGTGCTCTGCAAGCTCTCCAGGACAATATAAAATCTGGCGCTCTGTGCTTTCTTTCGTTCTGAACAAGTGTTACTGTTTTCTGCACAAAAGCGATTCTGCGAAGCAATGTGAACACTTCTGCTTCCCAGGCACAGAGAAGGTGCTAGCAGGGAATTCTCTGCCTGCCTTTCCCCAGTGCTCTGCAAGCTCTCCAGGACAACATAAAATCTGGGGCTCTGTGCTTTCTTTCGTTCTGAACAAGTGTTACTGTTTTCTGCACAAAAGCGATTCTGCGAAGCAATGTGAACACTTCTGCTTCCCAGGCACAGAGAAGGTGCTAGCAGGGAATTCTCTGCCTGCCTTTCCCCAGTGCTCTGCAAGCTCTCCAGGACAACAGCAAATCTGGGGCTCTGTGCTTTCTTTCGTTCTGAACCAGTGTTACTGTTTTCTGCACAAAAGCGATTCTGCGAAGCAATGTGAACAGGCACAGAGAAGGTGCTAGCAGGGAATTCTCTGCCTGCCTTTCCCCAGTGCTCTGCAAGCTCTCCAGGACAACAGCAAATCTGGGGCTCTGTGCTTTCTTTCGTTCTGAACCAGTATTACTGTTTTCTGCACAAAAGCGATTCTGCGAAGCAATGTGAACACTTCTGCTTCCCAGTTACAGAGAAGGTGCTAGCAGGGAATTCTCTGCCTGCCTTTCCCCAGTGCTCTGCAAGCTCTTCAGGACAACATAAAATCTGGGGCTCTGTGCTTTCTTTCGTTCTGAACCAGTCTTACTGTTTTCTGCACAAAAGCGATTCTGCGAAGCAATGTGAACACTTCTGCTTCCCAGGCACAGAGAAGGTGCTAGCAGGGAATTCTCTGCCTGCCTTTCCCCAGTGCTCTGCAAGCTCTCCAGGACAATATAAAATCTGGCGCTCTGTGCTTTCTTTCGTTCTGAACAAGTGTTACTGTTTTCTGCACAAAAGCGATTCTGCGAAGCAATGTGAACACTTCTGCTTCCCAGGCACAGAGAAGGTGCTAGCAGGGAATTCTCTGCCTGCCTTTCCCCAGTGCTCTGCAAGCTCTCCAGGACAACAGCAAATCTGGGGCTCTGTGCTTTCTTTCGTTCTGAACCAGTATTACTGTTTTCTGCACAAAAGCGATTCTGCGAAGCAATGTGAACACTTCTGCTTCCCAGTTACAGAGAAGGTGCTAGCAGGGAATTCTCTGCCTGCCTTTCCCCAGTGCTCTGCAAGCTCTTCAGGACAACATAAAATCTGGGGCTCTGTGCTTTCTTTCGTTCTGAACCAGTCTTACTGTTTTCTGCACAAAAGCGATTCTGCGAAGCAATGTGAACACTTCTGCTTCCCAGGCACAGAGAAGGTGCTAGCAGGGAATTCTCTGCCTGCCTTTCCCCAGTGCTCTGCAAGCTCTCCAGGACAACAGCAAATCTGGGGCTCTGTGCTTTCTTTCGTTCTGAACAAGTGTTACTGTTTTCTGCACAAAAGCGATTCTGCGAAGCAATGTGAACACTTCTGCTTCCCAGGCACAGAGAAGGTGCTAGCAGGGAATTCTCTGCCTGCCTTTCCCCAGTGCTCTGCAAGCTCTCCAGGACAACAGCAAATCTGGGGCTCTGTGCTTTCTTTCATTCTGAACAAGTGTTACTGTTTTCTGCACAAAAGCGATTCTGCGAAGCAATGTGAACAGGCACAGAGAAGGTGCTAGCAGGGAATTCTCTGCCTGCCTTTCCCCAGTGCTCTGCAAGCTCTCCAGGACAACATAAAATCTGGGGCTCTGTGCTTTCTTTCGTTCTGAACCAGTATTACTGTTTTCTGCACAAAAGCGATTCTGCGAAGCAATGTGAACACTTGTGCTTCCCAGGCACAGAGAAGGTGCTAGCAGGGAATTCTCTGCCTGCCTTTCCCCAGTGCTCTGCAAGCTCTCCAGGACAACAGCAAATCTGGGGCTCTGTGCTTTCTTTCGTTCTGAACCAGTGTTACTGTTTTCTGCACAAAAGCGATTCTGCGAAGCAATGTGAACAGGCACAGAGAAGGTGCTAGCAGGGAATTCTCTGCCTGCCTTTCCCCAGTGCTCTGCAAGCTCTCCAGGACAACATAAAATCTGGGGCTGTGTGCTTTCTTTCGTTCTGAACCAGTATTACTGTTTTCTGCACAAAAGCGATTCTGCGAAGCAATGTGAACACTTCTGCTTCCCAGTTACAGAGAAGGTGCTAGCAGGGAATTCTCTGCCTGCCTTTCCCCAGTGCTCTGCAAGCTCTTCAGGACAACATAAAATCTGGGGCTCTGTGCTTTCTTTCGTTCTGAACCAGTCTTACTGTTTTCTGCACAAAAGCGATTCTGCGAAGCAATGTGAACACTTCTGCTTCCCAGGCACAGAGAAGGTGCTAGCAGGGAATTCTCTGCCTGCCTTTCCCCAGTGCTCTGCAAGCTCTCCAGGACAACAGCAAATCTGGGGCTCTGTGCTTTCTTTCGTTCTGAACAAGTGTTACTGTTTTCTGCACAAAAGCGATTCTGCGAAGCAATGTGAACACTTCTGCTTCCCAGGCACAGAGAAGGTGCTAGCAGGGAATTCTCTGCCTGCCTTTCCCCAGTGCTCTGCAAGCTCTCCAGGACAACAGCAATTCTGGGGCTCTGTGCTTTCTTTCGTTCTGAACAAGTGTTACTGTTTTCTGCACAAAAGCGATTCTGCGAAGCAAGGTGAACACTTCTGCTTCCCAGGCACAGAGAAGGTGCTAGCAGGGAATTCTCTGCCTGCCTTTCCCCAGTGCTCTGCAAGCTCTCCAGGACAACAGCAAATCTGGGGCTCTGTGCTTTCTTTCGTTCTGAACAAGTGTTACTGTTTTCTGCACAAAAGCGATTCTGCGAAGCAAGGTGAACACTTCTGCTTCCCAGGCACAGAGAAGGTGCTAGCAGGGAATTCTCTGCCTGCCTTTCCCCAGTGCTCTGCAAGCTCTCCAGGACAACAGCAAATCTGGGGCTATGTGCTTTCTTTCGTTCTGAACAAGTGTTACTGTTTTCTGCACAAAAGCGATTCTACGAAGCAAGGTGAACACTTCTGCTTCCCAGGCACAGAGAAGGTGCTAGCAGGGAATTCTCTGCCTGCCTTTCCCCAGTGCTCTGCAAGCTCTCCAGGACAACAGCAATTCTGGGGCTCTGTGCTTTCTTTCGTTCTGAACAAGTGTTACTGTTTTCTGCACAAAAGCGATTCTGCGAAGCAATGTGAACACTTCTGCTTCCCAGTTACAGAGAAGGTGCTAGCAGGGAATTCTCTGCCTGCCTTTCCCCAGTGCTCTGCAAGCTCTCCAGGACAACAGCAAATCTGGGGCTCTGTGCTTTCTTTCGTTCTGAACCAGTGTTACTGTTTTCTGCACAAAAGCGATTCTGCGAAGCAATGTGAACAGGCACAGAGAAGGTGCTAGCAGGGAATTCTCTGCCTGCCTTTCCCCAGTGCTCTGCAAGCTCTCCAGGACAACATAAAATCTGGGGCTCTGTGCTTTCTTTCGTTCTGAACCAGTATTACTGTTTTCTGCACAAAAGCGATTCTGCGAAGCAATGTGAACACTTCTGCTTCCCAGTTACAGAGAAGGTGCTAGCAGGGAATTCTCTGCCTGCCTTTCCCCAGTGCTCTGCAAGCTCTTCAGGACAACATAAAATCTGGGGCTCTGTGCTTTCTTTCGTTCTGAACCAGTCTTACTGTTTTCTGCACAAAAGCGATTCTGCGAAGCAATGTGAACACTTCTGCTTCCCAGGCACAGAGAAGGTGCTAGCAGGGAATTCTCTGCCTGCCTTTCCCCAGTGCTCTGCAAGCTCTCCAGGACAACAGCAAATCTGGGGCTCTGTGCTTTCTTTCGTTCTGAACAAGTGTTACTGTTTTCTGCACAAAAGCGATTCTGCGAAGCAATGTGAACACTTCTGCTTCCCAGTTACAGAGAAGGTGCTAGCAGGGAATTCTCTGCCTGCCTTTCCCCAGTGCTCTGCAAGCTCTCCAGGACAATATAAAATCTGGCGCTCTGTGCTTTCTTTCGTTCTGAACAAGTGTTACTGTTTTCTGCACAAAAGCGATTCTGCGAAGCAATGTGAACACTTCTGCTTCCCAGGCACAGAGAAGGTGCTAGCAGGGAATTCTCTGCCTGCCTTTCCCCAGTGCTCTGCAAGCTCTCCAGGACAACAGCAAATCTGGGGCTCTGTGCTTTCTTTCGTTCTGAACAAGTGTTACTGTTTTCTGCACAAAAGAGATTCTGCGAAGTAATGTGAACACGTCTGCTTCCCAGGTACAGAGAAGGTGCTAGCAGGGAATTCTCTGCCTGCCTTTCCCCAGTGCTCTGCAAGCTCTCCAGGTCAACAGCAAATCTGGGGCTCTGTGCTTTCTTTCGTTCTGAACAAGTGTTACTGTTTTCTGCACAAAAGCGATTCTGCGAAGCAAGGTGAACACTTCTGCTTCCCAGGCACAGAGAAGGTGCTAGCAGGGAATTCTCTGCCTGCCTTTCCCCAGTGCTCTGCAAGCTCTCCAGGACAACAGCAATTCTGGGGCTCTGTGCTTTCTTTCGTTCTGAACAAGTGTTACTGTTTTCTGCACAAAAGCGATTCTGCGAAGCAATGTGAACACTTCTGCTTCCCAGGCACAGAGAAGGTGCTAGCAGGGAATTCTCTGCCTGCCTTTCCCCAGTGCTCTGCAAGCTCTCCAGGACAACATATAATCTGGGGCTCTGTGCTTTCTTTCGTTCTGAACAAGTGTTACTGTTTTCTGCACAAAAGCGATTCTGCGAAGCAATGTGAACACTTCTGCTTCCCAGGCACAGAGAAGGTGCTAGCAGGGAATTCTCTGCCTGCCTTTCCCCAGTGCTCTGCAAGCTCTCCAGGACAACAGCAAATCTGGGGCTCTGTGCTTTCTTTCGTTCTGAACTAGTATTACTGTTTTCTGCACAAAAGCGATTCTGCGAACCAATGTGAACAGGCACAGAGAAGGTTCTAGCAGGGAATTCTCTGCCTGCCTTTCCCCAGTGCTCTGCAAGCTCTCCAGGACAACATAAAATCTGGGGCTCTGTGCTTTCTTTCGTTCTGAACAAGTGTTACTGTTTTCTGCACAAAAGCGATTCTGCGAAGCAATGTGAACACGTCTGCTTCCCAGGTACAGAGAAGGTGCTAGCAGGGAATTCTCTGCCTGCCTTTCCCCAGTGCTCTGCAAGCTCTCCAGGTCAACAGCAAATCTGGGGCTCTGTGCTTTCTTTCGTTCTGAACAAGTGTTACTGTTTTCTGCACAAAAGCGATTCTGCGAAGCAAGGTGAACACTTCTGCTTCCCAGGCACAGAGAAGGTGCTAGCAGGGAATTCTCTGCCTGCCTTTCCCCAGTGCTCTGCAAGCTCTCCAGGACAACAGCAATTCTGGGGCTCTGTGCTTTCTTTCGTTCTGAACAAGTGTTACTGTTTTCTGCACAAAAGCGATTCTGCGAAGCAATGTGAACACTTCTGCTTCCCAGGCACAGAGAAGGTGCTAGCAGGGAATTCTCTGCCTGCCTTTCCCCAGTGCTCTGCAAGCTCTCCAGGACAACATATAATCTGGGGCTCTGTGCTTTCTTTCGTTCTGAACAAGTGTTACTGTTTTCTGCACAAAAGCGATTCTGCGAAGCAATGTGAACACTTCTGCTTCCCAGGCACAGAGAAGGTGCTAGCAGGGAATTCTCTGCCTGCCTTTCCCCAGTGCTCTGCAAGCTCTCCAGGACAACAGCAAATCTGGGGCTCTGTGCTTTCTTTCGTTCTGAACTAGTATTACTGTTTTCTGCACAAAAGCGATTCTGCGAACCAATGTGAACAGGCACAGAGAAGGTTCTAGCAGGGAATTCTCTGCCTGCCTTTCCCCAGTGCTCTGCAAGCTCTCCAGGACAACATAAAATCTGGGGCTCTGTGCTTTCTTTCGTTCTGAACAAGTGTTACTGTTTTCTGCACAAAAGCGATTCTGCGAAGCAATGTGAACACTTCTGCTTCCCAGTTACAGAGAAGGTGCTAGCAGGGAATTCTCTGCCTGCCTTTCCCCAGTGCTCTGCAAGCTCTCCAGGACAACAGCAAATCTGGGGCTCTGTGCTTTCTTTCGTTCTGAACAAGTGTTACTGTTTTCTGCACAAAAGCGATTCTGCGAAGCAATGTGAACACTTCTGCTTCCCAGGCACAGAGAAGGTGCTAGCAGGGAATTCTCTGCCTGCCTTTCCCCAGTGCTCTGCAAGCTCTCCAGGACAACATAAAATCTGGGGCTCTGTGCTTTCTTTCGTTCTGAACCAGTATTACTGTTTTCTGCACAAAAGCGATTCTGCGAAGCAATGTGAACACTTCTGCTTCCCAGTTACAGAGAAGGTGCTAGCAGGGAATTCTCTGCCTGCCTTTCCCCAGTGCTCTGCAAGCTCTTCAGGACAACATAAAATCTGGGGCTCTGTGCTTTCTTTCGTTCTGAACCAGTCTTACTCTTTTCTGCACAAAAGCGATTCTGCGAAGCAATGTGAACACTTCTGCTTCCCAGGCACAGAGAAGGTGCTAGCAGGGAATTCTCTGCCTGCCTTTCCCCAGTGCTCTGCAAGCTCTCCAGGACAATATAAAATCTGGGGCTCTGTGCTTTCTTTCGTTCTGAACAAGTTTTACTGTTTTCTGCACAAAAGCGATTCTGCGAAGCAATGTGAACACTTCTGCTTCCCAGGCACAGAGAAGGTGCTAGCAGGGAATTCTCTGCCTGCCTTTCCCCAGTGCTCTGCAAGCTCTCCAGGACAACATAAAATCTGGGGCTCTGTGCTTTCTTTCGTTCTGAACAAGTGTTACTGTTTTCTGCACAAAAGCGATTCTGCGAAGCAAGGTGAACACTTCTGCTTCCCAGGCACAGAGAAGGTGCTAGCAGGGAATTCTCTGCCTGCCTTTCCCCAGTGCTCTGCAAGCTCTCCAGGACAACAGCAAATCTGGGGCTCTGTGCTTTCTTTCGTTCTGAACAAGTGTTACTGTTTTCTGCACAAAAGCGATTCTGCGAAGCAATGTGAACACTTCTGCTTCCCAGGCACAGAGAAGGTGCTAGCAGGGAATTCTCTGCCTGCCTTTCCCCAGTGCTCTGCAAGCTCTCCAGGACAACAGCAATTCTGGGGCTCTGTGCTTTCTTTCGTTCTGAGCCAGTGTTACTGTTTTCTGCACAAAAGCGATTCTGCGAAGCAATGTGAACACTTCTGCTTCCCAGGCACAGAGAAGGTGCTAGCAGGGAATTCTCTGCCTGCCTTTCCCCAGTGCTCTGCAAGCTCTCCAGGACAACATAAAATCTGGGGCTCTGTGCTTTCTTTCGTTCTGAACAAGTGTTACTGTTTTCTGCACAAAAGCGATTCTGCGAAGCAATGTGAACACTTCTGCTTCCCAGGCACAGAGAAGGTGCTAGCAGGGAATTCTCTGCCTGCCTTTCCCCAGTGCTCTGCAAGCTCTCCAGGACAACAGCAAATCTGGGGCTCTGTGCTTTCTTTCGTTCTGAACTAGTATTACTGTTTTCTGCACAAAAGCGATTCTGCGAACCAATGTGAACAGGCACAGAGAAGGTTCTAGCAGGGAATTCTCTGCCTGCCTTTCCCCAGTGCTCTGCAAGCTCTCCAGGACAACATAAAATCTGGGGCTCTGTGCTTTCTTTCGTTCTGAACAAGTGTTACTGTTTTCTGCACAAAAGCGATTCTGCGAAGCAATGTGAACAGGCACAGAGAAGGTGCTAGCAGGGAATTCTCTGCCTGCCTTTCCCCAGTGCTCTGCAAGCTCTCCAGGACAACAGCAATTCTGGGGCTCTGTGCTTTCTTTCGTTTTGAACAAGTGTTACTGTTTTCTGCACAAAAGCGATTCTGCGAAGCAATGTGAACACTTCTGCTTCCCAGGCACAGAGAAGGTGCTAGCAGGGAATTCTCTGCCTGCCTTTCCCCAGTGCTCTGCAAGCTCTCCAGGACAACATAAAATCTGGGGCTCTGTGCTTTCTTTCGTTCTGAACAAGTGTTACTGTTTTCTGCACAAAAGCGATTCTGCGAAGCAAGGTGAACACTTCTGCTTCCCAGGCACAGAGAAGGTGCTAGCAGGGAATTCTCTGCCTGCCTTTCCCCAGTGCTCTGCAAGCTCTCCAGGACAACAGCAAATCTGGGGCTCTGTGCTTTCTTTCGTTCTGAACCAGTGTTACTGTTTTCTGCACAAAAGCGATTCTGCAAAGCAATGTGAACACTTCTGCTTCCCAGTTACAGAGAAGGTGCTAGCAGGGAATTCTCTGCCTGCCTTTCCCCAGTGCTCTGCAAGCTCTTCAGGACAACATAAAATCTGGGGCTCTGTGCTTTCTTTCGTTCTGAACAAGTGTTACTGTTTTCTGCACAAAAGCGATTCTGCGAAGCAATGTGAACACTTCTGCTTCCCAGGCACAGAGAAGGTGCTAGCAGGGAATTCTCTGCCTGCCTTTCCCCAGTGCTCTGCAAGCTCTCCAGGACAACAGCAAATCTGGGGCTCTGTGCTTTCTTTCGTTCTGAACCAGTGTTACTGTTTTCTGAACAAAAGCGATTCTGCGAAGCAAGGTGAACACTTCTGCTTCCCAGGCACAGAGAAGGTGCTAGCAGGGAATTCTCTGCCTGCCTTTCCCCAGTGCTCTGCAAGCTCTCCAGGACAACAGCAAATCTGGGGCTCTGTGCTTTCTTTCGTTCTGAATAAGTGTTACTGTTTTCTGCACAAAAGCGATTCTGCGAAGCAATGTGAACACTTCTGCTTCCCAGGCACAGAGAAGGTGCTAGCAGGGAATTCTCTGCCTGCCTTTCCCCAGTGCTCTGCAAGCTCTCCAGGACAATATAAAATCTGGCGCTCTGTGCTTTCTTTCGTTCTGAACAAGTGTTACTGTTTTCTGCACAAAAGCGATTCTGCGAAGCAATGTGAACACTTCTGCTTCCCAGGCACAGAGAAGGTGCTAGCAGGGAATTCTCTGCCTGCCTTTCCCCAGTGCTCTGCAAGCTCTCCAGGACAACAGCAAATCTGGGGCTCTGTGCTTTCTTTCGTTCTGAATAAGTGTTACTGTTTTCTGCACAAAAGCGATTCTGCGAAGCAATGTGAACACTTCTGCTTCCCAGGCACAGAGAAGGTGCTAGCAGGGAATTCTCTGCCTGCCTTTCCCCAGTGCTCTGCAAGCTCTCCAGGACAACATAAAATCTGGGGCTCTGTGCTTTCTTTCGTTCTGAACAAGTGTTACTGTTTTCTGCACAAAAGCGATTCTGCGAAGCAATGTGAACACTTCTGCTTCCCAGGCACAGAGAAGGTGCTAGCAGGGAATTCTCTGCCTGCCTTTCCCCAGTGCTCTGCAAGCTCTCCAGGACAACAGCAAATCTGGGGCTCTGTGCTTTCTTTCGTTCTGAACCAGTATTACTGTTTTCTGCACAAAAGCGATTCTGCGAAGCAATGTGAACACTTCTGCTTCCCAGGCACAGAGAAGGTGCTAGCAGGGAATTCTCTGCCTGCCTTTCCCCAGTGCTCTGCAAGCTCTCCAGGACAACAGCAAATCTGGGGCTCTGTGCTTTCTTTCGTTCTGAACAAGTGTTACTGTTTTCTGCACAAAAGCGATTCTGCGAAGCAATGTGAACACTTCTGCTTCCCAGGCACAGAGAAGGTGCTAGCAGGGAATTCTCTGCCTGCCTTTCCCCAGTGCTCTGCAAGCTCTCCAGGACAACAGCAAATCTGGGGCTCTGTGCTTTCTTTCGTTCTGAACCAGTGTTACTGTTTTCTGCACAAAAGCGATTCTGCGAAGCAATGTGAACAGGCACAGAGAAGGTGCTAGCAGGGAATTCTCTGCCTGCCTTTCCCCAGTGCTCTGCAAGCTCTGCAGGACAACATAAAATCTGGGGCTCTGTGCTTTCTTTCGTTCTGAACCAGTATTACTGTTTTCTGCACAAAAGCGATTCTGCGAAGCAATGTGAACACTTCTGCTTCCCAGTTACAGAGAAGGTGCTAGCAGGGAATTCTCTGCCTGCCTTTCCCCAGTGCTCTGCAAGCTCTTCAGGACAACATAAAATCTGGGGCTCTGTGCTTTCTTTCGTTCTGAACCAGTCTTACTGTTTTCTGCACAAAAGCGATTCTGCGAAGCAATGTGAACACTTCTGCTTCCCAGGCACAGAGAAGGTGCTAGCAGGGAATTCTCTGCCTGCCTTTCCCCAGTGCTCTGCAAGCTCTCCAGGACAACAGCAAATCTGGGGCTCTGTGCTTTCTTTCGTTCTGAACAAGTGTTACTGTTTTCTGCACAAAAGCGATTCTGCGAAGCAATGTGAACACTTCTGCTTCCCAGGCACAGAGAAGGTGCTAGCAGGGAATTCTCTGCCTGCCTTTCCCCAGTGCTCTGCAAGCTCTCCAGGACAATATAAAATCTGGCGCTCTGTGCTTTCTTTCGTTCTGAACAAGTGTTACTGTTTTCTGAACAAAAGCGATTCTGCGAAGCAATGTGAACACTTCTGCTTCCCAGGCACAGAGAAGGTGCTAGCAGGGAATTCTCTGCCTGCCTTTCCCCAGTGCTCTGCAAGCTCTCCAGGACAACATAAAATCTGGGGCTCTGTGCTTTCTTTCGTTCTGAACAAGTGTTACTGTTTTCTGCACAAAAGCGATTCTGCGAAGCAAGGTGAACACTTCTGCTTCCCAGGCACAGAGAAGGTGCTAGCAGGGAATTCTCTGCCTGCCTTTCCCCAGTGCTCTGCAAGCTCTCCAGGACAATATAAAATCTGGCGCTCTGTGCTTTCTTTCGTTCTGAACAAGTGTTACTGTTTTCTGCACAAAAGCGATTCTGCGAAGCAATGTGAACACTTCTGCTTCCCAGGCACAGAGAAGGTGCTAGCAGGGAATTCTCTGCCTGCCTTTCCCCAGTGCTCTGCAAGCTCTCCAGGACAACATAAAATCTGGGGCTCTGTGCTTTCTTTCGTTCTGAACAAGTTTTACTGTTTTCTGCACAAAAGCGATTCTGCGAAGCAATGTGAACACTTCTGCTTCCCAGGCACAGAGAAGGTGCTAGCAGGGAATTCTCTGCCTGCCTTTCCCCAGTGCTCTGCAAGCTCTCCAGGACAACAGCAATTCTGGGGCTCTGTGCTTTCTTTCGTTCTGAGCCAGTGTTACTGTTTTCTGCACAAAAGCGATTCTGCGAAGCAATGTGAACACTTCTGCTTCCCAGGCACAGAGAAGGTGCTAGCAGGGAATTCTCTGCCTGCCTTTCCCCAGTGCTCTGCAAGCTCTCCAGGACAACATAAAATCTGGGGCTCTGTGCTTTCTTTCGTTCTGAACAAGTGTTACTGTTTTCTGCACAAAAGCGATTCTGCGAAGCAATGTGAACACTTCTGCTTCCCAGGCACAGAGAAGGTGCTAGCAGGGAATTCTCTGCCTGCCTTTCCCCAGTGCTCTGCAAGCTCTCCAGGACAACAGCAAATCTGGGGCTCTGTGCTTTCTTTCGTTCTGAACTAGTATTACTGTTTTCTGCACAAAAGCGATTCTGCGAACCAATGTGAACAGGCACAGAGAAGGTTCTAGCAGGGAATTCTCTGCCTGCCTTTCCCCAGTGCTCTGCAAGCTCTCCAGGACAACAGCAAATCTGGGGCTCTGTGCTTTCTTTCGTTCTGAACAAGTGTTACTGTTTTCTGCACAAAAGCGATTCTGCGAAGCAATGTGAACAGGCACAGAGAAGGTGCTAGCAGGGAATTCTCTGCCTGCCTTTCCCCAGTGCTCTGCAAGCTCTCCAGGACAACAGCAATTCTGGGGCTCTGTGCTTTCTTTCGTTTTGAACAAGTGTTACTGTTTTCTGCACAAAAGCGATTCTGCGAAGCAATGTGAACACTTCTGCTTCCCAGGCACAGAGAAGGTGCTAGCAGGGAATTCTCTGCCTGCCTTTCCCCAGTGCTCTGCAAGCTCTCCAGGACAACATAAAATCTGGGGCTCTGTGCTTTCTTTCGTTCTGAACAAGTGTTACTGTTTTCTGCACAAAAGCGATTCTGCGAAGCAAGGTGAACACTTCTGCTTCCCAGGCACAGAGAAGGTGCTAGCAGGGAATTCTCTGCCTGCCTTTCCCCAGTGCTCTGCAAGCTCTCCAGGACAACAGCAAATCTGGGGCTCTGTGCTTTCTTTCGTTCTGAACCAGTGTTACTGTTTTCTGCACAAAAGCGATTCTGCAAAGCAATGTGAACACTTCTGCTTCCCAGTTACAGAGAAGGTGCTAGCAGGGAATTCTCTGCCTGCCTTTCCCCAGTGCTCTGCAAGCTCTTCAGGACAACATAAAATCTGGGGCTCTGTGCTTTCTTTCGTTCTGAACAAGTGTTACTGTTTTCTGCACAAAAGCGATTCTGCGAAGCAATGTGAACACTTCTGCTTCCCAGGCACAGAGAAGGTGCTAGCAGGGAATTCTCTGCCTGCCTTTCCCCAGTGCTCTGCAAGCTCTCCAGGACAACAGCAAATCTGGGGCTCTGTGCTTTCTTTCGTTCTGAACCAGTGTTACTGTTTTCTGAACAAAAGCGATTCTGCGAAGCAAGGTGAACACTTCTGCTTCCCAGGCACAGAGAAGGTGCTAGCAGGGAATTCTCTGCCTGCCTTTCCCCAGTGCTCTGCAAGCTCTCCAGGACAACAGCAAATCTGGGGCTCTGTGCTTTCTTTCGTTCTGAATAAGTGTTACTGTTTTCTGCACAAAAGCGATTCTGCGAAGCAATGTGAACACTTCTGCTTCCCAGGCACAGAGAAGGTGCTAGCAGGGAATTCTCTGCCTGCCTTTCCCCAGTGCTCTGCAAGCTCTCCAGGACAATATAAAATCTGGCGCTCTGTGCTTTCTTTCGTTCTGAACAAGTGTTACTGTTTTCTGCACAAAAGCGATTCTGCGAAGCAATGTGAACACTTCTGCTTCCCAGGCACAGAGAAGGTGCTAGCAGGGAATTCTCTGCCTGCCTTTCCCCAGTGCTCTGCAAGCTCTCCAGGACAACAGCAAATCTGGGGCTCTGTGCTTTCTTTCGTTCTGAATAAGTGTTACTGTTTTCTGCACAAAAGCGATTCTGCGAAGCAATGTGAACACTTCTGCTTCCCAGGCACAGAGAAGGTGCTAGCAGGGAATTCTCTGCCTGCCTTTCCCCAGTGCTCTGCAAGCTCTCCAGGACAACATAAAATCTGGGGCTCTGTGCTTTCTTTCGTTCTGAACAAGTGTTACTGTTTTCTGCACAAAAGCGATTCTGCGAAGCAATGTGAACACTTCTGCTTCCCAGGCACAGAGAAGGTGCTAGCAGGGAATTCTCTGCCTGCCTTTCCCCAGTGCTCTGCAAGCTCTCCAGGACAACAGCAAATCTGGGGCTCTGTGCTTTCTTTCGTTCTGAACCAGTATTACTGTTTTCTGCACAAAAGCGATTCTGCGAAGCAATGTGAACACTTCTGCTTCCCAGGCACAGAGAAGGTGCTAGCAGGGAATTCTCTGCCTGCCTTTCCCCAGTGCTCTGCAAGCTCTCCAGGACAACAGCAAATCTGGGGCTCTGTGCTTTCTTTCGTTCTGAACAAGTGTTACTGTTTTCTGCACAAAAGCGATTCTGCGAAGCAATGTGAACACTTCTGCTTCCCAGGCACAGAGAAGGTGCTAGCAGGGAATTCTCTGCCTGCCTTTCCCCAGTGCTCTGCAAGCTCTCCAGGACAACAGCAAATCTGGGGCTCTGTGCTTTCTTTCGTTCTGAACCAGTGTTACTCTTTTCTGCACAAAAGCGATTCTGCGAAGCAATGTGAACAGGCACAGAGAAGGTGCTAGCAGGGAATTCTCTGCCTGCCTTTCCCCAGTGCTCTGCAAGCTCTGCAGGACAACATAAAATCTGGGGCTCTGTGCTTTCTTTCGTTCTGAACCAGTATTACTGTTTTCTGCACAAAAGCGATTCTGCGAAGCAATGTGAACACTTCTGCTTCCCAGTTACAGAGAAGGTGCTAGCAGGGAATTCTCTGCCTGCCTTTCCCCAGTGCTCTGCAAGCTCTTCAGGACAACATAAAATCTGGGGCTCTGTGCTTTCTTTCGTTCTGAACCAGTCTTACTGTTTTCTGCACAAAAGCGATTCTGCGAAGCAATGTGAACACTTCTGCTTCCCAGGCACAGAGAAGGTGCTAGCAGGGAATTCTCTGCCTGCCTTTCCCCAGTGCTCTGCAAGCTCTCCAGGACAACAGCAAATCTGGGGCTCTGTGCTTTCTTTCGTTCTGAACAAGTGTTACTGTTTTCTGCACAAAAGCGATTCTGCGAAGCAATGTGAACACTTCTGCTTCCCAGGCACAGAGAAGGTGCTAGCAGGGAATTCTCTGCCTGCCTTTCCCCAGTGCTCTGCAAGCTCTCCAGGACAATATAAAATCTGGCGCTCTGTGCTTTCTTTCGTTCTGAACAAGTGTTACTGTTTTCTGAACAAAAGCGATTCTGCGAAGCAATGTGAACACTTCTGCTTCCCAGGCACAGAGAAGGTGCTAGCAGGGAATTCTCTGCCTGCCTTTCCCCAGTGCTCTGCAAGCTCTCCAGGACAACATAAAATCTGGGGCTCTGTGCTTTCTTTCGTTCTGAACAAGTGTTACTGTTTTCTGCACAAAAGCGATTCTGCGAAGCAAGGTGAACACTTCTGCTTCCCAGGCACAGAGAAGGTGCTAGCAGGGAATTCTCTGCCTGCCTTTCCCCAGTGCTCTGCAAGCTCTCCAGGACAATATAAAATCTGGCGCTCTGTGCTTTCTTTCGTTCTGAACAAGTGTTACTGTTTTCTGCACAAAAGCGATTCTGCGAAGCAATGTGAACACTTCTGCTTCCCAGGCACAGAGAAGGTGCTAGCAGGGAATTCTCTGCCTGCCTTTCCCCAGTGCTCTGCAAGCTCTCCAGGACAACATAAAATCTGGGGCTCTGTGCTTTCTTTCGTTCTGAACAAGTTTTACTGTTTTCTGCACAAAAGCGATTCTGCGAAGCAATGTGAACACTTCTGCTTCCCAGGCACAGAGAAGGTGCTAGCAGGGAATTCTCTGCCTGCCTTTCCCCAGTGCTCTGCAAGCTCTCCAGGACAACAGCAAATCTGGGGCTCTGTGCTTTCTTTCGTTCTGAACCAGTATTACTGTTTTCTGCACAAAAGCGATTCTGCGAAGCAATGTGAACACTTCTGCTTCCCAGGCACAGAGAAGGTGCTAGCAGGGAATTCTCTGCCTGCCTTTCCCCAGTGCTCTGCAAGCTCTCCAGGATAATATAAAATCTGGCGCTCTGTGCTTTCTTTCGTTCTGAACAAGTGTTACTGTTTTCTGCACAAAAGCGATTCTGCGAAGCAATGTGAACACTTCTGCTTCCCAGGCACAGAGAAGGTGCTAGCAGGGAATTCTCTGCCTGCCTTTCCCCACTGCTCTGCAAGCTCTCCAGGACAACATAAAATCTGGGGCTCTGTGCTTTCTTTCGTTCTGAACAAGTGTTACTGTTTTCTGCACAAAAGCGATTCTGCGAAGCAATGTGAACACTTCTGCTTCCCAGGCACAGAGAAGGTGCTAGCAGGGAATTCTCTGCCTGCCTTTCCCCAGTGCTCTGCAAGCTCTCCAGGACAACAGCAAATCTGGGGCTCTGTGCTTTCTTTCGTTCTGAACCAGTGTTACTGTTTTCTGCACAAAAGCGATTCTGCGAAGCAATGTGAACAGGCACAGAGAAGGTGCTAGCAGGGAATTCTCTGCCTGCCTTTCCCCAGTGCTCTGCAAGCTCTCCAGGACAACATAAAATCTGGGGCTGTGTGCTTTCTTTCGTTCTGAACCAGTATTACTGTTTTCTGCACAAAAGCGATTCTGCGAAGCAATGTGAACACTTCTGCTTCCCAGTTACAGAGAAGGTGCTAGCAGGGAATTCTCTGCCTGCCTTTCCCCAGTGCTCTGCAAGCTCTTCAGGACAACATAAAATCTGGGGCTCTGTGCTTTCTTTCGTTCTGAACCAGTCTTACTGTTTTCTGCACAAAAGCGATTCTGCGAAGCAATGTGAACACTTCTGCTTCCCAGTTACAGAGAAGGTGCTAGCAGGGAATTCTCTGCCTGCCTTTCCCCAGTGCTCTGCAAGCTCTTCAGGACAACATAAAATCTGGGGCTCTGTGCTTTCTTTCGTTCTGAACCAGTCTTACTGTTTTCTGCACAAAAGCGATTCTGCGAAGCAATGTGAACACTTCTGCTTCCCAGGCACAGAGAAGGTGCTAGCAGGGAATTCTCTGCCTGCCTTTCCCCAGTGCTCTGCAAGCTCTCCAGGACAACAGCAAATCTGGGGCTCTGTGCTTTCTTTCGTTCTGAACAAGTGTTACTGTTTTCTGCACAAAAGCGATTCTGCGAAGCAATGTGAACACTTCTGCTTCCCAGGCACAGAGAAGGTGCTAGCAGGGAATTCTCTGCCTGCCTTTCCCCAGTGCTCTGCAAGCTCTCCAGGACAACAGCAATTCTGGGGCTCTGTGCTTTCTTTCGTTCTGAACAAGTGTTACTGTTTTCTGCACAAAAGCGATTCTGCGAAGCAATGTGAACACTTCTGCTTCCCAGGCACAGAGAAGGTGCTAGCAGGGAATTCTCTGCCTGCCTTTCCCCAGTGCTCTGCAAGCTCTCCAGGACAACAGCAAATCTGGGGCTCTGTGCTTTCTTTCGTTCTGAACTAGTATTACTGTTTTCTGCACAAAAGCGATTCTGCGAACAAATGTGAACAGGCACAGAGAAGGTTCTAGCAGGGAATTCTCTGCCTGCCTTTCCCCAGTGCTCTGCAAGCTCTCCAGGACAACATAAAATCTGGGGCTCTGTGCTTTCTTTCGTTCTGAACAAGTGTTACTGTTTTCTGCACAAAAGCGATTCTGCGAAGCAATGTGAACACTTCTGCTTCCCAGTTACAGAGAAGGTGCTAGCAGGGAATTCTCTGCCTGCCTTTCCCCAGTGCTCTGCAAGCTCTCCAGGACAACAGCAAATCTGGGGCTCTGTGCTTTCTTTCGTTCTGAACAAGTGTTACTGTTTTCTGCACAAAAGCGATTCTGCGAAGCAATGTGAACACTTCTGCTTCCCAGGCACAGAGAAGGTGCTAGCAGGGAATTCTCTGCCTGCCTTTCCCCAGTGCTCTGCAAGCTCTCCAGGACAACAGCAAATCTGGGGCTCTGTGCTTTCTTTCGTTCTGAACCAGTATTACTGTTTTCTGCACAAAAGCGATTCTGCGAAGCAATGTGAACACTTCTGCTTCCCAGTTACAGAGAAGGTGCTAGCAGGGAATTCTCTGCCTGCCTTTCCCCAGTGCTCTGCAAGCTCTTCAGGACAACATAAAATCTGGGGCTCTGTGCTTTCTTTCGTTCTGAACCAGTCTTACTCTTTTCTGCACAAAAGCGATTCTGCGAAGCAATGTGAACACTTCTGCTTCCCAGGCACAGAGAAGGTGCTAGCAGGGAATTCTCTGCCTGCCTTTCCCCAGTGCTCTGCAAGCTCTCCAGGACAATATAAAATCTGGGGCTCTGTGCTTTCTTTCGTTCTGAACAAGTGTTACTGTTTTCTGCACAAAAGCGATTCTGCGAAGCAATGTGAACACTTCTGCTTCCCAGGCACAGAGAAGGTGCTAGCAGGGAATTCTCTGCCTGCCTTTCCCCAGTGCTCTGCAAGCTCTCCAGGACAACATAAAATCTGGGGCTCTGTGCTTTCTTTCGTTCTGAACAAGTGTTACTGTTTTCTGCACAAAAGCGATTCTTCGAAGCAAGGTGAACACTTCTGCTTCCCAGGCACAGAGAAGGTGCTAGCAGGGAATTCTCTGCCTGCCTTTCCCCAGTGCTCTGCAAGCTCTCCAGGACAACAGCAAATCTGGGGCTCTGTGCTTTCTTTCGTTCTGAACAAGTGTTACTGTTTTCTGCACAAAAGCGATTCTGCGAAGCAATGTGAACACTTCTGCTTCCCAGGCACAGAGAAGGTGCTAGCAGGGAATTCTCTGCCTGCCTTTCCCCAGTGCTCTGCAAGCTCTCCAGGACAACATAAAATCTGGGGCTCTGTGCTTTCTTTCGTTCTGAACAAGTGTTACTGTTTTCTGCACAAAAGCGATTCTGCGAAGCAATGTGAACACTTCTGCTTCCCAGGCACAGAGAAGGTGCTAGCAGGGAATTCTCTGCCTGCCTTTCCCCAGTGCTCTGCAAGCTCTCCAGGACAACAGCAAATCTGGGGCTCTGTGCTTTCTTTCGTTCTGAACTAGTATTACTGTTTTCTGCACAAAAGCGATTCTGCGAACCAATGTGAACAGGCACAGAGAAGGTTCTAGCAGGGAATTCTCTGCCTGCCTTTCCCCAGTGCTCTGCAAGCTCTCCAGGACAACATAAAATCTGGGGCTCTGTGCTTTCTTTCGTTCTGAACAAGTGTTACTGTTTTCTGCACAAAAGCGATTCTGCGAAGCAATGTGAACAGGCACAGAGAAGGTGCTAGCAGGGAATTCTCTGCCTGCCTTTCCCCAGTGCTCTGCAAGCTCTCCAGGACAACAGCAATTCTGGGGCTCTGTGCTTTCTTTCGTTCTGAACAAGTGTTACTCTTTTCTGCACAAAAGCGATTCTGCGAAGCAATGTGAACACTTCTGCTTCCCAGGCACAGAGAAGGTGCTAGCAGGGAATTCTCTGCCTGCCTTTCCCCAGTGCTCTGCAAGCTCTCCAGGACAACATAAAATCTGGGGCTCTGTGCTTTCTTTCGTTCTGAACAAGTGTTACTGTTTTCTGCACAAAAGCGATTCTGCGAAGCAAGGTGAACACTTCTGCTTCCCAGGCACAGAGAAGGTGCTAGCAGGGAATTCTCTGCCTGCCTTTCCCCAGTGCTCTGCAAGCTCTCCAGGACAACAGCAAATCTGGGGCTCTGTGCTTTCTTTCGTTCTGAACCAGTGTTACTGTTTTCTGCACAAAAGCGATTCTGCAAAGCAATGTGAACACTTCTGCTTCCCAGTTACAGAGAAGGTGCTAGCAGGGAATTCTCTGCCTGCCTTTCCCCAGTGCTCTGCAAGCTCTTCAGGACAACATAAAATCTGGGGCTCTGTGCTTTCTTTCGTTCTGAACAAGTGTTACTGTTTTCTGCACAAAAGCGATTCTGCGAAGCAATGTGAACACTTCTGCTTCCCAGGCACAGAGAAGGTGCTAGCAGGGAATTCTCTGCCTGCCTTTCCCCAGTGCTCTGCAAGCTCTCCAGGACAACAGCAAATCTGGGGCTCTGTGCTTTCTTTCGTTCTGAACCAGTGTTACTGTTTTCTGAACAAAAGCGATTCTGCGAAGCAAGGTGAACACTTCTGCTTCCCAGGCACAGAGAAGGTGCTAGCAGGGAATTCTCTGCCTGCCTTTCCCCAGTGCTCTGCAAGCTCTCCAGGACAACATAAAATCTGGGGCTCTGTGCTTTCTTTCGTTCTGAACAAGTGTTACTGTTTTCTGCACAAAAGCGATTCTGCGAAGCAATGTGAACACTTCTGCTTCCCAGGCACAGAGAAGGTGCTAGCAGGGAATTCTCTGCCTGCCTTTCCCCAGTGCTCTGCAAGCTCTCCAGGACAACAGCAAATCTGGGGCTCTGTGCTTTCTTTCGTTCTGAACCAGTGTTACTGTTTTCTGCACAAAAGCGATTCTGCGAAGCAATGTGAACAGGCACAGAGAAGGTGCTAGCAGGGAATTCTCTGCCTGCCTTTCCCCAGTGCTCTGCAAGCTCTCCAGGACAACATAAAATCTGGGGCTCTGTGCTTTCTTTCGTTCTGAACCAGTATTACTGTTTTCTGCACAAAAGCGATTCTGCGAAGCAATGTGAACACTTCTGCTTCCCAGGCACAGAGAAGGTGCTAGCAGGGAATTCTCTGCCTGCCTTTCCCCAGTGCTCTGCAAGCTCTCCAGGACAACAGCAAATCTGGGGCTCTGTGCTTTCTTTCGTTCTGAACCAGTATTACTGTTTTCTGCACAAAAGCGATTCTGCGAAGCAATGTGAACACTTCTGCTTCCCAGGCACAGAGAAGGTGCTAGCAGGGAATTCTCTGCCTGCCTTTCCCCAGTGCTCTGCAAGCTCTCCAGGACAACAGCAATTCTGGGGCTCTGTGCTTTCTTTCGTTCTGAACCAGTGTTACTGTTTTCTGCACAAAAGCGATTCTGCGAAGCAATGTGAACACTTCTGCTTCCCAGGCACAGAGAAGGTGCTAGCAGGGAATTCTCTGCCTGCCTTTCCCCAGTGCTCTGCAAGCTCTCCAGGACAACAGCAAATCTGGGGCTCTGTGCTTTCTTTCGTTCTGAACAAGTGTTACTGTTTTCTGCACAAAAGCGATTCTGCGAAGCAATGTGAACACTTCTGCTTCCCAGGCACAGAGAAGGTGCTAGCAGGGAATTCTCTGCCTGCCTTTCCCCAGTGCTCTGCAAGCTCTCCAGGACAACAGCAAATCTGGGGCTCTGTACTTTCTTTCGTTCTGAACAAGTGTTACTGTTTTCTGCACAAAAGCGATTCTGCGAAGCAATGTGAACACTTCTGCTTCCCAGGCACAGAGAAGGTGCTAGCAGGGAATTCTCTGCCTGCCTTTCCCCAGTGCTCTGCAAGCTCTCCAGGACAACATAAAATCTGGGGCTCTGTGCTTTCTTTCGTTCTGAACAAGTTTTACTGTTTTCTGCACAAAAGCGATTCTGCGAAGCAATGTGAACACTTCTGCTTCCCAGGCACAGAGAAGGTGCTAGCAGGGAATTCTCTGCCTGCCTTTCCCCAGTGCTCTGCAAGCTCTCCAGGACAACAGCAAATCTGGCGCTCTCTGCTTTCTTTCGTTCTGAACCAGTGTTACTGTTTTCTGCACAAAAGCGATTCTGCGAAGCAATGTGAACAGGCACAGAGAAGGTGCTAGCAGGGAATTCTCTGCCTGCCTTTCCCCAGTGCTCTGCAAGCTCTCCAGGACAACATAAAATCTGGGGCTCTGTGCTTTCTTTCGTTCTGAACCAGTATTACTGTTTTCTGCACAAAAGCGATTCTGCGAAGCAATGTGAACACTTCTGCTTCCCAGTTACAGAGAAGGTGCTAGCAGGGAATTCTCTGCCTGCCTTTCCCCAGTGCTCTGCAAGCTCTTCAGGACAACATAAAATCTGGGGCTCTGTGCTTTCTTTCGTTCTGAACCAGTCTTATTGTTTTCTGCACAAAAGCGATTCTGCGAAGCAATGTGAACACTTCTGCTTCCCAGGCACAGAGAAGGTGCTAGCAGGGAATTCTCTGCCTGCCTTTCCCCAGTGCTCTGCAAGCTCTCCAGGACAATATAAAATCTGGCGCTCTGTGCTTTCTTTCGTTCTGAACAAGTGTTACTGTTTTCTGCACAAAAGCGATTCTGCGAAGCAAGGTGAACACTTCTGCTTCCCAGGCACAGAGAAGGTGCTAGCAGGGAATTCTCTGCCTGCCTTTCCCCAGTGCTCTGCAAGCTCTCCAGGACAACAGCAAATCTGGGGCTCTGTGCTTTCTTTCGTTCTGAACCAGTATTACTGTTTTCTGCACAAAAGCGATTCTGCGAAGCAATGTGAACACTTCTGCTTCCCAGGCACAGAGAAGGTGCTAGCAGGGAATTCTCTGCCTGCCTTTCCCCAGTGCTCTGCAAGCTCTCCAGGATAATATAAAATCTGGCGCTCTGTGCTTTCTTTCGTTCTGAACAAGTGTTACTGTTTTCTGCACAAAAGCGATTCTGCGAAGCAATGTGAACACTTCTGCTTCCCAGGCACAGAGAAGGTGCTAGCAGGGAATTCTCTGCCTGCCTTTCCCCACTGCTCTGCAAGCTCTCCAGGACAACATAAAATCTGGGGCTCTGTGCTTTCTTTCGTTCTGAACAAGTGTTACTGTTTTCTGCACAAAAGCGATTCTGCGAAGCAATGTGAACACTTCTGCTTCCCAGGCACAGAGAAGGTGCTAGCAGGGAATTCTCTGCCTGCCTTTCCCCAGTGCTCTGCAAGCTCTCCAGGACAACAGCAAATCTGGGGCTCTGTGCTTTCTTTCGTTCTGAACCAGTGTTACTGTTTTCTGCACAAAAGCGATTCTGCGAAGCAATGTGAACAGGCACAGAGAAGGTGCTAGCAGGGAATTCTCTGCCTGCCTTTCCCCAGTGCTCTGCAAGCTCTCCAGGACAACATAAAATCTGGGGCTGTGTGCTTTCTTTCGTTCTGAACCAGTATTACTGTTTTCTGCACAAAAGCGATTCTGCGAAGCAATGTGAACACTTCTGCTTCCCAGTTACAGAGAAGGTGCTAGCAGGGAATTCTCTGCCTGCCTTTCCCCAGTGCTCTGCAAGCTCTTCAGGACAACATAAAATCTGGGGCTCTGTGCTTTCTTTCGTTCTGAACCAGTCTTACTGTTTTCTGCACAAAAGCGATTCTGCGAAGCAATGTGAACACTTCTGCTTCCCAGTTACAGAGAAGGTGCTAGCAGGGAATTCTCTGCCTGCCTTTCCCCAGTGCTCTGCAAGCTCTTCAGGACAACATAAAATCTGGGGCTCTGTGCTTTCTTTCGTTCTGAACCAGTCTTACTGTTTTCTGCACAAAAGCGATTCTGCGAAGCAATGTGAACACTTCTGCTTCCCAGGCACAGAGAAGGTGCTAGCAGGGAATTCTCTGCCTGCCTTTCCCCAGTGCTCTGCAAGCTCTCCAGGACAACAGCAAATCTGGGGCTCTGTGCTTTCTTTCGTTCTGAACCAGTGTTACTGTTTTCTGCACAAAAGCGATTCTGCGAAGCAATGTGAACAGGCACAGAGAAGGTGCTAGCAGGGAATTCTCTGCCTGCCTTTCCCCAGTGCTCTGCAAGCTCTCCAGGACAACATAAAATCTGGGGCTCTGTGCTTTCTTTCGTTCTGAACCAGTATTACTGTTTTCTGCACAAAAGCGATTCTGCGAAGCAATGTGAACACTTCTGCTTCCCAGGCACAGAGAAGGTGCTAGCAGGGAATTCTCTGCCTGCCTTTCCCCAGTGCTCTGCAAGCTCTCCAGGACAACAGCAAATCTGGGGCTCTGTGCTTTCTTTCGTTCTGAACCAGTATTACTGTTTTCTGCACAAAAGCGATTCTGCGAAGCAATGTGAACACTTCTGCTTCCCAGTTACAGAGAAGGTGCTAGCAGGGAATTCTCTGCCTGCCTTTCCCCAGTGCTCTGCAAGCTCTTCAGGACAACATAAAATCTGGGGCTCTGTGCTTTCTTTCGTTCTGAACCAGTCTTATTGTTTTCTGCACAAAAGCGATTCTGCGAAGCAATGTGAACACTTCTGCTTCCCAGGCACAGAGAAGGTGCTAGCAGGGAATTCTCTGCCTGCCTTTCCCCAGTGCTCTGCAAGCTCTCCAGGACAATATAAAATCTGGCGCTCTGTGCTTTCTTTCGTTCTGAACAAGTGTTACTGTTTTCTGCACAAAAGCGATTCTGCGAAGCAAGGTGAACACTTCTGCTTCCCAGGCACAGAGAAGGTGCTAGCAGGGAATTCTCTGCCTGCCTTTCCCCAGTGCTCTGCAAGCTCTCCAGGACAACAGCAAATCTGGGGCTCTGTGCTTTCTTTCGTTCTGAACCAGTATTACTGTTTTCTGCACAAAAGCGATTCTGCGAAGCAATGTGAACACTTCTGCTTCCCAGGCACAGAGAAGGTGCTAGCAGGGAATTCTCTGCCTGCCTTTCCCCAGTGCTCTGCAAGCTCTCCAGGATAATATAAAATCTGGCGCTCTGTGCTTTCTTTCGTTCTGAACAAGTGTTACTGTTTTCTGCACAAAAGCGATTCTGCGAAGCAATGTGAACACTTCTGCTTCCCAGGCACAGAGAAGGTGCTAGCAGGGAATTCTCTGCCTGCCTTTCCCCACTGCTCTGCAAGCTCTCCAGGACAACATAAAATCTGGGGCTCTGTGCTTTCTTTCGTTCTGAACAAGTGTTACTGTTTTCTGCACAAAAGCGATTCTGCGAAGCAATGTGAACACTTCTGCTTCCCAGGCACAGAGAAGGTGCTAGCAGGGAATTCTCTGCCTGCCTTTCCCCAGTGCTCTGCAAGCTCTCCAGGACAACAGCAAATCTGGGGCTCTGTGCTTTCTTTCGTTCTGAACCAGTCTTACTGTTTTCTGCACAAAAGCGATTCTGCGAAGCAATGTGAACACTTCTGCTTCCCAGTTACAGAGAAGGTGCTAGCAGGGAATTCTCTGCCTGCCTTTCCCCAGTGCTCTGCAAGCTCTTCAGGACAACATAAAATCTGGGGCTCTGTGCTTTCTTTCGTTCTGAACCAGTCTTACTGTTTTCTGCACAAAAGCGATTCTGCGAAGCAATGTGAACACTTCTGCTTCCCAGGCACAGAGAAGGTGCTAGCAGGGAATTCTCTGCCTGCCTTTCCCCAGTGCTCTGCAAGCTCTCCAGGACAACAGCAAATCTGGGGCTATGTGCTTTCTTTCGTTCTGAACCAGTGTTACTGTTTTCTGCACAAAAGCGATTCTGCGAAGCAATGTGAACAGGCACAGAGAAGGTGCTAGCAGGGAATTCTCTGCCTGCCTTTCCCCAGTGCTCTGCAAGCTCTCCAGGACAACATAAAATCTGGGGCTCTGTGCTTTCTTTCGTTCTGAACCAGTATTACTGTTTTCTGCACAAAAGCGATTCTGCGAAGCAATGTGAACACTTCTGCTTCCCAGGCACAGAGAAGGTGCTAGCAGGGAATTCTCTGCCTGCCTTTCCCCAGTGCTCTGCAAGCTCTCCAGGACAACAGCAAATCTGGGGCTCTGTGCTTTCTTTCGTTCTGAACCAGTATTACTGTTTTCTGCACAAAAGCGATTCTGCGAAGCAATGTGAACACTTCTGCTTCCCAGGCACAGAGAAGGTGCTAGCAGGGAATTCTCTGCCTGCCTTTCCCCAGTGCTCTGCAAGCTCTCCAGGACAACAGCAAATCTGGGGCTCTGTGCTTTCTTTCGTTCTGAACCAGTGTTACTGTTTTCTGCACAAAAGCGATTCTGCGAAGCAATGTGAACAGGCACAGAGAAGGTGCTAGCAGGGAATTCTCTGCCTGCCTTTCCCCAGTGCTCTGCAAGCTCTCCAGGACAATATAAAATCTGGCGCTCTGTGCTTTCTTTCGTTCTGAACAAGTGTTACTGTTTTCTGAACAAAAGCGATTCTGCGAAGCAATGTGAACACTTCTGCTTCCCAGGCACAGAGAAGGTGCTAGCAGGGAATTCTCTGCCTGCCTTTCCCCAGTGCTCTGCAAGCTCTCCAGGACAACATAAAATCTGGGGCTCTGTGCTTTCTTTCGTTCTGAACAAGTGTTACTGTTTTCTGCACAAAAGCGATTCTGCGAAGCAAGGTGAACACTTCTGCTTCCCAGGCACAGAGAAGGTGCTAGCAGGGAATTCTCTGCCTGCCTTTCCCCAGTGCTCTGCAAGCTCTCCAGGACAACAGCAATTCTGGGGCTCTGTGCTTTCTTTCGTTCTGAACAAGTGTTACTGTTTTCTGCACAAAAGCGATTCTGCGAAGCAATGTGAACACTTCTGCTTCCCAGGCACAGAGAAGGTGCTAGCAGGGAATTCTCTGCCTGCCTTTCCCCAGTGCTCTGCAAGCTCTCCAGGACAACATAAAATCTGGGGCTCTGTGCTTTCTTTCGTTCTGAACAAGTGTTACTGTTTTCTGCACAAAAGCGATTCTGCGAAGCAATGTGAACACTTCTGCTTCCCAGGCACAGAGAAGGTGCTAGCAGGGAATTCTCTGCCTGCCTTTCCCCAGTGCTCTGCAAGCTCTCCAGGACAACAGCAAATCTGGGGCTCTGTGCTTTCTTTCGTTCTGAACAAGTGTTACTGTTTTCTGCACAAAAGCGATTCTGCGAAGCAATGTGAACACTTCTGCTTCCCAGGCACAGAGAAGGTGCTAGCAGGGAATTCTCTGCCTGCCTTTCCCCAGTGCTCTGCAAGCTCTCCAGGACAACAGCAATTCTGGGGCTCTGTGCTTTCTTTCGTTCTGAACAAGTTTTACTGTTTTCTGCACAAAAGCGATTCTGCGAAGCAAGGTGAACACTTCTGCTTCCCAGGCACAGAGAAGGTGCTAGCAGGGAATTCTCTGCCTGCCTTTCCCCAGTGCTCTGCAAGCTCTCCAGGACAACAGCAAATCTGGCGCTCTGTGCTTTCTTTCGTTCTGAACCAGTGTTACTGTTTTCTGCACAAAAGCGATTCTGCGAAGCAATGTGAACAGGCACAGAGAAGGTGCTAGCAGGGAATTCTCTGCCTGCCTTTCCCCAGTGCTCTGCAAGCTCTCCAGGACAACATAAAATCTGGGGCTCTGTGCTTTCTTTCGTTCTGAACCAGTATTACTGTTTTCTGCACAAAAGCGATTCTGCGAAGCAATGTGAACACTTCTGCTTCCCAGTTACAGAGAAGGTGCTAGCAGGGAATTCTCTGCCTGCCTTTCCCCAGTGCTCTGCAAGCTCTTCAGGACAACATAAAATCTGGGGCTCTGTGCTTTCTTTCGTTCTGAACCAGTCTTACTGTTTTCTGCACAAAAGCGATTCTGCGAAGCAAGGTGAACACTTCTGCTTCCCAGGCACAGAGAAGGTGCTAGCAGGGAATTCTCTGCCTGCCTTTCCCCAGTGCTCTGCAAGCTCTCCAGGACAACAGCAAATCTGGGGCTCTGTGCTTTCTTTCGTTCTGAACAAGTGTTACTGTTTTCTGCACAAAAGCGATTCTGCGAAGCAATGTGAACACTTCTGCTTCCCAGTTACAGAGAAGGTGCTAGCAGGGAATTCTCTGCCTGCCTTTCCCCAGTGCTCTGCAAGCTCTCCAGGACAACAGCAAATCTGGGGCTCTGTGCTTTCTTTCGTTCTGAACAAGTGTTACTGTTTTCTGCACAAAAGCGATTCTGCGAAGCAAGGTGAACACTTCTGCTTCCCAGGCACAGAGAAGGTGCTAGCAGGGAATTCTCTGCCTGCCTTTCCCCAGTGCTCTGCAAGCTCTCCAGGACAACAGCAAATCTGGGGCTATGTGCTTTCTTTCGTTCTGAACAAGTGTTACTGTTTTCTGCACAAAAGCGATTCTGCGAAGCAATGTGAACACGTCTGCTTCCCAGGTACAGAGAAGGTGCTAGCAGGGAATTCTCTGCCTGCCTTTCCCCAGTGCTCTGCAAGCTCTTCAGGACAACATAAAATCTGGGGCTCTGTGCTTTCTTTCGTTCTGAACCAGTCTTACTGTTTTCTGCACAAAAGCGATTCTGCGAAGCAATGTGAACACTTCTGCTTCCCAGGCACAGAGAAGGTGCTAGCAGGGAATTCTCTGCCTGCCTTTCCCCAGTGCTCTGCAAGCTCTCCAGGACAACAGCAAATCTGGGGCTCTGTGCTTTCTTTCGTTCTGAACCAGTGTTACTGTTTTCTGCACAAAAGCGATTCTGCGAAGCAATGTGAACAGGCACAGAGAAGGTGCTAGCAGGGAATTCTCTGCCTGCCTTTCCCCAGTGCTCTGCAAGCTCTCCAGGACAACATAAAATCTGGGGCTCTGTGCTTTCTTTCGTTCTGAACCAGTATTACTGTTTTCTGCACAAAAGCGATTCTGCGAAGCAATGTGAACACTTCTGCTTCCCAGGCACAGAGAAGGTGCTAGCAGGGAATTCTCTGCCTGCCTTTCCCCAGTGCTCTGCAAGCTCTCCAGGACAACAGCAAATCTGGGGCTCTGTGCTTTCTTTCGTTCTGAACCAGTATTACTGTTTTCTGCACAAAAGCGATTCTGCGAAGCAATGTGAACACTTCTGCTTCCCAGGCACAGAGAAGGTGCTAGCAGGGAATTCTCTGCCTGCCTTTCCCCAGTGCTCTGCAAGCTCTCCAGGACAACAGCAAATCTGGGGCTCTGTGCTTTCTTTCGTTCTGAACCAGTGTTACTGTTTTCTGCACAAAAGCGATTCTGCGAAGCAATGTGAACAGGCACAGAGAAGGTGCTAGCAGGGAATTCTCTGCCTGCCTTTCCCCAGTGCTCTGCAAGCTCTCCAGGACAATATAAAATCTGGCGCTCTGTGCTTTCTTTCGTTCTGAACAAGTGTTACTGTTTTCTGAACAAAAGCGATTCTGCGAAGCAATGTGAACACTTCTGCTTCCCAGGCACAGAGAAGGTGCTAGCAGGGAATTCTCTGCCTGCCTTTCCCCAGTGCTCTGCAAGCTCTCCAGGACAACATAAAATCTGGGGCTCTGTGCTTTCTTTCGTTCTGAACAAGTGTTACTGTTTTCTGCACAAAAGCGATTCTGCGAAGCAAGGTGAACACTTCTGCTTCCCAGGCACAGAGAAGGTGCTAGCAGGGAATTCTCTGCCTGCCTTTCCCCAGTGCTCTGCAAGCTCTCCAGGACAACATAAAATCTGGGGCTCTGTGCTTTCTTTCGTTCTGAACAAGTGTTACTGTTTTCTGCACAAAAGCGATTCTGCGAAGCAATGTGAACACTTCTGCTTCCCAGGCACAGAGAAGGTGCTAGCAGGGAATTCTCTGCCTGCCTTTCCCCAGTGCTCTGCAAGCTCTCCAGGACAACAGCAAATCTGGGGCTCTGTGCTTTCTTTCGTTCTGAACAAGTGTTACTGTTTTCTGCACAAAAGCGATTCTGCGAAGCAATGTGAACACTTCTGCTTCCCAGGCACAGAGAAGGTGCTAGCAGGGAATTCTCTGCCTGCCTTTCCCCAGTGCTCTGCAAGCTCTCCAGGACAATATAAAATCTGGCGCTCTGTGCTTTCTTTCGTTCTGAACAAGTGTTACTGTTTTCTGCACAAAAGCGATTCTGCGAAGCAATGTGAACACTTCTGCTTCCCAGGCACAGAGAAGGTGCTAGCAGGGAATTCTCTGCCTGCCTTTCCCCAGTGCTCTGCAAGCTCTCCAGGACAACATAAAATCTGGGGCTCTGTGCTTTCTTTCGTTCTGAACAAGTTTTACTGTTTTCTGCACAAAAGCGATTCTGCGAAGCAAGGTGAACAGGCACAGAGAAGGTGCTAGCAGGGAATTCTCTGCCTGCCTTTCCCCAGTGCTCTGCAAGCTCTCCAGGACAACATAAAATCTGGGGCTCTGTGCTTTCTTTCGTTCTGAACAAGTTTTACTGTTTTCTGCACAAAAGCGATTCTGCGAAGCAAGGTGAACACTTCTGCTTCCCAGGCACAGAGAAGGTGCTAGCAGGGAATTCTCTGCCTGCCTTTCCCCAGTGCTCTGCAAGCTCTCCAGGACAACAGCAAATCTGGGGCTCTGTGCTTTCTTTCGTTCTGAACCAGTGTTACTGTTTTCTGCACAAAAGCGATTCTGCGAAGCAATGTGAACAGGCACAGAGAAGGTGCTAGCAGGGAATTCTCTGCCTGCCTTTCCCCAGTGCTCTGCAAGCTCTCCAGGACAACATAAAATCTGGGGCTCTGTGCTTTCTTTCGTTCTGAACCAGTATTACTGTTTTCTGCACAAAAGCGATTCTGCGAAGCAATGTGAACACTTCTGCTTCCCAGTTACAGAGAAGGTGCTAGCAGGGAATTCTCTGCCTGCCTTTCCCCAGTGCTCTGCAAGCTCTTCAGGACAACATAAAATCTGGGGCTCTGTGCTTTCTTTCGTTCTGAACCAGTCTTATTGTTTTCTGCACAAAAGCGATTCTGCGAAGCAATGTGAACACTTCTGCTTCCCAGGCACAGAGAAGGTGCTAGCAGGGAATTCTCTGCCTGCCTTTCCCCAGTGCTCTGCAAGCTCTCCAGGACAATATAAAATCTGGCGCTCTGTGCTTTCTTTCGTTCTGAACAAGTGTTACTGTTTTCTGCACAAAAGCGATTCTGCGAAGCAAGGTGAACACTTCTGCTTCCCAGGCACAGAGAAGGTGCTAGCAGGGAATTCTCTGCCTGCCTTTCCCCAGTGCTCTGCAAGCTCTCCAGGACAACAGCAAATCTGGGGCTCTGTGCTTTCTTTCGTTCTGAACCAGTATTACTGTTTTCTGCACAAAAGCGATTCTGCGAAGCAATGTGAACACTTCTGCTTCCCAGGCACAGAGAAGGTGCTAGCAGGGAATTCTCTGCCTGCCTTTCCCCAGTGCTCTGCAAGCTCTCCAGGATAATATAAAATCTGGCGCTCTGTGCTTTCTTTCGTTCTGAACAAGTGTTACTGTTTTCTGCACAAAAGCGATTCTGCGAAGCAATGTGAACACTTCTGCTTCCCAGGCACAGAGAAGGTGCTAGCAGGGAATTCTCTGCCTGCCTTTCCCCACTGCTCTGCAAGCTCTCCAGGACAACAGCAATTCTGGGGCTCTGTGCTTTCTTTCGTTCTGAACAAGTGTTACTGTTTTCTGCACAAAAGCGATTCTGCGAAGCAATGTGAACACTTCTGCTTCCCAGGCACAGAGAAGGTGCTAGCAGGGAATTCTCTGCCTGCCTTTCCCCAGTGCTCTGCAAGCTCTCCAGGACAACAGCAAATCTGGGGCTCTGTGCTTTCTTTCGTTCTGAACCAGTGTTACTGTTTTCTGCACAAAAGCGATTCTGCGAAGCAATGTGAACAGGCACAGAGAAGGTGCTAGCAGGGAATTCTCTGCCTGCCTTTCCCCAGTGCTCTGCAAGCTCTCCAGGACAACATAAAATCTGGGGCTGTGTGCTTTCTTTCGTTCTGAACCAGTATTACTGTTTTCTGCACAAAAGCGATTCTGCGAAGCAATGTGAACACTTCTGCTTCCCAGTTACAGAGAAGGTGCTAGCAGGGAATTCTCTGCCTGCCTTTCCCCAGTGCTCTGCAAGCTCTTCAGGACAACATAAAATCTGGGGCTCTGTGCTTTCTTTCGTTCTGAACCAGTCTTACTGTTTTCTGCACAAAAGCGATTCTGCGAAGCAATGTGAACACTTCTGCTTCCCAGTTACAGAGAAGGTGCTAGCAGGGAATTCTCTGCCTGCCTTTCCCCAGTGCTCTGCAAGCTCTTCAGGACAACATAAAATCTGGGGCTCTGTGCTTTCTTTCGTTCTGAACCAGTCTTACTGTTTTCTGCACAAAAGCGATTCTGCGAAGCAATGTGAACACTTCTGCTTCCCAGGCACAGAGAAGGTGCTAGCAGGGAATTCTCTGCCTGCCTTTCCCCAGTGCTCTGCAAGCTCTCCAGGACAACAGCAAATCTGGGGCTCTGTGCTTTCTTTCGTTCTGAACAAGTGTTACTGTTTTCTGCACAAAAGCGATTCTGCGAAGCAATGTGAACACTTCTGCTTCCCAGGCACAGAGAAGGTGCTAGCAGGGAATTCTCTGCCTGCCTTTCCCCAGTGCTCTGCAAGCTCTCCAGGACAACAGCAATTCTGGGGCTCTGTGCTTTCTTTCGTTCTGAACAAGTGTTACTGTTTTCTGCACAAAAGCGATTCTGCGAAGCAATGTGAACACTTCTGCTTCCCAGGCACAGAGAAGGTGCTAGCAGGGAATTCTCTGCCTGCCTTTCCCCAGTGCTCTGCAAGCTCTCCAGGACAACAGCAAATCTGGGGCTCTGTGCTTTCTTTCGTTCTGAACAAGTGTTACTGTTTTCTGCACAAAAGCGATTCTGCGAAGCAAGGTGAACACTTCTGCTTCCCAGGCACAGAGAAGGTGCTAGCAGGGAATTCTCTGCCTGCCTTTCCCCAGTGCTCTGCAAGCTCTCCAGGACAACAGCAAATCTGGGGCTATGTGCTTTCTTTCGTTCTGAACAAGTGTTACTGTTTTCTGCACAAAAGCGATTCTACGAAGCAAGGTGAACACTTCTGCTTCCCAGGCACAGAGAAGGTGCTAGCAGGGAATTCTCTGCCTGCCTTTCCCCAGTGCTCTGCAAGCTCTCCAGGACAACAGCAATTCTGGGGCTCTGTGCTTTCTTTCGTTCTGAACAAGTGTTACTGTTTTCTGCACAAAAGCGATTCTGCGAAGCAATGTGAACACTTCTGCTTCCCAGTTACAGAGAAGGTGCTAGCAGGGAATTCTCTGCCTGCCTTTCCCCAGTGCTCTGCAAGCTCTCCAGGACAACAGCAAATCTGGGGCTCTGTGCTTTCTTTCGTTCTGAACCAGTGTTACTGTTTTCTGCACAAAAGCGATTCTGCGAAGCAATGTGAACAGGCACAGAGAAGGTGCTAGCAGGGAATTCTCTGCCTGCCTTTCCCCAGTGCTCTGCAAGCTCTCCAGGACAACATAAAATCTGGGGCTCTGTGCTTTCTTTCGTTCTGAACCAGTATTACTGTTTTCTGCACAAAAGCGATTCTGCGAAGCAATGTGAACACTTCTGCTTCCCAGTTACAGAGAAGGTGCTAGCAGGGAATTCTCTGCCTGCCTTTCCCCAGTGCTCTGCAAGCTCTTCAGGACAACATAAAATCTGGGGCTCTGTGCTTTCTTTCGTTCTGAACCAGTCTTACTCTTTTCTGCACAAAAGCGATTCTGCGAAGCAATGTGAACACTTCTGCTTCCCAGGCACAGAGAAGGTGCTAGCAGGGAATTCTCTGCCTGCCTTTCCCCAGTGCTCTGCAAGCTCTCCAGGACAACAGCAAATCTGGGGCTCTGTGCTTTCTTTCGTTCTGAACAAGTGTTACTGTTTTCTGCACAAAAGCGATTCTGCGAAGCAATGTGAACACTTCTGCTTCCCAGTTACAGAGAAGGTGCTAGCAGGGAATTCTCTGCCTGCCTTTCCCCAGTGCTCTGCAAGCTCTCCAGGACAACAGCAAATCTGGGGCTCTGTGCTTTCTTTCGTTCTGAACAAGTGTTACTGTTTTCTGCACAAAAGCGATTCTGCGAAGCAAGGTGAACACTTCTGCTTCCCAGGCACAGAGAAGGTGCTAGCAGGGAATTCTCTGCCTGCCTTTCCCCAGTGCTCTGCAAGCTCTCCAGGACAACAGCAAATCTGGGGCTATGTGCTTTCTTTCGTTCTGAACAAGTGTTACTGTTTTCTGCACAAAAGCGATTCTACGAAGTAATGTGAACACGTCTGCTTCCCAGGTACAGAGAAGGTGCTAGCAGGGAATTCTCTGCCTGCCTTTCCCCAGTGCTCTGCAAGCTCTCCAGGTCAACAGCAAATCTGGGGCTCTGTGCTTTCTTTCGTTCTGAACTAGTATTACTGTTTTCTGCACAAAAGCGATTCTGCGAACCAATGTGAACAGGCACAGAGAAGGTTCTAGCAGGGAATTCTCTGCCTGCCTTTCCCCAGTGCTCTGCAAGCTCTCCAGGACAACATAAAATCTGGGGCTCTGTGCTTTCTTTCGTTCTGAACAAGTGTTACTGTTTTCTGCACAAAAGCGATTCTGCGAAGCAATGTGAACACTTCTGCTTCCCAGGCACAGAGAAGGTGCTAGCAGGGAATTCTCTGCCTGCCTTTCCCCAGTGCTCTGCAAGCTCTCCAGGACAACAGCAAATCTGGGGCTCTGTGCTTTCTTTCGTTCTGAACAAGTGTTACTGTTTTCTGCACAAAAGCGATTCTGCGAAGCAATGTGAACACTTCTGCTTCCCAGGCACAGAGAAGGTGCTAGCAGGGAATTCTCTGCCTGCCTTTCCCCAGTGCTCTGCAAGCTCTCCAGGACAACATAAAATCTGGGGCTCTGTGCTTTCTTTCGTTCTGAACCAGTATTACTGTTTTCTGCACAAAAGCGATTCTGCGAAGCAATGTGAACACTTCTGCTTCCCAGTTACAGAGAAGGTGCTAGCAGGGAATTCTCTGCCTGCCTTTCCCCAGTGCTCTGCAAGCTCTTCAGGACAACATAAAATCTGGGGCTCTGTGCTTTCTTTCGTTCTGAACCAGTCTTACTGTTTTCTGCACAAAAGCGATTCTGCGAAGCAATGTGAACACTTCTGCTTCCCAGGCACAGAGAAGGTGCTAGCAGGGAATTCTCTGCCTGCCTTTCCCCAGTGCTCTGCAAGCTCTCCAGGACAACAGCAAATCTGGGGCTCTGTGCTTTCTTTCGTTCTGAACAAGTGTTACTGTTTTCTGCACAAAAGCGATTCTGCGAAGCAATGTGAACACTTCTGCTTCCCAGTTACAGAGAAGGTGCTAGCAGGGAATTCTCTGCCTGCCTTTCCCCAGTGCTCTGCAAGCTCTCCAGGACAACAGCAAATCTGGGGCTCTGTGCTTTCTTTCGTTCTGAACAAGTGTTACTGTTTTCTGCACAAAAGCGATTCTGCGAAGCAAGGTGAACACTTCTGCTTCCCAGGCACAGAGAAGGTGCTAGCAGGGAATTCTCTGCCTGCCTTTCCCCAGTGCTCTGCAAGCTCTCCAGGACAACAGCAAATCTGGGGCTATGTGCTTTCTTTCGTTCTGAACAAGTGTTACTGTTTTCTGCACAAAAGCGATTCTACGAAGTAATGTGAACACGTCTGCTTCCCAGGTACAGAGAAGGTGCTAGCAGGGAATTCTCTGCCTGCCTTTCCCCAGTGCTCTGCAAGCTCTCCAGGTCAACAGCAAATCTGGGGCTCTGTGCTTTCTTTCGTTCTGAACAAGTGTTACTGTTTTCTGCACAAAAGCGATTCTGCGAAGCAAGGTGAACACTTCTGCTTCCCAGGCACAGAGAAGGTGCTAGCAGGGAATTCTCTGCCTGCCTTTCCCCAGTGCTCTGCAAGCTCTCCAGGACAACAGCAATTCTGGGGCTCTGTGCTTTCTTTCGTTCTGAACAAGTGTTACTGTTTTCTGCACAAAAGCGATTCTGCGAAGCAATGTGAACACTTCTGCTTCCCAGGCACAGAGAAGGTGCTAGCAGGGAATTCTCTGCCTGCCTTTCCCCAGTGCTCTGCAAGCTCTCCAGGACAACATATAATCTGGGGCTCTGTGCTTTCTTTCGTTCTGAACAAGTGTTACTGTTTTCTGCACAAAAGCGATTCTGCGACGCAATGTGAACACTTCTGCTTCCCAGGCACAGAGAAGGTGCTAGCAGGGAATTCTCTGCCTGCCTTTCCCCAGTGCTCTGCAAGCTCTCCAGGACAACAGCAAATCTGGGGCTCTGTGCTTTCTTTCGTTCTGAACTAGTATTACTGTTTTCTGCACAAAAGCGATTCTGCGAACCAATGTGAACAGGCACAGAGAAGGTTCTAGCAGGGAATTCTCTGCCTGCCTTTCCCCAGTGCTCTGCAAGCTCTCCAGGACAACATAAAATCTGGGGCTCTGTGCTTTCTTTCGTTCTGAACAAGTGTTACTGTTTTCTGCACAAAAGCGATTCTGCGAAGCAATGTGAACACTTCTGCTTCCCAGGCACAGAGAAGGTGCTAGCAGGGAATTCTCTGCCTGCCTTTCCCCAGTGCTCTGCAAGCTCTCCAGGACAACAGCAAATCTGGGGCTCTGTGCTTTCTTTCGTTCTGAACAAGTGTTACTGTTTTCTGCACAAAAGCGATTCTGCGAAGCAATGTGAACACTTCTGCTTCCCAGGCACAGAGAAGGTGCTAGCAGGGAATTCTCTGCCTGCCTTTCCCCAGTGCTCTGCAAGCTCTCCAGGACAACATAAAATCTGGGGCTCTGTGCTTTCTTTCGTTCTGAACCAGTATTACTGTTTTCTGCACAAAAGCGATTCTGCGAAGCAATGTGAACACTTCTGCTTCCCAGTTACAGAGAAGGTGCTAGCAGGGAATTCTCTGCCTGCCTTTCCCCAGTGCTCTGCAAGCTCTTCAGGACAACATAAAATCTGGGGCTCTGTGCTTTCTTTCGTTCTGAACCAGTCTTACTCTTTTCTGCACAAAAGCGATTCTGCGAAGCAATGTGAACACTTCTGCTTCCCAGGCACAGAGAAGGTGCTAGCAGGGAATTCTCTGCCTGCCTTTCCCCAGTGCTCTGCAAGCTCTCCAGGACAATATAAAATCTGGGGCTCTGTGCTTTCTTTCGTTCTGAACAAGTGTTACTGTTTTCTGCACAAAAGCGATTCTGCGAAGCAATGTGAACACTTCTGCTTCCCAGGCACAGAGAAGGTGCTAGCAGGGAATTCTCTGCCTGCCTTTCCCCAGTGCTCTGCAAGCTCTCCAGGACAACATAAAATCTGGGGCTCTGTGCTTTCTTTCGTTCTGAACAAGTGTTACTGTTTTCTGCACAAAAGCGATTCTGCGAAGCAAGGTGAACACTTCTGCTTCCCAGGCACAGAGAAGGTGCTAGCAGGGAATTCTCTGCCTGCCTTTCCCCAGTGCTCTGCAAGCTCTCCAGGACAACAGCAAATCTGGGGCTCTGTGCTTTCTTTCGTTCTGAACAAGTGTTACTGTTTTCTGCACAAAAGCGATTCTGCGAAGCAATGTGAACACTTCTGCTTCCCAGGCACAGAGAAGGTGCTAGCAGGGAATTCTCTGCCTGCCTTTCCCCAGTGCTCTGCAAGCTCTCCAGGACAACAGCAATTCTGGGGCTCTGTGCTTTCTTTCGTTCTGAGCCAGTGTTACTGTTTTCTGCACAAAAGCGATTCTGCGAAGCAATGTGAACACTTCTGCTTCCCAGGCACAGAGAAGGTGCTAGCAGGGAATTCTCTGCCTGCCTTTCCCCAGTGCTCTGCAAGCTCTCCAGGACAACATAAAATCTGGGGCTCTGTGCTTTCTTTCGTTCTGAACAAGTGTTACTGTTTTCTGCACAAAAGCGATTCTGCGAAGCAATGTGAACACTTCTGCTTCCCAGGCACAGAGAAGGTGCTAGCAGGGAATTCTCTGCCTGCCTTTCCCCAGTGCTCTGCAAGCTCTCCAGGACAACAGCAAATCTGGGGCTCTGTGCTTTCTTTCGTTCTGAACAAGTGTTACTGTTTTCTGCACAAAAGCGATTCTGCGAAGCAATGTGAACAGGCACAGAGAAGGTGCTAGCAGGGAATTCTCTGCCTGCCTTTCCCCAGTGCTCTGCAAGCTCTCCAGGACAACAGCAATTCTGGGGCTCTGTGCTTTCTTTCATTCTGAACAAGTGTTACTGTTTTCTGCACAAAAGCGATTCTGCGAAGCAATGTGAACACTTCTGCTTCCCAGGCACAGAGAAGGTGCTAGCAGGGAATTCTCTGCCTGCCTTTCCCCATTGCTCTGCAAGCTCTCCAGGACAACATAAAATCTGGGGCTCTGTGCTTTCTTTCGTTCTGAACAAGTGTTACTGTTTTCTGCACAAAAGCGATTCTGCGAAGCAAGGTGAACACTTCTGCTTCCCGGGCACAGAGAAGGTGCTAGCAGGGAATTCTCTGCCTGCCTTTCCCCAGTGCTCTGCAAGCTCTCCAGGACAACAGCAAATCTGGGGCTCTGTGCTTTCTTTCGTTCTGAACCAGTGTTACTGTTTTCTGCACAAAAGCGATTCTGCAAAGCAATGTGAACACTTCTGCTTCCCAGTTACAGAGAAGGTGCTAGCAGGGAATTCTCTGCCTGCCTTTCCCCAGTGCTCTGCAAGCTCTTCAGGACAACATAAAATCTGGGGCTCTGTGCTTTCTTTCGTTCTGAACAAGTGTTACTGTTTTCTGCACAAAAGCGATTCTGCGAAGCAATGTGAACACTTCTGCTTCCCAGGCACAGAGAAGGTGCTAGCAGGGAATTCTCTGCCTGCCTTTCCCCAGTGCTCTGCAAGCTCTCCAGGACAACAGCAAATCTGGGGCTCTGTGCTTTCTTTCGTTCTGAACCAGTGTTACTGTTTTCTGAACAAAAGCGATTCTGCGAAGCAAGGTGAACACTTCTGCTTCCCAGGCACAGAGAAGGTGCTAGCAGGGAATTCTCTGCCTGCCTTTCCCCAGTGCTCTGCAAGCTCTCCAGGACAACAGCAAATCTGGGGCTCTGTGCTTTCTTTCGTTCTGAACCAGTGTTACTGTTTTCTGCACAAAAGCGATTCTGCGAAGCAATGTGAACAGGCACAGAGAAGGTGCTAGCAGGGAATTCTCTGCCTGCCTTTCCCCAGTGCTCTGCAAGCTCTCCAGGACAATATAAAATCTGGCGCTCTGTGCTTTCTTTCGTTCTGAACAAGTGTTACTGTTTTCTGAACAAAAGCGATTCTGCGAAGCAATGTGAACACTTCTGCTTCCCAGGCACAGAGAAGGTGCTAGCAGGGAATTCTCTGCCTGCCTTTCCCCAGTGCTCTGCAAGCTCTCCAGGACAACATAAAATCTGGGGCTCTGTGCTTTCTTTCGTTCTGAACAAGTGTTACTGTTTTCTGCACAAAAGCGATTCTGCGAAGCAAGGTGAACACTTCTGCTTCCCAGGCACAGAGAAGGTGCTAGCAGGGAATTCTCTGCCTGCCTTTCCCCAGTGCTCTGCAAGCTCTCCAGGACAACATAAAATCTGGGGCTCTGTGCTTTCTTTCGTTCTGAACAAGTGTTACTGTTTTCTGCACAAAAGCGATTCTGCGAAGCAATGTGAACACTTCTGCTTCCCAGGCACAGAGAAGGTGCTAGCAGGGAATTCTCTGCCTGCCTTTCCCCAGTGCTCTGCAAGCTCTCCAGGACAACAGCAAATCTGGGGCTCTGTGCTTTCTTTCGTTCTGAACAAGTGTTACTGTTTTCTGCACAAAAGCGATTCTGCGAAGCAATGTGAACACTTCTGCTTCCCAGGCACAGAGAAGGTGCTAGCAGGGAATTCTCTGCCTGCCTTTCCCCACTGCTCTGCAAGCTCTCCAGGACAACAGCAATTCTGGGGCTCTGTGCTTTCTTTCGTTCTGAACAAGTGTTACTGTTTTCTGCACAAAAGCGATTCTGCGAAGCAATGTGAACACTTCTGCTTCCCAGGCACAGAGAAGGTGCTAGCAGGGAATTCTCTGCCTGCCTTTCCCCAGTGCTCTGCAAGCTCTCCAGGACAACATAAAATCTGGGGCTCTGTGCTTTCTTTCGTTCTGAACAAGTTTTACTGTTTTCTGCACAAAAGCGATTCTGCGAAGCAAGGTGAACACTTCTGCTTCCCAGGCACAGAGAAGGTGCTAGCAGGGAATTCTCTGCCTGCCTTTCCCCAGTGCTCTGCAAGCTCTCCAGGACAACAGCAAATCTGGCGCTCTGTGCTTTCTTTCGTTCTGAACCAGTGTTACTGTTTTCTGCACAAAAGCGATTCTGCGAAGCAATGTGAACAGGCACAGAGAAGGTGCTAGCAGGGAATTCTCTGCCTGCCTTTCCCCAGTGCTCTGCAAGCTCTCCAGGACAACATAAAATCTGGGGCTCTGTGCTTTCTTTCGTTCTGAACCAGTATTACTGTTTTCTGCACAAAAGCGATTCTGCGAAGCAATGTGAACACTTCTGCTTCCCAGTTACAGAGAAGGTGCTAGCAGGGAATTCTCTGCCTGCCTTTCCCCAGTGCTCTGCAAGCTCTTCAGGACAACATAAAATCTGGGGCTCTGTGCTTTCTTTCGTTCTGAACCAGTCTTATTGTTTTCTGCACAAAAGCGATTCTGCGAAGCAATGTGAACACTTCTGCTTCCCAGGCACAGAGAAGGTGCTAGCAGGGAATTCTCTGCCTGCCTTTCCCCAGTGCTCTGCAAGCTCTCCAGGACAACAGCAATTCTGGGGCTCTGTGCTTTCTTTCGTTCTGAACAAGTGTTACTGTTTTCTGCACAAAAGCGATTCTGCGAAGCAATGTGAACACTTCTGCTTCCCAGGCACAGAGAAGGTGCTAGCAGGGAATTCTCTGCCTGCCTTTCCCCAGTGCTCTGCAAGCTCTCCAGGACAACATAAAATCTGGGGCTCTGTGCTTTCTTTCGTTCTGAACAAGTGTTACTGTTTTCTGCACAAAAGCGATTCTGCGAAGCAATGTGAACACTTCTGCTTCCCAGGCACAGAGAAGGTGCTAGCAGGGAATTCTCTGCCTGCCTTTCCCCAGTGCTCTGCAAGCTCTCCAGGACAACAGCAAATCTGGGGCTCTGTGCTTTCTTTCGTTCTGAACAAGTGTTACTGTTTTCTGCACAAAAGCGATTCTGCGAAGCAATGTGAACACTTCTGCTTCCCAGGCACAGAGAAGGTGCTAGCAGGGAATTCTCTGCCTGCCTTTCCCCAGTGCTCTGCAAGCTCTCCAGGACAATATAAAATCTGGCGCTCTGTGCTTTCTTTCGTTCTGAACAAGTGTTACTGTTTTCTGCACAAAAGCGATTCTGCGAAGCAATGTGAACACTTCTGCTTCCCAGGCACAGAGAAGGTGCTAGCAGGGAATTCTCTGCCTGCCTTTCCCCAGTGCTCTGCAAGCTCTCCAGGACAACATAAAATCTGGGGCTCTGTGCTTTCTTTCGTTCTGAACAAGTTTTACTGTTTTCTGCACAAAAGCGATTCTGCGAAGCAAGGTGAACACTTCTGCTTCCCAGGCACAGAGAAGGTGCTAGCAGGGAATTCTCTGCCTGCCTTTCCCCAGTGCTCTGCAAGCTCTCCAGGACAACAGCAAATCTGGCGCTCTGTGCTTTCTTTCGTTCTGAACCAGTGTTACTGTTTTCTGCACAAAAGCGATTCTGCGAAGCAATGTGAACAGGCACAGAGAAGGTGCTAGCAGGGAATTCTCTGCCTGCCTTTCCCCAGTGCTCTGCAAGCTCTCCAGGACAACATAAAATCTGGGGCTCTGTGCTTTCTTTCGTTCTGAACCAGTATTACTGTTTTCTGCACAAAAGCGATTCTGCGAAGCAATGTGAACACTTCTGCTTCCCAGTTACAGAGAAGGTGCTAGCAGGGAATTCTCTGCCTGCCTTTCCCCAGTGCTCTGCAAGCTCTTCAGGACAACATAAAATCTGGGGCTCTGTGCTTTCTTTCGTTCTGAACCAGTCTTATTGTTTTCTGCACAAAAGCGATTCTGCGAAGCAATGTGAACACTTCTGCTTCCCAGGCACAGAGAAGGTGCTAGCAGGGAATTCTCTGCCTGCCTTTCCCCAGTGCTCTGCAAGCTCTCCAGGACAATATAAAATCTGGCGCTCTGTGCTTTCTTTCGTTCTGAACAAGTGTTACTGTTTTCTGCACAAAAGCGATTCTGCGAAGCAAGGTGAACACTTCTGCTTCCCAGGCACAGAGAAGGTGCTAGCAGGGAATTCTCTGCCTGCCTTTCCCCAGTGCTCTGCAAGCTCTCCAGGACAACAGCAAATCTGGGGCTCTGTGCTTTCTTTCGTTCTGAACCAGTATTACTGTTTTCTGCACAAAAGCGATTCTGCGAAGCAATGTGAACACTTCTGCTTCCCAGGCACAGAGAAGGTGCTAGCAGGGAATTCTCTGCCTGCCTTTCCCCAGTGCTCTGCAAGCTCTCCAGGATAATATAAAATCTGGCGCTCTGTGCTTTCTTTCGTTCTGAACAAGTGTTACTGTTTTCTGCACAAAAGCGATTCTGCGAAGCAATGTGAACACTTCTGCTTCCCAGGCACAGAGAAGGTGCTAGCAGGGAATTCTCTGCCTGCCTTTCCCCACTGCTCTGCAAGCTCTCCAGGACAACATAAAATCTGGGGCTCTGTGCTTTCTTTCGTTCTGAACAAGTGTTACTGTTTTCTGCACAAAAGCGATTCTGCGAAGCAATGTGAACACTTCTGCTTCCCAGGCACAGAGAAGGTGCTAGCAGGGAATTCTCTGCCTGCCTTTCCCCAGTGCTCTGCAAGCTCTCCAGGACAACAGCAAATCTGGGGCTCTGTGCTTTCTTTCGTTCTGAACCAGTGTTACTGTTTTCTGCACAAAAGCGATTCTGCGAAGCAATGTGAACAGGCACAGAGAAGGTGCTAGCAGGGAATTCTCTGCCTGCCTTTCCCCAGTGCTCTGCAAGCTCTCCAGGACAACATAAAATCTGGGGCTCTGTGCTTTCTTTCGTTCTGAACCAGTATTACTGTTTTCTGCACAAAAGCGATTCTGCGAAGCAATGTGAACACTTCTGCTTCCCAGTTACAGAGAAGGTGCTAGCAGGGAATTCTCTGCCTGCCTTTCCCCAGTGCTCTGCAAGCTCTTCAGGACAACATAAAATCTGGGGCTCTGTGCTTTCTTTCGTTCTGAACCAGTCTTACTGTTTTCTGCACAAAAGCGATTCTGCGAAGCAATGTGAACACTTCTGCTTCCCAGTTACAGAGAAGGTGCTAGCAGGGAATTCTCTGCCTGCCTTTCCCCAGTGCTCTGCAAGCTCTTCAGGACAACATAAAATCTGGGGCTCTGTGCTTTCTTTCGTTCTGAACCAGTCTTACTGTTTTCTGCACAAAAGCGATTCTGCGAAGCAATGTGAACACTTCTGCTTCCCAGGCACAGAGAAGGTGCTAGCAGGGAATTCTCTGCCTGCCTTTCCCCAGTGCTCTGCAAGCTCTCCAGGACAACAGCAAATCTGGGGCTCTGTGCTTTCTTTCGTTCTGAACAAGTGTTACTGTTTTCTGCACAAAAGCGATTCTGCGAAGCAATGTGAACACTTCTGCTTCCCAGGCACAGAGAAGGTGCTAGCAGGGAATTCTCTGCCTGCCTTTCCCCAGTGCTCTGCAAGCTCTCCAGGACAACAGCAATTCTGGGGCTCTGTGCTTTCTTTCGTTCTGAACAAGTGTTACTGTTTTCTGCACAAAAGCGATTCTGCGAAGCAATGTGAACACTTCTGCTTCCCAGGCACAGAGAAGGTGCTAGCAGGGAATTCTCTGCCTGCCTTTCCCCAGTGCTCTGCAAGCTCTCCAGGACAACAGCAAATCTGGGGCTCTGTGCTTTCTTTCGTTCTGAACAAGTGTTACTGTTTTCTGCACAAAAGCGATTCTGCGAAGCAAGGTGAACACTTCTGCTTCCCAGGCACAGAGAAGGTGCTAGCAGGGAATTCTCTGCCTGCCTTTCCCCAGTGCTCTGCAAGCTCTCCAGGACAACAGCAAATCTGGGGCTATGTGCTTTCTTTCGTTCTGAACAAGTGTTACTGTTTTCTGCACAAAAGCGATTCTGCGAAGCAATGTGAACACTTCTGCTTCCCAGTTACAGAGAAGGTGCTAGCAGGGAATTCTCTGCCTGCCTTTCCCCAGTGCTCTGCAAGCTCTCCAGGACAACAGCAAATCTGGGGCTCTGTGCTTTCTTTCGTTCTGAACCAGTGTTACTGTTTTCTGCACAAAAGCGATTCTGCGAAGCAATGTGAACAGGCACAGAGAAGGTGCTAGCAGGGAATTCTCTGCCTGCCTTTCCCCAGTGCTCTGCAAGCTCTCCAGGACAACATAAAATCTGGGGCTCTGTGCTTTCTTTCGTTCTGAACCAGTATTACTGTTTTCTGCACAAAAGCGATTCTGCGAAGCAATGTGAACACTTCTGCTTCCCAGTTACAGAGAAGGTGCTAGCAGGGAATTCTCTGCCTGCCTTTCCCCAGTGCTCTGCAAGCTCTTCAGGACAACATAAAATCTGGGGCTCTGTGCTTTCTTTCGTTCTGAACCAGTCTTACTCTTTTCTGCACAAAAGCGATTCTGCGAAGCAATGTGAACACTTCTGCTTCCCAGGCACAGAGAAGGTGCTAGCAGGGAATTCTCTGCCTGCCTTTCCCCAGTGCTCTGCAAGCTCTCCAGGACAACAGCAAATCTGGGGCTCTGTGCTTTCTTTCGTTCTGAACAAGTGTTACTGTTTTCTGCACAAAAGCGATTCTGCGAAGCAATGTGAACACTTCTGCTTCCCAGTTACAGAGAAGGTGCTAGCAGGGAATTCTCTGCCTGCCTTTCCCCAGTGCTCTGCAAGCTCTCCAGGACAACAGCAAATCTGGGGCTCTGTGCTTTCTTTCGTTCTGAACAAGTGTTACTGTTTTCTGCACAAAAGCGATTCTGCGAAGCAAGGTGAACACTTCTGCTTCCCAGGCACAGAGAAGGTGCTAGCAGGGAATTCTCTGCCTGCCTTTCCCCAGTGCTCTGCAAGCTCTCCAGGACAACAGCAAATCTGGGGCTATGTGCTTTCTTTCGTTCTGAACAAGTGTTACTGTTTTCTGCACAAAAGCGATTCTACGAAGTAATGTGAACACGTCTGCTTCCCAGGTACAGAGAAGGTGCTAGCAGGGAATTCTCTGCCTGCCTTTCCCCAGTGCTCTGCAAGCTCTCCAGGTCAACAGCAAATCTGGGGCTCTGTGCTTTCTTTCGTTCTGAACTAGTATTACTGTTTTCTGCACAAAAGCGATTCTGCGAACCAATGTGAACAGGCACAGAGAAGGTTCTAGCAGGGAATTCTCTGCCTGCCTTTCCCCAGTGCTCTGCAAGCTCTCCAGGACAACATAAAATCTGGGGCTCTGTGCTTTCTTTCGTTCTGAACAAGTGTTACTGTTTTCTGCACAAAAGCGATTCTGCGAAGCAATGTGAACACTTCTGCTTCCCAGGCACAGAGAAGGTGCTAGCAGGGAATTCTCTGCCTGCCTTTCCCCAGTGCTCTGCAAGCTCTCCAGGACAACAGCAAATCTGGGGCTCTGTGCTTTCTTTCGTTCTGAACAAGTGTTACTGTTTTCTGCACAAAAGCGATTCTGCGAAGCAATGTGAACACTTCTGCTTCCCAGGCACAGAGAAGGTGCTAGCAGGGAATTCTCTGCCTGCCTTTCCCCAGTGCTCTGCAAGCTCTCCAGGACAACATAAAATCTGGGGCTCTGTGCTTTCTTTCGTTCTGAACCAGTATTACTGTTTTCTGCACAAAAGCGATTCTGCGAAGCAATGTGAACACTTCTGCTTCCCAGTTACAGAGAAGGTGCTAGCAGGGAATTCTCTGCCTGCCTTTCCCCAGTGCTCTGCAAGCTCTTCAGGACAACATAAAATCTGGGGCTCTGTGCTTTCTTTCGTTCTGAACCAGTCTTACTGTTTTCTGCACAAAAGCGATTCTGCGAAGCAATGTGAACACTTCTGCTTCCCAGGCACAGAGAAGGTGCTAGCAGGGAATTCTCTGCCTGCCTTTCCCCAGTGCTCTGCAAGCTCTCCAGGACAACAGCAAATCTGGGGCTCTGTGCTTTCTTTCGTTCTGAACAAGTGTTACTGTTTTCTGCACAAAAGCGATTCTGCGAAGCAATGTGAACACTTCTGCTTCCCAGTTACAGAGAAGGTGCTAGCAGGGAATTCTCTGCCTGCCTTTCCCCAGTGCTCTGCAAGCTCTCCAGGACAACAGCAAATCTGGGGCTCTGTGCTTTCTTTCGTTCTGAACAAGTGTTACTGTTTTCTGCACAAAAGCGATTCTGCGAAGCAAGGTGAACACTTCTGCTTCCCAGGCACAGAGAAGGTGCTAGCAGGGAATTCTCTGCCTGCCTTTCCCCAGTGCTCTGCAAGCTCTCCAGGACAACAGCAAATCTGGGGCTATGTGCTTTCTTTCGTTCTGAACAAGTGTTACTGTTTTCTGCACAAAAGCGATTCTACGAAGTAATGTGAACACGTCTGCTTCCCAGGTACAGAGAAGGTGCTAGCAGGGAATTCTCTGCCTGCCTTTCCCCAGTGCTCTGCAAGCTCTCCAGGTCAACAGCAAATCTGGGGCTCTGTGCTTTCTTTCGTTCTGAACAAGTGTTACTGTTTTCTGCACAAAAGCGATTCTGCGAAGCAAGGTGAACACTTCTGCTTCCCAGGCACAGAGAAGGTGCTAGCAGGGAATTCTCTGCCTGCCTTTCCCCAGTGCTCTGCAAGCTCTCCAGGACAACAGCAATTCTGGGGCTCTGTGCTTTCTTTCGTTCTGAACAAGTGTTACTGTTTTCTGCACAAAAGCGATTCTGCGAAGCAATGTGAACACTTCTGCTTCCCAGGCACAGAGAAGGTGCTAGCAGGGAATTCTCTGCCTGCCTTTCCCCAGTGCTCTGCAAGCTCTCCAGGACAACATATAATCTGGGGCTCTGTGCTTTCTTTCGTTCTGAACAAGTGTTACTGTTTTCTGCACAAAAGCGATTCTGCGACGCAATGTGAACACTTCTGCTTCCCAGGCACAGAGAAGGTGCTAGCAGGGAATTCTCTGCCTGCCTTTCCCCAGTGCTCTGCAAGCTCTCCAGGACAACAGCAAATCTGGGGCTCTGTGCTTTCTTTCGTTCTGAACTAGTATTACTGTTTTCTGCACAAAAGCGATTCTGCGAACCAATGTGAACAGGCACAGAGAAGGTTCTAGCAGGGAATTCTCTGCCTGCCTTTCCCCAGTGCTCTGCAAGCTCTCCAGGACAACATAAAATCTGGGGCTCTGTGCTTTCTTTCGTTCTGAACAAGTGTTACTGTTTTCTGCACAAAAGCGATTCTGCGAAGCAATGTGAACACTTCTGCTTCCCAGGCACAGAGAAGGTGCTAGCAGGGAATTCTCTGCCTGCCTTTCCCCAGTGCTCTGCAAGCTCTCCAGGACAACAGCAAATCTGGGGCTCTGTGCTTTCTTTCGTTCTGAACAAGTGTTACTGTTTTCTGCACAAAAGCGATTCTGCGAAGCAATGTGAACACTTCTGCTTCCCAGGCACAGAGAAGGTGCTAGCAGGGAATTCTCTGCCTGCCTTTCCCCAGTGCTCTGCAAGCTCTCCAGGACAACATAAAATCTGGGGCTCTGTGCTTTCTTTCGTTCTGAACCAGTATTACTGTTTTCTGCACAAAAGCGATTCTGCGAAGCAATGTGAACACTTCTGCTTCCCAGTTACAGAGAAGGTGCTAGCAGGGAATTCTCTGCCTGCCTTTCCCCAGTGCTCTGCAAGCTCTTCAGGACAACATAAAATCTGGGGCTCTGTGCTTTCTTTCGTTCTGAACCAGTCTTACTCTTTTCTGCACAAAAGCGATTCTGCGAAGCAATGTGAACACTTCTGCTTCCCAGGCACAGAGAAGGTGCTAGCAGGGAATTCTCTGCCTGCCTTTCCCCAGTGCTCTGCAAGCTCTCCAGGACAATATAAAATCTGGGGCTCTGTGCTTTCTTTCGTTCTGAACAAGTGTTACTGTTTTCTGCACAAAAGCGATTCTGCGAAGCAATGTGAACACTTCTGCTTCCCAGGCACAGAGAAGGTGCTAGCAGGGAATTCTCTGCCTGCCTTTCCCCAGTGCTCTGCAAGCTCTCCAGGACAACATAAAATCTGGGGCTCTGTGCTTTCTTTCGTTCTGAACAAGTGTTACTGTTTTCTGCACAAAAGCGATTCTGCGAAGCAAGGTGAACACTTCTGCTTCCCAGGCACAGAGAAGGTGCTAGCAGGGAATTCTCTGCCTGCCTTTCCCCAGTGCTCTGCAAGCTCTCCAGGACAACAGCAAATCTGGGGCTCTGTGCTTTCTTTCGTTCTGAACAAGTGTTACTGTTTTCTGCACAAAAGCGATTCTGCGAAGCAATGTGAACACTTCTGCTTCCCAGGCACAGAGAAGGTGCTAGCAGGGAATTCTCTGCCTGCCTTTCCCCAGTGCTCTGCAAGCTCTCCAGGACAACAGCAATTCTGGGGCTCTGTGCTTTCTTTCGTTCTGAGCCAGTGTTACTGTTTTCTGCACAAAAGCGATTCTGCGAAGCAATGTGAACACTTCTGCTTCCCAGGCACAGAGAAGGTGCTAGCAGGGAATTCTCTGCCTGCCTTTCCCCAGTGCTCTGCAAGCTCTCCAGGACAACATAAAATCTGGGGCTCTGTGCTTTCTTTCGTTCTGAACAAGTGTTACTGTTTTCTGCACAAAAGCGATTCTGCGAAGCAATGTGAACACTTCTGCTTCCCAGGCACAGAGAAGGTGCTAGCAGGGAATTCTCTGCCTGCCTTTCCCCAGTGCTCTGCAAGCTCTCCAGGACAACAGCAAATCTGGGGCTCTGTGCTTTCTTTCGTTCTGAACAAGTGTTACTGTTTTCTGCACAAAAGCGATTCTGCGAAGCAATGTGAACAGGCACAGAGAAGGTGCTAGCAGGGAATTCTCTGCCTGCCTTTCCCCAGTGCTCTGCAAGCTCTCCAGGACAACAGCAATTCTGGGGCTCTGTGCTTTCTTTCGTTCTGAACAAGTGTTACTGTTTTCTGCACAAAAGCGATTCTGCGAAGCAATGTGAACACTTCTGCTTCCCAGGCACAGAGAAGGTGCTAGCAGGGAATTCTCTGCCTGCCTTTCCCCATTGCTCTGCAAGCTCTCCAGGACAACATAAAATCTGGGGCTCTGTGCTTTCTTTCGTTCTGAACAAGTGTTACTGTTTTCTGCACAAAAGCGATTCTGCGAAGCAAGGTGAACACTTCTGCTTCCCGGGCACAGAGAAGGTGCTAGCAGGGAATTCTCTGCCTGCCTTTCCCCAGTGCTCTGCAAGCTCTCCAGGACAACAGCAAATCTGGGGCTCTGTGCTTTCTTTCGTTCTGAACCAGTGTTACTGTTTTCTGCACAAAAGCGATTCTGCAAAGCAATGTGAACACTTCTGCTTCCCAGTTACAGAGAAGGTGCTAGCAGGGAATTCTCTGCCTGCCTTTCCCCAGTGCTCTGCAAGCTCTTCAGGACAACATAAAATCTGGGGCTCTGTGCTTTCTTTCGTTCTGAACAAGTGTTACTGTTTTCTGCACAAAAGCGATTCTGCGAAGCAATGTGAACACTTCTGCTTCCCAGGCACAGAGAAGGTGCTAGCAGGGAATTCTCTGCCTGCCTTTCCCCAGTGCTCTGCAAGCTCTCCAGGACAACAGCAAATCTGGGGCTCTGTGCTTTCTTTCGTTCTGAACCAGTGTTACTGTTTTCTGAACAAAAGCGATTCTGCGAAGCAAGGTGAACACTTCTGCTTCCCAGGCACAGAGAAGGTGCTAGCAGGGAATTCTCTGCCTGCCTTTCCCCAGTGCTCTGCAAGCTCTCCAGGACAACAGCAAATCTGGGGCTCTGTGCTTTCTTTCGTTCTGAATAAGTGTTACTGTTTTCTGCACAAAAGCGATTCTGCGAAGCAATGTGAACACTTCTGCTTCCCAGGCACAGAGAAGGTGCTAGCAGGGAATTCTCTGCCTGCCTTTCCCCAGTGCTCTGCAAGCTCTCCAGGACAACAGCAAATCTGGCGCTCTGTGCTTTCTTTCGTTCTGAACAAGTGTTACTGTTTTCTGCACAAAAGCGATTCTGCGAAGCAATGTGAACACTTCTGCTTCCCAGGCACAGAGAAGGTGCTAGCAGGGAATTCTCTGCCTGCCTTTCCCCAGTGCTCTGCAAGCTCTCCAGGACAACAGCAAATCTGGGGCTCTGTGCTTTCTTTCGTTCTGAACCAGTGTTACTGTTTTCTGCACAAAAGCGATTCTGCGAAGCAATGTGAACAGGCACAGAGAAGGTGCTAGCAGGGAATTCTCTGCCTGCCTTTCCCCAGTGCTCTGCAAGCTCTCCAGGACAACATAAAATCTGGGGCTCTGTGCTTTCTTTCGTTCTGAACCAGTATTACTGTTTTCTGCACAAAAGCGATTCTGCGAAGCAATGTGAACACTTCTGCTTCCCAGGCACAGAGAAGGTGCTAGCAGGGAATTCTCTGCCTGCCTTTCCCCAGTGCTCTGCAAGCTCTCCAGGACAACAGCAAATCTGGGGCTCTGTGCTTTCTTTCGTTCTGAACCAGTATTACTGTTTTCTGCACAAAAGCGATTCTGCGAAGCAATGTGAACACTTCTGCTTCCCAGGCACAGAGAAGGTGCTAGCAGGGAATTCTCTGCCTGCCTTTCCCCAGTGCTCTGCAAGCTCTCCAGGACAACAGCAAATCTGGGGCTCTGTGCTTTCTTTCGTTCTGAACCAGTGTTACTGTTTTCTGCACAAAAGCGATTCTGCGAAGCAATGTGAACACTTCTGCTTCCCAGTTACAGAGAAGGTGCTAGCAGGGAATTCTCTGCCTGCCTTTCCCCAGTGCTCTGCAAGCTCTCCAGGACAACAGCAAATCTGGGGCTCTGTGCTTTCTTTCGTTCTGAACCAGTGTTACTGTTTTCTGCACAAAAGCGATTCTGCGAAGCAATGTGAAGAGGCACAGAGAAGGTGCTAGCAGGGAATTCTCTGCCTGCCTTTCCCCAGTGCTCTGCAAGCTCTGCAGGACAACATAAAATCTGGGGCTCTGTGCTTTCTTTCGTTCTGAACCAGTATTACTGTTTTCTGCACAAAAGCGATTCTGCGAAGCAATGTGAACACTTCTGCTTCCCAGGCACAGAGAAGGTGCTAGCAGGGAATTCTCTGCCTGCCTTTCCCCAGTGCTCTGCAAGCTCTCCAGGACAATATAAAATCTGGCGCTCTGTGCTTTCTTTCGTTCTGAACAAGTGTTACTGTTTTCTGAACAAAAGCGATTCTGCGAAGCAATGTGAACACTTCTGCTTCCCAGGCACAGAGAAGGTGCTAGCAGGGAATTCTCTGCCTGCCTTTCCCCAGTGCTCTGCAAGCTCTCCAGGACAACATAAAATCTGGGGCTCTGTGCTTTCTTTCGTTCTGAACAAGTGTTACTGTTTTCTGCACAAAAGCGATTCTGCGAAGCAAGGTGAACACTTCTGCTTCCCAGGCACAGAGAAGGTGCTAGCAGGGAATTCTCTGCCTGCCTTTCCCCAGTGCTCTGCAAGCTCTCCAGGACAACAGCAATTCTGGGGCTCTGTGCTTTCTTTCGTTCTGAACAAGTGTTACTGTTTTCTGCACAAAAGCGATTCTGCGAAGCAATGTGAACACTTCTGCTTCCCAGGCACAGAGAAGGTGCTAGCAGGGAATTCTCTGCCTGCCTTTCCCCAGTGCTCTGCAAGCTCTCCAGGACAACATAAAATCTGGCGCTCTGTGCTTTCTTTCGTTCTGAACAAGTGTTACTGTTTTCTGCACAAAAGCGATTCTGCGAAGCAATGTGAACACTTCTGCTTCCCAGGCACAGAGAAGGTGCTAGCAGGGAATTCTCTGCCTGCCTTTCCCCAGTGCTCTGCAAGCTCTCCAGGACAACAGCAAATCTGGGGCTCTGTGCTTTCTTTCGTTCTGAACAAGTGTTACTGTTTTCTGCACAAAAGCGATTCTGCGAAGCAATGTGAACACTTCTGCTTCCCAGGCACAGAGAAGGTGCTAGCAGGGAATTCTCTGCCTGCCTTTCCCCAGTGCTCTGCAAGCTCTCCAGGACAATATAAAATCTGGCGCTCTGTGCTTTCTTTCGTTCTGAACAAGTGTTACTGTTTTCTGCACAAAAGCGATTCTGCGAAGCAATGTGAACACTTCTGCTTCCCAGGCACAGAGAAGGTGCTAGCAGGGAATTCTCTGCCTGCCTTTCCCCAGTGCTCTGCAAGCTCTCCAGGACAACATAAAATCTGGGGCTCTGTGCTTTCTTTCGTTCTGAACAAGTTTTACTGTTTTCTGCACAAAAGCGATTCTGCGAAGCAATGTGAACACTTCTGCTTCCCAGGCACAGAGAAGGTGCTAGCAGGGAATTCTCTGCCTGCCTTTCCCCAGTGCTCTGCAAGCTCTCCAGGACAACAGCAAATCTGGCGCTCTCTGCTTTCTTTCGTTCTGAACCAGTGTTACTGTTTTCTGCACAAAAGCGATTCTGCGAAGCAATGTGAACAGGCACAGAGAAGGTGCTAGCAGGGAATTCTCTGCCTGCCTTTCCCCAGTGCTCTGCAAGCTCTCCAGGACAACATAAAATCTGGGGCTCTGTGCTTTCTTTCGTTCTGAACCAGTATTACTGTTTTCTGCACAAAAGCGATTCTGCGAAGCAATGTGAACACTTCTGCTTCCCAGTTACAGAGAAGGTGCTAGCAGGGAATTCTCTGCCTGCCTTTCCCCAGTGCTCTGCAAGCTCTTCAGGACAACATAAAATCTGGGGCTCTGTGCTTTCTTTCGTTCTGAACCAGTCTTATTGTTTTCTGCACAAAAGCGATTCTGCGAAGCAATGTGAACACTTCTGCTTCCCAGGCACAGAGAAGGTGCTAGCAGGGAATTCTCTGCCTGCCTTTCCCCAGTGCTCTGCAAGCTCTCCAGGACAATATAAAATCTGGCGCTCTGTGCTTTCTTTCGTTCTGAACAAGTGTTACTGTTTTCTGCACAAAAGCGATTCTGCGAAGCAAGGTGAACACTTCTGCTTCCCAGGCACAGAGAAGGTGCTAGCAGGGAATTCTCTGCCTGCCTTTCCCCAGTGCTCTGCAAGCTCTCCAGGACAACAGCAAATCTGGGGCTCTGTGCTTTCTTTCGTTCTGAACCAGTATTACTGTTTTCTGCACAAAAGCGATTCTGCGAAGCAATGTGAACACTTCTGCTTCCCAGGCACAGAGAAGGTGCTAGCAGGGAATTCTCTGCCTGCCTTTCCCCAGTGCTCTGCAAGCTCTCCAGGATAATATAAAATCTGGCGCTCTGTGCTTTCTTTCGTTCTGAACAAGTGTTACTGTTTTCTGCACAAAAGCAATTCTGCGAAGCAATGTGAACACTTCTGCTTCCCAGGCACAGAGAAGGTGCTAGCAGGGAATTCTCTGCCTGCCTTTCCCCAGTGCTCTGCAAGCTCTCCAGGACAACAGCAAATCTGGGGCTCTGTGCTTTCTTTCGTTCTGAACAAGTGTTACTGTTTTCTGCACAAAAGCGATTCTGCGAAGCAATGTGAACACTTCTGCTTCCCAGGCACAGAGAAGGTGCTAGCAGGGAATTCTCTGCCTGCCTTTCCCCAGTGCTCTGCAAGCTCTCCAGGACAATATAAAATCTGGCGCTCTGTGCTTTCTTTCGTTCTGAACAAGTGTTACTGTTTTCTGCACAAAAGCGATTCTGCGAAGCAATGTGAACACTTCTGCTTCCCAGGCACAGAGAAGGTGCTAGCAGGGAATTCTCTGCCTGCCTTTCCCCAGTGCTCTGCAAGCTCTCCAGGACAACATAAAATCTGGGGCTCTGTGCTTTCTTTCGTTCTGAACAAGTTTTACTGTTTTCTGCACAAAAGCGATTCTGCGAAGCAATGTGAACACTTCTGCTTCCCAGGCACAGAGAAGGTGCTAGCAGGGAATTCTCTGCCTGCCTTTCCCCAGTGCTCTGCAAGCTCTCCAGGACAACAGCAAATCTGGCGCTCTCTGCTTTCTTTCGTTCTGAACCAGTGTTACTGTTTTCTGCACAAAAGCGATTCTGCGAAGCAATGTGAACAGGCACAGAGAAGGTGCTAGCAGGGAATTCTCTGCCTGCCTTTCCCCAGTGCTCTGCAAGCTCTCCAGGACAACATAAAATCTGGGGCTCTGTGCTTTCTTTCGTTCTGAACCAGTATTACTGTTTTCTGCACAAAAGCGATTCTGCGAAGCAATGTGAACACTTCTGCTTCCCAGTTACAGAGAAGGTGCTAGCAGGGAATTCTCTGCCTGCCTTTCCCCAGTGCTCTGCAAGCTCTTCAGGACAACATAAAATCTGGGGCTCTGTGCTTTCTTTCGTTCTGAACCAGTCTTATTGTTTTCTGCACAAAAGCGATTCTGCGAAGCAATGTGAACACTTCTGCTTCCCAGGCACAGAGAAGGTGCTAGCAGGGAATTCTCTGCCTGCCTTTCCCCAGTGCTCTGCAAGCTCTCCAGGACAATATAAAATCTGGCGCTCTGTGCTTTCTTTCGTTCTGAACAAGTGTTACTGTTTTCTGCACAAAAGCGATTCTGCGAAGCAAGGTGAACACTTCTGCTTCCCAGGCACAGAGAAGGTGCTAGCAGGGAATTCTCTGCCTGCCTTTCCCCAGTGCTCTGCAAGCTCTCCAGGACAACAGCAAATCTGGGGCTCTGTGCTTTCTTTCGTTCTGAACCAGTATTACTGTTTTCTGCACAAAAGCGATTCTGCGAAGCAATGTGAACACTTCTGCTTCCCAGGCACAGAGAAGGTGCTAGCAGGGAATTCTCTGCCTGCCTTTCCCCAGTGCTCTGCAAGCTCTCCAGGATAATATAAAATCTGGCGCTCTGTGCTTTCTTTCGTTCTGAACAAGTGTTACTGTTTTCTGCACAAAAGCGATTCTGCGAAGCAATGTGAACACTTCTGCTTCCCAGGCACAGAGAAGGTGCTAGCAGGGAATTCTCTGCCTGCCTTTCCCCACTGCTCTGCAAGCTCTCCAGGACAACATAAAATCTGGGGCTCTGTGCTTTCTTTCGTTCTGAACAAGTGTTACTGTTTTCTGCACAAAAGCGATTCTGCGAAGCAATGTGAACACTTCTGCTTCCCAGGCACAGAGAAGGTGCTAGCAGGGAATTCTCTGCCTGCCTTTCCCCAGTGCTCTGCAAGCTCTCCAGGACAACAGCAAATCTGGGGCTCTGTGCTTTCTTTCGTTCTGAACCAGTATTACTGTTTTCTGCACAAAAGCGATTCTGCGAAGCAATGTGAACAGGCACAGAGAAGGTGCTAGCAGGGAATTCTCTGCCTGCCTTTCCCCAGTGCTCTGCAAGCTCTCCAGGACAACAGCAAATCTGGGGCTCTGTGCTTTCTTTCGTTCTGAACAAGTGTTACTGTTTTCTGCACAAAAGCGATTCTGCGAAGCAATGTGAACACTTCTGCTTCCCAGGCACAGAGAAGGTGCTAGCAGGGAATTCTCTGCCTGCCTTTCCCCAGTGCTCTGCAAGCTCTCCAGGACAACATAAAATCTGGGGCTCTGTGCTTTCTTTCGTTCTGAACCAGTATTACTGTTTTTTGCACAAAAGCGAATCTGCGAAGCAATGTGAACACTTCTGCTTCCCAGGCACAGAGAAGGTGCTAGCAGGGAATTCTCTGCCTGCCTTTCCCCAGTGCTCTGCAAGCTCTCCAGGACAACAGCAAATCTGGGGCTCTGTGCTTTCTTTCGTTCTGAACCAGTATTACTGTTTTCTGCACAAAAGCGATTCTGCGAAGCAATGTGAACAGGCACAGAGAAGGTGCTAGCAGGGAATTCTCTGCCTGCCTTTCCCCAGTGCTCTGCAAGCTCTCCAGGACAACATAAAATCTGGGGCTCTGTGCTTTCTTTCGTTCTGAACCAGTATTACTGTTTTCTGCACAAAAGCGATTCTGCGAAGCAATGTGAACACTTCTGCTTCCCAGTTACAGAGAAGGTGCTAGCAGGGAATTCTCTGCCTGCCTTTCCCCAGTGCTCTGCAAGCTCTTCAGGACAACATAAAATCTGGGGCTCTGTGCTTTCTTTCGTTCTGAACAAGTGTTACTGTTTTCTGCACAAAAGCGATTCTGCGAAGCAATGTGAACACTTCTGCTTCCCAGGCACAGAGAAGGTGCTAGCAGGGAATTCTCTGCCTGCCTTTCCCCAGTGCTTGCAAGCTCTCCAGGACAACAGCAAATCTGGGGCTATGTGCTTTCTTTCGTTCTGAACCAGTGTTACTGTTTTCTGAACAAAAGCGATTCTGCGAAGCAAGGTGAACACTTCTGCTTCCCAGGCACAGAGAAGGTGCTAGCAGGGAATTCTCTGCCTGCCTTTCCCCAGTGCTCTGCAAGCTCTCCAGGACAACAGCAAATCTGGGGCTCTGTGCTTTCTTTCGTTCTGAACAAGTGTTACTGTTTTCTGCACAAAAGCGATTCTGCGAAGCAATGTGAACACTTCTGCTTCCCAGGCACAGAGAAGGTGCTAGCAGGGAATTCTCTGCCTGCCTTTCCCCAGTGCTCTGCAAGCTCTCCAGGACAACAGCAAATCTGGGGCTCTGTGCTTTCTTTCGTTCTGAACCAGTGTTACTGTTTTCTGCACAAAAGCGATTCTGCGAAGCAATGTGAACACTTCTGCTTCCCAGGCACAGAGAAGGTGCTAGCAGGGAATTCTCTGCCTGCCTTTCCCCAGTGCTCTGCAAGCTCTCCAGGACAACAGCAAATCTGGGGCTCTGTGCTTTCTTTCGTTCTGAACCAGTGTTACTGTTTTCTGCACAAAAGCGATTCTGCGAAGCAATGTGAACAGGCACAGAGAAGGTGCTAGCAGGGAATTCTCTGCCTGCCTTTCCCCAGTGCTCTGCAAGCTCTCCAGGACAACATAAAATCTGGGGCTCTGTGCTTTCTTTCGTTCTGAACCAGTCTTACTGTTTTCTGCACAAAAGCGATTCTGCGAAGCAATGTGAACACTTATGCTTCCCAGGCACAGAGAAGGTGCTAGCAGGGAATTCTCTGCCTGCCTTTCCCCAGTGCTCTGCAAGCTCTCCAGGACAACAGCAAATCTGGGGCTCTGTGCTTTCTTTCGTTCTGAACCAGTCTTACTGTTTTCTGCACAAAAGCGATTCTGCGAAGCAATGTGAACAGGCACAGAGAAGGTGCTAGCAGGGAATTCTCTGCCTGCCTTTCCCCAGTGCTCTGCAAGCTCTCCAGGACAACAGCAAATCTGGGGCTCTGTGCTTTCTTTCGTTCTGAACAAGTGTTACTGTTTTCTGCACAAAAGCGATTCTGCGAAGCAATGTGAACACTTCTGCTTCCCAGGCACAGAGAAGGTGCTAGCAGGGAATTCTCTGCCTGCCTTTCCCCAGTGCTCTGCAAGCTCTCCAGGACAACATAAAATCTGGGGCTCTGTGCTTTCTTTCGTTCTGAACCAGTATTACTGTTTTTTGCACAAAAGCGAATCTGCGAAGCAATGTGAACACTTCTGCTTCCCAGGCACAGAGAAGGTGCTAGCAGGGAATTCTCTGCCTGCCTTTCCCCAGTGCTCTGCAAGCTCTCCAGGACAACAGCAAATCTGGGGCTCTGTGCTTTCTTTCGTTCTGAACCAGTGTTACTGTTTTCTGCACAAAAGCGATTCTGCGAAGCAATGTGAACAGGCACAGAGAAGGTGCTAGCAGGGAATTCTCTGCCTGCCTTTCCCCAGTGCTCTGCAAGCTCTCCAGGACAACATAAAATCTGGGGCTCTGTGCTTTCTTTCGTTCTGAACCAGTATTACTGTTTTCTGCACAAAAGCGATTCTGCGAAGCAATGTGAACACTTCTGCTTCCCAGTTACAGAGAAGGTGCTAGCAGGGAATTCTCTGCCTGCCTTTCCCCAGTGCTCTGCAAGCTCTTCAGGACAACATAAAATCTGGGGCTCTGTGCTTTCTTTCGTTCTGAACAAGTGTTACTGTTTTCTGCACAAAAGCGATTCTGCGAAGCAATGTGAACACTTCTGCTTCCCAGGCACAGAGAAGGTGCTAGCAGGGAATTCTCTGCCTGCCTTTCCCCAGTGCTCTGCAAGCTCTCCAGGACAACAGCAAATCTGGGGCTCTGTGCTTTCTTTCGTTCTGAACCAGTGTTACTGTTTTCTGAACAAAAGCGATTCTGCGAAGCAAGGTGAACACTTCTGCTTCCCAGTTACAGAGAAGGTGCTAGCAGGGAATTCTCTGCCTGCCTTTCCCCAGTGCTCTGCAAGCTCTCCAGGACAACAGCAAATCTGGGGCTCTGTGCTTTCTTTCGTTCTGAACAAGTGTTACTGTTTTCTGCACAAAAGCGATTCTGCGAAGCAATGTGAACACTTCTGCTTCCCAGGCACAGAGAAGGTGCTAGCAGGGAATTCTCTGCCTGCCTTTCCCCAGTGCTCTGCAAGCTCTCCAGGACAACAGCAAATCTGGGGCTCTGTGCTTTCTTTCGTTCTGAACCAGTGTTACTGTTTTCTGCACAAAAGCGATTCTGCGAAGCAATGTGAACACTTCTGCTTCCCAGGCACAGAGAAGGTGCTAGCAGGGAATTCTCTGCCTGCCTTTCCCCAGTGCTCTGCAAGCTCTCCAGGACAACAGCAAATCTGGGGCTCTGTGCTTTCTTTCGTTCTGAACCAGTGTTACTGTTTTCTGCACAAAAGCGATTCTGCGAAGCAATGTGAACAGGCACAGAGAAGGTGCTAGCAGGGAATTCTCTGCCTGCCTTTCCCCAGTGCTCTGCAAGCTCTCCAGGACAACATAAAATCTGGGGCTCTGTGCTTTCTTTCGTTCTGAACCAGTCTTACTGTTTTCTGCACAAAAGCGATTCTGCGAAGCAATGTGAACACTTATGCTTCCCAGGCACAGAGAAGGTGCTAGCAGGGAATTCTCTGCCTGCCTTTCCCCAGTGCTCTGCAAGCTCTCCAGGACAACAGCAAATCTGGGGCTCTGTGCTTTCTTTCGTTCTGAACCAGTGTTACTGTTTTCTGCACAAAAGCGATTCTGCGAAGCAATGTGAACACTTCTGCTTCCCAGTTACAGAGAAGGTGCTAGCAGGGAATTCTCTGCCTGCCTTTCCCCAGTGCTCTGCAAGCTCTCCAGGACAACAGCAAATCTGGGGCTCTGTGCTTTCTTTCGTTCTGAACCAGTATTACTGTTTTCTGCACAAAAGCGATTCTGCGAAGCAATGTGAACACTTCTGCTTCCCAGGCACAGAGAAGGTGCTAGCAGGGAATTCTCTGCCTGCCTTTCCCCAGTGCTCTGCAAGCTCTCCAGGACAACAGCAAATCTGGGGCTCTGTGCTTTCTTTCGTTCTGAACAAGTGTTACTGTTTTCTGCACAAAAGCGATTCTGCGAAGCAATGTGAACACTTCTGCTTCCCAGTTACAGAGAAGGTGCTAGCAGGGAATTCTCTGCCTGACTTTCCCCAGTGCTCTGCAAGCTCTCCAGGACAATATAAAATCTGGCGCTCTGTGCTTTCTTTCGTTCTGAACAAGTGTTACTGTTTTCTGCACAAAAGCGATTCTGCGAAGCAAGGTGAACACTTCTGCTTCCCAGGCACAGAGAAGGTGCTAGCAGGGAATTCTCTGCCTGCCTTTCCCCAGTGCTCTGCAAGCTCTCCAGGACAACATAAAATCTGGGGCTCTGTGCTTTCTTTCGTTCTGAACCAGTATTACTGTTTTCTGCACAAAAGCGATTCTGCGAAGCAATGTGAACACTTCTGCTTCCCAGTTACAGAGAAGGTGCTAGCAGGGAATTCTCTGCCTGCCTTTCCCCAGTGCTCTGCAAGCTCTTCAGGACAACATAAAATCTGGGGCTCTGTGCTTTCTTTCGTTCTGAACAAGTGTTACTGTTTTCTGCACAAAAGCGATTCTGCGAAGCAATGTGAACACTTCTGCTTCCCAGGCACAGAGAAGGTGCTAGCAGGGAATTCTCTGCCTGCCTTTCCCCAGTGCTCTGCAAGCTCTCCAGGACAACAGCAAATCTGGGGCTCTGTGCTTTCTTTCGTTCTGAACCAGTGTTACTGTTTTCTGAACAAAAGCGATTCTGCGAAGCAAGGTGAACACTTCTGCTTCCCAGGCACAGAGAAGGTGCTAGCAGGGAATTCTCTGCCTGCCTTTCCCCAGTGCTCTGCAAGCTCTCCAGGACAACAGCAAATCTGGGGCTCTGTGCTTTCTTTCGTTCTGAACAAGTGTTACTGTTTTCTGCACAAAAGCGATTCTGCGAAGCAATGTGAACACTTCTGCTTCCCAGGCACAGAGAAGGTGCTAGCAGGGAATTCTCTGCCTGCCTTTCCCCAGTGCTCTGCAAGCTCTCCAGGACAACAGCAAATCTGGGGCTCTGTGCTTTCTTTCGTTCTGAACCAGTGTTACTGTTTTCTGCACAAAAGCGATTCTGCGAAGCAATGTGAACACTTCTGCTTCCCAGGCACAGAGAAGGTGCTAGCAGGGAATTCTCTGCCTGCCTTTCCCCAGTGCTCTGCAAGCTCTCCAGGACAACAGCAAATCTGGGGCTCTGTGCTTTCTTTCGTTCTGAACCAGTGTTACTGTTTTCTGCACAAAAGCGATTCTGCGAAGCAATGTGAACAGGCACAGAGAAGGTGCTAGCAGGGAATTCTCTGCCTGCCTTTCCCCAGTGGTCTGCAAGCTCTCCAGGACAACATAAAATCTGGGGCTCTGTGCTTTCTTTCGTTCTGAACCAGTCTTACTGTTTTCTGCACAAAAGCGATTCTGCGAAGCAATGTGAACACTTATGCTTCCCAGGCACAGAGAAGGTGCTAGCAGGGAATTCTCTGCCTGCCTTTCCCCAGTGCTCTGCAAGCTCTCCAGGACAACAGCAAATCTGGGGCTCTGTGCTTTCTTTCGTTCTGAACCAGTGTTACTGTTTTCTGCACAAAAGCGATTCTGCGAAGCAATGTGAACACTTCTGCTTCCCAGTTACAGAGAAGGTGCTAGCAGGGAATTCTCTGCCTGCCTTTCCCCAGTGCTCTGCAAGCTCTTCAGGACAACATAAAATCTGGGGCTCTGTGCTTTCTTTCGTTCTGAACCAGTATTACTGTTTTCTGCACAAAAGCGATTCTGCGAAGCAATGTGAACACTTCTGCTTCCCAGGCACAGAGAAGGTGCTAGCAGGGAATTCTCTGCCTGCCTTTCCCCAGTGCTCTGCAAGCTCTCCAGGACAACATAAAATCTGGGGCTCTGTGCTTTCTTTCGTTCTGAACCAGTATTACTGTTTTCTGCACAAAAGCGATTCTGCGAAGCAATGTGAACACTTCTGCTTCCCAGGCACAGAGAAGGTGCTAGCAGGGAATTCTCTGCCTGCCTTTCCCCAGTGCTCTGCAAGCTCTCCAGGACAACAGCAAATCTGGGGCTCTGTGCTTTCTTTCGTTCTGAACAAGTGTTACTGTTTTCTGCACAAAAGCGATTCTGCGAAGCAATGTGAACACTTCTGCTTCCCAGTTACAGAGAAGGTGCTAGCAGGGAATTCTCTGCCTGACTTTCCCCAGTGCTCTGCAAGCTCTCCAGGACAATATAAAATCTGGCGCTCTGTGCTTTCTTTCGTTCTGAACAAGTGTTACTGTTTTCTGCACAAAAGCGATTCTGCGAAGCAAGGTGAACACTTCTGCTTCCCAGGCACAGAGAAGGTGCTAGCAGGGAATTCTCTGCCTGCCTTTCCCCAGTGCTCTGCAAGCTCTCCAGGACAACATAAAATCTGGGGCTCTGTGCTTTCTTTCGTTCTGAACAAGTGTTACTGTTTTCTGCACAAAAGCGATTCTGCGAAGCAATGTGAACACTTCTGCTTCCCAGGCACAGAGAAGGTGCTAGCAGGGAATTCTCTGCCTGCCTTTCCCCAGTGCTCTGCAAGCTCTCCAGGACAACATAAAATCTGGGGCTCTGTGCTTTCTTTCGTTCTGAACAAGTGTTACTGTTTTCTGCACAAAAGCGATTCTGCGAAGCAATGTGAACAGGCACAGAGAAGGTGCTAGCAGGGAATTCTCTGCCTGCCTTTCCCCAGTGCTCTGCAAGCTCTCCAGGACAACATAAAATCTGGGGCTCTGTGCTTTCTTTCGTTCTGAACCAGTATTACTGTTTTCTGCACAAAAGCGATTCTGCGAAGCAATGTGAACACTTCTGCTTCCCAGGCACAGAGAAGGTGCTAGCAGGGAATTCTCTGCCTGCCTTTCCCCAGTGCTCTGCAAGCTCTTCAGGACAACATAAAATCTGGGGCTCTGTGCTTTCTTTCGTTCTGAACCAGTCTTACTGTTTTCTGCACAAAAGCGATTCTGCGAAGCAATGTGAACACTTCTGCTTCCCAGGCACAGAGAAGGTGCTAGCAGGGAATTCTCTGCCTGCCTTTCCCCAGTGCTCTGCAAGCTCTCCAGGACAACAGCAAATCTGGGGCTCTGTGCTTTCTTTCGTTCTGAACAAGTGTTACTGTTTTCTGCACAAAAGCGATTCTGCGAAGCAATGTGAACACTTCTGCTTCCCAGGCACAGAGAAGGTGCTAGCAGGGAATTCTCTGCCTGCCTTTCCCCAGTGCTCTGCAAGCTCTCCAGGACAATATAAAATCTGGCGCTCTGTGATTTCTTTCGTTCTGAACAAGTGTTACTGTTTTCTGCACAAAAGCGATTCTGCGAAGCAAGGTGAACACTTCTGCTTCCCAGGCACAGAGAAGGTGCTAGCAGGGAATTCTCTGCCTGCCTTTCCCCAGTGCTCTGCAAGCTCTCCAGGACAACAGCAAATCTGGGGCTATGTGCTTTCTTTCGTTCTGAACAAGTGTTACTGTTTTCTGCACAAAAGCGATTCTACGAAGCAAGGTGAACACTTCTGCTTCCCAGGCACAGAGAAGGTGCTAGCAGGGAATTCTCTGCCTGCCTTTCCCCAGTGCTCTGCAAGCTCTCCAGGACAACATAAAATCTGGGGCTCTGTGCTTTTTTTCGTTCTGAACAAGTGTTACTGTTTTCTGCACAAAAGAGATTCTGCGAAGTAATGTGAACACGTCTGCTTCCCAGGCACAGAGAAGGTGCTAGCAGGGAATTCTCTGCCTGCCTTTCCCCAGTGCTCTGCAAGCTCTCCAGGACAACAGCAATTCTGGGGCTCTGTGCTTTCTTTCGTTCTGAACAAGTGTTACTGTTTTCTGCACAAAAGAGATTCTGCGAAGTAATGTGAACACGTCTGCTTCCCAGGCACAGAGAAGGTGCTAGCAGGGAATTCTCTGCCTGCCTTTCCCCAGTGCTCTGCAAGCTCTCCAGGACAACATAAAATCTGGGGCTCTGTGCTTTCTTTCGTTCTGAACAAGTGTTACTGTTTTCTGCACAAAAGCGATTCTGCGAAGCAAGGTGAACACTTCTGCTTCCCAGGCACAGAGAAGGTGCTAGCAGGGAATTCTCTGCCTGCCTTTCCCCAGTGCTCTGCAAGCTCTCCAGGACAACAGCAAATCTGGGGCTCTGTGCTTTCTTTCGTTCTGAACAAGTGTTACTGTTTTCTGCACAAAAGCGATTCTGCGAAGCAATGTGAACACTTCTGCTTCCCAGGCACAGAGAAGGTGCTAGCAGGGAATTCTCTGCCTGCCTTTCCCCAGTGCTCTGCAAGCTCTCCAGGACAACATAAAATCTGGGGCTCTGTGCTTTCTTTCGTTCTGAACAAGTGTTACTGTTTTCTGCACAAAAGCGATTCTGCGAAGCAATGTGAACACTTCTGCTTCCCAGGCACAGAGAAGGTGCTAGCAGGGAATTCTCTGCCTGCCTTTCCCCAGTGCTCTGCAAGCTCTCCAGGACAACAGCAAATCTGGGGCTCTGTGCTTTCTTTCGTTCTGAACCAGTGTTACTGTTTTCTGCACAAAAGCGATTCTGCGAAGCAATGTGAACAGGCACAGAGAAGGTGCTAGCAGGGAATTCTCTGCCTGCCTTTCCCCAGTGCTCTGCAAGCTCTCCAGGACAACATAAAATCTGGGGCTCTGTGCTTTCTTTCGTTCTGAACCAGTATTACTGTTTTCTGCACAAAAGCGATTCTGAGAAGCAATGTGAACACTTCTGCTTCCCAGGCACAGAGAAGGTGCTAGCAGGGAATTCTCTGCCTGCCTTTCCCCAGTGCTCTGCAAGCTCTCCAGGACAACAGCAAATCTGGGGCTCTGTGCTTTCTTTCGTTCTGAACCAGTATTACTGTTTTCTGCACAGAAGCGATTCTGCGAAGCAATGTGAACACTTCTGCTTCCCAGGCACAGAGAAGGTGCTAGCAGGGAATTCTCTGCCTGCCTTTCCCCAGTGCTCTGCAAGCTCTCCAGGAAAACAGCAAATCTGGGGCTCTGTGCTTTCTTTCGTTCTGAACCAGTCTTACTGTTTTCTGCACAAAAGCGATTCTGCGAAGCAATGTGAACAGGCACAGAGAAGGTGCTAGCAGGGAATTCTCTGCCTGCCTTTCCCCAGTGCTCTGCAAGCTCTCCAGGACAACAGCAATTCTGGGGCTCTGTGCTTTCTTTCGTTCTGAGCCAGTGTTACTGTTTTCTGCACAAAAGCGATTCTGCGAAGCAATGTGAACACTTCTGCTTCCCAGTTACAGAGACGGTGCTAGCAGGGAATTCTCTGCCTGCCTTTCCCCAGTGCTCTGCAAGCTCTCCAGGACAACAGCAAATCTGGGGCTCTGTGCTTTCTTTCGTTCTGAACCAGTATTAATGTTTTCTGCACAAAAGCGATTCTGTGAAGCAAGGTGAACACTTCTGCTTCCCAGGCACAGAGAAGGTGCCAGCAGGGAATTCTCTGCCTGCCTTTCCCCAGTGCTCTGCAAGCTCTCCAGGAAAACAGCAAATCTGGGGCTCTGTGCTTTCTTTCGTTCTGAACCAGTCTTACTGTTTTCTGCACAAAAGCGATTCTGCGAAGCAATGTGAACAGGCACAGAGAAGGTGCTAGCAGGGAATTCTCTGCCTGCCTTTCCCCAGTGCTCTGCAAGCTCTCCAGGACAACAGCAAATCTGGGGCTCTGTGCTTTCTTTCGTTCTGAACAAGTGTTACTGTTTTGTGCACAAAAGCGATTCTGCGAAGCAAGGTGAACACTTCTGCTTCCCAGGCACAGAGAAGGTGCTAGCAGGGAATTCTCTGCCTGCCTTTCCCCAGTGCTCTGCAAGCTCTCCAGGACAACAGCAATTCTGGGGCTCTGTGCTTTCTTTCGTTCTGAACAAGTGTTACTGTTTTCTGCACAAAAGCGATTCTGCGAAGCAATGTGAACACTTCTGCTTCCCAGGCACAGAGAAGGTGCTAGCAGGGAATTCTCTGCCTGCCTTTCCCCAGTGCTCTGCAAGCTCTCCAGGACAACATAAAATCTGGGGCTCTGTGCTTTCTTTCGTTCTGAACAAGTGTTACTGTTTTCTGCACAAAAGCGATTCTGCGAAGCAATGTGAACACTTGTGCTTCCCAGGCACAGAGAAGGTGCTAGCAGGGAATTCTCTGCCTGCCTTTCCCCAGTGCTCTGCAAGCTCTCCAGGACAACAGCAAATCTGGGGCTCTGTGCTTTCTTTCGTTCTGAAGCAGTGTTACTGTTTTCTGAACAAAAGCGATTCTGCGAAGCAATGTGAACACTTCTGCTTCCCAGGCACAGAGAAGGTGCTAGCAGGGAATTCTCTGCCTGCCTTTCCCCAGTGCTCTGCAAGCTCTCCAGGACAACAGCAAATCTGGGGCTCTGTGCTTTCTTTCGTTCTGAACCAGTGTTACTGTTTTCTGCACAAAAGCGATTCTGCGAAGCAATGTGAACAGGCACAGAGAAGGTGCTAGCAGGGAATTCTCTGCCTGCCTTTCCCCAGTGCTCTGCAAGCTCTCCAGGACAACATAAAATCTGGGGCTCTGTGCTTTCTTTCGTTCTGAACCAGTATTACTGTTTTCTGCACAAAAGCGATTCTGCGAAGCAATGTGAACACTTCTGCTTCCCAGTTACAGAGAAGGTGCTAGCAGGGAATTCTCTGCCTGCCTTTCCCCAGTGCTCTGCAAGCTCTTCAGGACAACATAAAATCTGGGGCTCTGTGCTTTCTTTCGTTCTGAACCAGTCTTACTGTTTTCTGCACAAAAGCGATTCTGCGAAGCAATGTGAACACTTCTGCTTCCCAGGCACAGAGAAGGTGCTAGCAGGGAATTCTCTGCCTGCCTTTCCCCAGTGCTCTGCAAGCTCTCCAGGACAACAGCAAATCTGGGGCTCTGTGCTTTCTTTCGTTCTGAACAAGTGTTACTGTTTTCTGCACAAAAGCGATTCTGCGAAGCAATGTGAACACTTCTGCTTCCCAGGCACAGAGAAGGTGCTAGCAGGGAATTCTCTGCCTGCCTTTCCCCAGTGCTCTGCAAGCTCTCCAGGACAATATAAAATCTGGCGCTCTGTGCTTTCTTTCGTTCTGAACAAGTGTTACTGTTTTCTGCACAAAAGCGATTCTGCGAAGCAATGTGAACACTTCTGCTTCCCAGGCACAGAGAAGGTGCTAGCAGGGAATTCTCTGCCTGCCTTTCCCCAGTGCTCTGCAAGCTCTCCAGGACAACATAAAATCTGGGGCTCTGTGCTTTCTTTCGTTCTGAACAAGTGTTACTGTTTTCTGCACAAAAGCGATTCTGCGAAGCAAGGTGAACACTTCTGCTTCCCAGGCACAGAGAAGGTGCTAGCAGGGAATTCTCTGCCTGCCTTTCCCCAGTGCTCTGCAAGCTCTCCAGGACAACAGCAAATCTGGGGCTCTGTGCTTTCTTTCGTTCTGAACTAGTATTACTGTTTTCTGCACAAAAGCGATTCTGCGAACCAATGTGAACAGGCACAGAGAAGGTTCTAGCAGGGAATTCTCTGCCTGCCTTTCCCCAGTGCTCTGCAAGCTCTCCAGGACAACATAAAATCTGGGGCTCTGTGCTTTCTTTCGTTCTGAACAAGTGTTACTGTTTTCTGCACAAAAGCGATTCTGCGAAGCAATGTGAACAGGCACAGAGAAGGTGCTAGCAGGGAATTCTCTGCCTGCCTTTCCCCAGTGCTCTGCAAGCTCTCCAGGACAACAGCAATTCTGGGGCTCTGTGCTTTCTTTCGTTCTGAACAAGTGTTACTGTTTTCTGCACAAAAGCGATTCTGCGAAGCAATGTGAACACTTCTGCTTCCCAGGCACAGAGAAGGTGCTAGCAGGGAATTCTCTGCCTGCCTTTCCCCAGTGCTCTGCAAGCTCTCCAGGACAACAGCAAATCTGGGGCTCTGTGCTTTCTTTCGTTCTGAACCAGTGTTACTGTTTTCTGCACAAAAGCGATTCTGCAAAGCAATGTGAACACTTCTGCTTCCCAGTTACAGAGAAGGTGCTAGCAGGGAATTCTCTGCCTGCCTTTCCCCAGTGCTCTGCAAGCTCTTCAGGACAACATAAAATCTGGGGCTCTGTGCTTTCTTTCGTTCTGAACAAGTGTTACTGTTTTCTGCACAAAAGCGATTCTGCGAAGCAATGTGAACACTTCTGCTTCCCAGGCACAGAGAAGGTGCTAGCAGGGAATTCTCTGCCTGCCTTTCCCCAGTGCTCTGCAAGCTCTCCAGGACAACAGCAAATCTGGGGCTCTGTGCTTTCTTTCGTTCTGAACCAGTGTTACTGTTTTCTGAACAAAAGCGATTCTGCGAAGCAAGGTGAACACTTCTGCTTCCCAGGCACAGAGAAGGTGCTAGCAGGGAATTCTCTGCCTGCCTTTCCCCAGTGCTCTGCAAGCTCTCCAGGACAACAGCAAATCTGGGGCTCTGTGCTTTCTTTCGTTCTGAATAAGTGTTACTGTTTTCTGCACAAAAGCGATTCTGCGAAGCAATGTGAACACTTCTGCTTCCCAGGCACAGAGAAGGTGCTAGCAAGGAATTCTCTGCCTGCCTTTCCCCAGTGCTCTGCAAGCTCTCCAGGACAACAGCAAATCTGGCGCTCTGTGCTTTCTTTCGTTCTGAACCAGTGTTACTGTTTTCTGCACAAAAGCGATTCTGCGAAGCAATGTGAACACTTCTGCTTCCCAGGCACAGAGAAGGTGCTAGCAGGGAATTCTCTGCCTGCCTTTCCCCAGTGCTCTGCAAGCTCTCCAGGACAACAGCAAATCTGGGGCTCTGTGCTTTCTTTCGTTCTGAACCAGTGTTACTGTTTTCTGCACAAAAGCGATTCTGCGAAGCAATGTGAAGAGGCACAGAGAAGGTGCTAGCAGGGAATTCTCTGCCTGCCTTTCCCCAGTGCTCTGCAAGCTCTGCAGGACAACATAAAATCTGGGGCTCTGTGCTTTCTTTCGTTCTGAACCAGTATTACTGTTTTCTGCACAAAAGCGATTCTGCGAAGCAATGTGAACACTTCTGCTTCCCAGGCACAGAGAAGGTGCTAGCAGGGAATTCTCTGCCTGCCTTTCCCCAGTGCTCTGCAAGCTCTCCAGGACAATATAAAATCTGGCGCTCTGTGCTTTCTTTCGTTCTGAACAAGTGTTACTGTTTTCTGAACAAAAGCGATTCTGCGAAGCAATGTGAACACTTCTGCTTCCCAGGCACAGAGAAGGTGCTAGCAGGGAATTCTCTGCCTGCCTTTCCCCAGTGCTCTGCAAGCTCTCCAGGACAACATAAAATCTGGGGCTCTGTGCTTTCTTTCGTTCTGAACAAGTGTTACTGTTTTCTGCACAAAAGCGATTCTGCGAAGCAAGGTGAACACTTCTGCTTCCCAGGCACAGAGAAGGTGCTAGCAGGGAATTCTCTGCCTGCCTTTCCCCAGTGCTCTGCAAGCTCTCCAGGACAACAGCAATTCTGGGGCTCTGTGCTTTCTTTCGTTCTGAACAAGTGTTACTGTTTTCTGCACAAAAGCGATTCTGCGAAGCAATGTGAACACTTCTGCTTCCCAGGCACAGAGAAGGTGCTAGCAGGGAATTCTCTGCCTGCCTTTCCCCAGTGCTCTGCAAGCTCTCCAGGACAACATAAAATCTGGGGCTCTGTGCTTTCTTTCGTTCTGAACAAGTGTTACTGTTTTCTGCACAAAAGCGATTCTGCGAAGCAATGTGAACACTTCTGCTTCCCAGGCACAGAGAAGGTGCTAGCAGGGAATTCTCTGCCTGCCTTTCCCCAGTGCTCTGCAAGCTCTCCAGGACAACAGCAAATCTGGGGCTCTGTGCTTTCTTTCGTTCTGAACAAGTGTTACTGTTTTCTGCACAAAAGCGATTCTGCGAAGCAATGTGAACACTTCTGCTTCCCAGTTACAGAGAAGGTGCTAGCAGGGAATTCTCTGCCTGCCTTTCCCCAGTGCTCTGCAAGCTCTCCAGGACAACAGCAATTCTGGGGCTCTGTGCTTTCTTTCGTTCTGAACAAGTGTTACTGTTTTCTGCACAAAAGCGATTCTGCGAAGCAATGTGAACACTTCTGCTTCCCAGGCACAGAGAAGGTGCTAGCAGGGAATTCTCTGCCTGCCTTTCCCCAGTGCTCTGCAAGCTCTCCAGGACAACATAAAATCTGGGGCTCTGTGCTTTCTTTCGTTCTGAACAAGTGTTACTGTTTTCTGCACAAAAGCGATTCTGCGAAGCAATGTGAACACTTGTGCTTCCCAGGCACAGAGAAGGTGCTAGCAGGGAATTCTCTGCCTGCCTTTCCCCAGTGCTCTGCAAGCTCTCCAGGACAACAGCAAATCTGGGGCTCTGTGCTTTCTTTCGTTCTGAAGCAGTGTTACTGTTTTCTGAACAAAAGCGATTCTGCGAAGCAATGTGAACACTTCTGCTTCCCAGGCACAGAGAAGGTGCTAGCAGGGAATTCTCTGCCTGCCTTTCCCCAGTGCTCTGCAAGCTCTCCAGGACAACAGCAAATCTGGGGCTCTGTGCTTTCTTTCGTTCTGAACCAGTGTTACTGTTTTCTGCACAAAAGCGATTCTGCGAAGCAATGTGAACAGGCACAGAGAAGGTGCTAGCAGGGAATTCTCTGCCTGCCTTTCCCCAGTGCTCTGCAAGCTCTCCAGGACAACATAAAATCTGGGGCTCTGTGCTTTCTTTCGTTCTGAACCAGTATTACTGTTTTCTGCACAAAAGCGATTCTGCGAAGCAATGTGAACACTTCTGCTTCCCAGTTACAGAGAAGGTGCTAGCAGGGAATTCTCTGCCTGCCTTTCCCCAGTGCTCTGCAAGCTCTTCAGGACAACATAAAATCTGGGGCTCTGTGCTTTCTTTCGTTCTGAACCAGTGTTACTGTTTTCTGCACAAAAGCGATTCTGCAAAGCAATGTGAACACTTCTGCTTCCCAGTTACAGAGAAGGTGCTAGCAGGGAATTCTCTGCCTGCCTTTCCCCAGTGCTCTGCAAGCTCTCCAGGACAACAGCAAATCTGGGGCTCTGTGCTTTCTTTCGTTCTGAACAAGTGTTACTGTTTTCTGCACAAAAGCGATTCTGCGAAGCAATGTGAACACTTCTGCTTCCCAGGCACAGAGAAGGTGCTAGCAGGGAATTCTCTGCCTGCCTTTCCCCAGTGCTCTGCAAGCTCTCCAGGACAATATAAAATCTGGCGCTCTGTGCTTTCTTTCGTTCTGAACAAGTGTTACTGTTTTCTGCACAAAAGCGATTCTGCGAAGCAATGTGAACACTTCTGCTTCCCAGGCACAGAGAAGGTGCTAGCAGGGAATTCTCTGCCTGCCTTTCCCCAGTGCTCTGCAAGCTCTCCAGGACAACATAAAATCTGGGGCTCTGTGCTTTCTTTCGTTCTGAACAAGTGTTACTGTTTTCTGCACAAAAGCGATTCTGCGAAGCAAGGTGAACACTTCTGCTTCCCAGGCACAGAGAAGGTGCTAGCAGGGAATTCTCTGCCTGCCTTTCCCCAGTGCTCTGCAAGCTCTCCAGGACAACAGCAAATCTGGGGCTCTGTGCTTTCTTTCGTTCTGAACTAGTATTACTGTTTTCTGCACAAAAGCGATTCTGCGAACCAATGTGAACAGGCACAGAGAAGGTTCTAGCAGGGAATTCTCTGCCTGCCTTTCCCCAGTGCTCTGCAAGCTCTCCAGGACAACATAAAATCTGGGGCTCTGTGCTTTCTTTCGTTCTGAACAAGTGTTACTGTTTTCTGCACAAAAGCGATTCTGCGAAGCAATGTGAACAGGCACAGAGAAGGTGCTAGCAGGGAATTCTCTGCCTGCCTTTCCCCAGTGCTCTGCAAGCTCTCCAGGACAACAGCAATTCTGGGGCTCTGTGCTTTCTTTCGTTCTGAACAAGTGTTACTGTTTTCTGCACAAAAGCGATTCTGCGAAGCAATGTGAACACTTCTGCTTCCCAGGCACAGAGAAGGTGCTAGCAGGGAATTCTCTGCCTGCCTTTCCCCAGTGCTCTGCAAGCTCTCCAGGACAACAGCAAATCTGGGGCTCTGTGCTTTCTTTCGTTCTGAACCAGTGTTACTGTTTTCTGCACAAAAGCGATTCTGCAAAGCAATGTGAACACTTCTGCTTCCCAGTTACAGAGAAGGTGCTAGCAGGGAATTCTCTGCCTGCCTTTCCCCAGTGCTCTGCAAGCTCTTCAGGACAACATAAAATCTGGGGCTCTGTGCTTTCTTTCGTTCTGAACAAGTGTTACTGTTTTCTGCACAAAAGCGATTCTGCGAAGCAATGTGAACACTTCTGCTTCCCAGGCACAGAGAAGGTGCTAGCAGGGAATTCTCTGCCTGCCTTTCCCCAGTGCTCTGCAAGCTCTCCAGGACAACAGCAAATCTGGGGCTCTGTGCTTTCTTTCGTTCTGAACCAGTGTTACTGTTTTCTGAACAAAAGCGATTCTGCGAAGCAAGGTGAACACTTCTGCTTCCCAGGCACAGAGAAGGTGCTAGCAGGGAATTCTCTGCCTGCCTTTCCCCAGTGCTCTGCAAGCTCTCCAGGACAACAGCAAATCTGGGGCTCTGTGCTTTCTTTCGTTCTGAATAAGTGTTACTGTTTTCTGCACAAAAGCGATTCTGCGAAGCAATGTGAACACTTCTGCTTCCCAGGCACAGAGAAGGTGCTAGCAAGGAATTCTCTGCCTGCCTTTCCCCAGTGCTCTGCAAGCTCTCCAGGACAACAGCAAATCTGGCGCTCTGTGCTTTCTTTCGTTCTGAACCAGTCTTACTGTTTTCTGCACAAAAGCGATTCTGCGAAGCAATGTGAACACTTCTGCTTCCCAGGCACAGAGAAGGTGCTAGCAGGGAATTCTCTGCCTGCCTTTCCCCAGTGCTCTGCAAGCTCTCCAGGACAACAGCAAATCTGGGGCTCTGTGCTTTCTTTCGTTCTGAACCAGTGTTACTGTTTTCTGCACAAAAGCGATTCTGCGAAGCAATGTGAAGAGGCACAGAGAAGGTGCTAGCAGGGAATTCTCTGCCTGCCTTTCCCCAGTGCTCTGCAAGCTCTGCAGGACAACATAAAATCTGGGGCTCTGTGCTTTCTTTCGTTCTGAACCAGTATTACTGTTTTCTGCACAAAAGCGATTCTGCGAAGCAATGTGAACACTTCTGCTTCCCAGGCACAGAGAAGGTGCTAGCAGGGAATTCTCTGCCTGCCTTTCCCCAGTGCTCTGCAAGCTCTCCAGGACAATATAAAATCTGGCGCTCTGTGCTTTCTTTCGTTCTGAACAAGTGTTACTGTTTTCTGAACAAAAGCGATTCTGCGAAGCAATGTGAACACTTCTGCTTCCCAGGCACAGAGAAGGTGCTAGCAGGGAATTCTCTGCCTGCCTTTCCCCAGTGCTCTGCAAGCTCTCCAGGACAACATAAAATCTGGGGCTCTGTGCTTTCTTTCGTTCTGAACAAGTGTTACTGTTTTCTGCACAAAAGCGATTCTGCGAAGCAAGGTGAACACTTCTGCTTCCCAGGCACAGAGAAGGTGCTAGCAGGGAATTCTCTGCCTGCCTTTCCCCAGTGCTCTGCAAGCTCTCCAGGACAACAGCAATTCTGGGGCTCTGTGCTTTCTTTCGTTCTGAACAAGTGTTACTGTTTTCTGCACAAAAGCGATTCTGCGAAGCAATGTGAACACTTCTGCTTCCCAGGCACAGAGAAGGTGCTAGCAGGGAATTCTCTGCCTGCCTTTCCCCAGTGCTCTGCAAGCTCTCCAGGACAACATAAAATCTGGGGCTCTGTGCTTTCTTTCGTTCTGAACAAGTGTTACTGTTTTCTGCACAAAAGCGATTCTGCGAAGCAATGTGAACACTTCTGCTTCCCAGGCACAGAGAAGGTGCTAGCAGGGAATTCTCTGCCTGCCTTTCCCCAGTGCTCTGCAAGCTCTCCAGGACAACAGCAAATCTGGGGCTCTGTGCTTTCTTTCGTTCTGAACAAGTGTTACTGTTTTCTGCACAAAAGCGATTCTGCGAAGCAATGTGAACACTTCTGCTTCCCAGGCACAGAGAAGGTGCTAGCAGGGAATTCTCTGCCTGCCTTTCCCCAGTGCTCTGCAAGCTCTCCAGGACAATATAAAATCTGGCGCTCTGTGCTTTCTTTCGTTCTGAACAAGTGTTACTGTTTTCTGCACAAAAGCGATTCTGCGAAGCAATGTGAACACTTCTGCTTCCCAGGCACAGAGAAGGTGCTAGCAGGGAATTCTCTGCCTGCCTTTCCCCAGTGCTCTGCAAGCTCTCCAGGACAACATAAAATCTGGGGCTCTGTGCTTTCTTTCGTTCTGAACAAGTTTTACTGTTTTCTGCACAAAAGCGATTCTGCGAAGCAATGTGAACACTTCTGCTTCCCAGGCACAGAGAAGGTGCTAGCAGGGAATTCTCTGCCTGCCTTTCCCCAGTGCTCTGCAAGCTCTCCAGGACAACAGCAAATCTGGCGCTCTCTGCTTTCTTTCGTTCTGAACCAGTGTTACTGTTTTCTGCACAAAAGCGATTCTGCGAAGCAATGTGAACAGGCACAGAGAAGGTGCTAGCAGGGAATTCTCTGCCTGCCTTTCCCCAGTGCTCTGCAAGCTCTCCAGGACAACATAAAATCTGGGGCTCTGTGCTTTCTTTCGTTCTGAACCAGTATTACTGTTTTCTGCACAAAAGCGATTCTGCGAAGCAATGTGAACACTTCTGCTTCCCAGTTACAGAGAAGGTGCTAGCAGGGAATTCTCTGCCTGCCTTTCCCCAGTGCTCTGCAAGCTCTTCAGGACAACATAAAATCTGGGGCTCTGTGCTTTCTTTCGTTCTGAACCAGTCTTATTGTTTTCTGCACAAAAGCGATTCTGCGAAGCAATGTGAACACTTCTGCTTCCCAGGCACAGAGAAGGTGCTAGCAGGGAATTCTCTGCCTGCCTTTCCCCAGTGCTCTGCAAGCTCTCCAGGACAATATAAAATCTGGCGCTCTGTGCTTTCTTTCGTTCTGAACAAGTGTTACTGTTTTCTGCACAAAAGCGATTCTGCGAAGCAAGGTGAACACTTCTGCTTCCCAGGCACAGAGAAGGTGCTAGCAGGGAATTCTCTGCCTGCCTTTCCCCAGTGCTCTGCAAGCTCTCCAGGACAACAGCAAATCTGGGGCTCTGTGCTTTCTTTCGTTCTGAACCAGTATTACTGTTTTCTGCACAAAAGCGATTCTGCGAAGCAATGTGAACACTTCTGCTTCCCAGGCACAGAGAAGGTGCTAGCAGGGAATTCTCTGCCTGCCTTTCCCCAGTGCTCTGCAAGCTCTCCAGGATAATATAAAATCTGGCGCTCTGTGCTTTCTTTCGTTCTGAACAAGTGTTACTGTTTTCTGCACAAAAGCGATTCTGCGAAGCAATGTGAACACTTCTGCTTCCCAGGCACAGAGAAGGTGCTAGCAGGGAATTCTCTGCCTGCCTTTCCCCACTGCTCTGCAAGCTCTCCAGGACAACATAAAATCTGGGGCTCTGTGCTTTCTTTCGTTCTGAACAAGTGTTACTGTTTTCTGCACAAAAGCGATTCTGCGAAGCAATGTGAACACTTCTGCTTCCCAGGCACAGAGAAGGTGCTAGCAGGGAATTCTCTGCCTGCCTTTCCCCAGTGCTCTGCAAGCTCTCCAGGACAACAGCAAATCTGGGGCTCTGTGCTTTCTTTCGTTCTGAACCAGTATTACTGTTTTCTGCACAAAAGCGATTCTGCGAAGCAATGTGAACAGGCACAGAGAAGGTGCTAGCAGGGAATTCTCTGCCTGCCTTTCCCCAGTGCTCTGCAAGCTCTCCAGGACAACAGCAAATCTGGGGCTCTGTGCTTTCTTTCGTTCTGAACAAGTGTTACTGTTTTCTGCACAAAAGCGATTCTGCGAAGCAATGTGAACACTTCTGCTTCCCAGGCACAGAGAAGGTGCTAGCAGGGAATTCTCTGCCTGCCTTTCCCCAGTGCTCTGCAAGATCTCCAGGACAACATAAAATCTGGGGCTCTGTGCTTTCTTTCGTTCTGAACCAGTATTACTGTTTTTTGCACAAAAGCGAATCTGCGAAGCAATGTGAACACTTCTGCTTCCCAGGCACAGAGAAGGTGCTAGCAGGGAATTCTCTGCCTGCCTTTCCCCAGTGCTCTGCAAGCTCTCCAGGACAACAGCAAATCTGGGGCTCTGTGCTTTCTTTCGTTCTGAACCAGTATTACTGTTTTCTGCACAAAAGCGATTCTGCGAAGCAATGTGAACAGGCACAGAGAAGGTGCTAGCAGGGAATTCTCTGCCTGCCTTTCCCCAGTGCTCTGCAAGCTCTCCAGGACAACATAAAATCTGGGGCTCTGTGCTTTCTTTCGTTCTGAACCAGTATTACTGTTTTCTGCACAAAAGCGATTCTGCGAAGCAATGTGAACACTTCTGCTTCCCAGTTACAGAGAAGGTGCTAGCAGGGAATTCTCTGCCTGCCTTTCCCCAGTGCTCTGCAAGCTCTTCAGGACAACATAAAATCTGGGGCTCTGTGCTTTCTTTCGTTCTGAACAAGTGTTACTGTTTTCTGCACAAAAGCGATTCTGCGAAGCAATGTGAACACTTCTGCTTCCCAGGCACAGAGAAGGTGCTAGCAGGGAATTCTCTGCCTGCCTTTCCCCAGTGCTCTGCAAGCTCTCCAGGACAACAGCAAATCTGGGGCTATGTGCTTTCTTTCGTTCTGAACCAGTGTTACTGTTTTCTGAACAAAAGCGATTCTGCGAAGCAAGGTGAACACTTCTGCTTCCCAGTTACAGAGAAGGTGCTAGCAGGGAATTCTCTGCCTGCCTTTCCCCAGTGCTCTGCAAGCTCTCCAGGACAACAGCAAATCTGGGGCTCTGTGCTTTCTTTCGTTCTGAACAAGTGTTACTGTTTTCTGCACAAAAGCGATTCTGCGAAGCAATGTGAACACTTCTGCTTCCCAGGCACAGAGAAGGTGCTAGCAGGGAATTCTCTGCCTGCCTTTCCCCAGTGCTCTGCAAGCTCTCCAGGACAACAGCAAATCTGGGGCTCTGTGCTTTCTTTCGTTCTGAACCAGTGTTACTGTTTTCTGCACAAAAGCGATTCTGCGAAGCAATGTGAACACTTCTGCTTCCCAGGCACAGAGAAGGTGCTAGCAGGGAATTCTCTGCCTGCCTTTCCCCAGTGCTCTGCAAGCTCTCCAGGACAACAGCAAATCTGGGGCTCTGTGCTTTCTTTCGTTCTGAACCAGTGTTACTGTTTTCTGCACAAAAGCGATTCTGCGAAGCAATGTGAACAGGCACAGAGAAGGTGCTAGCAGGGAATTCTCTGCCTGCCTTTCCCCAGTGCTCTGCAAGCTCTCCAGGACAACATAAAATCTGGGGCTCTGTGCTTTCTTTCGTTCTGAACCAGTCTTACTGTTTTCTGCACAAAAGCGATTCTGCGAAGCAATGTGAACACTTATGCTTCCCAGGCACAGAGAAGGTGCTAGCAGGGAATTCTCTGCCTGCCTTTCCCCAGTGCTCTGCAAGCTCTCCAGGACAACAGCAAATCTGGGGCTCTGTGCTTTCTTTCGTTCTGAACCAGTCTTACTGTTTTCTGCACAAAAGCGATTCTGCGAAGCAATGTGAACAGGCACAGAGAAGGTGCTAGCAGGGAATTCTCTGCCTGCCTTTCCCCAGTGCTCTGCAAGCTCTCCAGGACAACAGCAAATCTGGGGCTCTGTGCTTTCTTTCGTTCTGAACAAGTGTTACTGTTTTCTGCACAAAAGCGATTCTGCGAAGCAATGTGAACACTTCTGCTTCCCAGGCACAGAGAAGGTGCTAGCAGGGAATTCTCTGCCTGCCTTTCCCCAGTGCTCTGCAAGCTCTCCAGGACAACATAAAATCTGGGGCTCTGTGCTTTCTTTCGTTCTGAACCAGTATTACTGTTTTTTGCACAAAAGCGAATCTGCGAAGCAATGTGAACACTTCTGCTTCCCAGGCACAGAGAAGGTGCTAGCAGGGAATTCTCTGCCTGCCTTTCCCCAGTGCTCTGCAAGCTCTCCAGGACAACAGCAAATCTGGGGCTCTGTGCTTTCTTTCGTTCTGAACCAGTGTTACTGTTTTCTGCACAAAAGCGATTCTGCGAAGCAATGTGAACAGGCACAGAGAAGGTGCTAGCAGGGAATTCTCTGCCTGCCTTTCCCCAGTGCTCTGCAAGCTCTCCAGGACAACATAAAATCTGGGGCTCTGTGCTTTCTTTCGTTCTGAACCAGTATTACTGTTTTCTGCACAAAAGCGATTCTGCGAAGCAATGTGAACACTTCTGCTTCCCAGTTACAGAGAAGGTGCTAGCAGGGAATTCTCTGCCTGCCTTTCCCCAGTGCTCTGCAAGCTCTTCAGGACAACATAAAATCTGGGGCTCTGTGCTTTCTTTCGTTCTGAACAAGTGTTACTGTTTTCTGCACAAAAGCGATTCTGCGAAGCAATGTGAACACTTCTGCTTCCCAGGCACAGAGAAGGTGCTAGCAGGGAATTCTCTGCCTGCCTTTCCCCAGTGCTCTGCAAGCTCTCCAGGACAACAGCAAATCTGGGGCTCTGTGCTTTCTTTCGTTCTGAACCAGTGTTACTGTTTTCTGAACAAAAGCGATTCTGCGAAGCAAGGTGAACACTTCTGCTTCCCAGGCACAGAGAAGGTGCTAGCAGGGAATTCTCTGCCTGCCTTTCCCCAGTGCTCTGCAAGCTCTCCAGGACAACAGCAAATCTGGGGCTCTGTGCTTTCTTTCGTTCTGAACAAGTGTTACTGTTTTCTGCACAAAAGCGATTCTGCGAAGCAATGTGAACACTTCTGCTTCCCAGGCACAGAGAAGGTGCTAGCAGGGAATTCTCTGCCTGCCTTTCCCCAGTGCTCTGCAAGCTCTCCAGGACAACAGCAAATCTGGGGCTCTGTGCTTTCTTTCGTTCTGAACCAGTGTTACTGTTTTCTGCACAAAAGCGATTCTGCGAAGCAATGTGAACACTTCTGCTTCCCAGGCACAGAGAAGGTGCTAGCAGGGAATTCTCTGCCTGCCTTTCCCCAGTGCTCTGCAAGCTCTCCAGGACAACAGCAAATCTGGGGCTCTGTGCTTTCTTTCGTTCTGAACCAGTGTTACTGTTTTCTGCACAAAAGCGATTCTGCGAAGCAATGTGAACAGGCACAGAGAAGGTGCTAGCAGGGAATTCTCTGCCTGCCTTTCCCCAGTGCTCTGCAAGCTCTCCAGGACAACATAAAATCTGGGGCTCTGTGCTTTCTTTCGTTCTGAACCAGTCTTACTGTTTTCTGCACAAAAGCGATTCTGCGAAGCAATGTGAACACTTATGCTTCCCAGGCACAGAGAAGGTGCTAGCAGGGAATTCTCTGCCTGCCTTTCCCCAGTGCTCTGCAAGCTCTCCAGGACAACAGCAAATCTGGGGCTCTGTGCTTTCTTTCGTTCTGAACCAGTGTTACTGTTTTCTGCACAAAAGCGATTCTGCGAAGCAATGTGAACACTTCTGCTTCCCAGTTACAGAGAAGGTGCTAGCAGGGAATTCTCTGCCTGCCTTTCCCCAGTGCTCTGCAAGCTCTCCAGGACAACAGCAAATCTGGGGCTCTGTGCTTTCTTTCGTTCTGAACCAGTATTACTGTTTTCTGCACAAAAGCGATTCTGCGAAGCAATGTGAACACTTCTGCTTCCCAGTTACAGAGAAGGTGCTAGCAGGGAATTCTCTGCCTGCCTTTCCCCAGTGCTCTGCAAGCTCTCCAGGACAACATAAAATCTGGGGCTCTGTGCTTTCTTTCGTTCTGAACCAGTATTACTGTTTTCTGCACAAAAGCGATTCTGCGAAGCAATGTGAACACTTCTGCTTCCCAGGCACAGAGAAGGTGCTAGCAGGGAATTCTCTGCCTGCCTTTCCCCAGTGCTCTGCAAGCTCTCCAGGACAACAGCAAATCTGGGGCTCTGTGCTTTCTTTCGTTCTGAACAAGTGTTACTGTTTTCTGCACAAAAGCGATTCTGCGAAGCAATGTGAACACTTCTGCTTCCCAGTTACAGAGAAGGTGCTAGCAGGGAATTCTCTGCCTGACTTTCCCCAGTGCTCTGCAAGCTCTCCAGGACAATATAAAATCTGGCGCTCTGTGCTTTCTTTCGTTCTGAACAAGTGTTACTGTTTTCTGCACAAAAGCGATTCTGCGAAGCAAGGTGAACACTTCTGCTTCCCAGGCACAGAGAAGGTGCTAGCAGGGAATTCTCTGCCTGCCTTTCCCCAGTGCTCTGCAAGCTCTCCAGGACAACAGCAAATCTGGGGCTCTGTGCTTTCTTTCGTTCTGAACCAGTATTACTGTTTTCTGCACAAAAGCGATTCTGCGAAGCAATGTGAACACTTCTGCTTCCCAGGCACAGAGAAGGTGCTAGCAGGGAATTCTCTGCCTGCCTTTCCCCAGTGCTCTGCAAGCTCTTCAGGACAACATAAAATCTGGGGCTCTGTGCTTTCTTTCGTTCTGAACAAGTGTTACTGTTTTCTGCACAAAAGCGATTCTGCGAAGCAATGTGAACACTTCTGCTTCCCAGGCACAGAGAAGGTGCTAGCAGGGAATTCTCTGCCTGCCTTTCCCCAGTGCTCTGCAAGCTCTCCAGGACAACAGCAAATCTGGGGCTCTGTGCTTTCTTTCGTTCTGAACCAGTGTTACTGTTTTCTGAACAAAAGCGATTCTGCGAAGCAAGGTGAACACTTCTGCTTCCCAGGCACAGAGAAGGTGCTAGCAGGGAATTCTCTGCCTGCCTTTCCCCAGTGCTCTGCAAGCTCTCCAGGACAACAGCAAATCTGGGGCTCTGTGCTTTCTTTCGTTCTGAACAAGTGTTACTGTTTTCTGCACAAAAGCGATTCTGCGAAGCAATGTGAACACTTCTGCTTCCCAGGCACAGAGAAGGTGCTAGCAGGGAATTCTCTGCCTGCCTTTCCCCAGTGCTCTGCAAGCTCTCCAGGACAACAGCAAATCTGGGGCTCTGTGCTTTCTTTCGTTCTGAACCAGTGTTACTGTTTTCTGCACAAAAGCGATTCTGCGAAGCAATGTGAACAGGCACAGAGAAGGTGCTAGCAGGGAATTCTCTGCCTGCCTTTCCCCAGTGCTCTGCAAGCTCTCCAGGACAACATAAAATCTGGGGCTCTGTGCTTTCTTTCGTTCTGAACCAGTCTTACTGTTTTCTGCACAAAAGCGATTCTGCGAAGCAATGTGAACACTTATGCTTCCCAGGCACAGAGAAGGTGCTAGCAGGGAATTCTCTGCCTGCCTTTCCCCAGTGCTCTGCAAGCTCTCCAGGACAACAGCAAATCTGGGGCTCTGTGCTTTCTTTCGTTCTGAACCAGTGTTACTGTTTTCTGCACAAAAGCGATTCTGCGAAGCAATGTGAACACTTCTGCTTCCCAGTTACAGAGAAGGTGCTAGCAGGGAATTCTCTGCCTGCCTTTCCCCAGTGCTCTGCAAGCTCTTCAGGACAACATAAAATCTGGGGCTCTGTGCTTTCTTTCGTTCTGAACCAGTATTACTGTTTTCTGCACAAAAGCGATTCTGCGAAGCAATGTGAACACTTCTGCTTCCCAGTTACAGAGAAGGTGCTAGCAGGGAATTCTCTGCCTGCCTTTCCCCAGTGCTCTGCAAGCTCTCCAGGACAACATAAAATCTGGGGCTCTGTGCTTTCTTTCGTTCTGAACCAGTATTACTGTTTTCTGCACAAAAGCGATTCTGCGAAGCAATGTGAACACTTCTGCTTCCCAGGCACAGAGAAGGTGCTAGCAGGGAATTCTCTGCCTGCCTTTCCCCAGTGCTCTGCAAGCTCTCCAGGACAACAGCAAATCTGGGGCTCTGTGCTTTCTTTCGTTCTGAACAAGTGTTACTGTTTTCTGCACAAAAGCGATTCTGCGAAGCAATGTGAACACTTCTGCTTCCCAGTTACAGAGAAGGTGCTAGCAGGGAATTCTCTGCCTGACTTTCCCCAGTGCTCTGCAAGCTCTCCAGGACAATATAAAATCTGGCGCTCTGTGCTTTCTTTCGTTCTGAACAAGTGTTACTGTTTTCTGCACAAAAGCGATTCTGCGAAGCAAGGTGAACACTTCTGCTTCCCAGGCACAGAGAAGGTGCTAGCAGGGAATTCTCTGCCTGCCTTTCCCCAGTGCTCTGCAAGCTCTCCAGGACAACATAAAATCTGGGGCTCTGTGCTTTCTTTCGTTCTGAACAAGTGTTACTGTTTTCTGCACAAAAGCGATTCTGCGAAGCAATGTGAACACTTCTGCTTCCCAGGCACAGAGAAGGTGCTAGCAGGGAATTCTCTGCCTGCCTTTCCCCAGTGCTCTGCAAGCTCTCCAGGACAACATAAAATCTGGGGCTCTGTGCTTTCTTTCGTTCTGAACAAGTGTTACTGTTTTCTGCACAAAAGCGATTCTGCGAAGCAATGTGAACAGGCACAGAGAAGGTGCTAGCAGGGAATTCTCTGCCTGCCTTTCCCCAGTGCTCTGCAAGCTCTCCAGGACAACATAAAATCTGGGGCTCTGTGCTTTCTTTCGTTCTGAACCAGTATTACTGTTTTCTGCACAAAAGCGATTCTGCGAAGCAATGTGAACACTTCTGCTTCCCAGGCACAGAGAAGGTGCTAGCAGGGAATTCTCTGCCTGCCTTTCCCCAGTGCTCTGCAAGCTCTTCAGGACAACATAAAATCTGGGGCTCTGTGCTTTCTTTCGTTCTGAACCAGTCTTACTGTTTTCTGCACAAAAGCGATTCTGCGAAGCAATGTGAACACTTCTGCTTCCCAGGCACAGAGAAGGTGCTAGCAGGGAATTCTCTGCCTGCCTTTCCCCAGTGCTCTGCAAGCTCTCCAGGACAACATAAAATCTGGGGCTCTGTGCTTTCTTTCGTTCTGAACAAGTGTTACTGTTTTCTGCACAAAAGCGATTCTGCGAAGCAATGTGAACACTTCTGCTTCCCAGGCACAGAGAAGGTGCTAGCAGGGAATTCTCTGCCTGCCTTTCCCCAGTGCTCTGCAAGCTCTTCAGGACAACATAAAATCTGGGGCTCTGTGCTTTCTTTCGTTCTGAACAAGTGTTACTGTTTTCTGCACAAAAGCGATTCTGCGAAGCAATGTGAACACTTCTGCTTCCCAGGCACAGAGAAGGTGCTAGCAGGGAATTCTCTGCCTGCCTTTCCCCAGTGCTCTGCAAGCTCTCCAGGATAATATAAAATCTGGGGCTCTGTGCTTTCTTTCGTTCTGAACAAGTGTTACTGTTTTCTGCACAAAAGCGATTCTGCGAAGCAAGGTGAACACTTCTGCTTCCCAGGCACAGAGAAGGTGCTAGCAGGGAATTCTCTGCCTGCCTTTCCCCAGTGCTCTGCAAGCTCTCCAGGACAACAGCAAATCTGGGGCTATGTGCTTTCTTTCGTTCTGAACAAGTGTTACTGTTTTCTGCACAAAAGCGATTCTACGAAGCAAGGTGAACACTTCTGCTTCCCAGGCACAGAGAAGGTGCTAGCAGGGAATTCTCTGCCTGCCTTTCCCCAGTGCTCTGCAAGCTCTCCAGGACAACATAAAATCTGGGGCTCTGTGCTTTCTTTCGTTCTGAACAAGTGTTACTGTTTTCTGCACAAAAGAGATTCTGCGAAGTAATGTGAACACGTCTGCTTCCCAGGCACAGAGAAGGTGCTAGCAGGGAATTCTCTGCCTGCCTTTCCCCAGTGCTCTGCAAGCTCTCCAGGACAACAGCAATTCTGGGGCTCTGTGCTTTCTTTCGTTCTGAACAAGTGTTACTGTTTTCTGCACAAAAGAGATTCTGCGAAGTAATGTGAACACGTCTGCTTCCCAGGCACAGAGAAGGTGCTAGCAGGGAATTCTCTGCCTGCCTTTCCCCAGTGCTCTGCAAGCTCTCCAGGACAACATAAAATCTGGGGCTCTGTGCTTTCTTTCGTTCTGAACAAGTGTTACTGTTTTCTGCACAAAAGCGATTCTGCGAAGCAAGGTGAACACTTCTGCTTCCCAGGCACAGAGAAGGTGCTAGCAGGGAATTCTCTGCCTGCCTTTCCCCAGTGCTCTGCAAGCTCTCCAGGACAACAGCAAATCTGGGGCTCTGTGCTTTCTTTCGTTCTGAACAAGTGTTACTGTTTTCTGCACAAAAGCGATTCTGCGAAGCAATGTGAACACTTCTGCTTCCCAGGCACAGAGAAGGTGCTAGCAGGGAATTCTCTGCCTGCCTTTCCCCAGTGCTCTGCAAGCTCTCCAGGACAACATAAAATCTGGGGCTCTGTGCTTTCTTTCGTTCTGAACAAGTGTTACTGTTTTCTGCACAAAAGCGATTCTGCGAAGCAATGTGAACACTTCTGCTTCCCAGGCACAGAGAAGGTGCTAGCAGGGAATTCTCTGCCTGCCTTTCCCCAGTGCTCTGCAAGCTCTCCAGGACAACAGCAAATCTGGGGCTCTGTGCTTTCTTTCGTTCTGAACCAGTGTTACTGTTTTCTGCACAAAAGCGATTCTGCGAAGCAATGTGAACAGGCACAGAGAAGGTGCTAGCAGGGAATTCTCTGCCTGCCTTTCCCCAGTGCTCTGCAAGCTCTCCAGGACAACATAAAATCTGGGGCTCTGTGCTTTCTTTCGTTCTGAACCAGTATTACTGTTTTCTGCACAAAAGCGATTCTGCGAAGCAATGTGAACACTTCTGCTTCCCAGGCACAGAGAAGGTGCTAGCAGGGAATTCTCTGCCTGCCTTTCCCCAGTGCTCTGCAAGCTCTCCAGGACAACAGCAAATCTGGGGCTCTGTGCTTTCTTTCGTTCTGAACCAGTATTACTGTTTTCTGCACAGAAGCGATTCTGCGAAGCAATGTGAACACTTCTGCTTCCCAGGCACAGAGAAGGTGCTAGCAGGGAATTCTCTGCCTGCCTTTCCCCAGTGCTCTGCAAGCTCTCCAGGAAAACAGCAAATCTGGGGCTCTGTGCTTTCTTTCGTTCTGAACCAGTCTTACTGTTTTCTGCACAAAAGCGATTCTGCGAAGCAATGTGAACAGGCACAGAGAAGGTGCTAGCAGGGAATTCTCTGCCTGCCTTTCCCCAGTGCTCTGCAAGCTCTCCAGGACAACAGCAATTCTGGGGCTCTGTGCTTTCTTTCGTTCTGAGCCAGTGTTACTGTTTTCTGCACAAAAGCGATTCTGCGAAGCAATGTGAACACTTCTGCTTCCCAGGCACAGAGACGGTGCTAGCAGGGAATTCTCTGCCTGCCTTTCCCCAGTGCTCTGCAAGCTCTCCAGGACAACAGCAAATCTGGGGCTCTGTGCTTTCTTTCGTTCTGAACCAGTATTAATGTTTTCTGCACAAAAGCGATTCTGTGAAGCAAGGTGAACACTTCTGCTTCCCAGGCACAGAGAAGGTGCCAGCAGGGAATTCTCTGCCTGCCTTTCCCCAGTGCTCTGCAAGCTCTCCAGGAAAACAGCAAATCTGGGGCTCTGTGCTTTCTTTCGTTCTGAACCAGTCTTACTGTTTTCTGCACAAAAGCGATTCTGCGAAGCAATGTGAACAGGCACAGAGAAGGTGCTAGCAGGGAATTCTCTGCCTGCCTTTCCCCAGTGCTCTGCAAGCTCTCCAGGACAACAGCAAATCTGGGGCTCTGTGCTTTCTTTCGTTCTGAACAAGTGTTACTGTTTTGTGCACAAAAGCGATTCTGCGAAGCAAGGTGAACACTTCTGCTTCCCAGGCACAGAGAAGGTGCTAGCAGGGAATTCTCTGCCTGCCTTTCCCCAGTGCTCTGCAAGCTCTCCAGGACAACAGCAATTCTGGGGCTCTGTGCTTTCTTTCGTTCTGAACAAGTGTTACTGTTTTCTGCACAAAAGCGATTCTGCGAAGCAATGTGAACACTTCTGCTTCCCAGGCACAGAGAAGGTGCTAGCAGGGAATTCTCTGCCTGCCTTTCCCCAGTGCTCTGCAAGCTCTCCAGGACAACATAAAATCTGGGGCTCTGTGCTTTCTTTCGTTCTGAACAAGTGTTACTGTTTTCTGCACAAAAGCGATTCTGCGAAGCAATGTGAACACTTGTGCTTCCCAGGCACAGAGAAGGTGCTAGCAGGGAATTCTCTGCCTGCCTTTCCCCAGTGCTCTGCAAGCTCTCCAGGACAACAGCAAATCTGGGGCTCTGTGCTTTCTTTCGTTCTGAAGCAGTGTTACTGTTTTCTGAACAAAAGCGATTCTGCGAAGCAATGTGAACACTTCTGCTTCCCAGGCACAGAGAAGGTGCTAGCAGGGAATTCTCTGCCTGCCTTTCCCCAGTGCTCTGCAAGCTCTCCAGGACAACAGCAAATCTGGGGCTCTGTGCTTTCTTTCGTTCTGAACCAGTGTTACTGTTTTCTGCACAAAAGCGATTCTGCGAAGCAATGTGAACAGGCACAGAGAAGGTGCTAGCAGGGAATTCTCTGCCTGCCTTTCCCCAGTGCTCTGCAAGCTCTCCAGGACAACATAAAATCTGGGGCTCTGTGCTTTCTTTCGTTCTGAACCAGTATTACTGTTTTCTGCACAAAAGCGATTCTGCGAAGCAATGTGAACACTTCTGCTTCCCAGTTACAGAGAAGGTGCTAGCAGGGAATTCTCTGCCTGCCTTTCCCCAGTGCTCTGCAAGCTCTTCAGGACAACATAAAATCTGGGGCTCTGTGCTTTCTTTCGTTCTGAACCAGTCTTACTGTTTTCTGCACAAAAGCGATTCTGCGAAGCAATGTGAACACTTCAGCTTCCCAGGCACAGAGAAGGTGCTAGCAGGGAATTCTCTGCCTGCCTTTCCCCAGTGCTCTGCAAGCTCTCCAGGACAACAGCAAATCTGGGGCTCTGTGCTTTCTTTCGTTCTGAACAAGTGTTACTGTTTTCTGCACAAAAGCGATTCTGCGAAGCAATGTGAACACTTCTGCTTCCCAGGCACAGAGAAGGTGCTAGCAGGGAATTCTCTGCCTGCCTTTCCCCAGTGCTCTGCAAGCTCTCCAGGACAATATAAAATCTGGCGCTCTGTGCTTTCTTTCGTTCTGAACAAGTGTTACTGTTTTCTGCACAAAAGCAATTCTGCGAAGCAATGTGAACACTTCTGCTTCCCAGGCACAGAGAAGGTGCTAGCAGGGAATTCTCTGCCTGCCTTTCCCCAGTGCTCTGCAAGCTCTCCAGGACAACATAAAATCTGGGGCTCTGTGCTTTCTTTCGTTCTGAACAAGTGTTACTGTTTTCTGCACAAAAGCGATTCTGCGAAGCAAGGTGAACACTTCTGCTTCCCAGGCACAGAGAAGGTGCTAGCAGGGAATTCTCTGCCTGCCTTTCCCCAGTGCTCTGCAAGCTCTCCAGGACAACAGCAATTCTGGGGCTCTGTGCTTTCTTTCGTTCTGAACAAGTGTTACTGTTTTCTGCACAAAAGCGATTCTGCGAAGCAATGTGAACACTTCTGCTTCCCAGGCACAGAGAAGGTGCTAGCAGGGAATTCTCTGCCTGCCTTTCCCCAGTGCTCTGCAAGCTCTCCAGGACAACATAAAATCTGGGGCTCTGTGCTTTCTTTCGTTCTGAACAAGTGTTACTGTTTTCTGCACAAAAGCGATTCTGCGAAGCAATGTGAACACTTCTGCTTCCCAGGCACAGAGAAGGTGCTAGCAGGGAATTCTCTGCCTGCCTTTCCCCAGTGCTCTGCAAGCTCTCCAGGACAACAGCAAATCTGGGGCTCTGTGCTTTCTTTCGTTCTGAACTAGTATTACTGTTTTCTGCACAAAAGCGATTCTGCGAAGCAATGTGAACAGGCACAGAGAAGGTTCTAGCAGGGAATTCTCTGCCTGCCTTTCCCCAGTGCTCTGCAAGCTCTCCAGGACAACATAAAATCTGGGGCTCTGTGCTTTCTTTCGTTCTGAACAAGTGTTACTGTTTTCTGCACAAAAGCGATTCTGCGAAGCAATGTGAACAGGCACAGAGAAGGTGCTAGCAGGGAATTCTCTGCCTGCCTTTCCCCAGTGCTCTGCAAGCTCTCCAGGACAACAGCAATTCTGGGGCTCTGTGCTTTCTTTCGTTCTGAACAAGTGTTACTGTTTTCTGCACAAAAGCGATTCTGCGAAGCAATGTGAACACTTCTGCTTCCCAGGCACAGAGAAGGTGCTAGCAGGGAATTCTCTGCCTGCCTTTCCCCAGTGCTCTGCAAGCTCTCCAGGACAACAGCAAATCTGGGGCTCTGTGCTTTCTTTCGTTCTGAACCAGTGTTACTGTTTTCTGCACAAAAGCGATTCTGCAAAGCAATGTGAACACTTCTGCTTCCCAGTTACAGAGAAGGTGCTAGCAGGGAATTCTCTGCCTGCCTTTCCCCAGTGCTCTGCAAGCTCTTCAGGACAACATAAAATCTGGGGCTCTGTGCTTTCTTTCGTTCTGAACAAGTGTTACTGTTTTCTGCACAAAAGCGATTCTGCGAAGCAATGTGAACACTTCTGCTTCCCAGGCACAGAGAAGGTGCTAGCAGGGAATTCTCTGCCTGCCTTTCCCCAGTGCTCTGCAAGCTCTCCAGGACAACAGCAAATCTGGGGCTCTGTGCTTTCTTTCGTTCTGAACCAGTGTTACTGTTTTCTGAACAAAAGCGATTCTGCGAAGCAAGGTGAACACTTCTGCTTCCCAGGCACAGAGAAGGTGCTAGCAGGGAATTCTCTGCCTGCCTTTCCCCAGTGCTCTGCAAGCTCTCCAGGACAACAGCAAATCTGGGGCTCTGTGCTTTCTTTCGTTCTGAATAAGTGTTACTGTTTTCTGCACAAAAGCGATTCTGCGAAGCAATGTGAACACTTCTGCTTCCCAGGCACAGAGAAGGTGCTAGCAGGGAATTCTCTGCCTGCCTTTCCCCAGTGCTCTGCAAGCTCTCCAGGACAACAGCAAATCTGGCGCTCTGTGCTTTCTTTCGTTCTGAACCAGTGTTACTGTTTTCTGCACAAAAGCGATTCTGCGAAGCAATGTGAACACTTCTGCTTCCCAGGCACAGAGAAGGTGCTAGCAGGGAATTCTCTGCCTGCCTTTCCCCAGTGCTCTGCAAGCTCTCCAGGACAACAGCAAATCTGGGGCTCTGTGCTTTCTTTCGTTCTGAACCAGTGTTACTGTTTTCTGCACAAAAGCGATTCTGCGAAGCAATGTGAACAGGCACAGAGAAGGTGCTAGCAGGGAATTCTCTGCCTGCCTTTCCCCAGTGCTCTGCAAGCTCTCCAGGACAATATAAAATCTGGTGCTCTGTGATTTCTTTCGTTCTGAACAAGTGTTACTGTTTTCTGCACAAAAGCGATTCTGCGAAGCAAGGTGAACACTTCTGCTTCCCAGGCACAGAGAAGGTGCTAGCAGGGAATTCTCTGCCTGCCTTTCCCCAGTGCTCTGCAAGCTCTCCAGGACAACAGCAAATCTGGGGCTATGTGCTTTCTTTCGTTCTGAACAAGTGTTACTGTTTTCTGCACAAAAGCGATTCTACGAAGCAAGGTGAACACTTCTGCTTCCCAGGCACAGAGAAGGTGCTAGCAGGGAATTCTCTGCCTGCCTTTCCCCAGTGCTCTGCAAGCTCTCCAGGACAACATAAAATCTGGGGCTCTGTGCTTTCTTTTGTTCTGAACAAGTGTTACTGTTTTCTGCACAAAAGAGATTCTGCGAAGTAATGTGAACACGTCTGCTTCCCAGGCACAGAGAAGGTGCTAGCAGGGAATTCTCTGCCTGCCTTTCCCCAGTGCTCTGCAAGCTCTCCAGGACAACAGCAATTCTGGGGCTCTGTGCTTTCTTTCGTTCTGAACAAGTGTTACTGTTTTCTGCACAAAAGAGATTCTGCGAAGTAATGTGAACACGTCTGCTTCCCAGGCACAGAGAAGGTGCTAGCAGGGAATTCTCTGCCTGCCTTTCCCCAGTGCTCTGCAAGCTCTCCAGGACAACATAAAATCTGGGGCTCTGTGCTTTCTTTCGTTCTGAACAAGTGTTACTGTTTTCTGCACAAAAGCGATTCTGCGAAGCAAGGTGAACACTTCTGCTTCCCAGTTACAGAGAAGGTGCTAGCAGGGAATTCTCTGCCTGCCTTTCCCCAGTGCTCTGCAAGCTCTCCAGGACAACAGCAAATCTGGGGCTCTGTGCTTTCTTTCGTTCTGAACAAGTGTTACTGTTTTCTGCACAAAAGCGATTCTGCGAAGCAATGTGAACACTTCTGCTTCCCAGGCACAGAGAAGGTGCTAGCAGGGAATTCTCTGCCTGCCTTTCCCCAGTGCTCTGCAAGCTCTCCAGGACAACAGCAAATCTGGGGCTCTGTGCTTTCTTTCGTTCTGAACCAGTGTTACTGTTTTCTGAACAAAAGCGATTCTGCGAAGCAAGGTGAACACTTCTGCTTCCCAGGCACAGAGAAGGTGCTAGCAGGGAATTCTCTGCCTGCCTTTCCCCAGTGCTCTGCAAGCTCTCCAGGACAACAGCAAATCTGGGGCTCTGTGCTTTCTTTCGTTCTGAATAAGTGTTATTGTTTTCTGCACAAAAGCGATTCTGCGAAGCAATGTGAACACTTCTGCTTCCCAGGCACAGAGAAGGTGCTAGCAGGGAATTCTCTGCCTGCCTTTCCCCAGTGCTCTGCAAGCTCTCCAGGACAACAGCAAATCTGGCGCTCTGTGCTTTCTTTCGTTCTGAACCAGTGTTACTGTTTTCTGCACAAAAGCGATTCTGCGAAGCAATGTGAACACTTCTGCTTCCCAGGCACAGAGAAGGTGCTAGCAGGGAATTCTCTGCCTGCCTTTCCCCAGTGCTCTGCAAGCTCTCCAGGACAACAGCAAATCTGGGGCTCTGTGCTTTCTTTCGTTCTGAACCAGTGTTACTGTTTTCTGCACAAAAGCGATTCTGCGAAGCAATGTGAACAGGCACAGAGAAGGTGCTAGCAGGGAATTCTCTGCCTGCCTTTCCCCAGTGCTCTGCAAGCTCTCCAGGACAATATAAAATCTGGCGCTCTGTGATTTCTTTCGTTCTGAACAAGTGTTACTGTTTTCTGCACAAAAGCGATTCTGCGAAGCAAGGTGAACACTTCTGCTTCCCAGGCACAGAGAAGGTGCTAGCAGGGAATTCTCTGCCTGCCTTTCCCCAGTGCTCTGCAAGCTCTCCAGGACAACAGCAAATCTGGGGCTATGTGCTTTCTTTCGTTCTGAACAAGTGTTACTGTTTTCTGCACAAAAGCGATTCTACGAAGCAAGGTGAACACTTCTGCTTCCCAGGCACAGAGAAGGTGCTAGCAGGGAATTCTCTGCCTGCCTTTCCCCAGTGCTCTGCAAGCTCTCCAGGACAACATAAAATCTGGGGCTCTGTGCTTTCTTTCGTTCTGAACAAGTGTTACTGTTTTCTGCACAAAAGAGATTCTGCGAAGTAATGTGAACACGTCTGCTTCCCAGGCACAGAGAAGGTGCTAGCAGGGAATTCTCTGCCTGCCTTTCCCCAGTGCTCTGCAAGCTCTCCAGGACAACAGCAATTCTGGGGCTCTGTGCTTTCTTTCGTTCTGAACAAGTGTTACTGTTTTCTGCACAAAAGAGATTCTGCGAAGTAATGTGAACACGTCTGCTTCCCAGGCACAGAGAAGGTGCTAGCAGGGAATTCTCTGCCTGCCTTTCCCCAGTGCTCTGCAAGCTCTCCAGGACAACATAAAATCTGGGGCTCTGTGCTTTCTTTCGTTCTGAACAAGTGTTACTGTTTTCTGCACAAAAGCGATTCTGCGAAGCAAGGTGAACACTTCTGCTTCCCAGGCACAGAGAAGGTGCTAGCAGGGAATTCTCTGCCTGCCTTTCCCCAGTGCTCTGCAAGCTCTCCAGGACAACAGCAAATCTGGGGCTCTGTGCTTTCTTTCGTTCTGAACAAGTGTTACTGTTTTCTGCACAAAAGCGATTCTGCGAAGCAATGTGAACACTTCTGCTTCCCAGGCACAGAGAAGGTGCTAGCAGGGAATTCTCTGCCTGCCTTTCCCCAGTGCTCTGCAAGCTCTCCAGGACAACATAAAATCTGGGGCTCTGTGCTTTCTTTCGTTCTGAACAAGTGTTACTGTTTTCTGCACAAAAGCGATTCTGCGAAGCAATGTGAACACTTCTGCTTCCCAGGCACAGAGAAGGTGCTAGCAGGGAATTCTCTGCCTGCCTTTCCCCAGTGCTCTGCAAGCTCTCCAGGACAACAGCAAATCTGGGGCTCTGTGCTTTCTTTCGTTCTGAACCAGTGTTACTGTTTTCTGCACAAAAGCGATTCTGCGAAGCAATGTGAACAGGCACAGAGAAGGTGCTAGCAGGGAATTCTCTGCCTGCCTTTCCCCAGTGCTCTGCAAGCTCTCCAGGACAACATAAAATCTGGGGCTCTGTGCTTTCTTTCGTTCTGAACCAGTATTACTGTTTTCTGCACAAAAGCGATTCTGAGAAGCAATGTGAACACTTCTGCTTCCCAGGCACAGAGAAGGTGCTAGCAGGGAATTCTCTGCCTGCCTTTCCCCAGTGCTCTGCAAGCTCTCCAGGACAACAGCAAATCTGGGGCTCTGTGCTTTCTTTCGTTCTGAACCAGTATTACTGTTTTCTGCACAGAAGCGATTCTGCGAAGCAATGTGAACACTTCTGCTTCCCAGGCACAGAGAAGGTGCTAGCAGGGAATTCTCTGCCTGCCTTTCCCCAGTGCTCTGCAAGCTCTCCAGGAAAACAGCAAATCTGGGGCTCTGTGCTTTCTTTCGTTCTGAACCAGTCTTACTGTTTTCTGCACAAAAGCGATTCTGCGAAGAAATGTGAACAGGCACAGAGAAGGTGCTAGCAGGGAATTCTCTGCCTGCCTTTCCCCAGTGCTCTGCAAGCTCTCCAGGACAACAGCAATTCTGGGGCTCTGTGCTTTCTTTCGTTCTGAGCCAGTGTTACTGTTTTCTGCACAAAAGCGATTCTGCGAAGCAATGTGAACACTTCTGCTTCCCAGGCACAGAGACGGTGCTAGCAGGGAATTCTCTGCCTGCCTTTCCCCAGTGCTCTGCAAGCTCTCCAGGACAACAGCAAATCTGGGGCTCTGTGCTTTCTTTCGTTCTGAACCAGTATTAATGTTTTCTGCACAAAAGCGATTCTGCGAAGCAAGGTGAACACTTCTGCTTCCCAGGCACAGAGAAGGTGCCAGCAGGGAATTCTCTGCCTGCCTTTCCCCAGTGCTCTGCAAGCTCTCCAGGAAAACAGCAAATCTGGGGCTCTGTGCTTTCTTTCGTTCTGAACCAGTCTTACTGTTTTCTGCACAAAAGCGATTCTGCGAAGCAATGTGAACAGGCACAGAGAAGGTGCTAGCAGGGAATTCTCTGCCTGCCTTTCCCCAGTGCTCTGCAAGCTCTCCAGGACAACATAAAATCTGGGGCTCTGTGCTTTCTTTCGTTCTGAACAAGTGTTACTGTTTTCTGCACAAAAGCGATTCTGCGAAGCAATGTGAACACTTCTGCTTCCCAGGCACAGAGAAGGTGCTAGCAGGGAATTCTCTGCCTGCCTTTCCCCAGTGCTCTGCAAGCTCTCCAGGACAACAGCAAATCTGGGGCTCTGTGCTTTCTTTCGTTCTGAACTAGTATTACTGTTTTCTGCACAAAAGCGATTCTGCGAAGCAATGTGAACAGGCACAGAGAAGGTTCTAGCAGGGAATTCTCTGCCTGCCTTTCCCCAGTGCTCTGCAAGCTCTCCAGGACAACATAAAATCTGGGGCTCTGTGCTTTCTTTCGTTCTGAACAAGTGTTACTGTTTTCTGCACAAAAGCGATTCTGCGAAGCAATGTGAACAGGCACAGAGAAGGTGCTAGCAGGGAATTCTCTGCCTGCCTTTCCCCAGTGCTCTGCAAGCTCTCCAGGACAACAGCAATTCTGGGGCTCTGTGCTTTCTTTCGTTCTGAACAAGTGTTACTGTTTTCTGCACAAAAGCGATTCTGCGAAGCAATGTGAACACTTCTGCTTCCCAGGCACAGAGAAGGTGCTAGCAGGGAATTCTCTGCCTGCCTTTCCCCAGTGCTCTGCAAGCTCTCCAGGACAACAGCAAATCTGGGGCTCTGTGCTTTCTTTCGTTCTGAACCAGTGTTACTGTTTTCTGCACAAAAGCGATTCTGCAAAGCAATGTGAACACTTCTGCTTCCCAGTTACAGAGAAGGTGCTAGCAGGGAATTCTCTGCCTGCCTTTCCCCAGTGCTCTGCAAGCTCTTCAGGACAACATAAAATCTGGGGCTCTGTGCTTTCTTTCGTTCTGAACAAGTGTTACTGTTTTCTGCACAAAAGCGATTCTGCGAAGCAATGTGAACACTTCTGCTTCCCAGGCACAGAGAAGGTGCTAGCAGGGAATTCTCTGCCTGCCTTTCCCCAGTGCTCTGCAAGCTCTCCAGGACAACAGCAAATCTGGGGCTCTGTGCTTTCTTTCGTTCTGAACCAGTGTTACTGTTTTCTGAACAAAAGCGATTCTGCGAAGCAAGGTGAACACTTCTGCTTCCCAGGCACAGAGAAGGTGCTAGCAGGGAATTCTCTGCCTGCCTTTCCCCAGTGCTCTGCAAGCTCTCCAGGACAACAGCAAATCTGGGGCTCTGTGCTTTCTTTCGTTCTGAATAAGTGTTACTGTTTTCTGCACAAAAGCGATTCTGCGAAGCAATGTGAACACTTCTGCTTCCCAGGCACAGAGAAGGTGCTAGCAGGGAATTCTCTGCCTGCCTTTCCCCAGTGCTCTGCAAGCTCTCCAGGACAACAGCAAATCTGGCGCTCTGTGCTTTCTTTCGTTCTGAACCAGTGTTACTGTTTTCTGCACAAAAGCGATTCTGCGAAGCAATGTGAACACTTCTGCTTCCCAGGCACAGAGAAGGTGCTAGCAGGGAATTCTCTGCCTGCCTTTCCCCAGTGCTCTGCAAGCTCTCCAGGACAACAGCAAATCTGGGGCTCTGTGCTTTCTTTCGTTCTGAACCAGTGTTACTGTTTTCTGCACAAAAGCGATTCTGCGAAGCAATGTGAACAGGCACAGAGAAGGTGCTAGCAGGGAATTCTCTGCCTGCCTTTCCCCAGTGCTCTGCAAGCTCTCCAGGACAATATAAAATCTGGCGCTCTGTGATTTCTTTCGTTCTGAACAAGTGTTACTGTTTTCTGCACAAAAGCGATTCTGCGAAGCAAGGTGAACACTTCTGCTTCCCAGGCACAGAGAAGGTGCTAGCAGGGAATTCTCTGCCTGCCTTTCCCCAGTGCTCTGCAAGCTCTCCAGGACAACAGCAAATCTGGGGCTATGTGCTTTCTTTCGTTCTGAACAAGTGTTACTGTTTTCTGCACAAAAGCGATTCTACGAAGCAAGGTGAACACTTCTGCTTCCCAGGCACAGAGAAGGTGCTAGCAGGGAATTCTCTGCCTGCCTTTCCCCAGTGCTCTGCAAGCTCTCCAGGACAACATAAAATCTGGGGCTCTGTGCTTTCTTTTGTTCTGAACAAGTGTTACTGTTTTCTGCACAAAAGAGATTCTGCGAAGTAATGTGAACACGTCTGCTTCCCAGGCACAGAGAAGGTGCTAGCAGGGAATTCTCTGCCTGCCTTTCCCCAGTGCTCTGCAAGCTCTCCAGGACAACAGCAATTCTGGGGCTCTGTGCTTTCTTTCGTTCTGAACAAGTGTTACTGTTTTCTGCACAAAAGAGATTCTGCGAAGTAATGTGAACACGTCTGCTTCCCAGGCACAGAGAAGGTGCTAGCAGGGAATTCTCTGCCTGCCTTTCCCCAGTGCTCTGCAAGCTCTCCAGGACAACATAAAATCTGGGGCTCTGTGCTTTCTTTCGTTCTGAACAAGTGTTACTGTTTTCTGCACAAAAGCGATTCTGCGAAGCAAGGTGAACACTTCTGCTTCCCAGTTACAGAGAAGGTGCTAGCAGGGAATTCTCTGCCTGCCTTTCCCCAGTGCTCTGCAAGCTCTCCAGGACAACAGCAAATCTGGGGCTCTGTGCTTTCTTTCGTTCTGAACAAGTGTTACTGTTTTCTGCACAAAAGCGATTCTGCGAAGCAATGTGAACACTTCTGCTTCCCAGGCACAGAGAAGGTGCTAGCAGGGAATTCTCTGCCTGCCTTTCCCCAGTGCTCTGCAAGCTCTCCAGGACAACAGCAAATCTGGGGCTCTGTGCTTTCTTTCGTTCTGAACCAGTGTTACTGTTTTCTGAACAAAAGCGATTCTGCGAAGCAAGGTGAACACTTCTGCTTCCCAGGCACAGAGAAGGTGCTAGCAGGGAATTCTCTGCCTGCCTTTCCCCAGTGCTCTGCAAGCTCTCCAGGACAACAGCAAATCTGGGGCTCTGTGCTTTCTTTCGTTCTGAATAAGTGTTACTGTTTTCTGCACAAAAGCGATTCTGCGAAGCAATGTGAACACTTCTGCTTCCCAGGCACAGAGAAGGTGCTAGCAGGGAATTCTCTGCCTGCCTTTCCCCAGTGCTCTGCAAGCTCTCCAGGACAACAGCAAATCTGGCGCTCTGTGCTTTCTTTCGTTCTGAACCAGTGTTACTGTTTTCTGCACAAAAGCGATTCTGCGAAGCAATGTGAACACTTCTGCTTCCCAGGCACAGAGAAGGTGCTAGCAGGGAATTCTCTGCCTGCCTTTCCCCAGTGCTCTGCAAGCTCTCCAGGACAACAGCAAATCTGGGGCTCTGTGCTTTCTTTCGTTCTGAACCAGTGTTACTGTTTTCTGCACAAAAGCGATTCTGCGAAGCAATGTGAACAGGCACAGAGAAGGTGCTAGCAGGGAATTCTCTGCCTGCCTTTCCCCAGTGCTCTGCAAGCTCTCCAGGACAATATAAAATCTGGCGCTCTGTGATTTCTTTCGTTCTGAACAAGTGTTACTGTTTTCTGCACAAAAGCGATTCTGCGAAGCAAGGTGAACACTTCTGCTTCCCAGGCACAGAGAAGGTGCTAGCAGGGAATTCTCTGCCTGCCTTTCCCCAGTGCTCTGCAAGCTCTCCAGGACAACAGCAAATCTGGGGCTATGTGCTTTCTTTCGTTCTGAACAAGTGTTACTGTTTTCTGCACAAAAGCGATTCTACGAAGCAAGGTGAACACTTCTGCTTCCCAGGCACAGAGAAGGTGCTAGCAGGGAATTCTCTGCCTGCCTTTCCCCAGTGCTCTGCAAGCTCTCCAGGACAACATAAAATCTGGGGCTCTGTGCTTTCTTTCGTTCTGAACAAGTGTTACTGTTTTCTGCACAAAAGAGATTCTGCGAAGTAATGTGAACACGTCTGCTTCCCAGGCACAGAGAAGGTGCTAGCAGGGAATTCTCTGCCTGCCTTTCCCCAGTGCTCTGCAAGCTCTCCAGGACAACAGCAATTCTGGGGCTCTGTGCTTTCTTTCGTTCTGAACAAGTGTTACTGTTTTCTGCACAAAAGAGATTCTGCGAAGTAATGTGAACACGTCTGCTTCCCAGGCACAGAGAAGGTGCTAGCAGGGAATTCTCTGCCTGCCTTTCCCCAGTGCTCTGCAAGCTCTCCAGGACAACATAAAATCTGGGGCTCTGTGCTTTCTTTCGTTCTGAACAAGTGTTACTGTTTTCTGCACAAAAGCGATTCTGCGAAGCAAGGTGAACACTTCTGCTTCCCAGGCACAGAGAAGGTGCTAGCAGGGAATTCTCTGCCTGCCTTTCCCCAGTGCTCTGCAAGCTCTCCAGGACAACAGCAAATCTGGGGCTCTGTGCTTTCTTTCGTTCTGAACAAGTGTTACTGTTTTCTGCACAAAAGCGATTCTGCGAAGCAATGTGAACACTTCTGCTTCCCAGGCACAGAGAAGGTGCTAGCAGGGAATTCTCTGCCTGCCTTTCCCCAGTGCTCTGCAAGCTCTCCAGGACAACATAAAATCTGGGGCTCTGTGCTTTCTTTCGTTCTGAACAAGTGTTACTGTTTTCTGCACAAAAGCGATTCTGCGAAGCAATGTGAACACTTCTGCTTCCCAGGCACAGAGAAGGTGCTAGCAGGGAATTCTCTGCCTGCCTTTCCCCAGTGCTCTGCAAGCTCTCCAGGACAACAGCAAATCTGGGGCTCTGTGCTTTCTTTCGTTCTGAACCAGTGTTACTGTTTTCTGCACAAAAGCGATTCTGCGAAGCAATGTGAACAGGCACAGAGAAGGTGCTAGCAGGGAATTCTCTGCCTGCCTTTCCCCAGTGCTCTGCAAGCTCTCCAGGACAACATAAAATCTGGGGCTCTGTGCTTTCTTTCGTTCTGAACCAGTATTACTGTTTTCTGCACAAAAGCGATTCTGAGAAGCAATGTGAACACTTCTGCTTCCCAGGCACAGAGAAGGTGCTAGCAGGGAATTCTCTGCCTGCCTTTCCCCAGTGCTCTGCAAGCTCTCCAGGACAACAGCAAATCTGGGGCTCTGTGCTTTCTTTCGTTCTGAACCAGTATTACTGTTTTCTGCACAGAAGCGATTCTGCGAAGCAATGTGAACACTTCTGCTTCCCAGGCACAGAGAAGGTGCTAGCAGGGAATTCTCTGCCTGCCTTTCCCCAGTGCTCTGCAAGCTCTCCAGGAAAACAGCAAATCTGGGGCTCTGTGCTTTCTTTCGTTCTGAACCAGTCTTACTGTTTTCTGCACAAAAGCGATTCTGCGAAGCAATGTGAACAGGCACAGAGAAGGTGCTAGCAGGGAATTCTCTGCCTGCCTTTCCCCAGTGCTCTGCAAGCTCTCCAGGACAACAGCAATTCTGGGGCTCTGTGCTTTCTTTCGTTCTGAGCCAGTGTTACTGTTTTCTGCACAAAAGCGATTCTGCGAAGCAATGTGAACACTTCTGCTTCCCAGGCACAGAGACGGTGCTAGCAGGGAATTCTCTGCCTGCCTTTCCCCAGTGCTCTGCAAGCTCTCCAGGACAACAGCAAATCTGGGGCTCTGTGCTTTCTTTCGTTCTGAACCAGTATTAATGTTTTCTGCACAAAAGCGATTCTGCGAAGCAAGGTGAACACTTCTGCTTCCCAGGCACAGAGAAGGTGCCAGCAGGGAATTCTCTGCCTGCCTTTCCCCAGTGCTCTGCAAGCTCTCCAGGAAAACAGCAAATCTGGGGCTCTGTGCTTTCTTTCGTTCTGAACCAGTCTTACTGTTTTCTGCACAAAAGCGATTCTGCGAAGCAATGTGAACAGGCACAGAGAAGGTGCTAGCAGGGAATTCTCTGCCTGCCTTTCCCCAGTGCTCTGCAAGCTCTCCAGGACAACAGCAAATCTGGGGCTCTGTGCTTTCTTTCGTTCTGAACAAGTGTTACTGTTTTGTGCACAAAAGCGATTCTGCGAAGCAAGGTGAACACTTCTGCTTCCCAGGCACAGAGAAGGTGCTAGCAGGGAATTCTCTGCCTGCCTTTCCCCAGTGCTCTGCAAGCTCTCCAGGACAACAGCAATTCTGGGGCTCTGTGCTTTCTTTCGTTCTGAACAAGTGTTACTGTTTTCTGCACAAAAGCGATTCTGCGAAGCAATGTGAACACTTCTGCTTCCCAGGCACAGAGAAGGTGCTAGCAGGGAATTCTCTGCCTGCCTTTCCCCAGTGCTCTGCAAGCTCTCCAGGACAACATAAAATCTGGGGCTCTGTGCTTTCTTTCGTTCTGAACAAGTGTTACTGTTTTCTGCACAAAAGCGATTCTGCGAAGCAATGTGAACACTTGTGCTTCCCAGGCACAGAGAAGGTGCTAGCAGGGAATTCTCTGCCTGCCTTTCCCCAGTGCTCTGCAAGCTCTCCAGGACAACAGCAAATCTGGGGCTCTGTGCTTTCTTTCGTTCTGAAGCAGTGTTACTGTTTTCTGAACAAAAGCGATTCTGCGAAGCAATGTGAACACTTCTGCTTCCCAGGCACAGAGAAGGTGCTAGCAGGGAATTCTCTGCCTGCCTTTCCCCAGTGCTCTGCAAGCTCTCCAGGACAACAGCAAATCTGGGGCTCTGTGCTTTCTTTCGTTCTGAACCAGTGTTACTGTTTTCTGCACAAAAGCGATTCTGCGAAGCAATGTGAACAGGCACAGAGAAGGTGCTAGCAGGGAATTCTCTGCCTGCCTTTCCCCAGTGCTCTGCAAGCTCTCCAGGACAACATAAAATCTGGGGCTCTGTGCTTTCTTTCGTTCTGAACCAGTATTACTGTTTTCTGCACAAAAGCGATTCTGCGAAGCAATGTGAACACTTCTGCTTCCCAGTTACAGAGAAGGTGCTAGCAGGGAATTCTCTGCCTGCCTTTCCCCAGTGCTCTGCAAGCTCTTCAGGACAACATAAAATCTGGGGCTCTGTGCTTTCTTTCGTTCTGAACCAGTCTTACTGTTTTCTGCACAAAAGCGATTCTGCGAAGCAATGTGAACACTTCTGCTTCCCAGGCACAGAGAAGGTGCTAGCAGGGAATTCTCTGCCTGCCTTTCCCCAGTGCTCTGCAAGCTCTCCAGGACAACAGCAAATCTGGGGCTCTGTGCTTTCTTTCGTTCTGAACAAGTGTTACTGTTTTCTGCACAAAAGCGATTCTGCGAAGCAATGTGAACACTTCTGCTTCCCAGGCACAGAGAAGGTGCTAGCAGGGAATTCTCTGCCTGCCTTTCCCCAGTGCTCTGCAAGCTCTCCAGGACAATATAAAATCTGGCGCTCTGTGCTTTCTTTCGTTCTGAACAAGTGTTACTGTTTTCTGCACAAAAGCGATTCTGCGAAGCAATGTGAACACTTCTGCTTCCCAGGCACAGAGAAGGTGCTAGCAGGGAATTCTCTGCCTGCCTTTCCCCAGTGCTCTGCAAGCTCTCCAGGACAACATAAAATCTGGGGCTCTGTGCTTTCTTTCGTTCTGAACAAGTGTTACTGTTTTGTGCACAAAAGCGATTCTGCGAAGCAAGGTGAACACTTCTGCTTCCCAGGCACAGAGAAGGTGCTAGCAGGGAATTCTCTGCCTGCCTTTCCCCAGTGCTCTGCAAGCTCTCCAGGACAACAGCAATTCTGGGGCTCTGTGCTTTCTTTCGTTCTGAACAAGTGTTACTGTTTTCTGCACAAAAGCGATTCTGCGAAGCAATGTGAACACTTCTGCTTCCCAGGCACAGAGAAGGTGCTAGCAGGGAATTCTCTGCCTGCCTTTCCCCAGTGCTCTGCAAGCTCTCCAGGACAACATAAAATCTGGGGCTCTGTGCTTTCTTTCGTTCTGAACAAGTGTTACTGTTTTCTGCACAAAAGCGATTCTGCGAAGCAAGGTGAACACTTCTGCTTCCCAGTTACAGAGAAGGTGCTAGCAGGGAATTCTCTGCCTGCCTTTCCCCAGTGCTCTGCAAGCTCTCCAGGACAACAGCAAATCTGGGGCTCTGTGCTTTCTTTCGTTCTGAACAAGTGTTACTGTTTTCTGCACAAAAGCGATTCTGCGAAGCAATGTGAACACTTCTGCTTCCCAGGCACAGAGAAGGTGCTAGCAGGGAATTCTCTGCCTGCCTTTCCCCAGTGCTCTGCAAGCTCTCCAGGACAACAGCAAATCTGGGGCTCTGTGCTTTCTTTCGTTCTGAACCAGTGTTACTGTTTTCTGAACAAAAGCGATTCTGCGAAGCAAGGTGAACACTTCTGCTTCCCAGGCACAGAGAAGGTGCTAGCAGGGAATTCTCTGCCTGCCTTTCCCCAGTGCTCTGCAAGCTCTCCAGGACAACAGCAAATCTGGGGCTCTGTGCTTTCTTTCGTTCTGAATAAGTGTTACTGTTTTCTGCACAAAAGCGATTCTGCGAAGCAATGTGAACACTTCTGCTTCCCAGGCACAGAGAAGGTGCTAGCAGGGAATTCTCTGCCTGCCTTTCCCCAGTGCTCTGCAAGCTCTCCAGGACAACAGCAAATCTGGCGCTCTGTGCTTTCTTTCGTTCTGAACCAGTGTTACTGTTTTCTGCACAAAAGCGATTCTGCGAAGCAATGTGAACACTTCTGCTTCCCAGGCACAGAGAAGGTGCTAGCAGGGAATTCTCTGCCTGCCTTTCCCCAGTGCTCTGCAAGCTCTCCAGGACAACAGCAAATCTGGGGCTCTGTGCTTTCTTTCGTTCTGAACCAGTGTTACTGTTTTCTGCACAAAAGCGATTCTGCGAAGCAATGTGAACAGGCACAGAGAAGGTGCTAGCAGGGAATTCTCTGCCTGCCTTTCCCCAGTGCTCTGCAAGCTCTCCAGGACAATATAAAATCTGGCGCTCTGTGATTTCTTTCGTTCTGAACAAGTGTTACTGTTTTCTGCACAAAAGCGATTCTGCGAAGCAAGGTGAACACTTCTGCTTCCCAGGCACAGAGAAGGTGCTAGCAGGGAATTCTCTGCCTGCCTTTCCCCAGTGCTCTGCAAGCTCTCCAGGACAACAGCAAATCTGGGGCTATGTGCTTTCTTTCGTTCTGAACAAGTGTTACTGTTTTCTGCACAAAAGCGATTCTACGAAGCAAGGTGAACACTTCTGCTTCCCAGGCACAGAGAAGGTGCTAGCAGGGAATTCTCTGCCTGCCTTTCCCCAGTGCTCTGCAAGCTCTCCAGGACAACATAAAATCTGGGGCTCTGTGCTTTCTTTCGTTCTGAACAAGTGTTACTGTTTTCTGCACAAAAGAGATTCTGCGAAGTAATGTGAACACGTCTGCTTCCCAGGCACAGAGAAGGTGCTAGCAGGGAATTCTCTGCCTGCCTTTCCCCAGTGCTCTGCAAGCTCTCCAGGACAACAGCAATTCTGGGGCTCTGTGCTTTCTTTCGTTCTGAACAAGTGTTACTGTTTTCTGCACAAAAGAGATTCTGCGAAGTAATGTGAACACGTCTGCTTCCCAGGCACAGAGAAGGTGCTAGCAGGGAATTCTCTGCCTGCCTTTCCCCAGTGCTCTGCAAGCTCTCCAGGACAACATAAAATCTGGGGCTCTGTGCTTTCTTTCGTTCTGAACAAGTGTTACTGTTTTCTGCACAAAAGCGATTCTGCGAAGCAAGGTGAACACTTCTGCTTCCCAGGCACAGAGAAGGTGCTAGCAGGGAATTCTCTGCCTGCCTTTCCCCAGTGCTCTGCAAGCTCTCCAGGACAACAGCAAATCTGGGGCTCTGTGCTTTCTTTCGTTCTGAACAAGTGTTACTGTTTTCTGCACAAAAGCGATTCTGCGAAGCAATGTGAACACTTCTGCTTCCCAGGCACAGAGAAGGTGCTAGCAGGGAATTCTCTGCCTGCCTTTCCCCAGTGCTCTGCAAGCTCTCCAGGACAACATAAAATCTGGGGCTCTGTGCTTTCTTTCGTTCTGAACAAGTGTTACTGTTTTCTGCACAAAAGCGATTCTGCGAAGCAATGTGAACACTTCTGCTTCCCAGGCACAGAGAAGGTGCTAGCAGGGAATTCTCTGCCTGCCTTTCCCCAGTGCTCTGCAAGCTCTCCAGGACAACAGCAAATCTGGGGCTCTGTGCTTTCTTTCGTTCTGAACCAGTGTTACTGTTTTCTGCACAAAAGCGATTCTGCGAAGCAATGTGAACAGGCACAGAGAAGGTGCTAGCAGGGAATTCTCTGCCTGCCTTTCCCCAGTGCTCTGCAAGCTCTCCAGGACAACATAAAATCTGGGGCTCTGTGCTTTCTTTCGTTCTGAACCAGTATTACTGTTTTCTGCACAAAAGCGATTCTGAGAAGCAATGTGAACACTTCTGCTTCCCAGGCACAGAGAAGGTGCTAGCAGGGAATTCTCTGCCTGCCTTTCCCCAGTGCTCTGCAAGCTCTCCAGGACAACAGCAAATCTGGGGCTCTGTGCTTTCTTTCGTTCTGAACCAGTATTACTGTTTTCTGCACAGAAGCGATTCTGCGAAGCAATGTGAACACTTCTGCTTCCCAGGCACAGAGAAGGTGCTAGCAGGGAATTCTCTGCCTGCCTTTCCCCAGTGCTCTGCAAGCTCTCCAGGAAAACAGCAAATCTGGGGCTCTGTGCTTTCTTTCGTTCTGAACCAGTCTTACTGTTTTCTGCACAAAAGCGATTCTGCGAAGCAATGTGAACAGGCACAGAGAAGGTGCTAGCAGGGAATTCTCTGCCTGCCTTTCCCCAGTGCTCTGCAAGCTCTCCAGGACAACAGCAATTCTGGGGCTCTGTGCTTTCTTTCGTTCTGAGCCAGTGTTACTGTTTTCTGCACAAAAGCGATTCTGCGAAGCAATGTGAACACTTCTGCTTCCCAGGCACAGAGACGGTGCTAGCAGGGAATTCTCTGCCTGCCTTTCCCCAGTGCTCTGCAAGCTCTCCAGGACAACAGCAAATCTGGGGCTCTGTGCTTTCTTTCGTTCTGAACCAGTATTAATGTTTTCTGCACAAAAGCGATTCTGCGAAGCAAGGTGAACACTTCTGCTTCCCAGGCACAGAGAAGGTGCCAGCAGGGAATTCTCTGCCTGCCTTTCCCCAGTGCTCTGCAAGCTCTCCAGGAAAACAGCAAATCTGGGGCTCTGTGCTTTCTTTCGTTCTGAACCAGTCTTACTGTTTTCTGCACAAAAGCGATTCTGCGAAGCAATGTGAACAGGCACAGAGAAGGTGCTAGCAGGGAATTCTCTGCCTGCCTTTCCCCAGTGCTCTGCAAGCTCTCCAGGACAACAGCAAATCTGGGGCTCTGTGCTTTCTTTCGTTCTGAACAAGTGTTACTGTTTTGTGCACAAAAGCGATTCTGCGAAGCAAGGTGAACACTTCTGCTTCCCAGGCACAGAGAAGGTGCTAGCAGGGAATTCTCTGCCTGCCTTTCCCCAGTGCTCTGCAAGCTCTCCAGGACAACAGCAATTCTGGGGCTCTGTGCTTTCTTTCGTTCTGAACAAGTGTTACTGTTTTCTGCACAAAAGCGATTCTGCGAAGCAATGTGAACACTTCTGCTTCCCAGGCACAGAGAAGGTGCTAGCAGGGAATTCTCTGCCTGCCTTTCCCCAGTGCTCTGCAAGCTCTCCAGGACAACATAAAATCTGGGGCTCTGTGCTTTCTTTCGTTCTGAACAAGTGTTACTGTTTTCTGCACAAAAGCGATTCTGCGAAGCAATGTGAACACTTGTGCTTCCCAGGCACAGAGAAGGTGCTAGCAGGGAATTCTCTGCCTGCCTTTCCCCAGTGCTCTGCAAGCTCTCCAGGACAACAGCAAATCTGGGGCTCTGTGCTTTCTTTCGTTCTGAAGCAGTGTTACTGTTTTCTGAACAAAAGCGATTCTGCGAAGCAATGTGAACACTTCTGCTTCCCAGGCACAGAGAAGGTGCTAGCAGGGAATTCTCTGCCTGCCTTTCCCCAGTGCTCTGCAAGCTCTCCAGGACAACAGCAAATCTGGGGCTCTGTGCTTTCTTTCGTTCTGAACCAGTGTTACTGTTTTCTGCACAAAAGCGATTCTGCGAAGCAATGTGAACAGGCACAGAGAAGGTGCTAGCAGGGAATTCTCTGCCTGCCTTTCCCCAGTGCTCTGCAAGCTCTCCAGGACAACATAAAATCTGGGGCTCTGTGCTTTCTTTCGTTCTGAACCAGTATTACTGTTTTCTGCACAAAAGCGATTCTGCGAAGCAATGTGAACACTTCTGCTTCCCAGTTACAGAGAAGGTGCTAGCAGGGAATTCTCTGCCTGCCTTTCCCCAGTGCTCTGCAAGCTCTTCAGGACAACATAAAATCTGGGGCTCTGTGCTTTCTTTCGTTCTGAACCAGTCTTACTGTTTTCTGCACAAAAGCGATTCTGCGAAGCAATGTGAACACTTCTGCTTCCCAGGCACAGAGAAGGTGCTAGCAGGGAATTCTCTGCCTGCCTTTCCCCAGTGCTCTGCAAGCTCTCCAGGACAACAGCAAATCTGGGGCTCTGTGCTTTCTTTCGTTCTGAACAAGTGTTACTGTTTTCTGCACAAAAGCGATTCTGCGAAGCAATGTGAACACTTCTGCTTCCCAGGCACAGAGAAGGTGCTAGCAGGGAATTCTCTGCCTGCCTTTCCCCAGTGCTCTGCAAGCTCTCCAGGACAATATAAAATCTGGCGCTCTGTGCTTTCTTTCGTTCTGAACAAGTGTTACTGTTTTCTGCACAAAAGCGATTCTGCGAAGCAATGTGAACACTTCTGCTTCCCAGGCACAGAGAAGGTGCTAGCAGGGAATTCTCTGCCTGCCTTTCCCCAGTGCTCTGCAAGCTCTCCAGGACAACATAAAATCTGGGGCTCTGTGCTTTCTTTCGTTCTGAACAAGTGTTACTGTTTTGTGCACAAAAGCGATTCTGCGAAGCAAGGTGAACACTTCTGCTTCCCAGGCACAGAGAAGGTGCTAGCAGGGAATTCTCTGCCTGCCTTTCCCCAGTGCTCTGCAAGCTCTCCAGGACAACAGCAATTCTGGGGCTCTGTGCTTTCTTTCGTTCTGAACAAGTGTTACTGTTTTCTGCACAAAAGCGATTCTGCGAAGCAATGTGAACACTTCTGCTTCCCAGGCACAGAGAAGGTGCTAGCAGGGAATTCTCTGCCTGCCTTTCCCCAGTGCTCTGCAAGCTCTCCAGGACAACATAAAATCTGGGGCTCTGTGCTTTCTTTCGTTCTGAACAAGTGTTACTGTTTTCTGCACAAAAGCGATTCTGCGAAGCAATGTGAACACTTCTGCTTCCCAGGCACAGAGAAGGTGCTAGCAGGGAATTCTCTGCCTGCCTTTCCCCAGTGCTCTGCAAGCTCTCCAGGACAACAGCAAATCTGGGGCTCTGTGCTTTCTTTCGTTCTGAACTAGTATTACTGTTTTCTGCACAAAAGCGATTCTGCGAACCAATGTGAACAGGCACAGAGAAGGTTCTAGCAGGGAATTCTCTGCCTGCCTTTCCCCAGTGCTCTGCAAGCTCTCCAGGACAACATAAAATCTGGGGCTCTGTGCTTTCTTTCGTTCTGAACAAGTGTTACTGTTTTCTGCACAAAAGCGATTCTGCGAAGCAATGTGAACAGGCACAGAGAAGGTGCTAGCAGGGAATTCTCTGCCTGCCTTTCCCCAGTGCTCTGCAAGCTCTCCAGGACAACAGCAATTCTGGGGCTCTGTGCTTTCTTTCGTTCTGAACAAGTGTTACTGTTTTCTGCACAAAAGCGATTCTGCGAAGCAATGTGAACACTTCTGCTTCCCAGGCACAGAGAAGGTGCTAGCAGGGAATTCTCTGCCTGCCTTTCCCCAGTGCTCTGCAAGCTCTCCAGGACAACAGCAAATCTGGGGCTCTGTGCTTTCTTTCGTTCTGAACCAGTGTTACTGTTTTCTGCACAAAAGCGATTCTGCAAAGCAATGTGAACACTTCTGCTTCCCAGTTACAGAGAAGGTGCTAGCAGGGAATTCTCTGCCTGCCTTTCCCCAGTGCTCTGCAAGCTCTCCAGGACAACATAAAATCTGGGGCTCTGTGCTTTCTTTCGTTCTGAACAAGTGTTACTGTTTTCTGCACAAAAGCGATTCTGCGAAGCAATGTGAACACTTCTGCTTCCCAGGCACAGAGAAGGTGCTAGCAGGGAATTCTCTGCCTGCCTTTCCCCAGTGCTCTGCAAGCTCTCCAGGACAACAGCAAATCTGGGGCTCTGTGCTTTCTTTCGTTCTGAACCAGTCTTACTGTTTTCTGCACAAAAGCGATTCTGCGAAGCAATGTGAACAGGCACAGAGAAGGTGCTAGCAGGGAATTCTCTGCCTGCCTTTCCCCAGTGCTCTGCAAGCTCTCCAGGACAACATAAAATCTGGGGCTCTGTGCTTTCTTTCGTTCTGAACCAGTATTACTGTTTTCTGCACAAAAGCGATTCTGCGAAGCAATGTGAACACTTCTGCTTCCCAGGCACAGAGAAGGTGCTAGCAGGGAATTCTCTGCCTGCCTTTCCCCAGTGCTCTGCAAGCTCTCCAGGACAACATCAAATCTGGGGCTCTGTGCTTTCTTTCGTTCTGAACCAGTATTACTGTTTTCTGCACAAAAGCGATTCTGCGAAGCAATGTGAACACTTCTGCTTCCCAGGCACAGAGAAGGTGCTAGCAGGGAATTCTCTGCCTGCCTTTCCCCAGTGCTCTGCAAGCTCTCCAGGACAACAGCAAATCTGGGGCTCTGTGCTTTCTTTCGTTCTGAACAAGTGTTACTGTTTTCTGCACAAAAGCGATTCTGCGAAGCAATGTGAACACTTCTGCTTCCCAGGCACAGAGAAGGTGCTAGCAGGGAATTCTCTGCCTGCCTTTCCCCAGTGCTCTGCAAGCTCTCCAGGACAACATAAAATCTGGCGCTCTGTGCTTTCTTTCGTTCTGAACAAGTGTTACTGTTTTCTGCACAAAAGCGATTCTGCGAAGCAAGGTGAACACTTCTGCTTCCCAGGCACAGAGAAGGTGCTAGCAGGGAATTCTCTGCCTGCCTTTCCCCAGTGCTCTGCAAGCTCTCCAGGACAACAGCAAATCTGGGGCTCTGTGCTTTCTTTCGTTCTGAACAAGTGTTACTGTTTTCTGCACAAAAGCGATTCTGCGAAGCAAGGTGAACACTTCTGCTTCCCAGGCACAGAGAAGGTGCTAGCAGGGAATTCTCTGCCTGCCTTTCCCCAGTGCTCTGCAAGCTCTCCAGGACAACAGCAAATCTGGGGCTCTGTGCTTTCTTTCGTTCTGAACAAGTGTTACTGTTTTCTGAACAAAAGCGATTCTGCGAAGCAAGGTGAACACTTCTGCTTCCCAGGCACAGAGAAGGTGCTAGCAGGGAATTCTCTGCCTGCCTTTCCGCAGTGCTCTGCAAGCTCTCCAGGACAACAGCAAATCTGGGGCTCTGTGCTTTCTTTCGTTCTGAACAAGTGTTACTGTTTTCTGCACAAAAGCGATTCTGCGAAGCAATGTGAACACTTCTGCTTCCCAGGCACAGAGAAGGTGCTAGCAGGGAATTCTCTGCCTGCCTTTCCCCAGTGCTCTGCAAGCTCTCCAGGACAACATAAAATCTGGGGCTCTGTGCTTTCTTTCGTTCTGAACAAGTGTTACTGTTTTCTGCACAAAAGCGATTCTGCGAAGCAATGTGAACACTTCTGCTTCCCAGGCACAGAGAAGGTGCTAGCAGGGAATTCTCTGCCTGCCTTTCCCCAGTGCTCTGCAAGCTCTCCAGGACAACAGCAAATCTGGGGCTCTGTGCTTTCTTTCGTTCTGAACCAGTGTTACTGTTTTCTGCACAAAAGCGATTCTGCGAAGCAATGTGAACAGGCACAGAGAAGGTGCTAGCAGGGAATTCTCTGCCTGCCTTTCCCCAGTGCTCTGCAAGCTCTCCAGGACAACAGCAAATCTGGGGCTCTGTGCTTTCTTTCGTTCTGAACCAGTGTTACTGTTTTCTGCACAAAAGCGATTCTGCGAAGCAATGTGAACACTTCTGCTTCCCAGGCACAGAGAAGGTGCTAGCAGGGAATTCTCTGCCTGCCTTTCCCCAGTGCTCTGCAAGCTCTCCAGGACAACATAAAATCTGGGGCTCTGTGCTTTCTTTCGTTCTGAACCAGTCTTACTGTTTTCTGCACAAAAGCGATTCTGCGAAGCAATGTGAACACTTCTGCTTCCCAGGCACAGAGAAGGTGCTAGCAGGGAATTCTCTGCCTGCCTTTCCCCAGTGCTCTGCAAGCTCTCCAGGACAACAGCAAATCTGGGGCTCTGTGCTTTCTTTCGTTCTGAACAAGTGTTACTGTTTTCTGCACAAAAGCGATTCTGTGAAGCAATGTGAACACTTCTGCTTCCCAGGCACAGAGAAGGTGCTAGCAGGGAATTCTCTGCCTGCCTTTCCCCAGTGCTCTGCAAGCTCTCCAGGACAACAGCAAATCTGGGGCTCTGTGCTTTCTTTCGTTCTGAACCAGTGTTACTGTTTTCTGCACAAAAGCGATTCTGCGAAGCAATGTGAACAGGCACAGAGAAGGTGCTAGCAGGGAATTCTCTGCCTGCCTTTCCCCAGTGCTCTGCAAGCTCTCCAGGACAACATAAAATCTGGGGCTCTGTGCTTTCTTTCGTTCTGAACCAGTATTACTGTTTTCTGCTCAAAAGCGATTCTGCGAAGCAATGTGAACACTTCTGCTTCCCAGGCACAGAGAAGGTGCTAGCAGGGAATTCTCTGCCTGCCTTTCCCCAGTGCTCTGCAAGCTCTTCAGGACAACATAAAATCTGGGGCTCTGTGCTTTCTTTCGTTCTGAACCAGTCTTACTGTTTTCTGCACAAAAGCGATTCTGCGAAGCAATGTGAACACTTCTGCTTCCCAGGCACAGAGAAGGTGCTAGCAGGGAATTCTCTGCCTGCCTTTCCCCAGTGCTCTGCAAGCTCTCCAGGACAACAGCAAATCTGGGGCTCTGTGCTTTCTTTCGTTCTGAACAAGTGTTACTGTTTTCTGCACAAAAGCGATTCTACGAAGCAAGGTGAACACTTCTGCTTCCCAGGCACAGAGAAGGTGCTAGCAGGGAATTCTCTGCCTGCCTTTCCCCAGTGCTCTGCAAGCTCTCCAGGACAACAGCAAATCTGGGGCTCTGTGCTTTCTTTCGTTCTGAACAAGTGTTACTGTTTTCTGCACAAAAGCGATTCTGCGAAGCAAGGTGAACACTTCTGCTTCCCAGGCACAGAGAAGGTGCTAGCAGGGAATTCTCTGCCTGCCTTTCCCCAGTGCTCTGCAAGCTCTCCAGGACAACATAAAATCTGGGTCTCTGTGCTTTCTTTCGTTCTGAACAAGTGTTACTGTTTTCTGCACAAAAGCGATTCTGCGAACCAATGTGAACAGGCACAGAGAAGGTTCTAGCAGGGAATTCTCTGCCTGCCTTTCCCCAGTGCTCTGCAAGCTCTCCAGGACAACATAAAATCTGGGGCTCTGTGCTTTCTTTCGTTCTGAACCAGTCTTACTGTTTTCTGCACAAAAGCGATTCTGCGAAGCAATGTGAACACTTCTGCTTCCCAGGCACAGAGAAGGTGCTAGCAGGGAATTCTCTGCCTGCCTTTCCCCAGTGCTCTGCAAGCTCTCCAGGACAACAGCAAATCTGGGGCTCTGTGCTTTCTTTCGTTCTGAACCAGTGTTACTGTTTTCTGCACAAAAGCGATTCTGCGAAGCAATGTGAACACTTCTGCTTCCCAGTTACAGAGAAGGTGCTAGCAGGGAATTCTCTGCCTGCCTTTCCCCAGTGCTCTGCAAGCTCTTCAGGACAACATAAAATCTGGGGCTCTGTGCTTTCTTTCGTTCTGAACCAGTCTTACTGTTTTCTGCACAAAAGCGATTCTGCGAAGCAATGTGAACACTTCTGCTTCCCAGGCACAGAGAAGGTGCTAGCAGGGAATTCTCTGCCTGCCTTTCCCCAGTGCTCTGCAAGCTCTCCAGGACAACAGCAAATCTGGGGCTCTGTGCTTTCTTTCGTTCTGAACCAGTGTTACTGTTTTCTGCACAAAAGCGATTCTGCGAAGCAATGTGAACAGGCACAGAGAAGGTGCTAGCAGGGAATTCTCTGCCTGCCTTTCCCCAGTGCTCTGCAAGCTCTCCAGGACAACATAAAATCTGGGGCTCTGTGCTTTCTTTCGTTCTGAACCAGTATTACTGTTTTCTGCACAAAAGCGATTCTGCGAAGCAATGTGAACACTTCTGCTTCCCAGGCACAGAGAAGGTGCTAGCAGGGAATTCTCTGCCTGCCTTTCCCCAGTGCTCTGCAAGCTCTTCAGGACAACATAAAATCTGGGGCTCTGTGCTTTCTTTCGTTCTGAACCAGTATTACTGTTTTCTGCACAAAAGCGATTCTGCGAAGCAATGTGAACACTTCTGCTTCCCAGGCACAGAGAAGGTGCTAGCAGGGAATTCTCTGCCTGCCTTTCCCCAGTGCTCTGCAAGCTCTCCAGGACAACAGCAAATCTGGGGCTCTGTGCTTTCTTTCGTTCTGAACCAGTCTTACTGTTTTCTGCACAAAAGCGATTCTGCGAAGCAATGTGAACAGGCACAGAGAAGGTGCTAGCAGGGAATTCTCTGCCTGCCTTTCCCCAGTGCTCTGCAAGCTCTCCAGGACAACATAAAATCTGGGGCTCTGTGCTTTCTTTCGTTCTGAACAAGTGTTACTGTTTTCTGCAAAAAAGAGATTCTCCGAAGTAATGTGAACACGTCTGCTTCCCAGGCACAGAGAAGGTGCTAGCAGGGAATTCTCTGCCTGCCTTTCCCCAGTGCTGTGCAAGCTCTCCAGGACAACAGCAAATCTGGGGCTCTGTGCTTTCTTTCGTTCTGAACAAGTGTTACTGTTTTCTGCACAAAAGCGATTCTGCGAAGCAAGGTGAACACTTCTGCTTCCCAGGCACAGAGAAGGTGCTAGCAGGGAATTCTCTGCCTGCCTTTCCCCAGTGCTCTGCAAGCTCTCCAGGACAACAGCAAATCTGGGGCTCTGTGCTTTCTTTCGTTCTGAACCAGTGTTACTGTTTTCTGCACAAAAGCGATTCTGCGAAGCAATGTGAACAGGCACAGAGAAGGTGCTAGCAGGGAATTCTCTGCCTGCCTTTCCCCAGTGCTCTGCAAGCTCTCCAGGACAACATAAAATCTGGGGCTCTGTGCTTTCTTTCGTTCTGAACCAGTATTACTGTTTTCTGCACAAAAGCGATTCTGCGAAGCAATGTGAACACTTCTGCTTCCCAGTTACAGAGAAGGTGCTAGCAGGGAATTCTCTGCCTGCCTTTCCCCAGTGCTCTGCAAGCTCTTCAGGACAACATAAAATCTGGGGCTCTGTGCTTTCTTTCGTTCTGAACCAGTATTACTGTTTTCTGCACAAAAGCGATTCTGCGAAGCAATGTGAACACTTCTGCTTCCCAGGCACAGAGAAGGTGCTAGCAGGGAATTCTCTGCCTGCCTTTCCCCAGTGCTCTGCAAGCTCTCCAGGACAATATAAAATCTGGCGCTCTGTGCTTTCTTTCGTTCTGAACAAGTGTTACTGTTTTCTGAACAAAAGCGATTCTGCGAAGCAATGTGAACACTTCTGCTTCCCAGGCACAGAGAAGGTGCTAGCAGGGAATTCTCTGCCTGCCTTTCCCCAGTGCTCTGCAAGCTCTCCAGGACAACATAAAATCTGGGGCTCTGTGCTTTCTTTCGTTCTGAACAAGTGTTACTGTTTTCTGCACAAAAGCGATTCTGCGAAGCAAGGTGAACACTTCTGCTTCCCAGGCACAGAGAAGGTGCTAGCAGGGAATTCTCTGCCTGCCTTTCCCCAGTGCTCTGCAAGCTCTCCAGGACAACAGCAATTCTGGGGCTCTGTGCTTTCTTTCGTTCTGAACAAGTGTTACTGTTTTCTGCACAGAAGCGATTCTGCGAAGCAATGTGAACACTTCTGCTTCCCAGGCACAGAGAAGGTGCTAGCAGGGAATTCTCTGCCTGCCTTTCCCCAGTGCTCTGCAAGCTCTCCAGGAAAACAGCAAATCTGGGGCTCTGTGCTTTCTTTCGTTCTGAACCAGTCTTACTGTTTTCTGCACAAAAGCGATTCTGCGAAGCAATGTGAACAGGCACAGAGAAGGTGCTAGCAGGGAATTCTCTGCCTGCCTTTCCCCAGTGCTCTGCAAGCTCTCCAGGACAACAGCAATTCTGGGGCTCTGTGCTTTCTTTCGTTCTGAGCCAGTGTTACTGTTTTCTGCACAAAAGCGATTCTGCGAAGCAATGTGAACACTTCTGCTTCCCAGGCACAGAGACGGTGCTAGCAGGGAATTCTCTGCCTGCCTTTCCCCAGTGCTCTGCAAGCTCTCCAGGACAACAGCAAATCTGGGGCTCTGTGCTTTCTTTCGTTCTGAACCAGTATTAATGTTTTCTGCACAAAAGCGATTCTGCGAAGCAAGGTGAACACTTCTGCTTCCCAGGCACAGAGAAGGTGCCAGCAGGGAATTCTCTGCCTGCCTTTCCCCAGTGCTCTGCAAGCTCTCCAGGAAAACAGCAAATCTGGGGCTCTGTGCTTTCTTTCGTTCTGAACCAGTCTTACTGTTTTCTGCACAAAAGCGATTCTGCGAAGCAATGTGAACAGGCACAGAGAAGGTGCTAGCAGGGAATTCTCTGCCTGCCTTTCCCCAGTGCTCTGCAAGCTCTCCAGGACAACAGCAAATCTGGGGCTCTGTGCTTTCTTTCGTTCTGAACAAGTGTTACTGTTTTGTGCACAAAAGCGATTCTGCGAAGCAAGGTGAACACTTCTGCTTCCCAGGCACAGAGAAGGTGCTAGCAGGGAATTCTCTGCCTGCCTTTCCCCAGTGCTCTGCAAGCTCTCCAGGACAACAGCAATTCTGGGGCTCTGTGCTTTCTTTCGTTCTGAACAAGTGTTACTGTTTTCTGCACAAAAGCGATTCTGCGAAGCAATGTGAACACTTCTGCTTCCCAGGCACAGAGAAGGTGCTAGCAGGGAATTCTCTGCCTGCCTTTCCCCAGTGCTCTGCAAGCTCTCCAGGACAACATAAAATCTGGGGCTCTGTGCTTTCTTTCGTTCTGAACAAGTGTTACTGTTTTCTGCACAAAAGCGATTCTGCGAAGCAATGTGAACACTTGTGCTTCCCAGGCACAGAGAAGGTGCTAGCAGGGAATTCTCTGCCTGCCTTTCCCCAGTGCTCTGCAAGCTCTCCAGGACAACAGCAAATCTGGGGCTCTGTGCTTTCTTTCGTTCTGAAGCAGTGTTACTGTTTTCTGAACAAAAGCGATTCTGCGAAGCAATGTGAACACTTCTGCTTCCCAGGCACAGAGAAGGTGCTAGCAGGGAATTCTCTGCCTGCCTTTCCCCAGTGCTCTGCAAGCTCTCCAGGACAACAGCAAATCTGGGGCTCTGTGCTTTCTTTCGTTCTGAACCAGTGTTACTGTTTTCTGCACAAAAGCGATTCTGCGAAGCAATGTGAACAGGCACAGAGAAGGTGCTAGCAGGGAATTCTCTGCCTGCCTTTCCCCAGTGCTCTGCAAGCTCTCCAGGACAACATAAAATCTGGGGCTCTGTGCTTTCTTTCGTTCTGAACCAGTATTACTGTTTTCTGCACAAAAGCGATTCTGCGAAGCAATGTGAACACTTCTGCTTCCCAGTTACAGAGAAGGTGCTAGCAGGGAATTCTCTGCCTGCCTTTCCCCAGTGCTCTGCAAGCTCTTCAGGACAACATAAAATCTGGGGCTCTGTGCTTTCTTTCGTTCTGAACCAGTCTTACTGTTTTCTGCACAAAAGCGATTCTGCGAAGCAATGTGAACACTTCTGCTTCCCAGGCACAGAGAAGGTGCTAGCAGGGAATTCTCTGCCTGCCTTTCCCCAGTGCTCTGCAAGCTCTCCAGGACAACAGCAAATCTGGGGCTCTGTGCTTTCTTTCGTTCTGAACAAGTGTTACTGTTTTCTGCACAAAAGCGATTCTGCGAAGCAATGTGAACACTTCTGCTTCCCAGGCACAGAGAAGGTGCTAGCAGGGAATTCTCTGCCTGCCTTTCCCCAGTGCTCTGCAAGCTCTCCAGGACAATATAAAATCTGGCGCTCTGTGCTTTCTTTCGTTCTGAACAAGTGTTACTGTTTTCTGCACAAAAGCGATTCTGCGAAGCAATGTGAACACTTCTGCTTCCCAGGCACAGAGAAGGTGCTAGCAGGGAATTCTCTGCCTGCCTTTCCCCAGTGCTCTGCAAGCTCTCCAGGACAACATAAAATCTGGGGCTCTGTGCTTTCTTTCGTTCTGAACAAGTGTTACTGTTTTGTGCACAAAAGCGATTCTGCGAAGCAAGGTGAACACTTCTGCTTCCCAGGCACAGAGAAGGTGCTAGCAGGGAATTCTCTGCCTGCCTTTCCCCAGTGCTCTGCAAGCTCTCCAGGACAACAGCAATTCTGGGGCTCTGTGCTTTCTTTCGTTCTGAACAAGTGTTACTGTTTTCTGCACAAAAGCGATTCTGCGAAGCAATGTGAACACTTCTGCTTCCCAGGCACAGAGAAGGTGCTAGCAGGGAATTCTCTGCCTGCCTTTCCCCAGTGCTCTGCAAGCTCTCCAGGACAACATAAAATCTGGGGCTCTGTGCTTTCTTTCGTTCTGAACAAGTGTTACTGTTTTCTGCACAAAAGCGATTCTGCGAAGCAATGTGAACACTTCTGCTTCCCAGGCACAGAGAAGGTGCTAGCAGGGAATTCTCTGCCTGCCTTTCCCCAGTGCTCTGCAAGCTCTCCAGGACAACAGCAAATCTGGGGCTCTGTGCTTTCTTTCGTTCTGAACTAGTATTACTGTTTTCTGCACAAAAGCGATTCTGCGAACCAATGTGAACAGGCACAGAGAAGGTTCTAGCAGGGAATTCTCTGCCTGCCTTTCCCCAGTGCTCTGCAAGCTCTCCAGGACAACATAAAATCTGGGGCTCTGTGCTTTCTTTCGTTCTGAACAAGTGTTACTGTTTTCTGCACAAAAGCGATTCTGCGAAGCAATGTGAACAGGCACAGAGAAGGTGCTAGCAGGGAATTCTCTGCCTGCCTTTCCCCAGTGCTCTGCAAGCTCTCCAGGACAACAGCAATTCTGGGGCTCTGTGCTTTCTTTCGTTCTGAACAAGTGTTACTGTTTTCTGCACAAAAGCGATTCTGCGAAGCAATGTGAACACTTCTGCTTCCCAGGCACAGAGAAGGTGCTAGCAGGGAATTCTCTGCCTGCCTTTCCCCAGTGCTCTGCAAGCTCTCCAGGACAACAGCAAATCTGGGGCTCTGTGCTTTCTTTCGTTCTGAACCAGTGTTACTGTTTTCTGCACAAAAGCGATTCTGCAAAGCAATGTGAACACTTCTGCTTCCCAGTTACAGAGAAGGTGCTAGCAGGGAATTCTCTGCCTGCCTTTCCCCAGTGCTCTGCAAGCTCTCCAGGACAACATAAAATCTGGGGCTCTGTGCTTTCTTTCGTTCTGAACAAGTGTTACTGTTTTCTGCACAAAAGCGATTCTGCGAAGCAATGTGAACACTTCTGCTTCCCAGGCACAGAGAAGGTGCTAGCAGGGAATTCTCTGCCTGCCTTTCCCCAGTGCTCTGCAAGCTCTCCAGGACAACAGCAAATCTGGGGCTCTGTGCTTTCTTTCGTTCTGAACCAGTCTTACTGTTTTCTGCACAAAAGCGATTCTGCGAAGCAATGTGAACAGGCACAGAGAAGGTGCTAGCAGGGAATTCTCTGCCTGCCTTTCCCCAGTGCTCTGCAAGCTCTCCAGGACAACATAAAATCTGGGGCTCTGTGCTTTCTTTCGTTCTGAACCAGTATTACTGTTTTCTGCACAAAAGCGATTCTGCGAAGCAATGTGAACACTTCTGCTTCCCAGGCACAGAGAAGGTGCTAGCAGGGAATTCTCTGCCTGCCTTTCCCCAGTGCTCTGCAAGCTCTCCAGGACAACATCAAATCTGGGGCTCTGTGCTTTCTTTCGTTCTGAACCAGTATTACTGTTTTCTGCACAAAAGCGATTCTGCGAAGCAATGTGAACACTTCTGCTTCCCAGGCACAGAGAAGGTGCTAGCAGGGAATTCTCTGCCTGCCTTTCCCCAGTGCTCTGCAAGCTCTCCAGGACAACAGCAAATCTGGGGCTCTGTGCTTTCTTTCGTTCTGAACAAGTGTTACTGTTTTCTGCACAAAAGCGATTCTGCGAAGCAATGTGAACACTTCTGCTTCCCAGGCACAGAGAAGGTGCTAGCAGGGAATTCTCTGCCTGCCTTTCCCCAGTGCTCTGCAAGCTCTCCAGGACAACATAAAATCTGGCGCTCTGTGCTTTCTTTCGTTCTGAACAAGTGTTACTGTTTTCTGCACAAAAGCGATTCTGCGAAGCAAGGTGAACACTTCTGCTTCCCAGGCACAGAGAAGGTGCTAGCAGGGAATTCTCTGCCTGCCTTTCCCCAGTGCTCTGCAAGCTCTCCAGGACAACAGCAAATCTGGGGCTCTGTGCTTTCTTTCGTTCTGAACAAGTGTTACTGTTTTCTGCACAAAAGCGATTCTGCGAAGCAAGGTGAACACTTCTGCTTCCCAGGCACAGAGAAGGTGCTAGCAGGGAATTCTCTGCCTGCCTTTCCCCAGTGCTCTGCAAGCTCTCCAGGACAACAGCAAATCTGGGGCTCTGTGCTTTCTTTCGTTCTGAACAAGTGTTACTGTTTTCTGAACAAAAGCGATTCTGCGAAGCAAGGTGAACACTTCTGCTTCCCAGGCACAGAGAAGGTGCTAGCAGGGAATTCTCTGCCTGCCTTTCCGCAGTGCTCTGCAAGCTCTCCAGGACAACAGCAAATCTGGGGCTCTGTGCTTTCTTTCGTTCTGAACAAGTGTTACTGTTTTCTGCACAAAAGCGATTCTGCGAAGCAATGTGAACACTTCTGCTTCCCAGGCACAGAGAAGGTGCTAGCAGGGAATTCTCTGCCTGCCTTTCCCCAGTGCTCTGCAAGCTCTCCAGGACAACATAAAATCTGGGGCTCTGTGCTTTCTTTCGTTCTGAACAAGTGTTACTGTTTTCTGCACAAAAGCGATTCTGCGAAGCAATGTGAACACTTCTGCTTCCCAGGCACAGAGAAGGTGCTAGCAGGGAATTCTCTGCCTGCCTTTCCCCAGTGCTCTGCAAGCTCTCCAGGACAACAGCAAATCTGGGGCTCTGTGCTTTCTTTCGTTCTGAACCAGTGTTACTGTTTTCTGCACAAAAGCGATTCTGCGAAGCAATGTGAACAGGCACAGAGAAGGTGCTAGCAGGGAATTCTCTGCCTGCCTTTCCCCAGTGCTCTGCAAGCTCTCCAGGACAACAGCAAATCTGGGGCTCTGTGCTTTCTTTCGTTCTGAACCAGTGTTACTGTTTTCTGCACAAAAGCGATTCTGCGAAGCAATGTGAACACTTCTGCTTCCCAGGCACAGAGAAGGTGCTAGCAGGGAATTCTCTGCCTGCCTTTCCCCAGTGCTCTGCAAGCTCTCCAGGACAACATAAAATCTGGGGCTCTGTGCTTTCTTTCGTTCTGAACCAGTCTTACTGTTTTCTGCACAAAAGCGATTCTGCGAAGCAATGTGAACACTTCTGCTTCCCAGGCACAGAGAAGGTGCTAGCAGGGAATTCTCTGCCTGCCTTTCCCCAGTGCTCTGCAAGCTCTCCAGGACAACAGCAAATCTGGGGCTCTGTGCTTTCTTTCGTTCTGAACAAGTGTTACTGTTTTCTGCACAAAAGCGATTCTGTGAAGCAATGTGAACACTTCTGCTTCCCAGGCACAGAGAAGGTGCTAGCAGGGAATTCTCTGCCTGCCTTTCCCCAGTGCTCTGCAAGCTCTCCAGGACAACAGCAAATCTGGGGCTCTGTGCTTTCTTTCGTTCTGAACCAGTGTTACTGTTTTCTGCACAAAAGCGATTCTGCGAAGCAATGTGAACAGGCACAGAGAAGGTGCTAGCAGGGAATTCTCTGCCTGCCTTTCCCCAGTGCTCTGCAAGCTCTCCAGGACAACATAAAATCTGGGGCTCTGTGCTTTCTTTCGTTCTGAACCAGTATTACTGTTTTCTGCTCAAAAGCGATTCTGCGAAGCAATGTGAACACTTCTGCTTCCCAGGCACAGAGAAGGTGCTAGCAGGGAATTCTCTGCCTGCCTTTCCCCAGTGCTCTGCAAGCTCTTCAGGACAACATAAAATCTGGGGCTCTGTGCTTTCTTTCGTTCTGAACCAGTCTTACTGTTTTCTGCACAAAAGCGATTCTGCGAAGCAATGTGAACACTTCTGCTTCCCAGGCACAGAGAAGGTGCTAGCAGGGAATTCTCTGCCTGCCTTTCCCCAGTGCTCTGCAAGCTCTCCAGGACAACAGCAAATCTGGGGCTCTGTGCTTTCTTTCGTTCTGAACAAGTGTTACTGTTTTCTGCACAAAAGCGATTCTACGAAGCAAGGTGAACACTTCTGCTTCCCAGGCACAGAGAAGGTGCTAGCAGGGAATTCTCTGCCTGCCTTTCCCCAGTGCTCTGCAAGCTCTCCAGGACAACAGCAAATCTGGGGCTCTGTGCTTTCTTTCGTTCTGAACAAGTGTTACTGTTTTCTGCACAAAAGCGATTCTGCGAAGCAAGGTGAACACTTCTGCTTCCCAGGCACAGAGAAGGTGCTAGCAGGGAATTCTCTGCCTGCCTTTCCCCAGTGCTCTGCAAGCTCTCCAGGACAACATAAAATCTGGGTCTCTGTGCTTTCTTTCGTTCTGAACAAGTGTTACTGTTTTCTGCACAAAAGCGATTCTGCGAACCAATGTGAACAGGCACAGAGAAGGTTCTAGCAGGGAATTCTCTGCCTGCCTTTCCCCAGTGCTCTGCAAGCTCTCCAGGACAACATAAAATCTGGGGCTCTGTGCTTTCTTTCGTTCTGAACCAGTCTTACTGTTTTCTGCACAAAAGCGATTCTGCGAAGCAATGTGAACACTTCTGCTTCCCAGGCACAGAGAAGGTGCTAGCAGGGAATTCTCTGCCTGCCTTTCCCCAGTGCTCTGCAAGCTCTCCAGGACAACAGCAAATCTGGGGCTCTGTGCTTTCTTTCGTTCTGAACCAGTGTTACTGTTTTCTGCACAAAAGCGATTCTGCGAAGCAATGTGAACACTTCTGCTTCCCAGTTACAGAGAAGGTGCTAGCAGGGAATTCTCTGCCTGCCTTTCCCCAGTGCTCTGCAAGCTCTTCAGGACAACATAAAATCTGGGGCTCTGTGCTTTCTTTCGTTCTGAACCAGTCTTACTGTTTTCTGCACAAAAGCGATTCTGCGAAGCAATGTGAACACTTCTGCTTCCCAGGCACAGAGAAGGTGCTAGCAGGGAATTCTCTGCCTGCCTTTCCCCAGTGCTCTGCAAGCTCTCCAGGACAACAGCAAATCTGGGGCTCTGTGCTTTCTTTCGTTCTGAACCAGTGTTACTGTTTTCTGCACAAAAGCGATTCTGCGAAGCAATGTGAACAGGCACAGAGAAGGTGCTAGCAGGGAATTCTCTGCCTGCCTTTCCCCAGTGCTCTGCAAGCTCTCCAGGACAACATAAAATCTGGGGCTCTGTGCTTTCTTTCGTTCTGAACCAGTATTACTGTTTTCTGCACAAAAGCGATTCTGCGAAGCAATGTGAACACTTCTGCTTCCCAGGCACAGAGAAGGTGCTAGCAGGGAATTCTCTGCCTGCCTTTCCCCAGTGCTCTGCAAGCTCTTCAGGACAACATAAAATCTGGGGCTCTGTGCTTTCTTTCGTTCTGAACCAGTATTACTGTTTTCTGCACAAAAGCGATTCTGCGAAGCAATGTGAACACTTCTGCTTCCCAGGCACAGAGAAGGTGCTAGCAGGGAATTCTCTGCCTGCCTTTCCCCAGTGCTCTGCAAGCTCTCCAGGACAACAGCAAATCTGGGGCTCTGTGCTTTCTTTCGTTCTGAACCAGTCTTACTGTTTTCTGCACAAAAGCGATTCTGCGAAGCAATGTGAACAGGCACAGAGAAGGTGCTAGCAGGGAATTCTCTGCCTGCCTTTCCCCAGTGCTCTGCAAGCTCTCCAGGACAACATAAAATCTGGGGCTCTGTGCTTTCTTTCGTTCTGAACAAGTGTTACTGTTTTCTGCAAAAAAGAGATTCTCCGAAGTAATGTGAACACGTCTGCTTCCCAGGCACAGAGAAGGTGCTAGCAGGGAATTCTCTGCCTGCCTTTCCCCAGTGCTGTGCAAGCTCTCCAGGACAACAGCAAATCTGGGGCTCTGTGCTTTCTTTCGTTCTGAACAAGTGTTACTGTTTTCTGCACAAAAGCGATTCTGCGAAGCAAGGTGAACACTTCTGCTTCCCAGGCACAGAGAAGGTGCTAGCAGGGAATTCTCTGCCTGCCTTTCCCCAGTGCTCTGCAAGCTCTCCAGGACAACAGCAAATCTGGGGCTCTGTGCTTTCTTTCGTTCTGAACCAGTGTTACTGTTTTCTGCACAAAAGCGATTCTGCGAAGCAATGTGAACAGGCACAGAGAAGGTGCTAGCAGGGAATTCTCTGCCTGCCTTTCCCCAGTGCTCTGCAAGCTCTCCAGGACAACATAAAATCTGGGGCTCTGTGCTTTCTTTCGTTCTGAACCAGTATTACTGTTTTCTGCACAAAAGCGATTCTGCGAAGCAATGTGAACACTTCTGCTTCCCAGTTACAGAGAAGGTGCTAGCAGGGAATTCTCTGCCTGCCTTTCCCCAGTGCTCTGCAAGCTCTTCAGGACAACATAAAATCTGGGGCTCTGTGCTTTCTTTCGTTCTGAACCAGTATTACTGTTTTCTGCACAAAAGCGATTCTGCGAAGCAATGTGAACACTTCTGCTTCCCAGGCACAGAGAAGGTGCTAGCAGGGAATTCTCTGCCTGCCTTTCCCCAGTGCTCTGCAAGCTCTCCAGGACAATATAAAATCTGGCGCTCTGTGCTTTCTTTCGTTCTGAACAAGTGTTACTGTTTTCTGAACAAAAGCGATTCTGCGAAGCAATGTGAACACTTCTGCTTCCCAGGCACAGAGAAGGTGCTAGCAGGGAATTCTCTGCCTGCCTTTCCCCAGTGCTCTGCAAGCTCTCCAGGACAACATAAAATCTGGGGCTCTGTGCTTTCTTTCGTTCTGAACAAGTGTTACTGTTTTCTGCACAAAAGCGATTCTGCGAAGCAAGGTGAACACTTCTGCTTCCCAGGCACAGAGAAGGTGCTAGCAGGGAATTCTCTGCCTGCCTTTCCCCAGTGCTCTGCAAGCTCTCCAGGACAACAGCAATTCTGGGGCTCTGTGCTTTCTTTCGTTCTGAACAAGTGTTACTGTTTTCTGCACAAAAGCGATTCTGCGAAGCAATGTGAACACTTCTGCTTCCCAGGCACAGAGAAGGTGCTAGCAGGGAATTCTCTGCCTGCCTTTCCCCAGTGCTCTGCAAGCTCTCCAGGACAACATAAAATCTGGGGCTCTGTGCTTTCTTTCGTTCTGAACAAGTGTTACTGTTTTCTGCACAAAAGCGATTCTGCGAAGCAATGTGAACACTTCTGCTTCCCAGGCACAGAGAAGGTGCTAGCAGGGAATTCTCTGCCTGCCTTTCCCCAGTGCTCTGCAAGCTCTCCAGGACAACAGCAAATCTGGGGCTCTGTGCTTTCTTTCGTTCTGAACAAGTGTTACTGTTTTCTGCACAAAAGCGATTCTGCGAAGCAATGTGAACACTTCTGCTTCCCAGGCACAGAGAAGGTGCTAGCAGGGAATTCTCTGCCTGCCTTTCCCCAGTGCTCTGCAAGCTCTCCAGGACAATATAAAATCTGGCGCTCTGTGCTTTCTTTCGTTCTGAACAAGTGTTACTGTTTTCTGCACAAAAGCGATTCTGCGAAGCAATGTGAACACTTCTGCTTCCCAGGCACAGAGAAGGTGCTAGCAGGGAATTCTCTGCCTGCCTTTCCCCAGTGCTCTGCAAGCTCTCCAGGACAACATAAAATCTGGGGCTCTGTGCTTTCTTTCGTTCTGAACAAGTGTTACTGTTTTCTGCACAAAAGCGATTCTGCGAAGCAAGGTGAACACTTCTGCTTCCCAGGCACAGAGAAGGTGCTAGCAGGGAATTCTCTGCCTGCCTTTCCCCAGTGCTCTGCAAGCTCTCCAGGACAACAGCAAATCTGGGGCTCTGTGCTTTCTTTCGTTCTGAACCAGTGTTACTGTTTTCTGCACAAAAGCGATTCTGCGAAGCAATGTGAACAGGCACAGAGAAGGTGCTAGCAGGGAATTCTCTGCCTGCCTTTCCCCAGTGCTCTGCAAGCTCTCCAGGACAACATAAAATCTGGGGCTCTGTGCTTTCTTTCGTTCTGAACCAGTATTACTGTTTTCTGCACAAAAGCGATTCTGCGAAGCAATGTGAACACTTCTGCTTCCCAGTTACAGAGAAGGTGCTAGCAGGGAATTCTCTGCCTGCCTTTCCCCAGTGCTCTGCAAGCTCTTCAGGACAACATAAAATCTGGGGCTCTGTGCTTTCTTTCGTTCTGAACCAGTCTTATTGTTTTCTGCACAAAAGCGATTCTGCGAAGCAATGTGAACACTTCTGCTTCCCAGGCACAGAGAAGGTGCTAGCAGGGAATTCTCTGCCTGCCTTTCCCCAGTGCTCTGCAAGCTCTCCAGGACAATATAAAATCTGGCGCTCTGTGCTTTCTTTCGTTCTGAACAAGTGTTACTGTTTTCTGCACAAAAGCGATTCTGCGAAGCAAGGTGAACACTTCTGCTTCCCAGGCACAGAGAAGGTGCTAGCAGGGAATTCTCTGCCTGCCTTTCCCCAGTGCTCTGCAAGCTCTCCAGGACAACAGCAAATCTGGGGCTCTGTGCTTTCTTTCGTTCTGAACCAGTATTACTGTTTTCTGCACAAAAGCGATTCTGCGAAGCAATGTGAACACTTCTGCTTCCCAGGCACAGAGAAGGTGCTAGCAGGGAATTCTCTGCCTGCCTTTCCCCACTGCTCTGCAAGCTCTCCAGGACAACATAAAATCTGGGGCTCTGTGCTTTCTTTCGTTCTGAACAAGTGTTACTGTTTTCTGCACAAAAGCGATTCTGCGAAGCAATGTGAACACTTCTGCTTCCCAGGCACAGAGAAGGTGCTAGCAGGGAATTCTCTGCCTGCCTTTCCCCAGTGCTCTGCAAGCTCTCCAGGACAACAGCAAATCTGGGGCTCTGTGCTTTCTTTCGTTCTGAACCAGTCTTACTGTTTTCTGCACAAAAGCGATTCTGCGAAGCAATGTGAACAGGCACAGAGAAGGTGCTAGCAGGGAATTCTCTGCCTGCCTTTCCCCAGTGCTCTGCAAGCTCTCCAGGACAACAGCAAATCTGGGGCTCTGTGCTTTCTTTCGTTCTGAACAAGTGTTACTGTTTTCTGCACAAAAGCGATTCTGCGAAGCAATGTGAACACTTCTGCTTCCCAGGCACAGAGAAGGTGCTAGCAGGGAATTCTCTGCCTGCCTTTCCCCAGTGCTCTGCAAGCTCTCCAGGACAACATAAAATCTGGGGCTCTGTGCTTTCTTTCGTTCTGAACCAGTATTACTGTTTTTTGCACAAAAGCGAATCTGCGAAGCAATGTGAACACTTCTGCTTCCCAGGCACAGAGAAGGTGCTAGCAGGGAATTCTCTGCCTGCCTTTCCCCAGTGCTCTGCAAGCTCTCCAGGACAACAGCAAATCTGGGGCTCTGTGCTTTCTTTCGTTCTGAACCAGTGTTACTGTTTTCTGCACAAAAGCGATTCTGCGAAGCAATGTGAACAGGCACAGAGAAGGTTCTAGCAGGGAATTCTCTGCCTGCCTTTCCCCAGTGCTCTGCAAGCTCTCCAGGACAACATAAAATCTGGGGCTCTGTGCTTTCTTTCGTTCTGAACAAGTGTTACTGTTTTCTGCACAAAAGCGATTCTGCGAAGCAATGTGAACAGGCACAGAGAAGGTGCTAGCAGGGAATTCTCTGCCTGCCTTTCCCCAGTGCTCTGCAAGCTCTCCAGGACAACAGCAATTCTGGGGCTCTGTGCTTTCTTTCGTTCTGAACAAGTGTTACTGTTTTCTGCACAAAAGCGATTCTGCGAAGCAATGTGAACACTTCTGCTTCCCAGGCACAGAGAAGGTGCTAGCAGGGAATTCTCTGCCTGCCTTTCCCGAGTGCTCTGCAAGCTCTCCAGGACAACAGCAAATCTGGGGCTCTGTGCTTTCTTTAGTTCTGAACCAGTGTTACTGTTTTCTGCACAAAAGCGATTCTGCAAAGCAATGTGAACACTTCTGCTTCCCAGTTACAGAGAAGGTGCTAGCAGGGAATTCTCTGCCTGCCTTTCCCCAGTGCTCTGCAAGCTCTCCAGGACAACATAAAATCTGGGGCTCTGTGCTTTCTTTCGTTCTGAACAAGTGTTACTGTTTTCTGCACAAAAGCGATTCTGCGAAGCAATGTGAACACTTCTGCTTCCCAGGCACAGAGAAGGTGCTAGCAGGGAATTCTCTGCCTGCCTTTCCCCAGTGCTCTGCAAGCTCTCCAGGACAACAGCAAATCTGGGGCTCTGTGCTTTCTTTCGTTCTGAACCAGTCTTACTGTTTTCTGCACAAAAGCGATTCTGCGAAGCAATGTGAACAGGCACAGAGAAGGTGCTAGCAGGGAATTCTCTGCCTGCCTTTCCCCAGTGCTCTGCAAGCTCTCCAGGACAACATAAAATCTGGGGCTCTGTGCTTTCTTTCGTTCTGAACCAGTATTACTGTTTTCTGCACAAAAGCGATTCTGCGAAGCAATGTGAACACTTCTGCTTCCCAGGCACAGAGAAGGTGCTAGCAGGGAATTCTCTGCCTGCCTTTCCCCAGTGCTCTGCAAGCTCTCCAGGACAACAGCAAATCTGGGGCTCTGTGCTTTCTTTCGTTCTGAACCAGTATTACTGTTTTCTGCACAAAAGCGATTCTGCGAAGCAATGTGAACACTTCTGCTTCCCAGGCACAGAGAAGGTGCTAGCAGGGAATTCTCTGCCTGCCTTTCCCCAGTGCTCTGCAAGCTCTCCAGGACAACAGCAAATCTGGGGCTCTGTGCTTTCTTTCGTTCTGAACAAGTGTTACTGTTTTCTGCACAAAAGCGATTCTGCGAAGCAATGTGAACACTTCTGCTTCCCAGGCACAGAGAAGGTGCTAGCAGGGAATTCTCTGCCTGCCTTTCCCCAGTGCTCTGCAAGCTCTCCAGGACAACATAAAATCTGGCGCTCTGTGCTTTCTTTCGTTCTGAACAAGTGTTACTGTTTTCTGCACAAAAGCGATTCTGCGAAGCAAGGTGAACACTTCTGCTTCCCAGGCACAGAGAAGGTGCTAGCAGGGAATTCTCTGCCTGCCTTTCCCCAGTGCTCTGCAAGCTCTCCAGGACAACAGCAAATCTGGGGCTCTGTGCTTTCTTTCGTTCTGAACAAGTGTTACTGTTTTCTGCACAAAAGCGATTCTGCGAAGCAAGGTGAACACTTCTGCTTCCCAGGCACAGAGAAGGTGCTAGCAGGGAATTCTCTGCCTGCCTTTCCCCAGTGCTCTGCAAGCTCTCCAGGACAACAGCAAATCTGGGGCTCTGTGCTTTCTTTCGTTCTGAACCAGTGTTACTGTTTTCTGAACAAAAGCGATTCTGCGAAGCAAGGTGAACACTTCTGCTTCCCAGGCACAGAGAAGGTGCTAGCAGGGAATTCTCTGCCTGCCTTTCCGCAGTGCTCTGCAAGCTCTCCAGGACAACAGCAAATCTGGGGCTCTGTGCTTTCTTTCGTTCTGAACAAGTGTTACTGTTTTCTGCACAAAAGCGATTCTGCGAAGCAATGTGAACACTTCTGCTTCCCAGGCACAGAGAAGGTGCTAGCAGGGAATTCTCTGCCTGCCTTTCCCCAGTGCTCTGCAAGCTCTCCAGGACAACATAAAATCTGGGGCTCTGTGCTTTCTTTCGTTCTGAACAAGTGTTACTGTTTTCTGCACAAAAGCGATTCTGCGAAGCAATGTGAACACTTCTGCTTCCCAGGCACAGAGAAGGTGCTAGCAGGGAATTCTCTGCCTGCCTTTCCCCAGTGCTCTGCAAGCTCTCCAGGACAACAGCAAATCTGGGGCTCTGTGCTTTCTTTCGTTCTGAACCAGTGTTACTGTTTTCTGCACAAAAGCGATTCTGCGAAGCAATGTGAACAGGCACAGAGAAGGTGCTAGCAGGGAATTCTCTGCCTGCCTTTCCCCAGTGCTCTGCAAGCTCTCCAGGACAACATAAAATCTGGGGCTCTGTGCTTTCTTTCGTTCTGAACCAGTATTACTGTTTTCTGCACAAAAGCGATTCTGCGAAGCAATGTGAACACTTCTGCTTCCCAGGCACAGAGAAGGTGCTAGCAGGGAATTCTCTGCCTGCCTTTCCCCAGTGCTCTGCAAGCTCTCCAGGACAACATAAAATCTGGGGCTCTGTGCTTTCTTTCGTTCTGAACCAGTCTTACTGTTTTCTGCACAAAAGCGATTCTGCGAAGCAATGTGAACACTTCTGCTTCCCAGGCACAGAGAAGGTGCTAGCAGGGAATTCTCTGCCTGCCTTTCCCCAGTGCTCTGCAAGCTCTCCAGGACAACAGCAAATCTGGGGCTCTGTGCTTTCTTTCGTTCTGAACAAGTGTTACTGTTTTCTGCACAAAAGCGATTCTGTGAAGCAATGTGAACACTTCTGCTTCCCAGGCACAGAGAAGGTGCTAGCAGGGAATTCTCTGCCTGCCTTTCCCCAGTGCTCTGCAAGCTCTCCAGGACAACAGCAAATCTGGGGCTCTGTGCTTTCTTTCGTTCTGAACCAGTGTTACTGTTTTCTGCACAAAAGCGATTCTGCGAAGCAATGTGAACAGGCACAGAGAAGGTGCTAGCAGGGAATTCTCTGCCTGCCTTTCCCCAGTGCTCTGCAAGCTCTCCAGGACAACATAAAATCTGGGGCTCTGTGCTTTCTTTCGTTCTGAACCAGTATTACTGTTTTCTGCACAAAAGCGATTCTGCGAAGCAATGTGAACACTTCTGCTTCCCAGGCACAGAGAAGGTGCTAGCAGGGAATTCTCTGCCTGCCTTTCCCCAGTGCTCTGCAAGCTCTTCAGGACAACATAAAATCTGGGGCTCTGTGCTTTCTTTCGTTCTGAACCAGTCTTACTGTTTTCTGCACAAAAGCGATTCTGCGAAGCAATGTGAACACTTCTGCTTCCCAGGCACAGAGAAGGTGCTAGCAGGGAATTCTCTGCCTGCCTTTCCCCAGTGCTCTGCAAGCTCTCCAGGACAACAGCAAATCTGGGGCTATGTGCTTTCTTTCGTTCTGAACAAGTGTTACTGTTTTCTGCACAAAAGCGATTCTACGAAGCAAGGTGAACACTTCTGCTTCCCAGGCACAGAGAAGGTGCTAGCAGGGAATTCTCTGCCTGCCTTTCCCCAGTGCTCTGCAAGCTCTCCAGGACAACAGCAAATCTGGGGCTCTGTGCTTTCTTTCGTTCTGAACAAGTGTTACTGTTTTCTGCACAAAAGCGATTCTGCGAAGCAAGGTGAACACTTCTGCTTCCCAGGCACAGAGAAGGTGCTAGCAGGGAATTCTCTGCCTGCCTTTCCCCAGTGCTCTGCAAGCTCTCCAGGACAACATAAAATCTGGGTCTCTGTGCTTTCTTTCGTTCTGAACAAGTGTTACTGTTTTCTGCACAAAAGCGATTCTGCGAACCAATGTGAACAGGCACAGAGAAGGTTCTAGCAGGGAATTCTCTGCCTGCCTTTCCCCAGTGCTCTGCAAGCTCTCCAGGACAACATAAAATCTGGGGCTCTGTGCTTTCTTTCGTTCTGAACCAGTGTTACTGTTTTCTGCACAAAAGCGATTCTGCGAAGCAATGTGAACACTTCTGCTTCCCAGGCACAGAGAAGGTGCTAGCAGGGAATTCTCTGCCTGCCTTTCCCCAGTGCTCTGCAAGCTCTCCAGGACAACAGCAAATCTGGGGCTCTGTGCTTTCTTTCGTTCTGAACCAGTGTTACTGTTTTCTGCACAAAAGCGATTCTGCGAAGCAATGTGAACACTTCTGCTTCCCAGGCACAGAGAAGGTGCTAGCAGGGAATTCTCTGCCTGCCTTTCCCCAGTGCTCTGCAAGCTCTCCAGGACAACAGCAAATCTGGGGCTCTGTGCTTTCTTTCGTTCTGAACCAGTCTTACTGTTTTCTGCACAAAAGCGATTCTGCGAAGCAATGTGAACAGGCACAGAGAAGGTGCTAGCAGGGAATTCTCTGCCTGCCTTTCCCCAGTGCTCTGCAAGCTCTCCAGGACAACATAAAATCTGGGGCTCTGTGCTTTCTTTCGTTCTGAACAAGTGTTACTGTTTTCTGCAAAAAAGAGATTCTCCGAAGTAATGTGAACACGTCTGCTTCCCAGGCACAGAGAAGGTGCTAGCAGGGAATTCTCTGCCTGCCTTTCCCCAGTGCTGTGCAAGCTCTCCAGGACAACAGCAAATCTGGGGCTCTGTGCTTTCTTTCGTTCTGAACAAGTGTTACTGTTTTCTGCACAAAAGCGATTCTGCGAAGCAAGGTGAACACTTCTGCTTCCCAGGCACAGAGAAGGTGCTAGCAGGGAATTCTCTGCCTGCCTTTCCCCAGTGCTCTGCAAGCTCTCCAGGACAACAGCAAATCTGGGGCTCTGTGCTTTCTTTCGTTCTGAACCAGTGTTACTGTTTTCTGCACAAAAGCGATTCTGCGAAGCAATGTGAACAGGCACAGAGAAGGTGCTAGCAGGGAATTCTCTGCCTGCCTTTCCCCAGTGCTCTGCAAGCTCTCCAGGACAACATAAAATCTGGGGCTCTGTGCTTTCTTTCGTTCTGAACCAGTATTACTGTTTTCTGCACAAAAGCGATTCTGCGAAGCAATGTGAACACTTCTGCTTCCCAGTTACAGAGAAGGTGCTAGCAGGGAATTCTCTGCCTGCCTTTCCCCAGTGCTCTGCAAGCTCTTCAGGACAACATAAAATCTGGGGCTCTGTGCTTTCTTTCGTTCTGAACCAGTATTACTGTTTTCTGCACAAAAGCGATTCTGCGAAGCAATGTGAACACTTCTGCTTCCCAGGCACAGAGAAGGTGCTAGCAGGGAATTCTCTGCCTGCCTTTCCCCAGTGCTCTGCAAGCTCTCCAGGACAATATAAAATCTGGCGCTCTGTGCTTTCTTTCGTTCTGAACAAGTGTTACTGTTTTCTGAACAAAAGCGATTCTGCGAAGCAATGTGAACACTTCTGCTTCCCAGGCACAGAGAAGGTGCTAGCAGGGAATTCTCTGCCTGCCTTTCCCCAGTGCTCTGCAAGCTCTCCAGGACAACATAAAATCTGGGGCTCTGTGCTTTCTTTCGTTCTGAACAAGTGTTACTGTTTTCTGCACAAAAGCGATTCTGCGAAGCAAGGTGAACACTTCTGCTTCCCAGGCACAGAGAAGGTGCTAGCAGGGAATTCTCTGCCTGCCTTTCCCCAGTGCTCTGCAAGCTCTCCAGGACAACAGCAATTCTGGGGCTCTGTGCTTTCTTTCGTTCTGAACAAGTGTTACTGTTTTCTGCACAAAAGCGATTCTGCGAAGCAATGTGAACACTTCTGCTTCCCAGGCACAGAGAAGGTGCTAGCAGGGAATTCTCTGCCTGCCTTTCCCCAGTGCTCTGCAAGCTCTCCAGGACAACATAAAATCTGGGGCTCTGTGCTTTCTTTCGTTCTGAACAAGTGTTACTGTTTTCTGCACAAAAGCGATTCTGCGAAGCAATGTGAACACTTCTGCTTCCCAGGCACAGAGAAGGTGCTAGCAGGGAATTCTCTGCCTGCCTTTCCCCAGTGCTCTGCAAGCTCTCCAGGACAACAGCAAATCTGGGGCTCTGTGCTTTCTTTCGTTCTGAACAAGTGTTACTGTTTTCTGAACAAAAGCGATTCTGCGAAGCAATGTGAACACTTCTGCTTCCCAGGCACAGAGAAGGTGCTAGCAGGGAATTCTCTGCCTGCCTTTCCCCAGTGCTCTGCAAGCTCTCCAGGACAATATAAAATCTGGCGCTCTGTGCTTTCTTTCGTTCTGAACAAGTGTTACTGTTTTCTGCACAAAAGCGATTCTGCGAAGCAATGTGAACACTTCTGCTTCCCAGGCACAGAGAAGGTGCTAGCAGGGAATTCTCTGCCTGCCTTTCCCCAGTGCTCTGCAAGCTCTCCAGGACAACATAAAATCTGGGGCTCTGTGCTTTCTTTCGTTCTGAACAAGTGTTACTGTTTTCTGCACAAAAGCGATTCTGCGAAGCAAGGTGAACACTTCTGCTTCCCAGGCACAGAGAAGGTGCTAGCAGGGAATTCTCTGCCTGCCTTTCCCCAGTGCTCTGCAAGCTCTCCAGGACAACAGCAAATCTGGGGCTCTGTGCTTTCTTTCGTTCTGAACCAGTATTACTGTTTTCTGCACAAAAGCGATTCTGCGAAGCAATGTGAACACTTCTGCTTCCCAGGCACAGAGAAGGTGCTAGCAGGGAATTCTCTGCCTGCCTTTCCCCAGTGCTCTGCAAGCTCTCCAGGATAATATAAAATCTGGCGCTCTGTGCTTTCTTTCGTTCTGAACAAGTGTTACTGTTTTCTGCACAAAAGCGATTCTGCGAAGCAATGTGAACACTTCTGCTTCCCAGGCACAGAGAAGGTGCTAGCAGGGAATTCTCTGCCTGCCTTTCCCCACTGCTCTGCAAGCTCTCCAGGACAACATAAAATCTGGGGCTCTGTGCTTTCTTTCGTTCTGAACAAGTGTTACTGTTTTCTGCACAAAAGCGATTCTGCGAAGCAATGTGAACACTTCTGCTTCCCAGGCACAGAGAAGGTGCTAGCAGGGAATTCTCTGCCTGCCTTTCCCCAGTGCTCTGCAAGCTCTCCAGGACAACATAAAATCTGGGGCTCTGTGCTTTCTTTCGTTCTGAACAAGTGTTACTGTTTTCTGCACAAAAGCGATTCTGCGAAGCAATGTGAACACTTCTGCTTCCCAGGCACAGAGAAGGTGCTAGCAGGGAATTCTCTGCCTGCCTTTCCCCAGTGCTCTGCAAGCTCTCCAGGACAACAGCAAATCTGGGGCTCTGTGCTTTCTTTCGTTCTGAACAAGTGTTACTGTTTTCTGAACAAAAGCGATTCTGCGAAGCAATGTGAACACTTCTGCTTCCCAGGCACAGAGAAGGTGCTAGCAGGGAATTCTCTGCCTGCCTTTCCCCAGTGCTCTGCAAGCTCTCCAGGACAACATAAAATCTGGGGCTCTGTGCTTTCTTTCGTTCTGAACCAGTATTACTGTTTTTTGCACAAAAGCGAATCTGCGAAGCAATGTGAACACTTCTGCTTCCCAGGCACAGAGAAGGTGCTAGCAGGGAATTCTCTGCCTGCCTTTCCCCAGTGCTCTGCAAGCTCTCCAGGACAACAGCAAATCTGGGGCTCTGTGCTTTCTTTCGTTCTGAACCAGTGTTACTGTTTTCTGCACAAAAGCGATTCTGCGAAGCAATGTGAACAGGCACAGAGAAGGTGCTAGCAGGGAATTCTCTGCCTGCCTTTCCCCAGTGCTCTGCAAGCTCTCCAGGACAACATAAAATCTGGGGCTCTGTGCTTTCTTTCGTTCTGAACCAGTATTACTGTTTTCTGCACAAAAGCGATTCTGCGAAGCAATGTGAACACTTCTGCTTCCCAGTTACAGAGAAGGTGCTAGCAGGGAATTCTCTGCCTGCCTTTCCCCAGTGCTCTGCAAGCTCTTCAGGACAACATAAAATCTGGGGCTCTGTGCTTTCTTTCGTTCTGAACAAGTGTTACTGTTTTCTGCACAAAAGCGATTCTGCGAAGCAATGTGAACACTTCTGCTTCCCAGGCACAGAGAAGGTGCTAGCAGGGAATTCTCTGCCTGCCTTTCCCCAGTGCTCTGCAAGCTCTCCAGGACAACAGCAAATCTGGGGCTCTGTGCTTTCTTTCGTTCTGAACCAGTGTTACTGTTTTCTGAACAAAAGCGATTCTGCGAAGCAAGGTGAACACTTCTGCTTCCCAGGCACAGAGAAGGTGCTAGCAGGGAATTCTCTGCCTGCCTTTCCCCAGTGCTCTGCAAGCTCTCCAGGACAACATAAAATCTGGGGCTCTGTGCTTTCTTTCGTTCTGAACCAGTATTACTGTTTTCTGCACAAAAGCGATTCTGCGAAGCAATGTGAACACTTCTGCTTCCCAGGCACAGAGAAGGTGCTAGCAGGGAATTCTCTGCCTGCCTTTCCCCAGTGCTCTGCAAGCTCTTCAGGACAACATAAAATCTGGGGCTCTGTGCTTTCTTTCGTTCTGAACCAGTCTTACTGTTTTCTGCACAAAAGCGATTCTGCGAAGCAATGTGAACACTTCTGCTTCCCAGGCACAGAGAAGGTGCTAGCAGGGAATTCTCTGCCTGCCTTTCCCCAGTGCTCTGCAAGCTCTCCAGGACAACAGCAAATCTGGGGCTCTGTGCTTTCTTTCGTTCTGAACAAGTGTTACTGTTTTCTGCACAAAAGCGATTCTGCGAAGCAATGTGAACACTTCTGCTTCCCAGGCACAGAGAAGGTGCTAGCAGGGAATTCTCTGCCTGCCTTTCCCCAGTGCTCTGCAAGCTCTCCAGGACAATATAAAATCTGGCGCTCTGTGATTTCTTTCGTTCTGAACAAGTGTTACTGTTTTCTGCACAAAAGCGATTCTGCGAAGCAAGGTGAACACTTCTGCTTCCCAGGCACAGAGAAGGTGCTAGCAGGGAATTCTCTGCCTGCCTTTCCCCAGTGCTCTGCAAGCTCTCCAGGACAACAGCAAATCTGGGGCTATGTGCTTTCTTTCGTTCTGAACAAGTGTTACTGTTTTCTGCACAAAAGCGATTCTACGAAGCAAGGTGAACACTTCTGCTTCCCAGGCACAGAGAAGGTGCTAGCAGGGAATTCTCTGCCTGCCTTTCCCCAGTGCTCTGCAAGCTCTCCAGGACAACAGCAAATCTGGGGCTCTGTGCTTTCTTTCGTTCTGAACCAGTGTTACTGTTTTCTGCACAAAAGCGATTCTGCGAAGCAATGTGAACAGGCACAGAGAAGGTGCTAGCAGGGAATTCTCTGCCTGCCTTTCCCCAGTGCTCTGCAAGCTCTCCAGGACAACAGCAATTCTGGGGCTCTGTGCTTTCTTTCGTTCTGAACAAGTGTTACTGTTTTCTGCACAAAAGCGATTCTGCGAAGCAATGTGAACACTTCTGCTTCCCAGGCACAGAGAAGGTGCTAGCAGGGAATTCTCTGCCTGCCTTTCCCCAGTGCTCTGCAAGCTCTCCAGGACAACATAAAATCTGGGGCTCTGTGCTTTCTTTCGTTCTGAACAAGTGTTACTGTTTTCTGCACAAAAGCGATTCTGCGAAGCAAGGTGAACACTTCTGCTTCCCAGGCACAGAGAAGGTGCTAGCAGGGAATTCTCTGCCTGCCTTTCCCCAGTGCTCTGCAAGCTCTCCAGGACAACAGCAAATCTGGGGCTCTGTGCTTTCTTTCGTTCTGAACAAGTGTTACTGTTTTCTGCACAAAAGCGATTCTGCGAAGCAATGTGAACACTTCTGCTTCCCAGGCACAGAGAAGGTGCTAGCAGGGAATTCTCTGCCTGCCTTTCCCCAGTGCTCTGCAAGCTCTCCAGGACAACATAAAATCTGGGGCTCTGTGCTTTCTTTCGTTCTGAACAAGTGTTACTGTTTTCTGCACAAAAGCGATTCTGCGAAGCAATGTGAACACTTCTGCTTCCCAGGCACAGAGAAGGTGCTAGCAGGGAATTCTCTGCCTGCCTTTCCCCAGTGCTCTGCAAGCTCTCCAGGACAACAGCAAATCTGGGGCTCTGTGCTTTCTTTCATTCTGAACCAGTGTTACTGTTTTCTGCACAAAAGCGATTCTGCGAAGCAATGTGAACAGGCACAGAGAAGGTGCTAGCAGGGAATTCTCTGCCTGCCTTTCCCCAGTGCTCTGCAAGCTCTCCAGGACAACATAAAATCTGGGGCTCTGTGCTTTCTTTCGTTCTGAACCAGTATTACTGTTTTCTGCACAAAAGCGATTCTGAGAAGCAATGTGAACACTTCTGCTTCCCAGGCACAGAGAAGGTGCTAGCAGGGAATTCTCTGCCTGCCTTTCCCCAGTGCTCTGCAAGCTCTCCAGGACAACAGCAAATCTGGGGCTCTGTGCTTTCTTTCGTTCTGAACCAGTATTACTGTTTTCTGCACAAAAGCGATTCTGCGAAGCAATGTGAACACTTCTGCTTCCCAGGCACAGAGAAGGTGCTAGCAGGGAATTCTCTGCCTGCCTTTCCCCAGTGCTCTGCAAGCTCTTCAGGACAACATAAAATCTGGGGCTCTGTGCTTTCTTTCGTTCTGAACCAGTCTTACTGTTTTCTGCACAAAAGCGATTCTGCGAAGCAATGTGAACACTTCTGCTTCCCAGGCACAGAGAAGGTGCTAGCAGGGAATTCTCTGCCTGCCTTTCCCCAGTGCTCTGCAAGCTCTCCAGGACAACAGCAAATCTGGGGCTCTGTGCTTTCTTTCGTTCTGAACCAGTGTTACTGTTTTCTGCACAAAAGCGATTCTGCGAAGCAATGTGAACAGGCACAGAGAAGGTGCTAGCAGGGAATTCTCTGCCTGCCTTTCCCCAGTGCTCTGCAAGCTCTCCAGGACAACATAAAATCTGGCGCTCTGTGCTTTCTTTCGTTCTGAACAAGTGTTACTGTTTTCTGAACAAAAGCGATTCTGCGAAGCAATGTGAACACTTCTGCTTCCCAGGCACAGAGAAGGTGCTAGCAGGGAATTCTCTGCCTGCCTTTCCCCAGTGCTCTGCAAGCTCTCCAGGACAACATAAAATCTGGGGCTCTGTGCTTTCTTTCGTTCTGAACAAGTGTTACTGTTTTCTGCACAAAAGCGATTCTGCGAAGCAAGGTGAACACTTCTGCTTCCCAGGCACAGAGAAGGTGCTAGCAGGGAATTCTCTGCCTGCCTTTCCCCAGTGCTCTGCAAGCTCTCCAGGACAACATAAAATCTGGCGCTCTGTGCTTTCTTTCGTTCTGAACAAGTGTTACTGTTTTCTGAACAAAAGCGATTCTGCGAAGCAATGTGAACACTTCTGCTTCCCAGGCACAGAGAAGGTGCTAGCAGGGAATTCTCTGCCTGCCTTTCCCCAGTGCTCTGCAAGCTCTCCAGGACAACATAAAATCTGGGGCTCTGTGCTTTCTTTCGTTCTGAACAAGTGTTACTGTTTTCTGCACAAAAGCGATTCTGCGAAGCAAGGTGAACACTTCTGCTTCCCAGGCACAGAGAAGGTGCTAGCAGGGAATTCTCTGCCTGCCTTTCCCCAGTGCTCTGCAAGCTCTCCAGGACAACAGCAATTCTGGGGCTCTGTGCTTTCTTTCGTTCTGAACAAGTGTTACTGTTTTCTGCACAAAAGCGATTCTGCGAAGCAATGTGAACAGGCACAGAGAAGGTGCTAGCAGGGAATTCTCTGCCTGCCTTTCCCCAGTGCTCTGCAAGCTCTCCAGGACAACATAAAATCTGGGGCTCTGTGCTTTCTTTCGTTCTGAACCAGTATTACTGTTTTCTGCACAAAAGCGATTCTGCGAAGCAATGTGAACACTTCTGCTTCCCAGTTACAGAGAAGGTGCTAGCAGGGAATTCTCTGCCTGCCTTTCCCCAGTGCTCTGCAAGCTCTTCAGGACAACATAAAATCTGGGGCTCTGTGCTTTCTTTCGTTCTGAACCAGTATTACTGTTTTCTGCACAAAAGCGATTCTGCGAAGCAATGTGAACACTTCTGCTTCCCAGGCACAGAGAAGGTGCTAGCAGGGAATTCTCTGCCTGCCTTTCCCCAGTGCTCTGCAAGCTCTCCAGGACAATATAAAATCTGGCGCTCTGTGCTTTCTTTCGTTCTGAACAAGTGTTACTGTTTTCTGAACAAAAGCGATTCTGCGAAGCAATGTGAACACTTCTGCTTCCCAGGCACAGAGAAGGTGCTAGCAGGGAATTCTCTGCCTGCCTTTCCCCAGTGCTCTGCAAGCTCTCCAGGACAACATAAAATCTGGGGCTCTGTGCTTTCTTTCGTTCTGAACAAGTGTTACTGTTTTCTGCACAAAAGCGATTCTGCGAAGCAAGGTGAACACTTCTGCTTCCCAGGCACAGAGAAGGTGCTAGCAGGGAATTCTCTGCCTGCCTTTCCCCAGTGCTCTGCAAGCTCTCCAGGACAACAGCAATTCTGGGGCTCTGTGCTTTCTTTCGTTCTGAACAAGTGTTACTGTTTTCTGCACAAAAGCGATTCTGCGAAGCAATGTGAACAGGCACAGAGAAGGTGCTAGCAGGGAATTCTCTGCCTGCCTTTCCCCAGTGCTCTGCAAGCTCTCCAGGACAACATAAAATCTGGGGCTCTGTGCTTTCTTTCGTTCTGAACCAGTATTACTGTTTTCTGCACAAAAGCGATTCTGCGAAGCAATGTGAACACTTCTGCTTCCCAGTTACAGAGAAGGTGCTAGCAGGGAATTCTCTGCCTGCCTTTCCCCAGTGCTCTGCAAGCTCTTCAGGACAACATAAAATCTGGGGCTCTGTGCTTTCTTTCGTTCTGAACCAGTATTACTGTTTTCTGCACAAAAGCGATTCTGCGAAGCAATGTGAACACTTCTGCTTCCCAGGCACAGAGAAGGTGCTAGCAGGGAATTCTCTGCCTGCCTTTCCCCAGTGCTCTGCAAGCTCTCCAGGACAATATAAAATCTGGCGCTCTGTGCTTTCTTTCGTTCTGAACAAGTGTTACTGTTTTCTGAACAAAAGCGATTCTGCGAAGCAATGTGAACACTTCTGCTTCCCAGGCACAGAGAAGGTGCTAGCAGGGAATTCTCTGCCTGCCTTTCCCCAGTGCTCTGCAAGCTCTCCAGGACAACATAAAATCTGGGGCTCTGTGCTTTCTTTCGTTCTGAACAAGTGTTACTGTTTTCTGCACAAAAGCGATTCTGCGAAGCAAGGTGAACACTTCTGCTTCCCAGGCACAGAGAAGGTGCTAGCAGGGAATTCTCTGCCTGCCTTTCCCCAGTGCTCTGCAAGCTCTCCAGGACAACAGCAATTCTGGGGCTCTGTGCTTTCTTTCGTTCTGAACAAGTGTTACTGTTTTCTGCACAAAAGCGATTCTGCGAAGCAATGTGAACACTTCTGCTTCCCAGGCACAGAGAAGGTGCTAGCAGGGAATTCTCTGCCTGCCTTTCCCCAGTGCTCTGCAAGCTCTCCAGGACAACATAAAATCTGGGGCTCTGTGCTTTCTTTCGTTCTGAACAAGTGTTACTGTTTTCTGCACAAAAGCGATTCTGCGAAGCAATGTGAACACTTCTGCTTCCCAGGCACAGAGAAGGTGCTAGCAGGGAATTCTCTGCCTGCCTTTCCCCAGTGCTCTGCAAGCTCTCCAGGACAACAGCAAATCTGGGGCTCTGTGCTTTCTTTCGTTCTGAACAAGTGTTACTGTTTTCTGAACAAAAGCGATTCTGCGAAGCAATGTGAACACTTCTGCTTCCCAGGCACAGAGAAGGTGCTAGCAGGGAATTCTCTGCCTGCCTTTCCCCAGTGCTCTGCAAGCTCTCCAGGACAATATAAAATCTGGCGCTCTGTGCTTTCTTTCGTTCTGAACAAGTGTTACTGTTTTCTGCACAAAAGCGATTCTGCGAAGCAATGTGAACACTTCTGCTTCCCAGGCACAGAGAAGGTGCTAGCAGGGAATTCTCTGCCTGCCTTTCCCCAGTGCTCTGCAAGCTCTCCAGGACAACATAAAATCTGGGGCTCTGTGCTTTCTTTCGTTCTGAACAAGTGTTACTGTTTTCTGCACAAAAGCGATTCTGCGAAGCAAGGTGAACACTTCTGCTTCCCAGGCACAGAGAAGGTGCTAGCAGGGAATTCTCTGCCTGCCTTTCCCCAGTGCTCTGCAAGCTCTCCAGGACAACAGCAAATCTGGGGCTCTGTGCTTTCTTTCGTTCTGAACCAGTATTACTGTTTTCTGCACAAAAGCGATTCTGCGAAGCAATGTGAACACTTCTGCTTCCCAGGCACAGAGAAGGTGCTAGCAGGGAATTCTCTGCCTGCCTTTCCCCAGTGCTCTGCAAGCTCTCCAGGATAATATAAAATCTGGCGCTCTGTGCTTTCTTTCGTTCTGAACAAGTGTTACTGTTTTCTGCACAAAAGCGATTCTGCGAAGCAATGTGAACACTTCTGCTTCCCAGGCACAGAGAAGGTGCTAGCAGGGAATTCTCTGCCTGCCTTTCCCCACTGCTCTGCAAGCTCTCCAGGACAACATAAAATCTGGGGCTCTGTGCTTTCTTTCGTTCTGAACAAGTGTTACTGTTTTCTGCACAAAAGCGATTCTGCGAAGCAATGTGAACACTTCTGCTTCCCAGGCACAGAGAAGGTGCTAGCAGGGAATTCTCTGCCTGCCTTTCCCCAGTGCTCTGCAAGCTCTCCAGGACAACATAAAATCTGGGGCTCTGTGCTTTCTTTCGTTCTGAACAAGTGTTACTGTTTTCTGCACAAAAGCGATTCTGCGAAGCAATGTGAACACTTCTGCTTCCCAGGCACAGAGAAGGTGCTAGCAGGGAATTCTCTGCCTGCCTTTCCCCAGTGCTCTGCAAGCTCTCCAGGACAACAGCAAATCTGGGGCTCTGTGCTTTCTTTCGTTCTGAACAAGTGTTACTGTTTTCTGAACAAAAGCGATTCTGCGAAGCAATGTGAACACTTCTGCTTCCCAGGCACAGAGAAGGTGCTAGCAGGGAATTCTCTGCCTGCCTTTCCCCAGTGCTCTGCAAGCTCTCCAGGACAACATAAAATCTGGGGCTCTGTGCTTTCTTTCGTTCTGAACCAGTATTACTGTTTTTTGCACAAAAGCGAATCTGCGAAGCAAGGTGAACACTTCTGCTTCCCAGGCACAGAGAAGGTGCTAGCAGGGAATTCTCTGCCTGCCTTTCCCCAGTGCTCTGCAAGCTCTCCAGGACAACAGCAAATCTGGGGCTCTGTGCTTTCTTTCGTTCTGAACCAGTGTTACTGTTTTCTGCACAAAAGCGATTCTGCGAAGCAATGTGAACAGGCACAGAGAAGGTGCTAGCAGGGAATTCTCTGCCTGCCTTTCCCCAGTGCTCTGCAAGCTCTCCAGGACAACATAAAATCTGGGGCTCTGTGCTTTCTTTCGTTCTGAACCAGTATTACTGTTTTCTGCACAAAAGCGATTCTGCGAAGCAATGTGAACACTTCTGCTTCCCAGTTACAGAGAAGGTGCTAGCAGGGAATTCTCTGCCTGCCTTTCCCCAGTGCTCTGCAAGCTCTTCAGGACAACATAAAATCTGGGGCTCTGTGCTTTCTTTCGTTCTGAACAAGTGTTACTGTTTTCTGCACAAAAGCGATTCTGCGAAGCAATGTGAACACTTCTGCTTCCCAGGCACAGAGAAGGTGCTAGCAGGGAATTCTCTGCCTGCCTTTCCCCAGTGCTCTGCAAGCTCTCCAGGACAACAGCAAATCTGGGGCTCTGTGCTTTCTTTCGTTCTGAACCAGTGTTACTGTTTTCTGAACAAAAGCGATTCTGCGAAGCAAGGTGAACACTTCTGCTTCCCAGGCACAGAGAAGGTGCTAGCAGGGAATTCTCTGCCTGCCTTTCCCCAGTGCTCTGCAAGCTCTCCAGGACAACATAAAATCTGGGGCTCTGTGCTTTCTTTCGTTCTGAACCAGTATTACTGTTTTCTGCACAAAAGCGATTCTGCGAAGCAATGTGAACACTTCTGCTTCCCAGGCACAGAGAAGGTGCTAGCAGGGAATTCTCTGCCTGCCTTTCCCCAGTGCTCTGCAAGCTCTTCAGGACAACATAAAATCTGGGGCTCTGTGCTTTCTTTCGTTCTGAACCAGTCTTACTGTTTTCTGCACAAAAGCGATTCTGCGAAGCAATGTGAACACTTCTGCTTCCCAGGCACAGAGAAGGTGCTAGCAGGGAATTCTCTGCCTGCCTTTCCCCAGTGCTCTGCAAGCTCTCCAGGACAACAGCAAATCTGGGGCTCTGTGCTTTCTTTCGTTCTGAACAAGTGTTACTGTTTTCTGCACAAAAGCGATTCTGCGAAGCAATGTGAACACTTCTGCTTCCCAGGCACAGAGAAGGTGCTAGCAGGGAATTCTCTGCCTGCCTTTCCCCAGTGCTCTGCAAGCTCTCCAGGACAATATAAAATCTGGCGCTCTGTGATTTCTTTCGTTCTGAACAAGTGTTACTGTTTTCTGCACAAAAGCGATTCTGCGAAGCAAGGTGAACACTTCTGCTTCCCAGGCACAGAGAAGGTGCTAGCAGGGAATTCTCTGCCTGCCTTTCCCCAGTGCTCTGCAAGCTCTCCAGGACAACAGCAAATCTGGGGCTATGTGCTTTCTTTCGTTCTGAACAAGTGTTACTGTTTTCTGCACAAAAGCGATTCTACGAAGCAAGGTGAACACTTCTGCTTCCCAGGCACAGAGAAGGTGCTAGCAGGGAATTCTCTGCCTGCCTTTCCCCAGTGCTCTGCAAGCTCTCCAGGACAACAGCAAATCTGGGGCTCTGTGCTTTCTTTCGTTCTGAACCAGTGTTACTGTTTTCTGCACAAAAGCGATTCTGCGAAGCAATGTGAACAGGCACAGAGAAGGTGCTAGCAGGGAATTCTCTGCCTGCCTTTCCCCAGTGCTCTGCAAGCTCTCCAGGACAACAGCAATTCTGGGGCTCTGTGCTTTCTTTCGTTCTGAACAAGTGTTACTGTTTTCTGCACAAAAGCGATTCTGCGAAGCAAGGTGAACACTTCTGCTTCCCAGGCACAGAGAAGGTGCTAGCAGGGAATTCTCTGCCTGCCTTTCCCCAGTGCTCTGCAAGCTCTCCAGGACAACAGCAAATCTGGGGCTCTGTGCTTTCTTTCGTTCTGAACAAGTGTTACTGTTTTCTGCACAAAAGCGATTCTGCGAAGCAATGTGAACACTTCTGCTTCCCAGGCACAGAGAAGGTGCTAGCAGGGAATTCTCTGCCTGCCTTTCCCCAGTGCTCTGCAAGCTCTCCAGGACAACATAAAATCTGGGGCTCTGTGCTTTCTTTCGTTCTGAACAAGTGTTACTGTTTTCTGCACAAAAGCGATTCTGCGAAGCAATGTGAACACTTCTGCTTCCCAGGCACAGAGAAGGTGCTAGCAGGGAATTCTCTGCCTGCCTTTCCCCAGTGCTCTGCAAGCTCTCCAGGACAACAGCAAATCTGGGGCTCTGTGCTTTCTTTCATTCTGAACCAGTGTTACTGTTTTCTGCACAAAAGCGATTCTGCGAAGCAATGTGAACAGGCACAGAGAAGGTGCTAGCAGGGAATTCTCTGCCTGCCTTTCCCCAGTGCTCTGCAAGCTCTCCAGGACAACATAAAATCTGGGGCTCTGTGCTTTCTTTCGTTCTGAACCAGTATTACTGTTTTCTGCACAAAAGCGATTCTGAGAAGCAATGTGAACACTTCTGCTTCCCAGGCACAGAGAAGGTGCTAGCAGGGAATTCTCTGCCTGCCTTTCCCCAGTGCTCTGCAAGCTCTCCAGGACAACAGCAAATCTGGGGCTCTGTGCTTTCTTTCGTTCTGAACCAGTATTACTGTTTTCTGCACAAAAGCGATTCTGCGAAGCAATGTGAACACTTCTGCTTCCCAGGCACAGAGAAGGTGCTAGCAGGGAATTCTCTGCCTGCCTTTCCCCAGTGCTCTGCAAGCTCTTCAGGACAACATAAAATCTGGGGCTCTGTGCTTTCTTTCGTTCTGAACCAGTCTTACTGTTTTCTGCACAAAAGCGATTCTGCGAAGCAATGTGAACACTTCTGCTTCCCAGGCACAGAGAAGGTGCTAGCAGGGAATTCTCTGCCTGCCTTTCCCCAGTGCTCTGCAAGCTCTCCAGGACAACAGCAAATCTGGGGCTCTGTGCTTTCTTTCGTTCTGAACCAGTGTTACTGTTTTCTGCACAAAAGCGATTCTGCGAAGCAATGTGAACAGGCACAGAGAAGGTGCTAGCAGGGAATTCTCTGCCTGCCTTTCCCCAGTGCTCTGCAAGCTCTCCAGGACAACATAAAATCTGGGGCTCTGTGCTTTCTTTCGTTCTGAACCAGTCTTACTGTTTTCTGCACAAAAGCGATTCTGCGAAGCAATGTGAACACTTCTGCTTCCCAGGCACAGAGAAGGTGCTAGCAGGGAATTCTCTGCCTGCCTTTCCCCAGTGCTCTGCAAGCTCTTCAGGACAACATAAAATCTGGGGCTCTGTGCTTTCTTTCGTTCTGAACCAGTATTACTGTTTTCTGCACAAAAGCGATTCTGCGAAGCAATGTGAACACTTCTGCTTCCGAGGCACAGAGAAGGTGCTAGCAGGGAATTCTCTGCCTGCCTTTCCCCAGTGCTCTGCAAGCTCTCCAGGACAACAGCAAATCTGGGGCTCTGTGCTTTCTTTCGTTCTGAACCAGTCTTACTGTTTTCTGCACAAAAGCGATTCTGCGAAGCAATGTGAACAGGCACAGAGAAGGTGCTAGCAGGGAATTCTCTGCCTGCCTTTCCCCAGTGCTCTGCAAGCTCTCCAGGACAACATAAAATCTGGGGCTCTGTGCTTTCTTTCGTTCTGAACAAGTGTTACTGTTTTCTGCAAAAAAGAGATTCTCCGAAGTAATGTGAACACGTCTGCTTCCCAGGCACAGAGAAGGTGCTAGCAGGGAATTCTCTGCCTGCCTTTCCCCAGTGCTGTGCAAGCTCTCCAGGACAACAGCAAATCTGGGGCTCTGTGCTTTCTTTCGTTCTGAACAAGTGTTACTGTTTTCTGCACAAAAGCGATTCTGCGAAGCAAGGTGAACACTTCTGCTTCCCAGGCACAGAGAAGGTGCTAGCAGGGAATTCTCTGCCTGCCTTTCCCCAGTGCTCTGCAAGCTCTCCAGGACAACAGCAAATCTGGGGCTCTGTGCTTTCTTTCGTTCTGAACCAGTGTTACTGTTTTCTGCACAAAAGCGATTCTGCGAAGCAATGTGAACAGGCACAGAGAAGGTGCTAGCAGGGAATTCTCTGCCTGCCTTTCCCCAGTGCTCTGCAAGCTCTCCAGGACAACATAAAATCTGGGGCTCTGTGCTTTCTTTCGTTCTGAACCAGTATTACTGTTTTCTGCACAAAAGCGATTCTGCGAAGCAATGTGAACACTTCTGCTTCCCAGTTACAGAGAAGGTGCTAGCAGGGAATTCTCTGCCTGCCTTTCCCCAGTGCTCTGCAAGCTCTTCAGGACAACATAAAATCTGGGGCTCTGTGCTTTCTTTCGTTCTGAACCAGTATTACTGTTTTCTGCACAAAAGCGATTCTGCGAAGCAATGTGAACACTTCTGCTTCCCAGGCACAGAGAAGGTGCTAGCAGGGAATTCTCTGCCTGCCTTTCCCCAGTGCTCTGCAAGCTCTCCAGGACAATATAAAATCTGGCGCTCTGTGCTTTCTTTCGTTCTGAACAAGTGTTACTGTTTTCTGAACAAAAGCGATTCTGCGAAGCAATGTGAACACTTCTGCTTCCCAGGCACAGAGAAGGTGCTAGCAGGGAATTCTCTGCCTGCCTTTCCCCAGTGCTCTGCAAGCTCTCCAGGACAACATAAAATCTGGGGCTCTGTGCTTTCTTTCGTTCTGAACAAGTGTTACTGTTTTCTGCACAAAAGCGATTCTGCGAAGCAAGGTGAACACTTCTGCTTCCCAGGCACAGAGAAGGTGCTAGCAGGGAATTCTCTGCCTGCCTTTCCCCAGTGCTCTGCAAGCTCTCCAGGACAACATAAAATCTGGGGCTCTGTGCTTTCTTTCGTTCTGAACAAGTGTTACTGTTTTCTGCACAAAAGCGATTCTGCGAAGCAATGTGAACACTTCTGCTTCCCAGGCACAGAGAAGGTGCTAGCAGGGAATTCTCTGCCTGCCTTTCCCCAGTGCTCTGCAAGCTCTCCAGGACAACAGCAAATCTGGGGCTCTGTGCTTTCTTTCGTTCTGAACAAGTGTTACTGTTTTCTGCACAAAAGCGATTCTGCGAAGCAATGTGAACACTTCTGCTTCCCAGGCACAGAGAAGGTGCTAGCAGGGAATTCTCTGCCTGCCTTTCCCCAGTGCTCTGCAAGCTCTCCAGGACAATATAAAATCTGGCGCTCTGTGCTTTCTTTCGTTCTGAACAAGTGTTACTGTTTTCTGCACAAAAGCGATTCTGCGAAGCAATGTGAACACTTCTGCTTCCCAGGCACAGAGAAGGTGCTAGCAGGGAATTCTCTGCCTGCCTTTCCCCAGTGCTCTGCAAGCTCTCCAGGACAACATAAAATCTGGGGCTCTGTGCTTTCTTTCGTTCTGAACAAGTGTTACTGTTTTCTGCACAAAAGCGATTCTGCGAAGCAAGGTGAACACTTCTGCTTCCCAGGCACAGAGAAGGTGCTAGCAGGGAATTCTCTGCCTGCCTTTCCCCAGTGCTCTGCAAGCTCTCCAGGACAACAGCAAATCTGGGGCTCTGTGCTTTCTTTCGTTCTGAACAACTGTTACTGTTTTCTGCACAAAAGCGATTCTGCGAAGCAATGTGAACAGGCACAGAGAAGGTGCTAGCAGGGAATTCTCTGCCTGCCTTTCCCCAGTGCTCTGCAAGCTCTCCAGGACAACATAAAATCTGGGGCTCTGTGCTTTCTTTCGTTCTGAACCAGTATTACTGTTTTCTGCACAAAAGCGATTCTGCGAAGCAATGTGAACACTTCTGCTTCCCAGTTACAGAGAAGGTGCTAGCAGGGAATTCTCTGCCTGCCTTTCCCCAGTGCTCTGCAAGCTCTCCAGGACAACATAAAATCTGGGGCTCTGTGCTTTCTTTCGTTCTGAACAAGTGTTACTGTTTTCTGCACAAAAGCGATTCTGCGAAGCAATGTGAACACTTCTGCTTCCCAGGCACAGAGAAGGTGCTAGCAGGGAATTCTCTGCCTGCCTTTCCCCAGTGCTCTGCAAGCTCTCCAGGACAACAGCAAATCTGGGGCTCTGTGCTTTCTTTCATTCTGAACCAGTGTTACTGTTTTCTGCACAAAAGCGATTCTGCGAAGCAATGTGAACAGGCACAGAGAAGGTGCTAGCAGGGAATTCTCTGCCTGCCTTTCCCCAGTGCTCTGCAAGCTCTCCAGGACAACATAAAATCTGGGGCTCTGTGCTTTCTTTCGTTCTGAACCAGTATTACTGTTTTCTGCACAAAAGCGATTCTGAGAAGCAATGTGAACACTTCTGCTTCCCAGGCACAGAGAAGGTGCTAGCAGGGAATTCTCTGCCTGCCTTTCCCCAGTGCTCTGCAAGCTCTCCAGGACAACAGCAAATCTGGGGCTCTGTGCTTTCTTTCGTTCTGAACCAGTATTACTGTTTTCTGCACAAAAGCGATTCTGCGAAGCAATGTGAACACTTCTGCTTCCCAGGCACAGAGAAGGTGCTAGCAGGGAATTCTCTGCCTGCCTTTCCCCAGTGCTCTGCAAGCTCTTCAGGACAACATAAAATCTGGGGCTCTGTGCTTTCTTTCGTTCTGAACCAGTCTTACTGTTTTCTGCACAAAAGCGATTCTGCGAAGCAATGTGAACACTTCTGCTTCCCAGGCACAGAGAAGGTGCTAGCAGGGAATTCTCTGCCTGCCTTTCCCCAGTGCTCTGCAAGCTCTCCAGGACAACAGCAAATCTGGGGCTCTGTGCTTTCTTTCGTTCTGAACCAGTGTTACTGTTTTCTGCACAAAAGCGATTCTGCGAAGCAATGTGAACAGGCACAGAGAAGGTGCTAGCAGGGAATTCTCTGCCTGCCTTTCCCCAGTGCTCTGCAAGCTCTCCAGGACAACATAAAATCTGGGGCTCTGTGCTTTCTTTCGTTCTGAACCAGTCTTACTGTTTTCTGCACAAAAGCGATTCTGCGAAGCAATGTGAACACTTCTGCTTCCCAGGCACAGAGAAGGTGCTAGCAGGGAATTCTCTGCCTGCCTTTCCCCAGTGCTCTGCAAGCTCTTCAGGACAACATAAAATCTGGGGCTCTGTGCTTTCTTTCGTTCTGAACCAGTATTACTGTTTTCTGCACAAAAGCGATTCTGCGAAGCAATGTGAACACTTCTGCTTCCGAGGCACAGAGAAGGTGCTAGCAGGGAATTCTCTGCCTGCCTTTCCCCAGTGCTCTGCAAGCTCTCCAGGACAACAGCAAATCTGGGGCTCTGTGCTTTCTTTCGTTCTGAACCAGTCTTACTGTTTTCTGCACAAAAGCGATTCTGCGAAGCAATGTGAACAGGCACAGAGAAGGTGCTAGCAGGGAATTCTCTGCCTGCCTTTCCCCAGTGCTCTGCAAGCTCTCCAGGACAACATAAAATCTGGGGCTCTGTGCTTTCTTTCGTTCTGAACAAGTGTTACTGTTTTCTGCAAAAAAGAGATTCTCCGAAGTAATGTGAACACGTCTGCTTCCCAGGCACAGAGAAGGTGCTAGCAGGGAATTCTCTGCCTGCCTTTCCCCAGTGCTGTGCAAGCTCTCCAGGACAACAGCAAATCTGGGGCTCTGTGCTTTCTTTCGTTCTGAACAAGTGTTACTGTTTTCTGCACAAAAGCGATTCTGCGAAGCAAGGTGAACACTTCTGCTTCCCAGGCACAGAGAAGGTGCTAGCAGGGAATTCTCTGCCTGCCTTTCCCCAGTGCTCTGCAAGCTCTCCAGGACAACAGCAAATCTGGGGCTCTGTGCTTTCTTTCGTTCTGAACCAGTGTTACTGTTTTCTGCACAAAAGCGATTCTGCGAAGCAATGTGAACAGGCACAGAGAAGGTGCTAGCAGGGAATTCTCTGCCTGCCTTTCCCCAGTGCTCTGCAAGCTCTCCAGGACAACATAAAATCTGGGGCTCTGTGCTTTCTTTCGTTCTGAACCAGTATTACTGTTTTCTGCACAAAAGCGATTCTGCGAAGCAATGTGAACACTTCTGCTTCCCAGTTACAGAGAAGGTGCTAGCAGGGAATTCTCTGCCTGCCTTTCCCCAGTGCTCTGCAAGCTCTTCAGGACAACATAAAATCTGGGGCTCTGTGCTTTCTTTCGTTCTGAACCAGTATTACTGTTTTCTGCACAAAAGCGATTCTGCGAAGCAATGTGAACACTTCTGCTTCCCAGGCACAGAGAAGGTGCTAGCAGGGAATTCTCTGCCTGCCTTTCCCCAGTGCTCTGCAAGCTCTCCAGGACAATATAAAATCTGGCGCTCTGTGCTTTCTTTCGTTCTGAACAAGTGTTACTGTTTTCTGAACAAAAGCGATTCTGCGAAGCAATGTGAACACTTCTGCTTCCCAGGCACAGAGAAGGTGCTAGCAGGGAATTCTCTGCCTGCCTTTCCCCAGTGCTCTGCAAGCTCTCCAGGACAACATAAAATCTGGGGCTCTGTGCTTTCTTTCGTTCTGAACAAGTGTTACTGTTTTCTGCACAAAAGCGATTCTGCGAAGCAAGGTGAACACTTCTGCTTCCCAGGCACAGAGAAGGTGCTAGCAGGGAATTCTCTGCCTGCCTTTCCCCAGTGCTCTGCAAGCTCTCCAGGACAACATAAAATCTGGGGCTCTGTGCTTTCTTTCGTTCTGAACAAGTGTTACTGTTTTCTGCACAAAAGCGATTCTGCGAAGCAATGTGAACACTTCTGCTTCCCAGGCACAGAGAAGGTGCTAGCAGGGAATTCTCTGCCTGCCTTTCCCCAGTGCTCTGCAAGCTCTCCAGGACAACAGCAAATCTGGGGCTCTGTGCTTTCTTTCGTTCTGAACAAGTGTTACTGTTTTCTGCACAAAAGCGATTCTGCGAAGCAAGGTGAACACTTCTGCTTCCCAGGCACAGAGAAGGTGCTAGCAGGGAATTCTCTGCCTGCCTTTCCCCAGTGCTCTGCAAGCTCTCCAGGACAATATAAAATCTGGCGCTCTGTGCTTTCTTTCGTTCTGAACAAGTGTTACTGTTTTCTGCACAAAAGCGATTCTGCGAAGCAATGTGAACACTTCTGCTTCCCAGGCACAGAGAAGGTGCTAGCAGGGAATTCTCTGCCTGCCTTTCCCCAGTGCTCTGCAAGCTCTCCAGGACAACATAAAATCTGGGGCTCTGTGCTTTCTTTCGTTCTGAACAAGTGTTACTGTTTTCTGCACAAAAGCGATTCTGCGAAGCAAGGTGAACACTTCTGCTTCCCAGGCACAGAGAAGGTGCTAGCAGGGAATTCTCTGCCTGCCTTTCCCCAGTGCTCTGCAAGCTCTCCAGGACAACAGCAAATCTGGGGCTCTGTGCTTTCTTTCGTTCTGAACCAGTGTTACTGTTTTCTGCACAAAAGCGATTCTGCGAAGCAATGTGAACAGGCACAGAGAAGGTGCTAGCAGGGAATTCTCTGCCTGCCTTTCCCCAGTGCTCTGCAAGCTCTCCAGGACAACATAAAATCTGGGGCTCTGTGCTTTCTTTCGTTCTGAACCAGTATTACTGTTTTCTGCACAAAAGCGATTCTGCGAAGCAATGTGAACACTTCTGCTTCCCAGTTACAGAGAAGGTGCTAGCAGGGAATTCTCTGCCTGCCTTTCCCCAGTGCTCTGCAAGCTCTTCAGGACAACATAAAATCTGGGGCTCTGTGCTTTCTTTCGTTCTGAACCAGTCTTATTGTTTTCTGCACAAAAGCGATTCTGCGAAGCAATGTGAACACTTCTGCTTCCCAGGCACAGAGAAGGTGCTAGCAGGGAATTCTCTGCCTGCCTTTCCCCAGTGCTCTGCAAGCTCTCCAGGACAATATAAAATCTGGCGCTCTGTGCTTTCTTTCGTTCTGAACAAGTGTTACTGTTTTCTGCACAAAAGCGATTCTGCGAAGCAAGGTGAACACTTCTGCTTCCCAGGCACAGAGAAGGTGCTAGCAGGGAATTCTCTGCCTGCCTTTCCCCAGTGCTCTGCAAGCTCTCCAGGACAACAGCAAATCTGGGGCTCTGTGCTTTCTTTCGTTCTGAACCAGTATTACTGTTTTCTGCACAAAAGCGATTCTGCGAAGCAATGTGAACACTTCTGCTTCCCAGGCACAGAGAAGGTGCTAGCAGGGAATTCTCTGCCTGCCTTTCCCCAGTGCTCTGCAAGCTCTCCAGGATAATATAAAATCTGGCGCTCTGTGCTTTCTTTCGTTCTGAACAAGTGTTACTGTTTTCTGCACAAAAGCGATTCTGCGAAGCAATGTGAACACTTCTGCTTCCCAGGCACAGAGAAGGTGCTAGCAGGGAATTCTCTGCCTGCCTTTCCCCACTGCTCTGCAAGCTCTCCAGGACAACATAAAATCTGGGGCTCTGTGCTTTCTTTCGTTCTGAACAAGTGTTACTGTTTTCTGCACAAAAGCGATTCTGCGAAGCAATGTGAACACTTCTGCTTCCCAGGCACAGAGAAGGTGCTAGCAGGGAATTCTCTGCCTGCCTTTCCCCAGTGCTCTGCAAGCTCTCCAGGACAACAGCAAATCTGGGGCTCTGTGCTTTCTTTCGTTCTGAACCAGTCTTACTGTTTTCTGCACAAAAGCGATTCTGCGAAGCAATGTGAACAGGCACAGAGAAGGTGCTAGCAGGGAATTCTCTGCCTGCCTTTCCCCAGTGCTCTGCAAGCTCTCCAGGACAACAGCAAATCTGGGGCTCTGTGCTTTCTTTCGTTCTGAACAAGTGTTACTGTTTTCTGCACAAAAGCGATTCTGCGAAGCAATGTGAACACTTCTGCTTCCCAGGCACAGAGAAGGTGCTAGCAGGGAATTCTCTGCCTGCCTTTCCCCAGTGCTCTGCAAGCTCTCCAGGACAACATAAAATCTGGGGCTCTGTGCTTTCTTTCGTTCTGAACCAGTATTACTGTTTTTTGCACAAAAGCGAATCTGCGAAGCAATGTGAACACTTCTGCTTCCCAGGCACAGAGAAGGTGCTAGCAGGGAATTCTCTGCCTGCCTTTCCCCAGTGCTCTGCAAGCTCTCCAGGACAACAGCAAATCTGGGGCTCTGTGCTTTCTTTCGTTCTGAACCAGTGTTACTGTTTTCTGCACAAAAGCGATTCTGCGAAGCAATGTGAACAGGCACAGAGAAGGTGCTAGCAGGGAATTCTCTGCCTGCCTTTCCCCAGTGCTCTGCAAGCTCTCCAGGACAACATAAAATCTGGGGCTCTGTGCTTTCTTTCGTTCTGAACCAGTATTACTGTTTTCTGCACAAAAGCGATTCTGCGAAGCAATGTGAACACTTCTGCTTCCCAGTTACAGAGAAGGTGCTAGCAGGGAATTCTCTGCCTGCCTTTCCCCAGTGCTCTGCAAGCTCTTCAGGACAACATAAAATCTGGGGCTCTGTGCTTTCTTTCGTTCTGAACAAGTGTTACTGTTTTCTGCACAAAAGCGATTCTGCGAAGCAATGTGAACACTTCTGCTTCCCAGGCACAGAGAAGGTGCTAGCAGGGAATTCTCTGCCTGCCTTTCCCCACTGCTCTGCAAGCTCTCCAGGACAACATAAAATCTGGGGCTCTGTGCTTTCTTTCGTTCTGAACAAGTGTTACTGTTTTCTGCACAAAAGCGATTCTGCGAAGCAAGGTGAACACTTCTGCTTCCCAGGCACAGAGAAGGTGCTAGCAGGGAATTCTCTGCCTGCCTTTCCCCAGTGCTCTGCAAGCTCTCCAGGACAACAGCAAATCTGGGGCTCTGTGCTTTCTTTCGTTCTGAACCAGTGTTACTGTTTTCTGCACAAAAGCGATTCTGCGAAGCAATGTGAACAGGCACAGAGAAGGTGCTAGCAGGGAATTCTCTGCCTGCCTTTCCCCAGTGCTCTGCAAGCTCTCCAGGACAACATAAAATCTGGGGCTCTGTGCTTTCTTTCGTTCTGAACCAGTATTACTGTTTTCTGCACAAAAGCGATTCTGCGAAGCAATGTGAACACTTCTGCTTCCCAGTTACAGAGAAGGTGCTAGCAGGGAATTCTCTGCCTGCCTTTCCCCAGTGCTCTGCAAGCTCTTCAGGACAACATAAAATCTGGGGCTCTGTGCTTTCTTTCGTTCTGAACCAGTCTTATTGTTTTCTGCACAAAAGCGATTCTGCGAAGCAATGTGAACACTTCTGCTTCCCAGGCACAGAGAAGGTGCTAGCAGGGAATTCTCTGCCTGCCTTTCCCCAGTGCTCTGCAAGCTCTCCAGGACAATATAAAATCTGGCGCTCTGTGCTTTCTTTCGTTCTGAACAAGTGTTACTGTTTTCTGCACAAAAGCGATTCTGCGAAGCAAGGTGAACACTTCTGCTTCCCAGGCACAGAGAAGGTGCTAGCAGGGAATTCTCTGCCTGCCTTTCCCCAGTGCTCTGCAAGCTCTCCAGGACAACAGCAAATCTGGGGCTCTGTGCTTTCTTTCGTTCTGAACCAGTATTACTGTTTTCTGCACAAAAGCGATTCTGCGAAGCAATGTGAACACTTCTGCTTCCCAGGCACAGAGAAGGTGCTAGCAGGGAATTCTCTGCCTGCCTTTCCCCAGTGCTCTGCAAGCTCTCCAGGATAATATAAAATCTGGCGCTCTGTGCTTTCTTTCGTTCTGAACAAGTGTTACTGTTTTCTGCACAAAAGCGATTCTGCGAAGCAATGTGAACACTTCTGCTTCCCAGGCACAGAGAAGGTGCTAGCAGGGAATTCTCTGCCTGCCTTTCCCCACTGCTCTGCAAGCTCTCCAGGACAACATAAAATCTGGGGCTCTGTGCTTTCTTTCGTTCTGAACAAGTGTTACTGTTTTCTGCACAAAAGCGATTCTGCGAAGCAATGTGAACACTTCTGCTTCCCAGGCACAGAGAAGGTGCTAGCAGGGAATTCTCTGCCTGCCTTTCCCCAGTGCTCTGCAAGCTCTCCAGGACAACAGCAAATCTGGGGCTCTGTGCTTTCTTTCGTTCTGAACCAGTCTTACTGTTTTCTGCACAAAAGCGATTCTGCGAAGCAATGTGAACAGGCACAGAGAAGGTGCTAGCAGGGAATTCTCTGCCTGCCTTTCCCCAGTGCTCTGCAAGCTCTCCAGGACAACAGCAAATCTGGGGCTCTGTGCTTTCTTTCGTTCTGAACAAGTGTTACTGTTTTCTGCACAAAAGCGATTCTGCGAAGCAATGTGAACACTTCTGCTTCCCAGGCACAGAGAAGGTGCTAGCAGGGAATTCTCTGCCTGCCTTTCCCCAGTGCTCTGCAAGCTCTCCAGGACAACATAAAATCTGGGGCTCTGTGCTTTCTTTCGTTCTGAACCAGTATTACTGTTTTTTGCACAAAAGCGAATCTGCGAAGCAATGTGAACACTTCTGCTTCCCAGGCACAGAGAAGGTGCTAGCAGGGAATTCTCTGCCTGCCTTTCCCCAGTGCTCTGCAAGCTCTCCAGGACAACAGCAAATCTGGGGCTCTGTGCTTTCTTTCGTTCTGAACCAGTGTTACTGTTTTCTGCACAAAAGCGATTCTGCGAAGCAATGTGAACAGGCACAGAGAAGGTGCTAGCAGGGAATTCTCTGCCTGCCTTTCCCCAGTGCTCTGCAAGCTCTCCAGGACAACATAAAATCTGGGGCTCTGTGCTTTCTTTCGTTCTGAACCAGTATTACTGTTTTCTGCACAAAAGCGATTCTGCGAAGCAATGTGAACACTTCTGCTTCCCAGTTACAGAGAAGGTGCTAGCAGGGAATTCTCTGCCTGCCTTTCCCCAGTGCTCTGCAAGCTCTTCAGGACAACATAAAATCTGGGGCTCTGTGCTTTCTTTCGTTCTGAACAAGTGTTACTGTTTTCTGCACAAAAGCGATTCTGCGAAGCAATGTGAACACTTCTGCTTCCCAGGCACAGAGAAGGTGCTAGCAGGGAATTCTCTGCCTGCCTTTCCCCAGTGCTCTGCAAGCTCTCCAGGACAACAGCAAATCTGGGGCTCTGTGCTTTCTTTCGTTCTGAACCAGTGTTACTGTTTTCTGAACAAAAGCGATTCTGCGAAGCAAGGTGAACACTTCTGCTTCCCAGGCACAGAGAAGGTGCTAGCAGGGAATTCTCTGCCTGCCTTTCCCCAGTGCTCTGCAAGCTCTCCAGGACAACATAAAATCTGGGGCTCTGTGCTTTCTTTCGTTCTGAACCAGTATTACTGTTTTCTGCACAAAAGCGATTCTGCGAAGCAATGTGAACACTTCTGCTTCCCAGGCACAGAGAAGGTGCTAGCAGGGAATTCTCTGCCTGCCTTTCCCCAGTGCTCTGCAAGCTCTCCAGGACAACAGCAAATCTGGGGCTCTGTGCTTTCTTTCGTTCTGAACAAGTGTTACTGTTTTCTGCACAAAAGCGATTCTGCGAAGCAATGTGAACACTTCTGCTTCCGAGTTACAGAGAAGGTGCTAGCAGGGAATTCTCTGCCTGACTTTCCCCAGTGCTCTGCAAGCTCTCCAGGACAACATAAAATCTGGCGCTCTGTGCTTTCTTTCGTTCTGAACAAGTGTTACTGTTTTCTGCACAAAAGCGATTCTGCGAAGCAAGGTGAACACTTCTGCTTCCCAGGCACAGAGAAGGTGCTAGCAGGGAATTCTCTGCCTGCCTTTCCCCAGTGCTCTGCAAGCTCTCCAGGACAACATAAAATCTGGGGCTCTGTGCTTTCTTTCGTTCTGAACAAGTGTTACTGTTTTCTGCACAAAAGCGATTCTGCGAAGCAATGTGAACACTTCTGCTTCCCAGGCACAGAGAAGGTGCTAGCAGGGAATTCTCTGCCTGCCTTTCCCCAGTGCTCTGCAAGCTCTCCAGGACAACATAAAATCTGGGGCTCTGTGCTTTCTTTCGTTCTGAACAAGTGTTACTGTTTTCTGCACAAAAGCGATTCTGCGAAGCAATGTGAACAGGCACAGAGAAGGTGCTAGCAGGGAATTCTCTGCCTGCCTTTCCCCAGTGCTCTGCAAGCTCTCCAGGACAACATAAAATCTGGGGCTCTGTGCTTTCTTTCGTTCTGAACCAGTATTACTGTTTTCTGCACAAAAGCGATTCTGCGAAGCAATGTGAACACTTCTGCTTCCCAGGCACAGAGAAGGTGCTAGCAGGGAATTCTCTGCCTGCCTTTCCCCAGTGCTCTGCAAGCTCTTCAGGACAACATAAAATCTGGGGCTCTGTGCTTTCTTTCGTTCTGAACCAGTCTTACTGTTTTCTGCACAAAAGCGATTCTGCGAAGCAATGTGAACACTTCTGCTTCCCAGGCACAGAGAAGGTGCTAGCAGGGAATTCTCTGCCTGCCTTTCCCCAGTGCTCTGCAAGCTCTCCAGGACAACAGCAAATCTGGGGCTCTGTGCTTTCTTTCGTTCTGAACAAGTGTTACTGTTTTCTGCACAAAAGCGATTCTGCGAAGCAATGTGAACACTTCTGCTTCCCAGGCACAGAGAAGGTGCTAGCAGGGAATTCTCTGCCTGCCTTTCCCCAGTGCTCTGCAAGCTCTCCAGGACAACAGCAATTCTGGGGCTCTGTGCTTTCTTTCGTTCTGAACAAGTGTTACTGTTTTCTGCACAAAAGCGATTCTGCGAAGCAATGTGAACACTTCTGCTTCCCAGGCACAGAGAAGGTGCTAGCAGGGAATTCTCTGCCTGCCTTTCCCCAGTGCTCTGCAAGCTCTCCAGGACAACAGCAAATCTGGGGCTCTGTGCTTTCTTTCGTTCTGAACAAGTGTTACTGTTTTCTGCACAAAAGCGATTCTGCGAAGCAATGTGAACACTTCTGCTTCCCAGGCACAGAGAAGGTGCTAGCAGGGAATTCTCTGCCTGCCTTTCCCCAGTGCTCTGCAAGCTCTCCAGGACAACAGCAAATCTGGGGCTCTGTGCTTTCTTTCGTTCTGAACCAGTGTTACTGTTTTCTGCACAAAAGCGATTCTGCGAAGCAATGTGAACAGGCACAGAGAAGGTGCTAGCAGGGAATTCTCTGCCTGCCTTTCCCCAGTGCTCTGCAAGCTCTCCAGGACAACATAAAATCTGGGGCTCTGTGCTTTCTTTCGTTCTGAACCAGTATTACTGTTTTCTGCACAAAAGCGATTCTGAGAAGCAATGTGAACACTTCTGCTTCCCAGGCACAGAGAAGGTGCTAGCAGGGAATTCTCTGCCTGCCTTTCCCCAGTGCTCTGCAAGCTCTCCAGGACAACAGCAAATCTGGGGCTCTGTGCTTTCTTTCGTTCTGAACCAGTATTACTGTTTTCTGCACAAAAGCGATTCTGCGAAGCAATGTGAACACTTCTGCTTCCCAGGCACAGAGAAGGTGCTAGCAGGGAATTCTCTGCCTGCCTTTCCCCAGTGCTCTGCAAGCTCTCCAGGAAAACAGCAAATCTGGGGCTCTGTGCTTTCTTTCGTTCTGAACCAGTCTTACTGTTTTCTGCACAAAAGCGATTCTGCGAAGCAATGTGAACAGGCACAGAGAAGGTGCTAGCAGGGAATTCTCTGCCTGCCTTTCCCCAGTGCTCTGCAAGCTCTCCAGGACAACAGCAATTCTGGGGCTCTGTGCTTTCTTTCGTTCTGAGCCAGTGTTACTGTTTTCTGCACAAAAGCGATTCTGCGAAGCAATGTGAACACTTCTGCTTCCCAGGCACAGAGACGGTGCTAGCAGGGAATTCTCTGCCTGCCTTTCCCCAGTGCTCTGCAAGCTCTCCAGGACAACAGCAAATCTGGGGCTCTGTGCTTTCTTTCGTTCTGAACCAGTATTAATGTTTTCTGCACAAAAGCGATTCTGCGAAGCAATGTGAACACTTCTGCTTCCCAGGCACAGAGAAGGTGCCAGCAGGGAATTCTCTGCCTGCCTTTCCCCAGTGCTCTGCAAGCTCTCCAGGAAAACAGCAAATCTGGGGCTCTGTGCTTTCTTTCGTTCTGAACTAGTATTACTGTTTTCTGCACAAAAGCGATTCTGCGAAGCAATGTGAACAGGCACAGAGAAGGTGCTAGCAGGGAATTCTCTGCCTGCCTTTCCCCAGTGCTCTGCAAGCTCTCCAGGACAACAGCAAATCTGGGGCTCTGTGCTTTCTTTCGTTCTGAACAAGTGTTACTGTTTTGTGCACAAAAGCGATTCTGCGAAGCAAGGTGAACACTTCTGCTTCCCAGGCACAGAGAAGGTGCTAGCAGGGAATTCTCTGCCTGCCTTTCCCCAGTGCTCTGCAAGCTCTCCAGGACAACAGCAATTCTGGGGCTCTGTGCTTTCTTTCGTTCTGAACAAGTGTTACTGTTTTCTGCACAAAAGCGATTCTGCGAAGCAATGTGAACACTTCTGCTTCCCAGGCACAGAGAAGGTGCTAGCAGGGAATTCTCTGCCTGCCTTTCCCCAGTGCTCTGCAAGCTCTCCAGGACAACATAAAATCTGGGGCTCTGTGCTTTCTTTCGTTCTGAACAAGTGTTACTGTTTTCTGCACAAAAGCGATTCTGCGAAGCAATGTGAACACTTGTGCTTCCCAGGCACAGAGAAGGTGCTAGCAGGGAATTCTCTGCCTGCCTTTCCCCAGTGCTCTGCAAGCTCTCCAGGACAACAGCAAATCTGGGGCTCTGTGCTTTCTTTCGTTCTGAAGCAGTGTTACTGTTTTCTGAACAAAAGCGATTCTGCGAAGCAAGGTGAACACTTCTGCTTCCCAGGCACAGAGAAGGTGCTAGCAGGGAATTCTCTGCCTGCCTTTCCCCAGTGCTCTGCAAGCTCTCCAGGACAACAGCAAATCTGGGGCTCTGTGCTTTCTTTCGTTCTGAACAAGTGTTACTGTTTTCTGCACAAAAGCGATTCTGCGAAGCAATGTGAACACTTCTGCTTCCCAGGCACAGAGAAGGTGCTAGCAGGGAATTCTCTGCCTGCCTTTCCCCAGTGCTCTGCAAGCTCTCCAGGACAACAGCAAATCTGGGGCTCTGTGCTTTCTTTCGTTCTGAACCAGTGTTACTGTTTTCTGCACAAAAGCGATTCTGCGAAGCAATGTGAACAGGCACAGAGAAGGTGCTAGCAGGGAATTCTCTGCCTGCCTTTCCCCAGTGCTCTGCAAGCTCTCCAGGACAACATAAAATCTGGGGCTCTGTGCTTTCTTTCGTTCTGAACCAGTATTACTGTTTTCTGCACAAAAGCGATTCTGCGAAGCAATGTGAACACTTCTGCTTCCCAGTTACAGAGAAGGTGCTAGCAGGGAATTCTCTGCCTGCCTTTCCCCAGTGCTCTGCAAGCTCTTCAGGACAACATAAAATCTGGGGCTCTGTGCTTTCTTTCGTTCTGAACCAGTCTTACTGTTTTCTGCACAAAAGCGATTCTGCGAAGCAATGTGAACACTTCTGCTTCCCAGGCACAGAGAAGGTGCTAGCAGGGAATTCTCTGCCTGCCTTTCCCCAGTGCTCTGCAAGCTCTCCAGGACAACAGCAAATCTGGGGCTCTGTGCTTTCTTTCGTTCTGAACAAGTGTTACTGTTTTCTGCACAAAAGCGATTCTGCGAAGCAATGTGAACACTTCTGCTTCCCAGGCACAGAGAAGGTGCTAGCAGGGAATTCTCTGCCTGCCTTTCCCCAGTGCTCTGCAAGCTCTCCAGGACAATATAAAATCTGGCGCTCTGTGCTTTCTTTCGTTCTGAACAAGTGTTACTGTTTTCTGCACAAAAGCGATTCTGCGAAGCAATGTGAACACTTCTGCTTCCCAGGCACAGAGAAGGTGCTAGCAGGGAATTCTCTGCCTGCCTTTCCCCAGTGCTCTGCAAGCTCTCCAGGACAACATAAAATCTGGGGCTCTGTGCTTTCTTTCGTTCTGAACAAGTGTTACTGTTTTCTGCACAAAAGCGATTCTGCGAAGCAAGGTGAACACTTCTGCTTCCCAGGCACAGAGAAGGTGCTAGCAGGGAATTCTCTGCCTGCCTTTCCCCAGTGCTCTGCAAGCTCTCCAGGACAACAGCAATTCTGGGGCTCTGTGCTTTCTTTCGTTCTGAACAAGTGTTACTGTTTTCTGCACAAAAGCGATTCTGCGAAGCAATGTGAACACTTCTGCTTCCCAGGCACAGAGAAGGTGCTAGCAGGGAATTCTCTGCCTGCCTTTCCCCAGTGCTCTGCAAGCTCTCCAGGACAACATAAAATCTGGGGCTCTGTGCTTTCTTTCGTTCTGAACAAGTGTTACTGTTTTCTGCACAAAAGCGATTCTGCGAAGCAATGTGAACACTTCTGCTTCCCAGGCACAGAGAAGGTGCTAGCAGGGAATTCTCTGCCTGCCTTTCCCCAGTGCTCTGCAAGCTCTCCAGGACAACAGCAAATCTGGGGCTCTGTGCTTTCTTTCGTTCTGAACTAGTATTACTGTTTTCTGCACAAAAGCGATTCTGCGAACCAATGTGAACAGGCACAGAGAAGGTTCTAGCAGGGAATTCTCTGCCTGCCTTTCCCCAGTGCTCTGCAAGCTCTCCAGGACAACATAAAATCTGGGGCTCTGTGCTTTCTTTCGTTCTGAACAAGTGTTACTGTTTTCTGCACAAAAGCGATTCTGCGAAGCAATGTGAACAGGCACAGAGAAGGTGCTAGCAGGGAATTCTCTGCCTGCCTTTCCCCAGTGCTCTGCAAGCTCTCCAGGACAACAGCAATTCTGGGGCTCTGTGCTTTCTTTCGTTCTGAACAAGTGTTACTGTTTTCTGCACAAAAGCGATTCTGCGAAGCAATGTGAACACTTCTGCTTCCCAGGCACAGAGAAGGTGCTAGCAGGGAATTCTCTGCCTGCCTTTCCCCAGTGCTCTGCAAGCTCTCCAGGACAACAGCAAATCTGGGGCTCTGTGCTTTCTTTCGTTCTGAACCAGTGTTACTGTTTTCTGCACAAAAGCGATTCTGCAAAGCAATGTGAACACTTCTGCTTCCCAGTTACAGAGAAGGTGCTAGCAGGGAATTCTCTGCCTGCCTTTCCCCAGTGCTCTGCAAGCTCTCCAGGACAACATAAAATCTGGGGCTCTGTGCTTTCTTTCGTTCTGAACAAGTGTTACTGTTTTCTGCACAAAAGCGATTCTGCGAAGCAATGTGAACACTTCTGCTTCCCAGGCACAGAGAAGGTGCTAGCAGGGAATTCTCTGCCTGCCTTTCCCCAGTGCTCTGCAAGCTCTCCAGGACAACAGCAAATCTGGGGCTCTGTGCTTTCTTTCGTTCTGAACCAGTCTTACTGTTTTCTGCACAAAAGCGATTCTGCGAAGCAATGTGAACAGGCACAGAGAAGGTGCTAGCAGGGAATTCTCTGCCTGCCTTTCCCCAGTGCTCTGCAAGCTCTCCAGGACAACAGCAAATCTGGGGCTCTGTGCTTTCTTTCGTTCTGAACAAGTGTTACTGTTTTCTGCACAAAAGCGATTCTGCGAAGCAATGTGAACACTTCTGCTTCCCAGGCACAGAGAAGGTGCTAGCAGGGAATTCTCTGCCTGCCTTTCCCCAGTGCTCTGCAAGCTCTCCAGGACAACATAAAATCTGGGGCTCTGTGCTTTCTTTCGTTCTGAACCAGTATTACTGTTTTTTGCACAAAAGCGAATCTGCGAAGCAATGTGAACACTTCTGCTTCCCAGGCACAGAGAAGGTGCTAGCAGGGAATTCTCTGCCTGCCTTTCCCCAGTGCTCTGCAAGCTCTCCAGGACAACAGCAAATCTGGGGCTCTGTGCTTTCTTTCGTTCTGAACCAGTGTTACTGTTTTCTGCACAAAAGCGATTCTGCGAAGCAATGTGAACAGGCACAGAGAAGGTGCTAGCAGGGAATTCTCTGCCTGCCTTTCCCCAGTGCTCTGCAAGCTCTCCAGGACAACATAAAATCTGGGGCTCTGTGCTTTCTTTCGTTCTGAACCAGTATTACTGTTTTCTGCACAAAAGCGATTCTGCGAAGCAATGTGAACACTTCTGCTTCCCAGTTACAGAGAAGGTGCTAGCAGGGAATTCTCTGCCTGCCTTTCCCCAGTGCTCTGCAAGCTCTTCAGGACAACATAAAATCTGGGGCTCTGTGCTTTCTTTCGTTCTGAACAAGTGTTACTGTTTTCTGCACAAAAGCGATTCTGCGAAGCAATGTGAACACTTCTGCTTCCCAGGCACAGAGAAGGTGCTAGCAGGGAATTCTCTGCCTGCCTTTCCCCAGTGCTCTGCAAGCTCTCCAGGACAACAGCAAATCTGGGGCTCTGTGCTTTCTTTCGTTCTGAACCAGTGTTACTGTTTTCTGAACAAAAGCGATTCTGCGAAGCAAGGTGAACACTTCTGCTTCCCAGGCACAGAGAAGGTGCTAGCAGGGAATTCTCTGCCTGCCTTTCCCCAGTGCTCTGCAAGCTCTCCAGGACAACATAAAATCTGGGGCTCTGTGCTTTCTTTCGTTCTGAACCAGTATTACTGTTTTCTGCACAAAAGCGATTCTGCGAAGCAATGTGAACACTTCTGCTTCCCAGGCACAGAGAAGGTGCTAGCAGGGAATTCTCTGCCTGCCTTTCCCCAGTGCTCTGCAAGCTCTCCAGGACAACAGCAAATCTGGGGCTCTGTGCTTTCTTTCGTTCTGAACAAGTGTTACTGTTTTCTGCACAAAAGCGATTCTGCGAAGCAATGTGAACACTTCTGCTTCCGAGTTACAGAGAAGGTGCTAGCAGGGAATTCTCTGCCTGACTTTCCCCAGTGCTCTGCAAGCTCTCCAGGACAACATAAAATCTGGCGCTCTGTGCTTTCTTTCGTTCTGAACAAGTGTTACTGTTTTCTGCACAAAAGCGATTCTGCGAAGCAAGGTGAACACTTCTGCTTCCCAGGCACAGAGAAGGTGCTAGCAGGGAATTCTCTGCCTGCCTTTCCCCAGTGCTCTGCAAGCTCTCCAGGACAACATAAAATCTGGGGCTCTGTGCTTTCTTTCGTTCTGAACAAGTGTTACTGTTTTCTGCACAAAAGCGATTCTGCGAAGCAATGTGAACACTTCTGCTTCCCAGGCACAGAGAAGGTGCTAGCAGGGAATTCTCTGCCTGCCTTTCCCCAGTGCTCTGCAAGCTCTCCAGGACAACATAAAATCTGGGGCTCTGTGCTTTCTTTCGTTCTGAACAAGTGTTACTGTTTTCTGCACAAAAGCGATTCTGCGAAGCAATGTGAACAGGCACAGAGAAGGTGCTAGCAGGGAATTCTCTGCCTGCCTTTCCCCAGTGCTCTGCAAGCTCTCCAGGACAACATAAAATCTGGGGCTCTGTGCTTTCTTTCGTTCTGAACCAGTATTACTGTTTTCTGCACAAAAGCGATTCTGCGAAGCAATGTGAACACTTCTGCTTCCCAGGCACAGAGAAGGTGCTAGCAGGGAATTCTCTGCCTGCCTTTCCCCAGTGCTCTGCAAGCTCTTCAGGACAACATAAAATCTGGGGCTCTGTGCTTTCTTTCGTTCTGAACCAGTCTTACTGTTTTCTGCACAAAAGCGATTCTGCGAAGCAATGTGAACACTTCTGCTTCCCAGGCACAGAGAAGGTGCTAGCAGGGAATTCTCTGCCTGCCTTTCCCCAGTGCTCTGCAAGCTCTCCAGGACAACAGCAAATCTGGGGCTCTGTGCTTTCTTTCGTTCTGAACAAGTGTTACTGTTTTCTGCACAAAAGCGATTCTGCGAAGCAATGTGAACACTTCTGCTTCCCAGGCACAGAGAAGGTGCTAGCAGGGAATTCTCTGCCTGCCTTTCCCCAGTGCTCTGCAAGCTCTCCAGGACAACAGCAATTCTGGGGCTCTGTGCTTTCTTTCGTTCTGAACAAGTGTTACTGTTTTCTGCACAAAAGCGATTCTGCGAAGCAATGTGAACACTTCTGCTTCCCAGGCACAGAGAAGGTGCTAGCAGGGAATTCTCTGCCTGCCTTTCCCCAGTGCTCTGCAAGCTCTCCAGGACAACAGCAAATCTGGGGCTCTGTGCTTTCTTTCGTTCTGAACAAGTGTTACTGTTTTCTGCACAAAAGCGATTCTGCGAAGCAATGTGAACACTTCTGCTTCCCAGGCACAGAGAAGGTGCTAGCAGGGAATTCTCTGCCTGCCTTTCCCCAGTGCTCTGCAAGCTCTCCAGGACAACAGCAAATCTGGGGCTCTGTGCTTTCTTTCGTTCTGAACCAGTGTTACTGTTTTCTGCACAAAAGCGATTCTGCGAAGCAATGTGAACAGGCACAGAGAAGGTGCTAGCAGGGAATTCTCTGCCTGCCTTTCCCCAGTGCTCTGCAAGCTCTCCAGGACAACATAAAATCTGGGGCTCTGTGCTTTCTTTCGTTCTGAACCAGTATTACTGTTTTCTGCACAAAAGCGATTCTGAGAAGCAATGTGAACACTTCTGCTTCCCAGGCACAGAGAAGGTGCTAGCAGGGAATTCTCTGCCTGCCTTTCCCCAGTGCTCTGCAAGCTCTCCAGGACAACAGCAAATCTGGGGCTCTGTGCTTTCTTTCGTTCTGAACCAGTATTACTGTTTTCTGCACAAAAGCGATTCTGCGAAGCAATGTGAACACTTCTGCTTCCCAGGCACAGAGAAGGTGCTAGCAGGGAATTCTCTGCCTGCCTTTCCCCAGTGCTCTGCAAGCTCTCCAGGAAAACAGCAAATCTGGGGCTCTGTGCTTTCTTTCGTTCTGAACCAGTCTTACTGTTTTCTGCACAAAAGCGATTCTGCGAAGCAATGTGAACAGGCACAGAGAAGGTGCTAGCAGGGAATTCTCTGCCTGCCTTTCCCCAGTGCTCTGCAAGCTCTCCAGGACAACAGCAATTCTGGGGCTCTGTGCTTTCTTTCGTTCTGAGCCAGTGTTACTGTTTTCTGCACAAAAGCGATTCTGCGAAGCAATGTGAACACTTCTGCTTCCCAGGCACAGAGACGGTGCTAGCAGGGAATTCTCTGCCTGCCTTTCCCCAGTGCTCTGCAAGCTCTCCAGGACAACAGCAAATCTGGGGCTCTGTGCTTTCTTTCGTTCTGAACCAGTATTAATGTTTTCTGCACAAAAGCGATTCTGCGAAGCAATGTGAACACTTCTGCTTCCCAGGCACAGAGAAGGTGCCAGCAGGGAATTCTCTGCCTGCCTTTCCCCAGTGCTCTGCAAGCTCTCCAGGAAAACAGCAAATCTGGGGCTCTGTGCTTTCTTTCGTTCTGAACCAGTCTTACTGTTTTCTGCACAAAAGCGATTCTGCGAAGCAATGTGAACAGGCACAGAGAAGGTGCTAGCAGGGAATTCTCTGCCTGCCTTTCCCCAGTGCTCTGCAAGCTCTCCAGGACAACAGCAAATCTGGGGCTCTGTGCTTTCTTTCGTTCTGAACAAGTGTTACTGTTTTGTGCACAAAAGCGATTCTGCGAAGCAAGGTGAACACTTCTGCTTCCCAGGCACAGAGAAGGTGCTAGCAGGGAATTCTCTGCCTGCCTTTCCCCAGTGCTCTGCAAGCTCTCCAGGACAACAGCAATTCTGGGGCTCTGTGCTTTCTTTCGTTCTGAACAAGTGTTACTGTTTTCTGCACAAAAGCGATTCTGCGAAGCAATGTGAACACTTCTGCTTCCCAGGCACAGAGAAGGTGCTAGCAGGGAATTCTCTGCCTGCCTTTCCCCAGTGCTCTGCAAGCTCTCCAGGACAACATAAAATCTGGGGCTCTGTGCTTTCTTTCGTTCTGAACAAGTGTTACTGTTTTCTGCACAAAAGCGATTCTGCGAAGCAATGTGAACACTTGTGCTTCCCAGGCACAGAGAAGGTGCTAGCAGGGAATTCTCTGCCTGCCTTTCCCCAGTGCTCTGCAAGCTCTCCAGGACAACAGCAAATCTGGGGCTCTGTGCTTTCTTTCGTTCTGAAGCAGTGTTACTGTTTTCTGAACAAAAGCGATTCTGCGAAGCAAGGTGAACACTTCTGCTTCCCAGGCACAGAGAAGGTGCTAGCAGGGAATTCTCTGCCTGCCTTTCCCCAGTGCTCTGCAAGCTCTCCAGGACAACAGCAATTCTGGGGCTCTGTGCTTTCTTTCGTTCTGAACAAGTGTTACTGTTTTCTGCACAAAAGCGATTCTGCGAAGCAATGTGAACACTTCTGCTTCCCAGGCACAGAGAAGGTGCTAGCAGGGAATTCTCTGCCTGCCTTTCCCCAGTGCTCTGCAAGCTCTCCAGGACAACAGCAAATCTGGGGCTCTGTGCTTTCTTTCGTTCTGAACCAGTGTTACTGTTTTCTGCACAAAAGCGATTCTGCGAAGCAATGTGAACAGGCACAGAGAAGGTGCTAGCAGGGAATTCTCTGCCTGCCTTTCCCCAGTGCTCTGCAAGCTCTCCAGGACAACATAAAATCTGGGGCTCTGTGCTTTCTTTCGTTCTGAACCAGTATTACTGTTTTCTGCACAAAAGCGATTCTGCGAAGCAATGTGAACACTTCTGCTTCCCAGTTACAGAGAAGGTGCTAGCAGGGAATTCTCTGCCTGCCTTTCCCCAGTGCTCTGCAAGCTCTTCAGGACAACATAAAATCTGGGGCTCTGTGCTTTCTTTCGTTCTGAACCAGTCTTACTGTTTTCTGCACAAAAGCGATTCTGCGAAGCAATGTGAACACTTCTGCTTCCCAGGCACAGAGAAGGTGCTAGCAGGGAATTCTCTGCCTGCCTTTCCCCAGTGCTCTGCAAGCTCTCCAGGACAACAGCAAATCTGGGGCTCTGTGCTTTCTTTCGTTCTGAACAAGTGTTACTGTTTTCTGCACAAAAGCGATTCTGCGAAGCAATGTGAACACTTCTGCTTCCCAGGCACAGAGAAGGTGCTAGCAGGGAATTCTCTGCCTGCCTTTCCCCAGTGCTCTGCAAGCTCTCCAGGACAATATAAAATCTGGCGCTCTGTGCTTTCTTTCGTTCTGAACAAGTGTTACTGTTTTCTGCACAAAAGCGATTCTGCGAAGCAATGTGAACACTTCTGCTTCCCAGGCACAGAGAAGGTGCTAGCAGGGAATTCTCTGCCTGCCTTTCCCCAGTGCTCTGCAAGCTCTCCAGGACAACATAAAATCTGGGGCTCTGTGCTTTCTTTCGTTCTGAACAAGTGTTACTGTTTTCTGCACAAAAGCGATTCTGCGAAGCAAGGTGAACACTTCTGCTTCCCAGGCACAGAGAAGGTGCTAGCAGGGAATTCTCTGCCTGCCTTTCCCCAGTGCTCTGCAAGCTCTCCAGGACAACAGCAATTCTGGGGCTCTGTGCTTTCTTTCGTTCTGAACAAGTGTTACTGTTTTCTGCACAAAAGCGATTCTGCGAAGCAATGTGAACACTTCTGCTTCCCAGGCACAGAGAAGGTGCTAGCAGGGAATTCTCTGCCTGCCTTTCCCCAGTGCTCTGCAAGCTCTCCAGGACAACATAAAATCTGGGGCTCTGTGCTTTCTTTCGTTCTGAACAAGTGTTACTGTTTTCTGCACAAAAGCGATTCTGCGAAGCAATGTGAACACTTCTGCTTCCCAGGCACAGAGAAGGTGCTAGCAGGGAATTCTCTGCCTGCCTTTCCCCAGTGCTCTGCAAGCTCTCCAGGACAACAGCAAATCTGGGGCTTTGTGCTTTCTTTCGTTCTGAACTAGTATTACTGTTTTCTGCACAAAAGCGATTCTGCGAACCAATGTGAACAGGCACAGAGAAGGTTCTAGCAGGGAATTCTCTGCCTGCCTTTCCCCAGTGCTCTGCAAGCTCTCCAGGACAACATAAAATCTGGGGCTCTGTGCTTTCTTTCGTTCTGAACAAGTGTTACTGTTTTCTGCACAAAAGCGATTCTGCGAAGCAATGTGAACAGGCACAGAGAAGGTGCTAGCAGGGAATTCTCTGCCTGCCTTTCCCCAGTGCTCTGCAAGCTCTCCAGGACAACAGCAATTCTGGGGCTCTGTGCTTTCTTTCGTTCTGAACAAGTGTTACTGTTTTCTGCACAAAAGCGATTCTGCGAAGCAATGTGAACACTTCTGCTTCCCAGGCACAGAGAAGGTGCTAGCAGGGAATTCTCTGCCTGCCTTTCCCCAGTGCTCTGCAAGCTCTCCAGGACAACAGCAAATCTGGGGCTCTGTGCTTTCTTTCGTTCTGAACCAGTGTTACTGTTTTCTGCACAAAAGCGATTCTGCAAAGCAATGTGAACACTTCTGCTTCCCAGTTACAGAGAAGGTGCTAGCAGGGAATTCTCTGCCTGCCTTTCCCCAGTGCTCTGCAAGCTCTCCAGGACAACATAAAATCTGGGGCTCTGTGCTTTCTTTCGTTCTGAACAAGTGTTACTGTTTTCTGCACAAAAGCGATTCTGCGAAGCAATGTGAACACTTCTGCTTCCCAGGCACAGAGAAGGTGCTAGCAGGGAATTCTCTGCCTGCCTTTCCCCAGTGCTCTGCAAGCTCTCCAGGACAACAGCAAATCTGGGGCTCTGTGCTTTCTTTCGTTCTGAACCAGTCTTACTGTTTTCTGCACAAAAGCGATTCTGCGAAGCAATGTGAACAGGCACAGAGAAGGTGCTAGCAGGGAATTCTCTGCCTGCCTTTCCCCAGTGCTCTGCAAGCTCTCCAGGACAACATAAAATCTGGGGCTCTGTGCTTTCTTTCGTTCTGAACCAGTATTACTGTTTTCTGCACAAAAGCGATTCTGCGAAGCAATGTGAACACTTCTGCTTCCCAGGCACAGAGAAGGTGCTAGCAGGGAATTCTCTGCCTGCCTTTCCCCAGTGCTCTGCAAGCTCTCCAGGACAACAGCAAATCTGGGGCTCTGTGCTTTCTTTCGTTCTGAACCAGTATTACTGTTTTCTGCACAAAAGCGATTCTGCGAAGCAATGTGAACACTTCTGCTTCCCAGGCACAGAGAAGGTGCTAGCAGGGAATTCTCTGCCTGCCTTTCCCCAGTGCTCTGCAAGCTCTCCAGGACAACAGCAAATCTGGGGCTCTGTGCTTTCTTTCGTTCTGAACAAGTGTTACTGTTTTCTGCACAAAAGCGATTCTGCGAAGCAATGTGAACACTTCTGCTTCCCAGGCACAGAGAAGGTGCTAGCAGGGAATTCTCTGCCTGCCTTTCCCCAGTGCTCTGCAAGCTCTCCAGGACAACATAAAATCTGGCGCTCTGTGCTTTCTTTCGTTCTGAACAAGTGTTACTGTTTTCTGCACAAAAGCGATTCTGCGAAGCAAGGTGAACACTTCTGCTTCCCAGGCACAGAGAAGGTGCTAGCAGGGAATTCTCTGCCTGCCTTTCCCCAGTGCTCTGCAAGCTCTCCAGGACAACAGCAAATCTGGGGCTCTGTGCTTTCTTTCGTTCTGAACAAGTGTTACTGTTTTCTGCACAAAAGCGATTCTGCGAAGCAAGGTGAACACTTCTGCTTCCCAGGCACAGAGAAGGTGCTAGCAGGGAATTCTCTGCCTGCCTTTCCCCAGTGCTCTGCAAGCTCTCCAGGACAACAGCAAATCTGGGGCTCTGTGCTTTCTTTCGTTCTGAACAAGTGTTACTGTTTTCTGCACAAAAGCGATTCTGCGAAGCAATGTGAACACTTCTGCTTCCCAGGCACAGAGAAGGTGCTAGCAGGGAATTCTCTGCCTGCCTTTCCCCAGTGCTCTGCAAGCTCTCCAGGACAACATAAAATCTGGGGCTCTGTGCTTTCTTTCGTTCTGAACCAGTGTTACTGTTTTCTGAACAAAAGCGATTCTGCGAAGCAAGGTGAACACTTCTGCTTCCCAGGCACAGAGAAGGTGCTAGCAGGGAATTCTCTGCCTGCCTTTCCCCAGTGCTCTGCAAGCTCTCCAGGACAACAGCAAATCTGGGGCTCTGTGCTTTCTTTCGTTCTGAACAAGTGTTACTGTTTTCTGCACAAAAGCGATTCTGCGAAGCAATGTGAACACTTCTGCTTCCCAGGCACAGAGAAGGTGCTAGCAGGGAATTCTCTGCCTGCCTTTCCCCAGTGCTCTGCAAGCTCTCCAGGACAACATAAAATCTGGGGCTCTGTGCTTTCTTTCGTTCTGAACAAGTGTTACTGTTTTCTGCACAAAAGCGATTCTGCGAAGCAATGTGAACACTTCTGCTTCCCAGGCACAGAGAAGGTGCTAGCAGGGAATTCTCTGCCTGCCTTTCCCCAGTGCTCTGCAAGCTCTCCAGGACAACAGCAATTCTGGGGCTCTGTGCTTTCTTTCGTTCTGAACAAGTGTTACTGTTTTCTGCACAAAAGCGATTCTGCGAAGCAATGTGAACACTTCTGCTTCCCAGGCACAGAGAAGGTGCTAGCAGGGAATTCTCTGCCTGCCTTTCCCCAGTGCTCTGCAAGCTCTCCAGGACAACATAAAATCTGGGGCTCTGTGCTTTCTTTCGTTCTGAACAAGTGTTACTGTTTTCTGCACAAAAGCGATTCTGCGAAGCAATGTGAACACTTCTGCTTCCCAGGCACAGAGAAGGTGCTAGCAGGGAATTCTCTGCCTGCCTTTCCCCAGTGCTCTGCAAGCTCTCCAGGACAACAGCAAATCTGGGGCTCTGTGCTTTCTTTCGTTCTGAACTAGTATTACTGTTTTCTGCACAAAAGCGATTCTGCGAACCAATGTGAACAGGCACAGAGAAGGTTCTAGCAGGGAATTCTCTGCCTGCCTTTCCCCAGTGCTCTGCAAGCTCTCCAGGACAACATAAAATCTGGGGCTCTGTGCTTTCTTTCGTTCTGAACAAGTGTTACTGTTTTCTGCACAAAAGCGATTCTGCGAAGCAATGTGAACAGGCACAGAGAAGGTGCTAGCAGGGAATTCTCTGCCTGCCTTTCCCCAGTGCTCTGCAAGCTCTCCAGGACAACAGCAATTCTGGGGCTCTGTGCTTTCTTTCGTTCTGAACAAGTGTTACTGTTTTCTGCACAAAAGCGATTCTGCGAAGCAATGTGAACACTTCTGCTTCCCAGGCACAGAGAAGGTGCTAGCAGGGAATTCTCTGCCTGCCTTTCCCCAGTGCTCTGCAAGCTCTCCAGGACAACAGCAAATCTGGGGCTCTGTGCTTTCTTTCGTTCTGAACCAGTGTTACTGTTTTCTGCACAAAAGCGATTCTGCAAAGCAATGTGAACACTTCTGCTTCCCAGTTACAGAGAAGGTGCTAGCAGGGAATTCTCTGCCTGCCTTTCCCCAGTGCTCTGCAAGCTCTCCAGGACAACATAAAATCTGGGGCTCTGTGCTTTCTTTCGTTCTGAACAAGTGTTACTGTTTTCTGCACAAAAGCGATTCTGCGAAGCAATGTGAACACTTCTGCTTCCCAGGCACAGAGAAGGTGCTAGCAGGGAATTCTCTGCCTGCCTTTCCCCAGTGCTCTGCAAGCTCTCCAGGACAACAGCAAATCTGGGGCTCTGTGCTTTCTTTCGTTCTGAACCAGTCTTACTGTTTTCTGCACAAAAGCGATTCTGCGAAGCAATGTGAACAGGCACAGAGAAGGTGCTAGCAGGGAATTCTCTGCCTGCCTTTCCCCAGTGCTCTGCAAGCTCTCCAGGACAACATAAAATCTGGGGCTCTGTGCTTTCTTTCGTTCTGAACCAGTATTACTGTTTTCTGCACAAAAGCGATTCTGCGAAGCAATGTGAACACTTCTGCTTCCCAGGCACAGAGAAGGTGCTAGCAGGGAATTCTCTGCCTGCCTTTCCCCAGTGCTCTGCAAGCTCTCCAGGACAACAGCAAATCTGGGGCTCTGTGCTTTCTTTCGTTCTGAACCAGTATTACTGTTTTCTGCACAAAAGCGATTCTGCGAAGCAATGTGAACACTTCTGCTTCCCAGGCACAGAGAAGGTGCTAGCAGGGAATTCTCTGCCTGCCTTTCCCCAGTGCTCTGCAAGCTCTCCAGGACAACAGCAAATCTGGGGCTCTGTGCTTTCTTTCGTTCTGAACAAGTGTTACTGTTTTCTGCACAAAAGCGATTCTGCGAAGCAATGTGAACACTTCTGCTTCCCAGGCACAGAGAAGGTGCTAGCAGGGAATTCTCTGCCTGCCTTTCCCCAGTGCTCTGCAAGCTCTCCAGGACAACATAAAATCTGGCGCTCTGTGCTTTCTTTCGTTCTGAACAAGTGTTACTGTTTTCTGCACAAAAGCGATTCTGCGAAGCAAGGTGAACACTTCTGCTTCCCAGGCACAGAGAAGGTGCTAGCAGGGAATTCTCTGCCTGCCTTTCCCCAGTGCTCTGCAAGCTCTCCAGGACAACAGCAAATCTGGGGCTCTGTGCTTTCTTTCGTTCTGAACAAGTGTTACTGTTTTCTGCACAAAAGCGATTCTGCGAAGCAAGGTGAACACTTCTGCTTCCCAGGCACAGAGAAGGTGCTAGCAGGGAATTCTCTGCCTGCCTTTCCCCAGTGCTCTGCAAGCTCTCCAGGACAACAGCAAATCTGGGGCTCTGTGCTTTCTTTCGTTCTGAACAAGTGTTACTGTTTTCTGCACAAAAGCGATTCTGCGAAGCAAGGTGAACACTTCTGCTTCCCAGGCACAGAGAAGGTGCTAGCAGGGAATTCTCTGCCTGCCTTTCCCCAGTGCTCTGCAAGCTCTCCAGGACAACATAAAATCTGGGGCTCTGTGCTTTCTTTCGTTCTGAACCAGTGTTACTGTTTTCTGAACAAAAGCGATTCTGCGAAGCAAGGTGAACACTTCTGCTTCCCAGGCACAGAGAAGGTGCTAGCAGGGAATTCTCTGCCTGCCTTTCCCCAGTGCTCTGCAAGCTCTCCAGGACAACAGCAAATCTGGGGCTCTGTGCTTTCTTTCGTTCTGAACAAGTGTTACTGTTTTCTGCACAAAAGCGATTCTGCGAAGCAATGTGAACACTTCTGCTTCCCAGGCACAGAGAAGGTGCTAGCAGGGAATTCTCTGCCTGCCTTTCCCCAGTGCTCTGCAAGCTCTCCAGGACAACATAAAATCTGGGGCTCTGTGCTTTCTTTCGTTCTGAACAAGTGTTACTGTTTTCTGCACAAAAGCGATTCTGCGAAGCAATGTGAACACTTCTGCTTCCCAGGCACAGAGAAGGTGCTAGCAGGGAATTCTCTGCCTGCCTTTCCCCAGTGCTCTGCAAGCTCTCCAGGACAACAGCAAATCTGGGGCTCTGTGCTTTCTTTCGTTCTGAACCAGTGTTACTGTTTTCTGCACAAAAGCGATTCTGCGAAGCAATGTGAACAGGCACAGAGAAGGTGCTAGCAGGGAATTCTCTGCCTGCCTTTCCCCAGTGCTCTGCAAGCTCTCCAGGACAACATAAAATCTGGGGCTCTGTGCTTTCTTTCGTTCTGAACCAGTATTACTGTTTTCTGCACAAAAGCGATTCTGCGAAGCAATGTGAACACTTCTGCTTCCCAGGCACAGAGAAGGTGCTAGCAGGGAATTCTCTGCCTGCCTTTCCCCAGTGCTCTGCAAGCTCTCCAGGACAACATAAAATCTGGGGCTCTGTGCTTTCTTTCGTTCTGAACCAGTCTTACTGTTTTCTGCACAAAAGCGATTCTGCGAAGCAATGTGAACACTTCTGCTACCCAGGCACAGAGAAGGTGCTAGCAGGGAATTCTCTGCCTGCCTTTCCCCAGTGCTCTGCAAGCTCTCCAGGACAACAGCAAATCTGGGGCTCTGTGCTTTCTTTCGTTCTGAACAAGTGTTACTGTTTTCTGCACAAAAGCGATTCTGTGAAGCAATGTGAACACTTCTGCTTCCCAGGCACAGAGAAGGTGCTAGCAGGGAATTCTCTGCCTGCCTTTCCCCAGTGTTCTGCAAGCTCTCCAGGACAACATAAAATCTGGGGCTCTGTGCTTTCTTTCGTTCTGAACAAGTGTTACTGTTTTCTGCACAAAAGCGATTCTGCGAAGCAATGTGAACACTTCTGCTTCCCAGGCACAGAGAAGGTGCTAGCAGGGAATTCTCTGCCTGCCTTTCCCCAGTGCTCTGCAAGCTCTCCAGGACAACAGCAAATCTGGGGCTCTGTGCTTTCTTTCGTTCTGAACCAGTGTTACTGTTTTCTGCACAAAAGCGATTCTGCGAAGCAATGTGAACACTTCTGCTTCCCAGTTACAGAGAAGGTGCTAGCAGGGAATTCTCTGCCTGCCTTTCCCCAGTGCTCTGCAAGCTCTTCAGGACAACATAAAATCTGGGGCTCTGTGCTTTCTTTCGTTCTGAACCAGTCTTACTGTTTTCTGAACAAAAGCGATTCTGCGAAGCAAGGTGAACACTTCTGCTTCCCAGGCACAGAGAAGGTGCTAGCAGGGAATTCTCTGCCTGCCTTTCCCCAGTGCTCTGCAAGCTCTCCAGGACAACAGCAAATCTGGGGCTATGTGCTTTCTTTCGTTCTGAACAAGTGTTACTGTTTTCTGCACAAAAGCGATTCTGCGAAGCAATGTGAACACTTCTGCTTCCCAGGCACAGAGAAGGTGCTAGCAGGGAATTCTCTGCCTGCCTTTCCCCAGTGCTCTGCAAGCTCTCCAGGACAACATAAAATCTGGGGCTCTGTGCTTTCTTTCGTTCTGAACAAGTGTTACTGTTTTCTGCACAAAAGCGATTCTGCGAAGCAATGTGAACACTTCTGCTTCCCAGGCACAGAGAAGGTGCTAGCAGGGAATTCTCTGCCTGCCTTTCCCCAGTGCTCTGCAAGCTCTCCAGGACAACAGCAAATCTGGGGCTCTGTGCTTTCTTTCGTTCTGAACCAGTGTTACTGTTTTCTGCACAAAAGCGATTCTGCGAAGCAATGTGAACAGGCACAGAGAAGGTGCTAGCAGGGAATTCTCTGCCTGCCTTTCCCCAGTGCTCTGCAAGCTCTCCAGGACAACATAAAATCTGGGGCTCTGTGCTTTCTTTCGTTCTGAACCAGTATTACTGTTTTCTGCACAAAAGCGATTCTGCGAAGCAATGTGAACACTTCTGCTTCCCAGGCACAGAGAAGGTGCTAGCAGGGAATTCTCTGCCTGCCTTTCCCCAGTGCTCTGCAAGCTCTTCAGGACAACATAAAATCTGGGGCTCTGTGCTTTCTTTCGTTCTGAACCAGTATTACTGTTTTCTGCACAAAAGCGATTCTGCGAAGCAAGGTGAACACTTCTGCTTCCCAGGCACAGAGAAGGTGCTAGCAGGGAATTCTCTGCCTGCCTTTCCCCAGTGCTCTGCAAGCTCTCCAGGACAACAGCAAATCTGGGGCTCTGTGCTTTCTTTCGTTCTGAACCAGTCTTACTGTTTTCTGCACAAAAGCGATTCTGCGAAGCAATGTGAACAGGCACAGAGAAGGTGCTAGCAGGGAATTCTCTGCCTGCCTTTCCCCAGTGCTCTGCAAGCTCTCCAGGACAACATAAAATCTGGGGCTCTGTGCTTTCTTTCGTTCTGAACAAGTGTTACTGTTTTCTGCAAAAAAGAGATTCTCCGAAGTAATGTGAACACGTCTGCTTCCCAGGCACAGAGAAGGTGCTAGCAGGGAATTCTCTGCCTGCCTTTCCCCAGTGCTCTGCAAGCTCTCCAGGACAACAGCAAATCTGGGGCTCTGTGCTTTCTTTCGTTCTGAACAAGTGTTACTGTTTTCTGCACAAAAGCGATTCTGCGAAGCAAGGTGAACACTTCTGCTTCCCAGGCACAGAGAAGGTGCTAGCAGGGAATTCTCTGCCTGCCTTTCCCCAGTGCTCTGCAAGCTCTCCAGGACAACAGCAAATCTGGGGCTCTGTGCTTTCTTTCGTTCTGAACCAGTGTTACTGTTTTCTGCACAAAAGCGATTCTGCGAAGCAATGTGAACAGGCACAGAGAAGGTGCTAGCAGGGAATTCTCTGCCTGCCTTTCCCCAGTGCTCTGCAAGCTCTCCAGGACAACATAAAATCTGGGGCTCTGTGCTTTCTTTCGTTCTGAACCAGTATTACTGTTTTCTGCACAAAAGCGATTCTGCGAAGCAATGTGAACACTTCTGCTTCCCAGTTACAGAGAAGGTGCTAGCAGGGAATTCTCTGCCTGCCTTTCCCCAGTGCTCTGCAAGCTCTTCAGGACAACATAAAATCTGGGGCTCTGTGCTTTCTTTCGTTCTGAACCAGTCTTACTGTTTTCTGCACAAAAGCGATTCTGCGAAGCAATGTGAACACTTCTGCTTCCCAGGCACAGAGAAGGTGCTAGCAGGGAATTCTCTGCCTGCCTTTCCCCAGTGCTCTGCAAGCTCTCCAGGACAACAGCAAATCTGGGGCTCTGTGCTTTCTTTCGTTCTGAACAAGTGTTACTGTTTTCTGCACAAAAGCGATTCTGCGAAGCAATGTGAACACTTCTGCTTCCCAGTTACAGAGAAGGTGCTAGCAGGGAATTCTCTGCCTGCCTTTCCCCAGTGCTCTGCAAGCTCTCCAGGACAATATAAAATCTGGCGCTCTGTGCTTTCTTTCGTTCTGAACAAGTGTTACTGTTTTCTGCACAAAAGCGATTCTGCGAAGCAATGTGAACACTTCTGCTTCCCAGGCACAGAGAAGGTGCTAGCAGGGAATTCTCTGCCTGCCTTTCCCCAGTGCTCTGCAAGCTCTCCAGGACAACAGCAAATCTGGGGCTATGTGCTTTCTTTCGTTCTGAACAAGTGTTACTGTTTTCTGCACAAAAGCGATTCTGCGAAGTAATGTGAACACGTCTGCTTCCCAGGCACAGAGAAGGTGCTAGCAGGGAATTCTCTGCCTGCCTTTCCCCAGTGCTCTGCAAGCTCTCCAGGACAACATAAAATCTGGGGCTCTGTGCTTTCTTTCGTTCTGAACCAGTATTACTGTTTTCTGCACAAAAGCGATTCTGCGAAGCAATGTGAACACTTCTGCTTCCCAGTTACAGAGAAGGTGCTAGCAGGGAATTCTCTGCCTGCCTTTCCCCAGTGCTCTGCAAGCTCTTCAGGACAACATAAAATCTGGGGCTCTGTGCTTTCTTTCGTTCTGAACCAGTCTTACTGTTTTCTGCACAAAAGCGATTCTGCGAAGCAATGTGAACACTTCTGCTTCCCAGGCACAGAGAAGGTGCTAGCAGGGAATTCTCTGCCTGCCTTTCCCCAGTGCTCTGCAAGCTCTCCAGGACAACAGCAAATCTGGGGCTCTGTGCTTTCTTTCGTTCTGAACAAGTGTTACTGTTTTCTGCACAAAAGCGATTCTGCGAAGCAATGTGAACACTTCTGCTTCCCAGTTACAGAGAAGGTGCTAGCAGGGAATTCTCTGCCTGCCTTTCCCCAGTGCTCTGCAAGCTCTCCAGGACAATATAAAATCTGGGGCTCTGTGCTTTCTTTCGTTCTGAACAAGTGTTACTGTTTTCTGCACAAAAGCGATTCTGCGAAGCAATGTGAACACTTCTGCTTCCCAGGCACAGAGAAGGTGCTAGCAGGGAATTCTCTGCCTGCCTTTCCCCAGTGCTCTGCAAGCTCTCCAGGACAACAGCAAATCTGGGGCTCTGTGCTTTCTTTCGTTCTGAACAAGTGTTACTGTTTTCTGCACAAAAGCGATTCTGCGAAGCAAGGTGAACACTTCTGCTTCCCAGGCACAGAGAAGGTGCTAGCAGGGAATTCTCTGCCTGCCTTTCCCCAGTGCTCTGCAAGCTCTCCAGGACAACAGCAAATCTGGGGCTATGTGCTTTCTTTCGTTCTGAACAAGTGTTACTGTTTTCTGCACAAAAGCGATTCTACGAAGCAAGGTGACCACTTCTGCTTCCCAGGCACAGAGAAGGTGCTAGCAGGGAATTCTCTGCCTGCCTTTCCCCAGTGCTCTGCAAGCTCTCCAGGACAACATAAAATCTGGGGCTCTGTGCTTTCTTTCGTTCTGAACAAGTGTTACTGTTTTCTGCACAAAAGCGATTCTGCGAAGTAATGTGAACACGTCTGCTTCCCAGGCACAGAGAAGGTGCTAGCAGGGAATTCTCTGCCTGCCTTTCCCCAGTGCTCTGCAAGCTCTCCAGGACAACAGCAAATCTGGGGCTCTGTGCTTTCTTTCGTTCTGAACAAGTGTTACTGTTTTCTGCACAAAAGCGATTCTGCGAAGCAAGGTGAACACTTCTGCTTCCCAGGCACAGAGAAGGTGCTAGCAGGGAATTCTCTGCCTGCCTTTCCCCAGTGCTCTGCAAGCTCTCCAGGACAACAGCAATTCTGGGGCTCTGTGCTTTCTTTCGTTCTGAACAAGTGTTACTGTTTTCTGCACAAAAGCGATTCTGCGAAGCAATGTGAACACTTCTGCTTCCCAGGCACAGAGAAGGTGCTAGCAGGGAATTCTCTGCCTGCCTTTCCCCAGTGCTCTGCAAGCTCTCCAGGACAACATAAAATCTGGGGCTCTGTGCTTTCTTTCGTTCTGAACCAGTATTAGTGTTTTCTGCACAAAAGCGATTCTGCGAAGCAATGTGAACACTTCTGCTTCCCAGTTACAGAGAAGGTGCTAGCAGGGAATTCTCTGCCTGCCTTTCCCCAGTGCTCTGCAAGCTCTTCAGGACAACATAAAATCTGGGGCTCTGTGCTTTCTTTCGTTCTGAACCAGTCTTACTGTTTTCTGCACAAAAGCGATTCTGCGAAGCAATGTGAACACTTCTGCTTCCCAGGCACAGAGAAGGTGCTAGCAGGGAATTCTCTGCCTGCCTTTCCCCAGTGCTCTGCAAGCTCTCCAGGACAACAGCAAATCTGGGGCTCTGTGCTTTCTTTCGTTCTGAACAAGTGTTACTGTTTTCTGCACAAAAGCGATTCTGCGAAGCAATGTGAACACTTCTGCTTCCCAGTTACAGAGAAGGTGCTAGCAGGGAATTCTCTGCCTGCCTTTCCCCAGTGCTCTGCAAGCTCTCCAGGACAATATAAAATCTGGCGCTCTGTGCTTTCTTTCGTTCTGAACAAGTGTTACTGTTTTCTGCACAAAAGCGATTCTGCGAAGCAATGTGAACACTTCTGCTTCCCAGGCACAGAGAAGGTGCTAGCAGGGAATTCTCTGCCTGCCTTTCCCCAGTGCTCTGCAAGCTCTCCAGGACAACAGCAAATCTGGGGCTCTGTGCTTTCTTTCGTTCTGAACAAGTGTTACTGTTTTCTGCACAAAAGCGATTCTGCGAAGCAAGGTGAACACTTCTGCTTCCCAGGCACAGAGAAGGTGCTAGCAGGGAATTCTCTGCCTGCCTTTCCCCAGTGCTCTGCAAGCTCTCCAGGACAACAGCAAATCTGGGGCTATGTGCTTTCTTTCGTTCTGAACAAGTGTTACTGTTTTCTGCACAAAAGCGATTCTACGAAGCAAGGTGAACACTTCTGCTTCCCAGGCACAGAGAAGGTGCTAGCAGGGAATTCTCTGCCTGCCTTTCCCCAGTGCTCTGCAAGCTCTCCAGGACAACATAAAATCTGGGGCTCTGTGCTTTCTTTCGTTCTGAACAAGTGTTACTGTTTTCTGCACAAAAGCGATTCTGCGAAGCAATGTGAACACTTCTGCTTCCCAGGCACAGAGAAGGTGCTAGCAGGGAATTCTCTGCCTGCCTTTCCCCAGTGCTCTGCAAGCTCTTCAGGAAAACATAAAATCTGGGGCTCTGTGCTTTCTTTCGTTCTGAACCAGTATTACTGTTTTCTGCACAAAAGCGATTCTGCGAAGCAATGTGAACACTTCTGCTTCCCAGTTACAGAGAAGGTGCTAGCAGGGAATTCTCTGCCTGCCTTTCCCCAGTGCTCTGCAAGCTCTTCAGGACAACATAAAATCTGGGGCTCTGTGCTTTCTTTCGTTCTGAACCAGTCTTACTGTTTTCTGCACAAAAGCGATTCTGCGAAGCAATGTGAACACTTCTGCTTCCCAGGCACAGAGAAGGTGCTAGCAGGGAATTCTCTGCCTGCCTTTCCCCAGTGCTCTGCAAGCTCTCCAGGACAACAGCAAATCTGGGGCTCTGTGCTTTCTTTCGTTCTGAACAAGTGTTACTGTTTTCTGCACAAAAGCGATTCTGCGAAGCAATGTGAACACTTCTGCTTCCCAGTTACAGAGAAGGTGCTAGCAGGGAATTCTCTGCCTGCCTTTCCCCAGTGCTCTGCAAGCTCTCCAGGACAATATAAAATCTGGCGCTCTGTGCTTTCTTTCGTTCTGAACAAGTGTTACTGTTTTCTGCACAAAAGCGATTCTGCGAAGCAATGTGAACACTTCTGCTTCCCAGGCACAGAGAAGGTGCTAGCAGGGAATTCTCTGCCTGCCTTTCCCCAGTGCTCTGCAAGCTCTCCAGGACAACAGCAAATCTGGGGCTCTGTGCTTTCTTTCGTTCTGAACAAGTGTTACTGTTTTCTGCACAAAAGCGATTCTGCGAAGCAAGGTGAACACTTCTGCTTCCCAGGCACAGAGAAGGTGCTAGCAGGGAATTCTCTGCCTGCCTTTCCCCAGTGCTCTGCAAGCTCTCCAGGACAACAGCAAATCTGGGGCTATGTGCTTTCTTTCGTTCTGAACAAGTGTTACTGTTTTCTGCACAAAAGCGATTCTACGAAGCAAGGTGAACACTTCTGCTTCCCAGGCACAGAGAAGGTGCTAGCAGGGAATTCTCTGCCTGCCTTTCCCCAGTGCTCTGCAAGCTCTCCAGGACAACATAAAATCTGGGGCTCTGTGCTTTCTTTCGTTCTGAACAAGTGTTACTGTTTTCTGCACAAAAGAGATTCTGCGAAGTAATGTGAACACGTCTGCTTCCCAGGCACAGAGAAGGTGCTAGCAGGGAATTCTCTGCCTGCCTTTCCCCAGTGCTCTGCAAGCTCTCCAGGACAACAGCAAATCTGGGGCTCTGTGCTTTCTTTCGTTCTGAACAAGTGTTACTGTTTTCTGCACAAAAGCGATTCTGCGAAGCAAGGTGAACACTTCTGCTTCCCAGGCACAGAGAAGGTGCTAGCAGGGAATTCTCTGCCTGCCTTTCCCCAGTGCTCTGCAAGCTCTCCAGGACAACAGCAATTCTGGGGCTCTGTGCTTTCTTTCGTTCTGAACAAGTGTTACTGTTTTCTGCACAAAAGCGATTCTGCGAAGCAATGTGAACACTTCTGCTTCCCAGGCACAGAGAAGGTGCTAGCAGGGAATTCTCTGCCTGCCTTTCCCCAGTGCTCTGCAAGCTCTCCAGGACAATATAAAATCTGGGGCTCTGTGCTTTCTTTCGTTCTGAACCAGTGTTACTGTTTTCTGCACAAAAGCGATTCTGCGAAGCAATGTGAACAGGCACAGAGAAGGTGCTAGCAGGGAATTCTCTGCCTGCCTTTCCCCAGTGCTCTGCAAGCTCTCCAGGACAACATAAAATCTGGGGCTCTGTGCTTTCTTTCGTTCTGAACCAGTATTACTGTTTTCTGCACAAAAGCGATTCTGCGAAGCAATGTGAACACTTCTGCTTCCCAGTTACAGAGAAGGTGCTAGCAGGGAATTCTCTGCCTGCCTTTCCCCAGTGCTCTGCAAGCTCTCCAGGACAACATAAAATCTGGGGCTCTGTGCTTTCTTTCGTTCTGAACCAGTCTTACTGTTTTCTGCACAAAAGCGATTCTGCGAAGCAATGTGAACACTTCTGCTTCCCAGGCACAGAGAAGGTGCTAGCAGGGAATTCTCTGCCTGCCTTTCCCCAGTGCTCTGCAAGCTCTCCAGGACAACAGCAAATCTGGGGCTCTGTGCTTTCTTTCGTTCTGAACAAGTGTTACTGTTTTCTGCACAAAAGCGATTCTGTGAAGCAATGTGAACACTTCTGCTTCCCAGGCACAGAGAAGGTGCTAGCAGGGAATTCTCTGGCTGCCTTTCCCCAGTGCTCTGCAAGCTCTCCAGGACAACAGCAAATCTGGGGCTCTGTGCTTTCTTTCGTTCTGAACCAGTGTTACTGTTTTCTGCACAAAAGCGATTCTGCGAAGCAATGTGAACAGGCACAGAGAAGGTGCTAGCAGGGAATTCTCTGCCTGCCTTTCCCCAGTGCTCTGCAAGCTCTCCAGGACAACATAAAATCTGGGGCTCTGTGCTTTCTTTCGTTCTGAACCAGTATTACTGTTTTCTGCACAAAAGCGATTCTGCGAAGCAATGTGAACACTTCTGCTTCCCAGGCACAGAGAAGGTGCTAGCAGGGAATTCTCTGCCTGCCTTTCCCCAGTGCTCTGCAAGCTCTTCAGGACAACATAAAATCTGGGGCTCTGTGCTTTCTTTCGTTCTGAACCAGTCTTACTGTTTTCTGCACAAAAGCGATTCTGCGAAGCAATGTGAACACTTCTGCTTCCCAGGCACAGAGAAGGTGCTAGCAGGGAATTCTCTGCCTGCCTTTCCCCAGTGCTCTGCAAGCTCTCCAGGACAACAGCAAATCTGGGGCTCTGTGCTTTCTTTCGTTCTGAACAAGTGTTACTGTTTTCTGCACAAAAGCGATTCTACGAAGCAAGGTGAACACTTCTGCTTCCCAGGCACAGAGAAGGTGCTAGCAGGGAATTCTCTGCCTGCCTTTCCCCAGTGTTCTGCAAGCTCTCCAGGACAACATAAAATCTGGGGCTCTGTGCTTTCTTTCGTTCTGAACAAGTGTTACTGTTTTCTGCACAAAAGAGATTCTGCGAAGTAATGTGAACACGTCTGCTTCCCAGGCACAGAGAAGGTGCTAGCAGGGAATTCTCTGCCTGCCTTTCCCCAGTGCTCTGCAAGCTCTCCAGGACAACAGCAAATCTGGGGCTCTGTGCTTTCTTTCGTTCTGAACAAGTGTTACTGTTTTCTGCACAAAAGCGATTCTGCGAAGCAAGGTGAACACTTCTGCTTCCCAGGCACAGAGAAGGTGCTAGCAGGGAATTCTCTGCCTGCCTTTCCCCAGTGCTCTGCAAGCTCTCCAGGACAACATAAAATCTGGGTCTCTGTGCTTTCTTTCGTTCTGAACAAGTGTTACTGTTTTCTGCACAAAAGCGATTCTGCGAACCAATGTGAACAGGCACAGAGAAGGTTCTAGCAGGGAATTCTCTGCCTGCCTTTCCCCAGTGCTCTGCAAGCTCTCCAGGACAACATAAAATCTGGGGCTCTGTGCTTTCTTTCGTTCTGAACCAGTGTTACTGTTTTCTGCACAAAAGCGATTCTGCGAAGCAATGTGAACACTTCTGCTTCCCAGGCACAGAGAAGGTGCTAGCAGGGAATTCTCTGCCTGCCTTTCCCCAGTGCTCTGCAAGCTCTCCAGGACAACAGCAAATCTGGGGCTCTGTGCTTTCTTTCGTTCTGAACCAGTGTTACTGTTTTCTGCACAAAAGCGATTCTGCGAAGCAATGTGAACACTTCTGCTTCCCAGTTACAGAGAAGGTGCTAGCAGGGAATTCTCTGCCTGCCTTTCCCCAGTGCTCTGCAAGCTCTTCAGGACAACATAAAATCTGGGGCTCTGTGCTTTCTTTCGTTCTGAACCAGTCTTACTGTTTTCTGAACAAAAGCGATTCTGCGAAGCAAGGTGAACACTTCTGCTTCCCAGGCACAGAGAAGGTGCTAGCAGGGAATTCTCTGCCTGCCTTTCCCCAGTGCTCTGCAAGCTCTCCAGGACAACAGCAAATCTGGGGCTATGTGCTTTCTTTCGTTCTGAACAAGTGTTACTGTTTTCTGCACAAAAGCGATTCTGCGAAGCAATGTGAACACTTCTGCTTCCCAGGCACAGAGAAGGTGCTAGCAGGGAATTCTCTGCCTGCCTTTCCCCAGTGCTCTGCAAGCTCTCCAGGACAACATAAAATCTGGGGCTCTGTGCTTTCTTTCGTTCTGAACAAGTGTTACTGTTTTCTGCACAAAAGCGATTCTGCGAAGCAATGTGAACACTTCTGCTTCCCAGGCACAGAGAAGGTGCTAGCAGGGAATTCTCTGCCTGCCTTTCCCCAGTGCTCTGCAAGCTCTCCAGGACAACAGCAAATCTGGGGCTCTGTGCTTTCTTTCGTTCTGAACCAGTGTTACTGTTTTCTGCACAAAAGCGATTCTGCGAAGCAATGTGAACAGGCACAGAGAAGGTGCTAGCAGGGAATTCTCTGCCTGCCTTTCCCCAGTGCTCTGCAAGCTCTCCAGGACAACATAAAATCTGGGGCTCTGTGCTTTCTTTCGTTCTGAACCAGTATTACTGTTTTCTGCACAAAAGCGATTCTGCGAAGCAATGTGAACACTTCTGCTTCCCAGGCACAGAGAAGGTGCTAGCAGGGAATTCTCTGCCTGCCTTTCCCCAGTGCTCTGCAAGCTCTTCAGGACAACATAAAATCTGGGGCTCTGTGCTTTCTTTCGTTCTGAACCAGTATTACTGTTTTCTGCACAAAAGCGATTCTGCGAAGCAATGTGAACACTTCTGCTTCCCAGGCACAGAGAAGGTGCTAGCAGGGAATTCTCTGCCTGCCTTTCCCCAGTGCTCTGCAAGCTCTCCAGGACAACAGCAAATCTGGGGCTCTGTGCTTTCTTTCGTTCTGAACCAGTCTTACTGTTTTCTGCACAAAAGCGATTCTGCGAAGCAATGTGAACAGGCACAGAGAAGGTGCTAGCAGGGAATTCTCTGCCTGCCTTTCCCCAGTGCTCTGCAAGCTCTCCAGGACAACATAAAATCTGGGGCTCTGTGCTTTCTTTCGTTCTGAACAAGTGTTACTGTGTTCTGCAAAAAAGAGATTCTCCGAAGTAATGTGAACACGTCTGCTTCCCAGGCACAGAGAAGGTGCTAGCAGGGAATTCTCTGCCTGCCTTTCCCCAGTGCTGTGCAAGCTCTCCAGGACAACAGCAAATCTGGGGCTCTGTGCTTTCTTTCGTTCTGAACAAGTGTTACTGTTTTCTGCACAAAAGCGATTCTGCGAAGCAATGTGAACACTTCTGCTTCCCAGGCACAGAGAAGGTGCTAGCAGGGAATTCTCTGCCTGCCTTTCCCCAGTGCTCTGCAAGCTCTCCAGGACAACAGCAAATCTGGGGCTCTGTGCTTTCTTTCGTTCTGAACCAGTGTTACTGTTTTCTGCACAAAAGCGATTCTGCGAAGCAATGTGAACAGGCACAGAGAAGGTGCTAGCAGGGAATTCTCTGCCTGCCTTTCCCCAGTGCTCTGCAAGCTCTCCAGGACAACATAAAATCTGGGGCTCTGTGCTTTCTTTCGTTCTGAACCAGTATTACTGTTTTCTGCACAAAAGCGATTCTGCGAAGCAATGTGAACACTTCTGCTTCCCAGTTACAGAGAAGGTGCTAGCAGGGAATTCTCTGCCTGCCTTTCCCCAGTGCTCTGCAAGCTCTCCAGGACAACATAAAATCTGGGGCTCTGTGCTTTCTTTCGTTCTGAACCAGTCTTACTGTTTTCTGCACAAAAGCGATTCTGCGAAGCAATGTGAACACTTCTGCTTCCCAGGCACAGAGAAGGTGCTAGCAGGGAATTCTCTGCCTGCCTTTCCCCAGTGCTCTGCAAGCTCTCCAGGACAACAGCAAATCTGGGGCTCTGTGCTTTCTTTCGTTCTGAACAAGTGTTACTGTTTTCTGCACAAAAGCGATTCTGTGAAGCAATGTGAACACTTCTGCTTCCCAGGCACAGAGAAGGTGCTAGCAGGGAATTCTCTGGCTGCCTTTCCCCAGTGCTCTGCAAGCTCTCCAGGACAACAGCAAATCTGGGGCTCTGTGCTTTCTTTCGTTCTGAACCAGTGTTACTGTTTTCTGCACAAAAGCGATTCTGCGAAGCAATGTGAACAGGCACAGAGAAGGTGCTAGCAGGGAATTCTCTGCCTGCCTTTCCCCAGTGCTCTGCAAGCTCTCCAGGACAACATAAAATCTGGGGCTCTGTGCTTTCTTTCGTTCTGAACCAGTATTACTGTTTTCTGCACAAAAGCGATTCTGCGAAGCAATGTGAACACTTCTGCTTCCCAGGCACAGAGAAGGTGCTAGCAGGGAATTCTCTGCCTGCCTTTCCCCAGTGCTCTGCAAGCTCTTCAGGACAACATAAAATCTGGGGCTCTGTGCTTTCTTTCGTTCTGAACCAGTCTTACTGTTTTCTGCACAAAAGCGATTCTGCGAAGCAATGTGAACACTTCTGCTTCCCAGGCACAGAGAAGGTGCTAGCAGGGAATTCTCTGCCTGCCTTTCCCCAGTGCTCTGCAAGCTCTCCAGGACAACATAAAATCTGGGTCTCTGTGCTTTCTTTCGTTCTGAACAAGTGTTACTGTTTTCTGCACAAAAGCGATTCTGCGAACCAATGTGAACAGGCACAGAGAAGGTTCTAGCAGGGAATTCTCTGCCTGCCTTTCCCCAGTGCTCTGCAAGCTCTCCAGGACAACATAAAATCTGGGGCTCTGTGCTTTCTTTCGTTCTGAACCAGTGTTACTGTTTTCTGCACAAAAGCGATTCTGCGAAGCAATGTGAACACTTCTGCTTCCCAGGCACAGAGAAGGTGCTAGCAGGGAATTCTCTGCCTGCCTTTCCCCAGTGCTCTGCAAGCTCTCCAGGACAACAGCAAATCTGGGGCTCTGTGCTTTCTTTCGTTCTGAACCAGTGTTACTGTTTTCTGCACAAAAGCGATTCTGCGAAGCAATGTGAACACTTCTGCTTCCCAGTTACAGAGAAGGTGCTAGCAGGGAATTCTCTGCCTGCCTTTCCCCAGTGCTCTGCAAGCTCTTCAGGACAACATAAAATCTGGGGCTCTGTGCTTTCTTTCGTTCTGAACCAGTCTTACTGTTTTCTGAACAAAAGCGATTCTGCGAAGCAAGGTGAACACTTCTGCTTCCCAGGCACAGAGAAGGTGCTAGCAGGGAATTCTCTGCCTGCCTTTCCCCAGTGCTCTGCAAGCTCTCCAGGACAACAGCAAATCTGGGGCTATGTGCTTTCTTTCGTTCTGAACAAGTGTTACTGTTTTCTGCACAAAAGCGATTCTGCGAAGCAATGTGAACACTTCTGCTTCCCAGGCACAGAGAAGGTGCTAGCAGGGAATTCTCTGCCTGCCTTTCCCCAGTGCTCTGCAAGCTCTCCAGGACAACATAAAATCTGGGGCTCTGTGCTTTCTTTCGTTCTGAACAAGTGTTACTGTTTTCTGCACAAAAGCGATTCTGCGAAGCAATGTGAACACTTCTGCTTCCCAGGCACAGAGAAGGTGCTAGCAGGGAATTCTCTGCCTGCCTTTCCCCAGTGCTCTGCAAGCTCTCCAGGACAACAGCAAATCTGGGGCTCTGTGCTTTCTTTCGTTCTGAACCAGTGTTACTGTTTTCTGCACAAAAGCGATTCTGCGAAGCAATGTGAACAGGCACAGAGAAGGTGCTAGCAGGGAATTCTCTGCCTGCCTTTCCCCAGTGCTCTGCAAGCTCTCCAGGACAACATAAAATCTGGGGCTCTGTGCTTTCTTTCGTTCTGAACCAGTATTACTGTTTTCTGCACAAAAGCGATTCTGCGAAGCAATGTGAACACTTCTGCTTCCCAGGCACAGAGAAGGTGCTAGCAGGGAATTCTCTGCCTGCCTTTCCCCAGTGCTCTGCAAGCTCTTCAGGACAACATAAAATCTGGGGCTCTGTGCTTTCTTTCGTTCTGAACCAGTATTACTGTTTTCTGCACAAAAGCGATTCTGCGAAGCAATGTGAACACTTCTGCTTCCCAGGCACAGAGAAGGTGCTAGCAGGGAATTCTCTGCCTGCCTTTCCCCAGTGCTCTGCAAGCTCTCCAGGACAACAGCAAATCTGGGGCTCTGTGCTTTCTTTCGTTCTGAACCAGTCTTACTGTTTTCTGCACAAAAGCGATTCTGCGAAGCAATGTGAACAGGCACAGAGAAGGTGCTAGCAGGGAATTCTCTGCCTGCCTTTCCCCAGTGCTCTGCAAGCTCTCCAGGACAACATAAAATCTGGGGCTCTGTGCTTTCTTTCGTTCTGAACAAGTGTTACTGTGTTCTGCAAAAAAGAGATTCTCCGAAGTAATGTGAACACGTCTGCTTCCCAGGCACAGAGAAGGTGCTAGCAGGGAATTCTCTGCCTGCCTTTCCCCAGTGCTGTGCAAGCTCTCCAGGACAACAGCAAATCTGGGGCTCTGTGCTTTCTTTCGTTCTGAACAAGTGTTACTGTTTTCTGCACAAAAGCGATTCTGCGAAGCAATGTGAACACTTCTGCTTCCCAGGCACAGAGAAGGTGCTAGCAGGGAATTCTCTGCCTGCCTTTCCCCAGTGCTCTGCAAGCTCTCCAGGACAACAGCAAATCTGGGGCTCTGTGCTTTCTTTCGTTCTGAACCAGTGTTACTGTTTTCTGCACAAAAGCGATTCTGCGAAGCAATGTGAACAGGCACAGAGAAGGTGCTAGCAGGGAATTCTCTGCCTGCCTTTCCCCAGTGCTCTGCAAGCTCTCCAGGACAACATAAAATCTGGGGCTCTGTGCTTTCTTTCGTTCTGAACCAGTATTACTGTTTTCTGCACAAAAGCGATTCTGCGAAGCAATGTGAACACTTCTGCTTCCCAGTTACAGAGAAGGTGCTAGCAGGGAATTCTCTGCCTGCCTTTCCCCAGTGCTCTGCAAGCTCTCCAGGACAACATAAAATCTGGGGCTCTGTGCTTTCTTTCGTTCTGAACCAGTCTTACTGTTTTCTGCACAAAAGCGATTCTGCGAAGCAATGTGAACACTTCTGCTTCCCAGGCACAGAGAAGGTGCTAGCAGGGAATTCTCTGCCTGCCTTTCCCCAGTGCTCTGCAAGCTCTCCAGGACAACAGCAAATCTGGGGCTCTGTGCTTTCTTTCGTTCTGAACAAGTGTTACTGTTTTCTGCACAAAAGCGATTCTGTGAAGCAATGTGAACACTTCTGCTTCCCAGGCACAGAGAAGGTGCTAGCAGGGAATTCTCTGGCTGCCTTTCCCCAGTGCTCTGCAAGCTCTCCAGGACAACAGCAAATCTGGGGCTCTGTGCTTTCTTTCGTTCTGAACCAGTGTTACTGTTTTCTGCACAAAAGCGATTCTGCGAAGCAATGTGAACAGGCACAGAGAAGGTGCTAGCAGGGAATTCTCTGCCTGCCTTTCCCCAGTGCTCTGCAAGCTCTCCAGGACAACATAAAATCTGGGGCTCTGTGCTTTCTTTCGTTCTGAACCAGTATTACTGTTTTCTGCACAAAAGCGATTCTGCGAAGCAATGTGAACACTTCTGCTTCCCAGGCACAGAGAAGGTGCTAGCAGGGAATTCTCTGCCTGCCTTTCCCCAGTGCTCTGCAAGCTCTTCAGGACAACATAAAATCTGGGGCTCTGTGCTTTCTTTCGTTCTGAACCAGTCTTACTGTTTTCTGCACAAAAGCGATTCTGCGAAGCAATGTGAACACTTCTGCTTCCCAGGCACAGAGAAGGTGCTAGCAGGGAATTCTCTGCCTGCCTTTCCCCAGTGCTCTGCAAGCTCTCCAGGACAACAGCAAATCTGGGGCTCTGTGCTTTCTTTCGTTCTGAACAAGTGTTACTGTTTTCTGCACAAAAGCGATTCTACGAAGCAAGGTGAACACTTCTGCTTCCCAGGCACAGAGAAGGTGCTAGCAGGGAATTCTCTGCCTGCCTTTCCCCAGTGTTCTGCAAGCTCTCCAGGACAACATAAAATCTGGGGCTCTGTGCTTTCTTTCGTTCTGAACAAGTGTTACTGTTTTCTGCACAAAAGAGATTCTGCGAAGTAATGTGAACACGTCTGCTTCCCAGGCACAGAGAAGGTGCTAGCAGGGAATTCTCTGCCTGCCTTTCCCCAGTGCTCTGCAAGCTCTCCAGGACAACAGCAAATCTGGGGCTCTGTGCTTTCTTTCGTTCTGAACAAGTGTTACTGTTTTCTGCACAAAAGCGATTCTGCGAAGCAAGGTGAACACTTCTGCTTCCCAGGCACAGAGAAGGTGCTAGCAGGGAATTCTCTGCCTGCCTTTCCCCAGTGCTCTGCAAGCTCTCCAGGACAACATAAAATCTGGGTCTCTGTGCTTTCTTTCGTTCTGAACAAGTGTTACTGTTTTCTGCACAAAAGCGATTCTGCGAACCAATGTGAACAGGCACAGAGAAGGTTCTAGCAGGGAATTCTCTGCCTGCCTTTCCCCAGTGCTCTGCAAGCTCTCCAGGACAACATAAAATCTGGGGCTCTGTGCTTTCTTTCGTTCTGAACCAGTGTTACTGTTTTCTGCACAAAAGCGATTCTGCGAAGCAATGTGAACACTTCTGCTTCCCAGGCACAGAGAAGGTGCTAGCAGGGAATTCTCTGCCTGCCTTTCCCCAGTGCTCTGCAAGCTCTCCAGGACAACAGCAAATCTGGGGCTCTGTGCTTTCTTTCGTTCTGAACCAGTGTTACTGTTTTCTGCACAAAAGCGATTCTGCGAAGCAATGTGAACACTTCTGCTTCCCAGTTACAGAGAAGGTGCTAGCAGGGAATTCTCTGCCTGCCTTTCCCCAGTGCTCTGCAAGCTCTTCAGGACAACATAAAATCTGGGGCTCTGTGCTTTCTTTCGTTCTGAACCAGTCTTACTGTTTTCTGAACAAAAGCGATTCTGCGAAGCAAGGTGAACACTTCTGCTTCCCAGGCACAGAGAAGGTGCTAGCAGGGAATTCTCTGCCTGCCTTTCCCCAGTGCTCTGCAAGCTCTCCAGGACAACAGCAAATCTGGGGCTATGTGCTTTCTTTCGTTCTGAACAAGTGTTACTGTTTTCTGCACAAAAGCGATTCTGCGAAGCAATGTGAACACTTCTGCTTCCCAGGCACAGAGAAGGTGCTAGCAGGGAATTCTCTGCCTGCCTTTCCCCAGTGCTCTGCAAGCTCTCCAGGACAACATAAAATCTGGGGCTCTGTGCTTTCTTTCGTTCTGAACAAGTGTTACTGTTTTCTGCACAAAAGCGATTCTGCGAAGCAATGTGAACACTTCTGCTTCCCAGGCACAGAGAAGGTGCTAGCAGGGAATTCTCTGCCTGCCTTTCCCCAGTGCTCTGCAAGCTCTCCAGGACAACAGCAAATCTGGGGCTCTGTGCTTTCTTTCGTTCTGAACCAGTGTTACTGTTTTCTGCACAAAAGCGATTCTGCGAAGCAATGTGAACAGGCACAGAGAAGGTGCTAGCAGGGAATTCTCTGCCTGCCTTTCCCCAGTGCTCTGCAAGCTCTCCAGGACAACATAAAATCTGGGGCTCTGTGCTTTCTTTCGTTCTGAACCAGTATTACTGTTTTCTGCACAAAAGCGATTCTGCGAAGCAATGTGAACACTTCTGCTTCCCAGGCACAGAGAAGGTGCTAGCAGGGAATTCTCTGCCTGCCTTTCCCCAGTGCTCTGCAAGCTCTTCAGGACAACATAAAATCTGGGGCTCTGTGCTTTCTTTCGTTCTGAACCAGTATTACTGTTTTCTGCACAAAAGCGATTCTGCGAAGCAATGTGAACACTTCTGCTTCCCAGGCACAGAGAAGGTGCTAGCAGGGAATTCTCTGCCTGCCTTTCCCCAGTGCTCTGCAAGCTCTCCAGGACAACAGCAAATCTGGGGCTCTGTGCTTTCTTTCGTTCTGAACCAGTCTTACTGTTTTCTGCACAAAAGCGATTCTGCGAAGCAATGTGAACAGGCACAGAGAAGGTGCTAGCAGGGAATTCTCTGCCTGCCTTTCCCCAGTGCTCTGCAAGCTCTCCAGGACAACATAAAATCTGGGGCTCTGTGCTTTCTTTCGTTCTGAACAAGTGTTACTGTGTTCTGCAAAAAAGAGATTCTCCGAAGTAATGTGAACACGTCTGCTTCCCAGGCACAGAGAAGGTGCTAGCAGGGAATTCTCTGCCTGCCTTTCCCCAGTGCTGTGCAAGCTCTCCAGGACAACAGCAAATCTGGGGCTCTGTGCTTTCTTTCGTTCTGAACAAGTGTTACTGTTTTCTGCACAAAAGCGATTCTGCGAAGCAAGGTGAACACTTCTGCTTCCCAGGCACAGAGAAGGTGCTAGCAGGGAATTCTCTGCCTGCCTTTCCCCAGTGCTCTGCAAGCTCTCCAGGACAACAGCAAATCTGGGGCTCTGTGCTTTCTTTCGTTCTGAACCAGTGTTACTGTTTTCTGCACAAAAGCGATTCTGCGAAGCAATGTGAACAGGCACAGAGAAGGTGCTAGCAGGGAATTCTCTGCCTGCCTTTCCCCAGTGCTCTGCAAGCTCTCCAGGACAACATAAAATCTGGGGCTCTGTGCTTTCTTTCGTTCTGAACCAGTATTACTGTTTTCTGCACAAAAGCGATTCTGCGAAGCAATGTGAACACTTCTGCTTCCCAGTTACAGAGAAGGTGCTAGCAGGGAATTCTCTGCCTGCCTTTCCCCAGTGCTCTGCAAGCTCTTCAGGACAACATAAAATCTGGGGCTCTGTGCTTTCTTTCGTTCTGAACCAGTCTTACTGTTTTCTGCACAAAAGCGATTCTGCGAAGCAATGTGAACACTTCTGCTTCCCAGGCACAGAGAAGGTGCTAGCAGGGAATTCTCTGCCTGCCTTTCCCCAGTGCTCTGCAAGCTCTCCAGGACAACAGCAAATCTGGGGCTCTGTGCTTTCTTTCGTTCTGAACAAGTGTTACTGTTTTCTGCACAAAAGCGATTCTGCGAAGCAATGTGAACACTTCTGCTTCCCAGTTACAGAGAAGGTGCTAGCAGGGAATTCTCTGCCTGCCTTTCCCCAGTGCTCTGCAAGCTCTCCAGGACAATATAAAATCTGGCGCTCTGTGCTTTCTTTCGTTCTGAACAAGTGTTACTGTTTTCTGCACAAAAGCGATTCTGCGAAGCAATGTGAACACTTCTGCTTCCCAGGCACAGAGAAGGTGCTAGCAGGGAATTCTCTGCCTGCCTTTCCCCAGTGCTCTGCAAGCTCTCCAGGACAACAGCAAATCTGGGGCTATGTGCTTTCTTTCGTTCTGAACAAGTGTTACTGTTTTCTGCACAAAAGCGATTCTGCGAAGTAATGTGAACACGTCTGCTTCCCAGGCACAGAGAAGGTGCTAGCAGGGAATTCTCTGCCTGCCTTTCCCCAGTGCTCTGCAAGCTCTCCAGGACAACATAAAATCTGGGGCTCTGTGCTTTCTTTCGTTCTGAACCAGTATTACTGTTTTCTGCACAAAAGCGATTCTGCGAAGCAATGTGAACACTTCTGCTTCCCAGTTACAGAGAAGGTGCTAGCAGGGAATTCTCTGCCTGCCTTTCCCCAGTGCTCTGCAAGCTCTTCAGGACAACATAAAATCTGGGGCTCTGTGCTTTCTTTCGTTCTGAACCAGTCTTACTGTTTTCTGCACAAAAGCGATTCTGCGAAGCAATGTGAACACTTCTGCTTCCCAGGCACAGAGAAGGTGCTAGCAGGGAATTCTCTGCCTGCCTTTCCCCAGTGCTCTGCAAGCTCTCCAGGACAACAGCAAATCTGGGGCTCTGTGCTTTCTTTCGTTCTGAACAAGTGTTACTGTTTTCTGCACAAAAGCGATTCTGCGAAGCAATGTGAACACTTCTGCTTCCCAGTTACAGAGAAGGTGCTAGCAGGGAATTCTCTGCCTGCCTTTCCCCAGTGCTCTGCAAGCTCTCCAGGACAATATAAAATCTGGGGCTCTGTGCTTTCTTTCGTTCTGAACAAGTGTTACTGTTTTCTGCACAAAAGCGATTCTGCGAAGCAATGTGAACACTTCTGCTTCCCAGGCACAGAGAAGGTGCTAGCAGGGAATTCTCTGCCTGCCTTTCCCCAGTGCTCTGCAAGCTCTCCAGGACAACAGCAAATCTGGGGCTCTGTGCTTTCTTTCGTTCTGAACAAGTGTTACTGTTTTCTGCACAAAAGCGATTCTGCGAAGCAAGGTGAACACTTCTGCTTCCCAGGCACAGAGAAGGTGCTAGCAGGGAATTCTCTGCCTGCCTTTCCCCAGTGCTCTGCAAGCTCTCCAGGACAACAGCAAATCTGGGGCTATGTGCTTTCTTTCGTTCTGAACAAGTGTTACTGTTTTCTGCACAAAAGCGATTCTACGAAGCAAGGTGAACACTTCTGCTTCCCAGGCACAGAGAAGGTGCTAGCAGGGAATTCTCTGCCTGCCTTTCCCCAGTGCTCTGCAAGCTCTCCAGGACAACATAAAATCTGGGGCTCTGTGCTTTCTTTCGTTCTGAACAAGTGTTACTGTTTTCTGCACAAAAGCGATTCTGCGAAGTAATGTGAACACGTCTGCTTCCCAGGCACAGAGAAGGTGCTAGCAGGGAATTCTCTGCCTGCCTTTCCCCAGTGCTCTGCAAGCTCTCCAGGACAACAGCAAATCTGGGGCTCTGTGCTTTCTTTCGTTCTGAACAAGTGTTACTGTTTTCTGCACAAAAGCGATTCTGCGAAGCAAGGTGAACACTTCTGCTTCCCAGGCACAGAGAAGGTGCTAGCAGGGAATTCTCTGCCTGCCTTTCCCCAGTGCTCTGCAAGCTCTCCAGGACAACAGCAATTCTGGGGCTCTGTGCTTTCTTTCGTTCTGAACAAGTGTTACTGTTTTCTGCACAAAAGCGATTCTGCGAAGCAATGTGAACACTTCTGCTTCCCAGGCACAGAGAAGGTGCTAGCAGGGAATTCTCTGCCTGCCTTTCCCCAGTGCTCTGCAAGCTCTCCAGGACAACATAAAATCTGGGGCTCTGTGCTTTCTTTCGTTCTGAACCAGTATTAGTGTTTTCTGCACAAAAGCGATTCTGCGAAGCAATGTGAACACTTCTGCTTCCCAGTTACAGAGAAGGTGCTAGCAGGGAATTCTCTGCCTGCCTTTCCCCAGTGCTCTGCAAGCTCTTCAGGACAACATAAAATCTGGGGCTCTGTGCTTTCTTTCGTTCTGAACCAGTCTTACTGTTTTCTGCACAAAAGCGATTCTGCGAAGCAATGTGAACACTTCTGCTTCCCAGGCACAGAGAAGGTGCTAGCAGGGAATTCTCTGCCTGCCTTTCCCCAGTGCTCTGCAAGCTCTCCAGGACAACAGCAAATCTGGGGCTCTGTGCTTTCTTTCGTTCTGAACAAGTGTTACTGTTTTCTGCACAAAAGCGATTCTGCGAAGCAATGTGAACACTTCTGCTTCCCAGTTACAGAGAAGGTGCTAGCAGGGAATTCTCTGCCTGCCTTTCCCCAGTGCTCTGCAAGCTCTCCAGGACAATATAAAATCTGGCGCTCTGTGCTTTCTTTCGTTCTGAACAAGTGTTACTGTTTTCTGCACAAAAGCGATTCTGCGAAGCAATGTGAACACTTCTGCTTCCCAGGCACAGAGAAGGTGCTAGCAGGGAATTCTCTGCCTGCCTTTCCCCAGTGCTCTGCAAGCTCTCCAGGACAACAGCAAATCTGGGGCTCTGTGCTTTCTTTCGTTCTGAACAAGTGTTACTGTTTTCTGCACAAAAGCGATTCTGCGAAGCAAGGTGAACACTTCTGCTTCCCAGGCACAGAGAAGGTGCTAGCAGGGAATTCTCTGCCTGCCTTTCCCCAGTGCTCTGCAAGCTCTCCAGGACAACAGCAAATCTGGGGCTATGTGCTTTCTTTCGTTCTGAACAAGTGTTACTGTTTTCTGCACAAAAGCGATTCTACGAAGCAAGGTGAACACTTCTGCTTCCCAGGCACAGAGAAGGTGCTAGCAGGGAATTCTCTGCCTGCCTTTCCCCAGTGCTCTGCAAGCTCTCCAGGACAACATAAAATCTGGGGCTCTGTGCTTTCTTTCGTTCTGAACAAGTGTTACTGTTTTCTGCACAAAAGCGATTCTGCGAAGCAATGTGAACACTTCTGCTTCCCAGGCACAGAGAAGGTGCTAGCAGGGAATTCTCTGCCTGCCTTTCCCCAGTGCTCTGCAAGCTCTTCAGGAAAACATAAAATCTGGGGCTCTGTGCTTTCTTTCGTTCTGAACCAGTATTACTGTTTTCTGCACAAAAGCGATTCTGCGAAGCAATGTGAACACTTCTGCTTCCCAGTTACAGAGAAGGTGCTAGCAGGGAATTCTCTGCCTGCCTTTCCCCAGTGCTCTGCAAGCTCTTCAGGACAACATAAAATCTGGGGCTCTGTGCTTTCTTTCGTTCTGAACCAGTCTTACTGTTTTCTGCACAAAAGCGATTCTGCGAAGCAATGTGAACACTTCTGCTTCCCAGGCACAGAGAAGGTGCTAGCAGGGAATTCTCTGCCTGCCTTTCCCCAGTGCTCTGCAAGCTCTCCAGGACAACAGCAAATCTGGGGCTCTGTGCTTTCTTTCGTTCTGAACAAGTGTTACTGTTTTCTGCACAAAAGCGATTCTGCGAAGCAATGTGAACACTTCTGCTTCCCAGTTACAGAGAAGGTGCTAGCAGGGAATTCTCTGCCTGCCTTTCCCCAGTGCTCTGCAAGCTCTCCAGGACAATATAAAATCTGGCGCTCTGTGCTTTCTTTCGTTCTGAACAAGTGTTACTGTTTTCTGCACAAAAGCGATTCTGCGAAGCAATGTGAACACTTCTGCTTCCCAGGCACAGAGAAGGTGCTAGCAGGGAATTCTCTGCCTGCCTTTCCCCAGTGCTCTGCAAGCTCTCCAGGACAACAGCAAATCTGGGGCTCTGTGCTTTCTTTCGTTCTGAACAAGTGTTACTGTTTTCTGCACAAAAGCGATTCTGCGAAGCAAGGTGAACACTTCTGCTTCCCAGGCACAGAGAAGGTGCTAGCAGGGAATTCTCTGCCTGCCTTTCCCCAGTGCTCTGCAAGCTCTCCAGGACAACAGCAAATCTGGGGCTATGTGCTTTCTTTCGTTCTGAACCAGTGTTACTGTTTTCTGCACAAAAGCGATTCTACGAAGCAAGGTGAACACTTCTGCTTCCCAGGCACAGAGAAGGTGCTAGCAGGGAATTCTCTGCCTGCCTTTCCCCAGTGCTCTGCAAGCTCTCCAGGACAACATAAAATCTGGGGCTCTGTGCTTTCTTTCGTTCTGAACAAGTGTTACTGTTTTCTGCACAAAAGAGATTCTGCGAAGTAATGTGAACACGTCTGCTTCCCAGGCACAGAGAAGGTGCTAGCAGGGAATTCTCTGCCTGCCTTTCCCCAGTGCTCTGCAAGCTCTCCAGGACAACAGCAAATCTGGGGCTCTGTGCTTTCTTTCGTTCTGAACAAGTGTTACTGTTTTCTGCACAAAAGCGATTCTGCGAAGCAATGTGAACACTTCTGCTTCCCAGGCACAGAGAAGGTGCTAGCAGGGAATTCTCTGCCTGCCTTTCCCCAGTGCTCTGCAAGCTCTCCAGGACAACAGCAATTCTGGGGCTCTGTGCTTTCTTTCGTTCTGAACAAGTGTTACTGTTTTCTGCACAAAAGCGATTCTGCGAAGCAATGTGAACACTTCTGCTTCCCAGGCACAGAGAAGGTGCTAGCAGGGAATTCTCTGCCTGCCTTTCCCCAGTGCTCTGCAAGCTCTCCAGGACAACAGCAAATCTGGGGCTCTGTGCTTTCTTTCGTTCTGAACAAGTGTTATTGTTTTCTGCACAAAAGCGATTCTACGAAGCAAGGTGAACACTTGTGCTTCCCAGGCACAGAGAAGGTGCTAGCAGGGAATTCTCTGCCTGCCTTTCCCCAGTGCTCTGCAAGCTCTCCAGGACAACATAAAATCTGGGGCTCTGTGCTTTCTTTCGTTCTGAACAAGTGTTACTGTTTTCTGCACAAAAGAGATTCTGCGAAGTAATGTGAACACGTCTGCTTCCCAGGCACAGAGAAGGTGCTAGCAGGGAATTCTCTGCCTGCCTTTCCCCAGTGCTCTGCAAGCTCTCCAGGACAACAGCAAATCTGGGGCTCTGTGCTTTCTTTCGTTCTGAACAAGTGTTACTGTTTTCTGCACAAAAGCGATTCTGCGAAGCAATGTGAACACTTCTGCTTCCCAGGCACAGAGAAGGTGCTAGCAGGGAATTCTCTGCCTGCCTTTCCCCAGTGCTCTGCAAGCTCTCCAGGACAACAGCAAATCTGGGGCTCTGTGCTTTCTTTCGTTCTGAACTAGTATTACTGTTTTCTGCACAAAAGCGATTCTGCGAACCAATGTGAACAGGCACAGAGAAGGTGCTAGCAGGGAATTCTCTGCCTGCCTTTCCCCAGTGCTCTGCAAGCTCTCCAGGACAACATAAAATCTGGGGCTCTGTGCTTTCTTTCGTTCTGAACAAGTGTTACTGTTTTCTGCACAAAAGCGATTCTGCGAAGCAATGTGAACAGGCACAGAGAAGGTGCTAGCAGGGAATTCTCTGCCTGCCTTTCCCCAGTGCTCTGCAAGCTCTCCAGGACAACAGCAAATCTGGGGCTCTGTGCTTTCTTTCGTTCTGAACCAGTGTTACTGTTTTCTGCACAAAAGCGATTCTGCGAAGCAATGTGAACAGGCACAGAGAAGGTGCTAGCAGGGAATTCTCTGCCTGCCTTTCCCCAGTGCTCTGCAAGCTCTCCAGGACAACATAAAATCTGGGGCTCTGTGCTTTCTTTCGTTCTGAACCAGTATTACTGTTTTCTGCACAAAAGCGATTCTGCGAAGCAATGTGAACACTTCTGCTTCCCAGTTACAGAGAAGGTGCTAGCAGGGAATTCTCTGCCTGCCTTTCCCCAGTGCTCTGCAAGCTCTTCAGGACAACATAAAATCTGGGGCTCTGTGCTTTCTTTCGTTCTGAACCAGTCTTACTGTTTTCTGCACAAAAGCGATTCTGCGAAGCAATGTGAACACTTCTGCTTCCCAGGCACAGAGAAGGTGCTAGCAGGGAATTCTCTGCCTGCCTTTCCCCAGTGCTCTGCAAGCTCTCCAGGACAACAGCAATTCTGGGGCTCTGTGCTTTCTTTCGTTCTGAACAAGTGTTACTGTTTTCTGCACAAAAGCGATTCTGCGAAGCAATGTGAACACTTCTGCTTCCCAGGCACAGAGAAGGTGCTAGCAGGGAATTCTCTGCCTGCCTTTCCCCAGTGCTCTGCAAGCTCTCCAGGACAACAGCAAATCTGGGGCTCTGTGCTTTCTTTCGTTCTGAACAAGTGTTATTGTTTTCTGCACAAAAGCGATTCTACGAAGCAAGGTGAACACTTGTGCTTCCCAGGCACAGAGAAGGTGCTAGCAGGGAATTCTCTGCCTGCCTTTCCCCAGTGCTCTGCAAGCTCTCCAGGACAACATAAAATCTGGGGCTCTGTGCTTTCTTTCGTTCTGAACAAGTGTTACTGTTTTCTGCACAAAAGAGATTCTGCGAAGTAATGTGAACACGTCTGCTTCCCAGGCACAGAGAAGGTGCTAGCAGGGAATTCTCTGCCTGCCTTTCCCCAGTGCTCTGCAAGCTCTCCAGGACAACAGCAAATCTGGGGCTCTGTGCTTTCTTTCGTTCTGAACAAGTGTTACTGTTTTCTGCACAAAAGCGATTCTGCGAAGCAATGTGAACACTTCTGCTTCCCAGGCACAGAGAAGGTGCTAGCAGGGAATTCTCTGCCTGCCTTTCCCCAGTGCTCTGCAAGCTCTCCAGGACAACAGCAAATCTGGGGCTCTGTGCTTTCTTTCGTTCTGAACTAGTATTACTGTTTTCTGCACAAAAGCGATTCTGCGAACCAATGTGAACAGGCACAGAGAAGGTGCTAGCAGGGAATTCTCTGCCTGCCTTTCCCCAGTGCTCTGCAAGCTCTCCAGGACAACATAAAATCTGGGGCTCTGTGCTTTCTTTCGTTCTGAACAAGTGTTACTGTTTTCTGCACAAAAGCGATTCTGCGAAGCAATGTGAACAGGCACAGAGAAGGTGCTAGCAGGGAATTCTCTGCCTGCCTTTCCCCAGTGCTCTGCAAGCTCTCCAGGACAACAGCAAATCTGGGGCTCTGTGCTTTCTTTCGTTCTGAACCAGTGTTACTGTTTTCTGCACAAAAGCGATTCTGCGAAGCAATGTGAACAGGCACAGAGAAGGTGCTAGCAGGGAATTCTCTGCCTGCCTTTCCCCAGTGCTCTGCAAGCTCTCCAGGACAACATAAAATCTGGGGCTCTGTGCTTTCTTTCGTTCTGAACCAGTATTACTGTTTTCTGCACAAAAGCGATTCTGCGAAGCAATGTGAACACTTCTGCTTCCCAGTTACAGAGAAGGTGCTAGCAGGGAATTCTCTGCCTGCCTTTCCCCAGTGCTCTGCAAGCTCTTCAGGACAACATAAAATCTGGGGCTCTGTGCTTTCTTTCGTTCTGAACCAGTCTTACTGTTTTCTGCACAAAAGCGATTCTGCGAAGCAATGTGAACACTTCTGCTTCCCAGGCACAGAGAAGGTGCTAGCAGGGAATTCTCTGCCTGCCTTTCCCCAGTGCTCTGCAAGCTCTCCAGGACAACAGCAAATCTGGGGCTCTGTGCTTTCTTTCGTTCTGAACAAGTGTTACTGTTTTCTGCACAAAAGCGATTCTGCGAAGCAATGTGAACACTTCTGCTTCCCAGGCACAGAGAAGGTGCTAGCAGGGAATTCTCTGCCTGCCTTTCCCCAGTGCTCTGCAAGCTCTCCAGGACAATATAAAATCTGGCGCTCTGTGCTTTCTTTCGTTCTGAACAAGTGTTACTGTTTTCTGCACAAAAGCGATTCTGCGAAGCAATGTGAACACTTCTGCTTCCCAGGCACAGAGAAGGTGCTAGCAGGGAATTCTCTGCCTGCCTTTCCCCAGTGCTCTGCAAGCTCTCCAGGACAACATAAAATCTGGGGCTCTGTGCTTTCTTTCGTTCTGAACAAGTGTTACTGTTTTCTGCACAAAAGCGATTCTGCGAAGCAAGGTGAACACTTCTGCTTCCCAGGCACAGAGAAGGTGCTAGCAGGGAATTCTCTGCCTGCCTTTCCCCAGTGCTCTGCAAGCTCTCCAGGACAACAGCAAATCTGGGGCTCTGTGCTTTCTTTCGTTCTGAACAAGTGTTACTGTTTTCTGCACAAAAGCGATTCTACGAAGCAAGGTGAACACTTCTGCTTCCCAGGCACAGAGAAGGTGCTAGCAGGGAATTCTCTGCCTGCCTTTCCCCAGTGTTCTGCAAGCTCTCCAGGACAACATAAAATCTGGGGCTCTGTGCTTTCTTTCGTTCTGAACAAGTGTTACTGTTTTCTGCACAAAAGAGATTCTGCGAAGTAATGTGAACACGTCTGCTTCCCAGGCACAGAGAAGGTGCTAGCAGGGAATTCTCTGACTGCCTTTCCCCAGTGCTCTGCAAGCTCTCCAGGACAACAGCAAATCTGGGGCTCTGTGCTTTCTTTCGTTCTGAACCAGTATTACTGTTTTCTGCACAAAAGCGATTCTGCGAAGCAATGTGAACACTTCTGCTTCCCAGGCACAGAGAAGGTGCTAGCAGGGAATTCTCTGCCTGCCTTTCCCCAGTGCTCTGCAAGCTCTCCAGGACAACAGCAAATCTGGGGCTCTGTGCTTTCTTTCGTTCTGAACCAGTGTTACTGTTTTCTGCACAAAAGCGATTCTGCGAAGCAATGTGAACAGGCACAGAGAAGGTGCTAGCAGGGAATTCTCTGCCTGCCTTTCCCCAGTGCTCTGCAAGCTCTCCAGGACAACATAAAATCTGGGGCTCTGTGCTTTCTTTCGTTCTGAACCAGTATTACTGTTTTCTGCACAAAAGCGATTCTGCGAAGCAATGTGAACACTTCTGCTTCCCAGTTACAGAGAAGGTGCTAGCAGGGAATTCTCTGCCTGCCTTTCCCCAGTGCTCTGCAAGCTCTTCAGGACAACATAAAATCTGGGGCTCTGTGCTTTCTTTCGTTCTGAACCAGTCTTACTGTTTTCTGCACAAAAGCGATTCTGCGAAGCAATGTGAACACTTCTGCTTCCCAGGCACAGAGAAGGTGCTAGCAGGGAATTCTCTGCCTGCCTTTCCCCAGTGCTCTGCAAGCTCTCCAGGACAACAGCAAATCTGGGGCTCTGTGCTTTCTTTCGTTCTGAACAAGTGTTACTGTTTTCTGCACAAAAGCGATTCTGCGAAGCAATGTGAACACTTCTGCTTCCCAGTTACAGAGAAGGTGCTAGCAGGGAATTCTCTGCCTGCCTTTCCCCAGTGCTCTGCAAGCTCTCCAGGACAATATAAAATCTGGCGCTCTGTGCTTTCTTTCGTTCTGAACAAGTGTTACTGTTTTCTGCACAAAAGCGATTCTGCGAAGCAATGTCAACACTTCTGCTTCCCAGGCACAGAGAAGGTGCTAGCAGGGAATTCTCTGCCTGCCTTTCCCCAGTGCTCTGCAAGCTCTCCAGGACAACAGCAAATCTGGGGCTCTGTGCTTTCTTTCGTTCTGAACAAGTGTTACTGTTTTCTGCACAAAAGCTATTCTGCGAAGCAAGGTGAACACTTCTGCTTCCCAGGCACAGAGAAGGTGCTAGCAGGGAATTCTCTGCCTGCCTTTCCCCAGTGCTCTGCAAGCTCTCCAGGACAACAGCAAATCTGGGGCTATGTGCTTTCTTTCGTTCTGAACAAGTGTTACTGTTTTCTGCACAAAAGCGATTCTACGAAGCAATGTGAACACTTCTGCTTCCCAGGCACAGAGAAGGTGCTAGCAGGGAATTCTCTGCCTGCCTTTCCCCAGTGCTCTGCAAGCTCTCCAGGACAACATAAAATCTGGGGCTCTGTGCTTTCTTTCGTTCTGAACAAGTGTTACTGTTTTCTGCACAAAAGCGATTCTGCGAAGCAATGTGAACACTTCTGCTTCCCAGGCACAGAGAAGGTGCTAGCAGGGAATTCTCTGCCTGCCTTTCCCCAGTGCTCTGCAAGCTCTCCAGGACAACATAAAATCTGGGGCTCTGTGCTTTCTTTCGTTCTGAACCAGTATTACTGTTTTCTGCACAAAAGCGATTCTGCGAAGCAATGTGAACACTTCTGCTTCCCAGGCACAGAGAAGGTGCTAGCAGGGAATTCTCTGCCTGCCTTTCCCCAGTGCTCTGCAAGCTCTCCAGGACAACAGCAAATCTGGGGCTCTGTGCTTTCTTTCGTTCTGAACAAGTGTTACTGTTTTCTGCACAAAAGCGATTCTGCGAAGCAATGTGAACACTTCTGCTTCCCAGGCACAGAGAAGGTGCTAGCAGGGAATTCTCTGCCTGCCTTTCCCCAGTGCTCTGCAAGCTCTCCAGGACAATATAAAATCTGGGGCTCTGTGCTTTCTTTCGTTCTGAACAAGTGTTACTGTTTTCTGCACAAAAGCGATTCTGCGAAGCAATGTGAACACTTCTGCTTCCCAGGCACAGAGAAGGTGCTAGCAGGGAATTCTCTGCCTGCCTTTCCCCAGTGCTCTGCAAGCTCTCCAGGACAACAGCAAATCTGGGGCTCTGTGCTTTCTTTCGTTCTGAACAAGTGTTACTGTTTTCTGCACAAAAGCGATTCTGCGAAGCAATGTGAACACTTCTGCTTCCCAGGCACAGAGAAGGTGCTAGCAGGGAATTCTCTGCCTGCCTTTCCCCAGTGCTCTGCAAGCTCTCCAGGACAACAGCAAATCTGGGGCTATGTGCTTTCTTTCGTTCTGAACAAGTGTTACTGTTTTCTGCACAAAATCGATTCTACGAAGCAAGGTGAACACTTCTGCTTCCCAGGCACAGAGAAGGTGCTAGCAGGGAATTCTCTGCCTGCCTTTCCCCAGTGCTCTGCAAGCTCTCCAGGACAACATAAAATCTGGGGCTCTGTGCTTTCTTTCGTTCTGAACAAGTGTTACTGTTTTCTGCACAAAAGAGATTCTGCGAAGTAATGTGAACACGTCTGCTTCCCAGGCACAGAGAAGGTGATAGCAGGGAATTCTCTGCCTGCCTTTCCCCAGTGCTCTGCAAGCTCTCCAGGACAACAGCAAATCTGGGGCTCTGTGCTTTCTTTCGTTCTGAACAAGTGTTACTGTTTTCTGCACAAAAGCGATTCTGCGAAGCAAGGTGAACACTTCTGCTTCCCAGGCACAGAGAAGGTGCTAGCAGGGAATTCTCTGCCTGCCTTTCCCCAGTGCTCTGCAAGCTCTCCAGGACAACAGCAATTCTGGGGCTCTGTGCTTTCTTTCGTTCTGAACAAGTGTTACTGTTTTCTGCACAAAAGCGATTCTGCGAAGCAATGTGAACAGGCACAGAGAAGGTGCTAGCAGGGAATTCTCTGCCTGCCTTTCCCCAGTGCTCTGCAAGCTCTCCAGGACAACATAAAATCTGGGGCTCTGTGCTTTCTTTCGTTCTGAACCAGTATTACTGTTTTCTGCACAAAAGCGATTCTGCGAAGCAATGTGAACACTTCTGCTTCCCAGGCACAGAGAAGGTGCTAGCAGGGAATTCTCTGCCTGCCTTTCCCCAGTGCTCTGCAAGCTCTCCAGGACAATATAAAATCTGGCGCTCTGTGCTTTCTTTCGTTCTGAACAAGTGTTACTGTTTTCTGCACAAAAGCGATTCTGCGAAGCAATGTGAACACTTCTGCTTCCCAGGCACAGAGAAGGTGCTAGCAGGGAATTCTCTGCCTGCCTTTCCCCAGTGCTCTGCAAGCTCTCCAGGACAACAGCAAATCTGGGGCTCTGTGCTTTCTTTCGTTCTGAACAAGTGTTACTGTTTTCTGCACAAAAGCGATTCTACGAAGCAAGGTGAACACTTCTGCTTCCCAGTTACAGAGAAGGTGCTAGCAGGGAATTCTCTGCCTGCCTTTCCCCAGTGCTCTGCAAGCTCTCCAGGACAACAGCAAATCTGGGGCTCTGTGCTTTCTTTCGTTCTGAACAAGTGTTACTGTTTTCTGCACAAAAGAGATTCTGCGAAGTAATGTGAACACGTCTGCTTCCCAGGCACAGAGAAGGTGCTAGCAGGGAATTCTCTGCCTGCCTTTCCCCAGTGCTCTGCAAGCTCTCCAGGACAACAGCAAATCTGGGGCTCTGTGCTTTCTTTCGTTCTGAACAAGTGTTACTGTTTTCTGCACAAAAGCGATTCTGCGAAGCAATGTGAACACTTCTGCTTCCCAGGCACAGAGAAGGTGCTAGCAGGGAATTCTCTGCCTGCCTTTCCCCAGTGCTCTGCAAGCTCTCCAGGACAACATATAATCTGGGGCTCTGTGCTTTCTTTCGTTCTGAACAAGTGTTACTGTTTTCTGCACAAAAGCGATTCTGCGAAGCAATGTGAACACTTCTGCTTCCCAGGCACAGAGAAGGTGCTAGCAGGGAATTCTCTGCCTGCCTTTCCCCAGTGCTCTGCAAGCTCTCCAGGACAACAGCAAATCTGGGGCTCTGTGCTTTCTTTCGTTCTGAACCAGTGTTACTGTTTTCTGCACAAAAGCGATTCTGCGAAGCAAGGTGAACACTTCTGCTTCCCAGGCACAGAGAAGGTGCTAGCAGGGAATTCTCTGCCTGCCTTTCCCCAGTGCTCTGCAAGCTCTCCAGGACAACAGCAAATCTGGGGCTATGTGCTTTCTTTCGTTCTGAACAAGTGTTACTGGTTTCTGCACAAAAGCGATTCTACGAAGCAAGGTGAACACTTCTGCTTCCCAGGCACAGAGAAGGTGCTAGCAGGGAATTCTCTGCCTGCCTTTCCCCAGTGCTCTGCAAGCTCTCCAGGACAACATAAAATCTGGGGCTCTGTGCTTTCTTTCGTTCTGAACAAGTGTTACTGTTTTCTGCAAAAAAGAGATTCTGCGAAGTAATGTGAACACATCTGCTTCCCAGGCACAGAGAAGGTGCTAGCAGGGAATTCTCTGCCTGCCTTTCCCCAGTGCTCTGCAAGCTCTCCAGGACAACAGCAAATCTGGGGCTCTGTGCTTTCTTTCGTTCTGAACAAGTGTTACTGTTTTCTGCACAAAAGCGATTCTGCGAAGCAAGGTGAACACTTCTGCTTCCCAGGCACAGAGAAGGTGCTAGCAGGGAATTCTCTGCCTGCCTTTCCCCAGTGCTCTGCAAGCTCTCCAGGACAACAGCAATTCTGGGGCTCTGTGCTTTCTTTCGTTCTGAACAAGTGTTACTGTTTTCTGCACAAAAGCGATTCTGCGAAGCAATGTGAACACTTCTGCTTCCCAGGCACAGAGAAGGTGCTAGCAGGGAATTCTCTGCCTGCCTTTCCCCAGTGCTCTGCAAGCTCTCCAGGACAACAGCAAATCTGGGGCTCTGTGCTTTCTTTCGTTCTGAACCAGTGTTACTGTTTTCTGCACAAAAGCGATTCTGCGAAGCAATGTGAACAGGCACAGAGAAGGTGCTAGCAGGGAATTCTCTGCCTGCCTTTCCCCAGTGCTCTGCAAGCTCTCCAGGACAACATAAAATCTGGGGCTCTGTGCTTTCTTTCGTTCTGAACCAGTATTACTGTTTTCTGCACAAAAGCGATTCTGCGAAGCAATGTGAACACTTCTGCTTCCCAGGCACAGAGAAGGTGCTAGCAGGGAATTCTCTGCCTGCCTTTCCCCAGTGCTCTGCAAGCTCTTCAGGACAACATAAAATCTGGGGCTCTGTGCTTTCTTTCGTTCTGAACCAGTATTACTGTTTTCTGCACAAAAGCGATTCTGCGAAGCAATGTGAACACTTCTGCTTCCCAGGCACAGAGAAGGTGCTAGCAGGGAATTCTCTGCCTGCCTTTCCCCAGTGCTCTGCAAGCTCTCCAGGACAACAGCAAATCTGGGGCTCTGTGCTTTCTTTCGTTCTGAACAAGTGTTACTGTTTTCTGCACAAAAGCGATTCTGCGAAGCAATGTGAACACTTCTGCTTCCCAGGCACAGAGAAGGTGCTAGCAGGGAATTCTCTGCCTGCCTTTCCCCAGTGCTCTGCAAGCTCTCCAGGACAACAGCAAATCTGGGGCTCTGTGCTTTCTTTCGTTCTGAACCAGTGTTACTGTTTTCTGCACAAAAGCGATTCTGCGAAGCAATGTGAACAGGCACAGAGAAGGTGCTAGCAGGGAATTCTCTGCCTGCCTTTCCCCAGTGCTCTGCAAGCTCTCCAGGACAACATAAAATCTGGGGCTCTGTGCTTTCTTTCGTTCTGAACCAGTATTACTGTTTTCTGCACAAAAGCGATTCTGCGAAGCAATGTGAACACTTCTGCTTCCCAGTTACAGAGAAGGTGCTAGCAGGGAATTCTCTGCCTGCCTTTCCCCAGTGCTCTGCAAGCTCTTCAGGACAACATAAAATCTGGGGCTCTGTGCTTTCTTTCGTTCTGAACCAGTCTTACTGTTTTCTGCACAAAAGCGATTCTGCGAAGCAATGTGAACACTTCTGCTTCCCAGGCACAGAGAAGGTGCTAGCAGGGAATTCTCTGCCTGCCTTTCCCCAGTGCTCTGCAAGCTCTCCAGGACAATATAAAATCTGGCGCTCTGTGCTTTCTTTCGTTCTGAACAAGTGTTACTGTTTTCTGCACAAAAGCGATTCTGCGAAGCAATGTGAACACTTCTGCTTCCCAGGCACAGAGAAGGTGCTAGCAGGGAATTCTCTGCCTGCCTTTCCCCAGTGCTCTGCAAGCTCTCCAGGACAACAGCAAATCTGGGGCTATGTGCTTTCTTTCGTTCTGAACAAGTGTTACTGTTTTCTGCACAAAAGCGATTCTGCGAAGCAAGGTGAACACTTCTGCTTCCCAGGCACAGAGAAGGTGCTAGCAGGGAATTCTCTGCCTGCCTTTCCCCAGTGCTCTGCAAGCTCTCCAGGACAACAGCAAATCTGGGGCTATGTGCTTTCTTTCGTTCTGAACAAGTGTTACTGTTTTCTGCACAAAAGCGATTCTACGAAGCAAGGTGAACACTTCTGCTTCCCAGGCACAGAGAAGGTGCTAGCAGGGAATTCTCTGCCTGCCTTTCCCCAGTGCTCTGCAAGCTCTCCAGGACAACATAAAATCTGGGGCTCTGTGCTTTCTTTCGTTCTGAACAAGTGTTACTGTTTTCTGCAAAAAAGAGATTCTGCGAAGTAATGTGAACACGTCTGCTTCCCAGGCACAGAGAAGGTGCTAGCAGGGAATTCTCTGCCTGCCTTTCCCCAGTGCTCTGCAAGCTCTCCAGGACAACAGCAAATCTGGGGCTCTGTGCTTTCTTTCGTTCTGAACAAGTGTTACTGTTTTCTGCACAAAAGCGATTCTGCGAAGCAAGGTGAACACTTCTGCTTCCCAGGCACAGAGAAGGTGCTAGCAGGGAATTCTCTGCCTGCCTTTCCCCAGTGCTCTGCAAGCTCTCCAGGACAACAGCAATTCTGGGGCTCTGTGCTTTCTTTCGTTCTGAACAAGTGTTACTGTTTTCTGCACAAAAGCGATTCTGCGAAGCAATGTGAACACTTCTGCTTCCCAGGCACAGAGAAGGTGCTAGCAGGGAATTCTCTGCCTGCCTTTCCCCAGTGCTCTGCAAGCTCTCCAGGACAACAGCAAATCTGGGGCTCTGTGCTTTCTTTCGTTCTGAACCAGTGTTACTGTTTTCTGCACAAAAGCGATTCTGCGAAGCAATGTGAACAGGCACAGAGAAGGTGCTAGCAGGGAATTCTCTGCCTGCCTTTCCCCAGTGCTCTGCAAGCTCTCCAGGACAACATAAAATCTGGGGCTCTGTGCTTTCTTTCGTTCTGAACCAGTATTACTGTTTTCTGCACAAAAGCGATTCTGCGAAGCAATGTGAACACTTCTGCTTCCCAGGCACAGAGAAGGTGCTAGCAGGGAATTCTCTGCCTGCCTTTCCCCAGTGCTCTGCAAGCTCTTCAGGACAACATAAAATCTGGGGCTCTGTGCTTTCTTTCGTTCTGAACCAGTCTTACTGTTTTCTGCACAAAAGCGATTCTGCGAAGCAATGTGAACACTTCTGCTTCCCAGGCACAGAGAAGGTGCTAGCAGGGAATTCTCTGCCTGCCTTTCCCCAGTGCTCTGCAAGCTCTCCAGGACAACAGCAAATCTGGGGCTCTGTGCTTTCTTTCGTTCTGAACAAGTGTTACTGTTTTCTGCACAAAAGCGATTCTGCGAAGCAATGTGAACACTTCTGCTTCCCAGTTACAGAGAAGGTGCTAGCAGGGAATTCTCTGCCTGCCTTTCCCCAGTGCTCTGCAAGCTCTCCAGGACAATATAAAATCTGGCGCTCTGTGCTTTCTTTCGTTCTGAACAAGTGTTACTGTTTTCTGCACAAAAGCGATTCTGCGAAGCAATGTGAACACTTCTGCTTCCCAGGCACAGAGAAGGTGCTAGCAGGGAATTCTCTGCCTGCCTTTCCCCAGTGCTCTGCAAGCTCTCCAGGACAACAGCAAATCTGGGGCTATGTGCTTTCTTTCGTTCTGAACAAGTGTTACTGTTTTCTGCACAAAAGCGATTCTACGAAGCAAGGTGAACACTTCTGCTTCCCAGGCACAGAGAAGGTGCTAGCAGGGAATTCTCTGCCTGCCTTTCCCCAGTGCTCTGCAAGCTCTCCAGGACAACATAAAATCTGGGGCTCTGTGCTTTCTTTCGTTCTGAACAAGTGTTACTGTTTTCTGCAAAAAAGAGATTCTGCGAAGCAATGTGAACACGTCTGCTTCCCAGGCACAGAGAAGGTGCTAGCAGGGAATTCTCTGCCTGCCTTTCCCCAGTGCTCTGCAAGCTCTCCAGGACAACAGCAAATCTGGGGCTCTGTGCTTTCTTTCGTTCTGAACAAGTGTTACTGTTTTCTGCACAAAAGCGATTCTGCGAAGCAAGGTGAACACTTCTGCTTCCCAGGCACAGAGAAGGTGCTAGCAGGGAATTCTCTGCCTGCCTTTCCCCAGTGCTCTGCAAGCTCTCCAGGACAACATAAAATCTGGGGCTCTGTGCTTTCTTTCGTTCTGAACCAGTATTACTGTTTTCTGCACAAAAGCGATTCTGCGAAGCAATGTGAACACTTCTGCTTCCCAGTTACAGAGAAGGTGCTAGCAGGGAATTCTCTGCCTGCCTTTCCCCAGTGCTCTGCAAGCTCTTCAGGACAACATAAAATCTGGGGCTCTGTGCTTTCTTTCGTTCTGAACCAGTCTTACTGTTTTCTGCACAAAAGCGATTCTGCGAAGCAATGTGAACACTTCTGCTTCCCAGGCACAGAGAAGGTGCTAGCAGGGAATTCTCTGCCTGCCTTTCCCCAGTGCTCTGCAAGCTCTCCAGGACAACAGCAAATCTGGGGCTCTGTGCTTTCTTTCGTTCTGAACAAGTGTTACTGTTTTCTGCACAAAAGCGATTCTGCGAAGCAATGTGAACACTTCTGCTTCCCAGGCACAGAGAAGGTGCTAGCAGGGAATTCTCTGCCTGCCTTTCCCCAGTGCTCTGCAAGCTCTCCAGGACAACAGCAAATCTGGGGCTATGTGCTTTCTTTCGTTCTGAACAAGTGTTACTGTTTTCTGCACAAAAGCGATTCTACGAAGCAAGGTGAACACTTCTGCTTCCCAGGCACAGAGAAGGTGCTAGCAGGGAATTCTCTGCCTGCCTTTCCCCAGTGCTCTGCAAGCTCTCCAGGACAACATAAAATCTGGGGCTCTGTGCTTTCTTTCGTTCTGAACAAGTGTTACTGTTTTCTGCAAAAAAGAGATTCTGCGAAGCAATGTGAACACGTCTGCTTCCCAGGCACAGAGAAGGTGCTAGCAGGGAATTCTCTGCCTGCCTTTCCCCAGTGCTCTGCAAGCTCTCCAGGACAACAGCAAATCTGGGGCTCTGTGCTTTCTTTCGTTCTGAACAAGTGTTACTGTTTTCTGCACAAAAGCGATTCTGCGAAGCAAGGTGAACACTTCTGCTTCCCAGGCACAGAGAAGGTGCTAGCAGGGAATTCTCTGCCTGCCTTTCCCCAGTGCTCTGCAAGCTCTCCAGGACAACATAAAATCTGGGGCTCTGTGCTTTCTTTCGTTCTGAACCAGTATTACTGTTTTCTGCACAAAAGCGATTCTGCGAAGCAATGTGAACACTTCTGCTTCCCAGTTACAGAGAAGGTGCTAGCAGGGAATTCTCTGCCTGCCTTTCCCCAGTGCTCTGCAAGCTCTTCAGGACAACATAAAATCTGGGGCTCTGTGCTTTCTTTCGTTCTGAACCAGTCTTACTGTTTTCTGCACAAAAGCGATTCTGCGAAGCAATGTGAACACTTCTGCTTCCCAGGCACAGAGAAGGTGCTAGCAGGGAATTCTCTGCCTGCCTTTCCCCAGTGCTCTGCAAGCTCTCCAGGACAACAGCAAATCTGGGGCTCTGTGCTTTCTTTCGTTCTGAACAAGTGTTACTGTTTTCTGCACAAAAGCGATTCTGCGAAGCAATGTGAACACTTCTGCTTCCCAGTTACAGAGAAGGTGCTAGCAGGGAATTCTCTGCCTGCCTTTCCCCAGTGCTCTGCAAGCTCTCCAGGACAACAGCAAATCTGGGGCTCTGTGCTTTCTTTCGTTCTGAACCAGTGTTACTGTTTTCTGCACAAAAGCGATTCTGCGAAGCAAGGTGAACACTTCTGCTTCCCAGGCACAGAGAAGGTGCTAGCAGGGAATTCTCTGCCTGCCTTTCCCCAGTGCTCTGCAAGCTCTCCAGGACAACAGCAAATCTGGGGCTATGTGCTTTCTTTCGTTCTGAACAAGTGTTACTGTTTTCTGCACAAAAGCGATTCTACGAAGCAAGGTGAACACTTCTGCTTCCCAGGCACAGAGAAGGTGCTAGCAGGGAATTCTCTGCCTGCCTTTCCCCAGTGCTCTGCAAGCTCTCCAGGACAACATAAAATCTGGGGCTCTGTGCTTTCTTTCGTTCTGAACAAGTGTTACTGTTTTCTGCACAAAAGAGATTCTGCGAAGTAATGTGAACACGTCTGCTTCCCAGGCACAGAGAAGGTGCTAGCAGGGAATTCTCTGCCTGCCTTTCCCCAGTGCTCTGCAAGCTCTCCAGGACAACAGCAAATCTGGGGCTCTGTGCTTTCTTTCGTTCTGAACAAGTGTTACTGTTTTCTGCACAAAAGCGATTCTGCGAAGCAATGTGAACACTTCTGCTTCCCAGGCACAGAGAAGGTGCTAGCAGGGAATTCTCTGCCTGCCTTTCCCCAGTGCTCTGCAAGCTCTCCAGGACAACAGCAAATCTGGGGCTCTGTGCTTTCTTTCGTTCTGAACAAGTGTTACTGTTTTCTGCACAAAAGCGATTCTGCGAAGCAATGTGAACACTTCTGCTTCCCAGGCACAGAGAAGGTGCTAGCAGGGAATTCTCTGCCTGCCTTTCCCCAGTGCTCTGCAAGCTCTCCAGGACAATATAAAATCTGGCGCTCTGTGCTTTCTTTCGTTCTGAACAAGTGTTACTGTTTTCTGCACAAAAGCGATTCTGCGAAGCAATGTGAACACTTCTGCTTCCCAGGCACAGAGAAGGTGCTAGCAGGGAATTCTCTGCCTGCCTTTCCCCAGTGCTCTGCAAGCTCTCCAGGACAACAGCAAATCTGGGGCTCTGTGCTTTCTTTCGTTCTGAACAAGTGTTACTGCTTTCTGCACAAAAGCGATTCTGCGAAGCAAGGTGAACACTTCTGCTTCCCAGGCACAGAGAAGGTGCTAGCAGGGAATTCTCTGCCTGCCTTTCCCCAGTGCTCTGCAAGCTCTCCAGGACAACAGCAAATCTGGGGCTATGTGCTTTCTTTCGTTCTGAACAAGTGTTACTGTTTTCTGCACAAAAGCGATTCTACGAAGCAAGGTGAACACTTCTGCTTCCCAGGCACAGAGAAGGTGCTAGCAGGGAATTCTCTGCCTGCCTTTCCCCAGTGCTCTGCAAGCTCTCCAGGACAACAGCAAATCTGGGGCTCTGTGCTTTCTTTCGTTCTGAACCAGTGTTACTGTTTTCTGCACAAAAGCGATTCTGCGAAGCAATGTGAACAGGCACAGAGAAGGTGCTAGCAGGGAATTCTCTGCCTGCCTTTCCCCAGTGCTCTGCAAGCTCTCCAGGACAACAGCAAATCTGGGGCTCTGTGCTTTCTTTCGTTCTGAACAAGTGTTACTGTTTTCTGCACAAAAGCGATTCTGCGAAGCAATGTGAACACTTCTGCTTCCCAGGCACAGAGAAGGTGCTAGCAGGGAATTCTCTGCCTGCCTTTCCCCAGTGCTCTGCAAGCTCTCCAGGACAATATAAAATCTGGCGCTCTGTGCTTTCTTTCGTTCTGAACAAGTGTTACTGTTTTCTGCACAAAAGCGATTCTGCGAAGCAATGTGAACACTTCTGCTTCCCAGGCACAGAGAAGGTGCTAGCAGGGAATTCTCTGCCTGCCTTTCCCCAGTGCTCTGCAAGCTCTCCAGGACAACAGCAAATCTGGGGCTCTGTGCTTTCTTTCGTTCTGAACAAGTGTTACTGTTTTCTGCACAAAAGCGATTCTGCGAAGCAAGGTGAACACTTCTGCTTCCCAGGCACAGAGAAGGTGCTAGCAGGGAATTCTCTGCCTGCCTTTCCCCAGTGCTCTGCAAGCTCTCCAGGACAACAGCAAATCTGGGGCTCTGTGCTTTCTTTCGTTCTGAACAAGTGTTACTGTTTTCTGCACAAAAGCGATTCTACGAAGCAAGGTGAACACTTCTGCTTCCCAGGCACAGAGAAGGTGCTAGCAGGGAATTCTCTGCCTGCCTTTCCCCAGTGCTCTGCAAGCTCTCCAGGACAACATAAAATCTGGGGCTCTGTGCTTTCTTTCGTTCTGAACAAGTGTTACTGTTTTCTGCACAAAAGAGATTCTGCGAAGTAATGTGAACACGTCTGCTTCCCAGGCACAGAGAAGGTGCTAGCAGGGAATTCTACGCCTGCCTTTCCCCAGTGCTCTGCAAGCTCTCCAGGACAACAGCAAATCTGGGGCTCTGTGCTTTCTTTCGTTCTGAACAAGTGTTACTGTTTTCTGCACAAAAGCGATTCTGCGAAGCAAGGTGAACACTTCTGCTTCCCAGGCACAGAGAAGGTGCTAGCAGGGAATTCTCTGCCTGCCTTTCCCCAGTGCTCTGCAAGCTCTCCAGGACAACATATAATCTGGGGCTCTGTGCTTTCTTTCGTTCTGAACAAGTGTTACTGTTTTCTGCACAAAAGCGATTCTGCGAAGCAATGTGAACACTTCTGCTTCCCAGGCACAGAGAAGGTGCTAGCAGGGAATTCTCTGCCTGCCTTTCCCCAGTGCTCTGCAAGCTCTCCAGGACAACAGCAAATCTGGGGCTCTGTGCTTTCTTTTGTTCTGAACTAGTATTACTGTTTTCTGCACAAAAGCGATTCTGCGAACCAATGTGAACAGGCACAGAGAAGGTTCTAGCAGGGAATTCTCTGCCTGCCTTTCCCCAGTGCTCTGCAAGCTCTCCAGGACAACATAAAATCTGGGGCTCTGTGCTTTCTTTCGTTCTGAACAAGTGTTACTGTTTTCTGCACAAAAGCGATTCTGCGAAGCAATGTGAACACTTCTGCTTCCCAGGCACAGAGAAGGTGCTAGCAGGGAATTCTCTGCCTGCCTTTCCCCAGTGCTCTGCAAGCTCTCCAGGACAACAGCAAATCTGGGGCTCTGTGCTTTCTTTCGTTCTGAACCAGTGTTACTGTTTTCTGCACAAAAGCGATTCTGCGAAGCAATGTGAACAGGCACAGAGAAGGTGCTAGCAGGGAATTCTCTGCCTGCCTTTCCCCAGTGCTCTGCAAGCTCTCCAGGACAACAGCAAATCTGGGGCTCTGTGCTTTCTTTCGTTCTGAACCAGTGTTACTGTTTTCTGCACAAAAGCGATTCTGCGAAGCAATGTGAACAGGCACAGAGAAGGTGCTAGCAGGGAATTCTCTGCCTGCCTTTCCCCAGTGCTCTGCAAGCTCTCCAGGACAACATAAAATCTGGGGCTCTGTGCTTTCTTTCGTTCTGAACCAGTATTACTGTTTTCTGCACAAAAGCGATTCTGCGAAGCAATGTGAACACTTCTGCTTCCCAGGCACAGAGAAGGTGCTAGCAGGGAATTCTCTGCCTGCCTTTCCCCAGTGCTCTGCAAGCTCTCCAGGACAACAGCAAATCTGGGGCTCTGTGCTTTCTTTCGTTCTGAACAAGTGTTACTGTTTTCTGCACAAAAGCGATTCTGCGAAGCAATGTGAACACTTCTGCTTCCCAGGCACAGAGAAGGTGCTAGCAGGGAATTCTCTGCCTGCCTTTCCCCAGTGCTCTGCAAGCTCTCCAGGACAATATAAAATCTGGCGCTCTGTGCTTTCTTTCGTTCTGAACAAGTGTTACTGTTTTCTGCACAAAAGCGATTCTGCGAAGCAATGTGAACACTTCTGCTTCCCAGGCACAGAGAAGGTGCTAGCAGGGAATTCTCTGCCTGCCTTTCCCCAGTGCTCTGCAAGCTCTCCAGGACAACATAAAATCTGGGGCTCTGTGCTTTCTTTCGTTCTGAACAAGTGTTACTGTTTTCTGCACAAAAGCGATTCTGCGAAGCAAGGTGAACACTTCTGCTTCCCAGGCACAGAGAAGGTGCTAGCAGGGAATTCTCTGCCTGCCTTTCCCCAGTGCTCTGCAAGCTCTCCAGGACAACAGCAAATCTGGGGCTCTGTGCTTTCTTTCGTTCTGAACAAGTGTTACTGTTTTCTGCACAAAAGCGATTCTGCGAAGCAATGTGAACACTTCTGCTTCCCAGTTACAGAGAAGGTGCTAGCAGGGAATTCTCTGCCTGCCTTTCCCCAGTGCTCTGCAAGCTCTCCAGGACAATATAAAATCTGGCGCTCTGTGCTTTCTTTCGTTCTGAACAAGTGTTACTGTTTTCTGCACAAAAGCGATTCTGCGAAGCAATGTGAACACTTCTGCTTCCCAGGCACAGAGAAGGTGCTAGCAGGGAATTCTCTGCCTGCCTTTCCCCAGTGCTCTGCAAGCTCTCCAGGACAACAGCAAATCTGGGGCTCTGTGCTTTCTTTCGTTCTGAACCAGTGTTACTGTTTTCTGCACAAAAGCGATTCTGCGAAGCAAGGTGAACACTTCTGCTTCCCAGGCACAGAGAAGGTGCTAGCAGGGAATTCTCTGCCTGCCTTTCCCCAGTGCTCTGCAAGCTCTCCAGGACAACAGCAAATCTGGGGCTATGTGCTTTCTTTCGTTCTGAACAAGTGTTACTGTTTTCTGCACAAAAGCGATTCTACGAAGCAAGGTGAACACTTCTGCTTCCCAGGCACAGAGAAGGTGCTAGCAGGGAATTCTCTGCCTGCCTTTCCCCAGTGCTCTGCAAGCTCTCCAGGACAACATAAAATCTGGGGCTCTGTGCTTTCTTTCGTTCTGAACAAGTGTTACTGTTTTCTGCAAAAAAGAGATTCTGCGAAGTAATGTGAACACATCTGCTTCCCAGGCACAGAGAAGGTGCTAGCAGGGAATTCTCTGCCTGCCTTTCCCCAGTGCTCTGCAAGCTCTCCAGGACAACAGCAAATCTGGGGCTCTGTGCTTTCTTTCGTTCTGAACAAGTGTTACTGTTTTCTGCACAAAAGCGATTCTGCGAAGCAAGGTGAACACTTCTGCTTCCCAAGCACAGAGAAGGTGCTAGCAGGGAATTCTCTGCCTGCCTTTCCCCAGTGCTCTGCAAGCTCTCCAGGACAACAGCAATTCTGGGGCTCTGTGCTTTCTTTCGTTCTGAACAAGTGTTACTGTTTTCTGCACAAAAGCGATTCTGCGAAGCAATGTGAACACTTCTGCTTCCCAGGCACAGAGAAGGTGCTAGCAGGGAATTCTCTGCCTGCCTTTCCCCAGTGCTCTGCAAGCTCTCCAGGACAACAGCAAATCTGGGGCTCTGTGCTTTCTTTCGTTCTGAACCAGTGTTACTGTTTTCTGCACAAAAGCGATTCTGCGAAGCAATGTGAACAGGCACAGAGAAGGTGCTAGCAGGGAATTCTCTGCCTGCCTTTCCCCAGTGCTCTGCAAGCTCTCCAGGACAACATAAAATCTGGGGCTCTGTGCTTTCTTTCGTTCTGAACCAGTATTACTGTTTTCTGCACAAAAGCGATTCTGCGAAGCAATGTGAACACTTCTGCTTCCCAGGCACAGAGAAGGTGCTAGCAGGGAATTCTCTGCCTGCCTTTCCCCAGTGCTCTGCAAGCTCTTCAGGACAACATAAAATCTGGGGCTCTGTGCTTTCTTTCGTTCTGAACCAGTGTTACTGTTTTCTGCACAAAAGCGATTCTGCGAAGCAATGTGAACACTTCTGCTTCCCAGGCACAGAGAAGGTGCTAGCAGGGAATTCTCTGCCTGCCTTTCCCCAGTGCTCTGCAAGCTCTCCAGGACAACAGCAAATCTGGGGCTCTGTGCTTTCTTTCGTTCTGAACAAGTGTTACTGTTTTCTGCACAAAAGCGATTCTGCGAAGCAATGTGAACACTTCTGCTTCCCAGGCACAGAGAAGGTGCTAGCAGGGAATTCTCTGCCTGCCTTTCCCCAGTGCTCTGCAAGCTCTCCAGGACAACAGCAAATCTGGGGCTCTGTGCTTTCTTTCGTTCTGAACCAGTGTTACTGTTTTCTGCACAAAAGCGATTCTGCGAAGCAATGTGAACAGGCACAGAGAAGGTGCTAGCAGGGAATTCTCTGCCTGCCTTTCCCCAGTGCTCTGCAAGCTCTCCAGGACAACATAAAATCTGGGGCTCTGTGCTTTCTTTCGTTCTGAACCAGTATTACTGTTTTCTGCACAAAAGCGATTCTGCGAAGCAATGTGAACACTTCTGCTTCCCAGGCACAGAGAAGGTGCTAGCAGGGAATTCTCTGCCTGCCTTTCCCCAGTGCTCTGCAAGCTCTCCAGGACAATATAAAATCTGGCGCTCTGTGCTTTCTTTCGTTCTGAACAAGTGTTACTGTTTTCTGCACAAAAGCGATTCTGCGAAGCAATGTGAACACTTCTGCTTCCCAGGCACAGAGAAGGTGCTAGCAGGGAATTCTCTGCCTGCCTTTCCCCAGTGCTCTGCAAGCTCTCCAGGACAACAGCAAATCTGGGGCTCTGTGCTTTCTTTCGTTCTGAACAAGTGTTACTGTTTTCTGCACAAAAGCGATTCTGCGAAGCAAGGTGAACACTTCTGCTTCCCAGGCACAGAGAAGGTGCTAGCAGGGAATTCTCTGCCTGCCTTTCCCCAGTGCTCTGCAAGCTCTCCAGGACAACAGCAAATCTGGGGCTATGTGCTTTCTTTCGTTCTGAACAAGTGTTACTGTTTTCTGCACAAAAGCGATTCTACGAAGCAAGGTGAACACTTCTGCTTCCCAGGCACAGAGAAGGTGCTAGCAGGGAATTCTCTGCCTGCCTTTCCCCAGTGCTCTGCAAGCTCTCCAGGACAACATAAAATCTGGGGCTCTGTGCTTTCTTTCGTTCTGAACAAGTGTTACTGTTTTCTGCAAAAAAGAGATTCTGCGAAGTAATGTGAACACTTCTGCTTCCCAGGCACAGAGAAGGTGCTAGCAGGGAATTCTCTGCCTGCCTTTCCCCAGTGCTCTGCAAGCTCTCCAGGACAACAGCAAATCTGGGGCTCTGTGCTTTCTTTCGTTCTGAACCAGTGTTACTGTTTTCTGCACAAAAGAGATTCTGCGAAGCAATGTGAACAGGCACAGAGAAGGTGCTAGCAGGGAATTCTCTGCCTGCCTTTCCCCAGTGCTCTGCAAGCTCTCCAGGACAACATAAAATCTGGGGCTCTGTGCTTTCTTTCGTTCTGAACCAGTATTACTGTTTTCTGCACAAAAGCGATTCTGCGAAGCAATGTGAACACTTCTGCTTCCCAGGCACAGAGAAGGTGCTAGCAGGGAATTCTCTGCCTGCCTTTCCCCAGTGCTCTGCAAGCTCTTCAGGACAACAGCAAATCTGGGGCTCTGTGCTTTCTTTCGTTCTGAACCAGTCTTACTGTTTTCTGCACAAAAGCGATTCTGCGAAGCAATGTGAACACTTCTGCTTCCCAGGCACAGAGAAGGTGCTAGCAGGGAATTCTCTGCCTGCCTTTCCCCAGTGCTCTGCAAGCTCTCCAGGACAACAGCAAATCTGGGGCTCTGTGCTTTCTTTCGTTCTGAACAAGTGTTACTGTTTTCTGCACAAAAGCGATTCTGCGAAGCAATGTGAACACTTCTGCTTCCCAGTTACAGAGAAGGTGCTAGCAGGGAATTCTCTGCCTGCCTTTCCCCAGTGCTCTGCAAGCTCTCCAGGACAATATAAAATCTGGCGCTCTGTGCTTTCTTTCGTTCTGAACAAGTGTTACTGTTTTCTGCACAAAAGCGATTCTGCGAAGCAATGTGAACACTTCTGCTTCCCAGGCACAGAGAAGGTGCTAGCAGGGAATTCTCTGCCTGCCTTTCCCCAGTGCTCTGCAAGCTCTCCAGGACAACAGCAAATCTGGGGCTATGTGCTTTCTTTCGTTCTGAACAAGTGTTACTGTTTTCTGCACAAAAGCGATTCTACGAAGCAAGGTGAACACTTCTGCTTCCCAGGCACAGAGAAGGTGCTAGCAGGGAATTCTCTGCCTGCCTTTCCCCAGTGCTCTGCAAGCTCTCCAGGACAACATAAAATCTGGGGCTCTGTGCTTTCTTTCGTTCTGAACAAGTGTTACTGTTTTCTGCAAAAAAGAGATTCTGCGAAGCAATGTGAACACGTCTGCTTCCCAGGCACAGAGAAGGTGCTAGCAGGGAATTCTCTGCCTGCCTTTCCCCAGTGCTCTGCAAGCTCTCCAGGACAACAGCAAATCTGGGGCTCTGTGCTTTCTTTCGTTCTGAACAAGTGTTACTGTTTTCTGCACAAAAGCGATTCTGCGAAGCAAGGTGAACACTTCTGCTTCCCAGGCACAGAGAAGGTGCTAGCAGGGAATTCTCTGCCTGCCTTTCCCCAGTGCTCTGCAAGCTCTCCAGGACAACATAAAATCTGGGGCTCTGTGCTTTCTTTCGTTCTGAACCAGTATTACTGTTTTCTGCACAAAAGCGATTCTGCGAAGCAATGTGAACACTTCTGCTTCCCAGTTACAGAGAAGGTGCTAGCAGGGAATTCTCTGCCTGCCTTTCCCCAGTGCTCTGCAAGCTCTTCAGGACAACATAAAATCTGGGGCTCTGTGCTTTCTTTCGTTCTGAACCAGTCTTACTGTTTTCTGCACAAAAGCGATTCTGCGAAGCAAGGTGAACACTTCTGCTTCCCAGGCACAGAGAAGGTGCTAGCAGGGAATTCTCTGCCTGCCTTTCCCCAGTGCTCTGCAAGCTCTCCAGGACAACAGCAAATCTGGGGCTATGTGCTTTCTTTCGTTCTGAACAAGTGTTACTGTTTTCTGCACAAAAGCGATTCTGCGAAGCAATGTGAACACTTCTGCTTCCCAGGCACAGAGAAGGTGCTAGCAGGGAATTCTCTGCCTGCCTTTCCCCAGTGCTCTGCAAGCTCTCCAGGACAACAGCAAATCTGGGGCTATGTGCTTTCTTTCGTTCTGAACAAGTGTTACTGTTTTCTGCACAAAAGCGATTCTACGAAGCAAGGTGAACACTTCTGCTTCCCAGGCACAGAGAAGGTGCTAGCAGGGAATTCTCTGCCTGCCTTTCCCCAGTGCTCTGCAAGCTCTCCAGGACAACATAAAATCTGGGGCTCTGTGCTTTCTTTCGTTCTGAACAAGTGTTACTGTTTTCTGCAAAAAAGAGATTCTGCGAAGCAATGTGAACACGTCTGCTTCCCAGGCACAGAGAAGGTGCTAGCAGGGAATTCTCTGCCTGCCTTTCCCCAGTGCTCTGCAAGCTCTCCAGGACAACAGCAAATCTGGGGCTCTGTGCTTTCTTTCGTTCTGAACAAGTGTTACTGTTTTCTGCACAAAAGCGATTCTGCGAAGCAAGGTGAACACTTCTGCTTCCCAGGCACAGAGAAGGTGCTAGCAGGGAATTCTCTGCCTGCCTTTCCCCAGTGCTCTGCAAGCTCTCCAGGACAACATAAAATCTGGGGCTCTGTGCTTTCTTTCGTTCTGAACCAGTATTACTGTTTTCTGCACAAAAGCGATTCTGCGAAGCAATGTGAACACTTCTGCTTCCCAGTTACAGAGAAGGTGCTAGCAGGGAATTCTCTGCCTGCCTTTCCCCAGTGCTCTGCAAGCTCTTCAGGACAACATAAAATCTGGGGCTCTGTGCTTTCTTTCGTTCTGAACCAGTCTTACTGTTTTCTGCACAAAAGCGATTCTGCGAAGCAATGTGAACACTTCTGCTTCCCAGGCACAGAGAAGGTGCTAGCAGGGAATTCTCTGCCTGCCTTTCCCCAGTGCTCTGCAAGCTCTCCAGGACAACAGCAAATCTGGGGCTATGTGCTTTCTTTCGTTCTGAACAAGTGTTACTGTTTTCTGCACAAAAGCGATTCTACGAAGCAAGGTGAACACTTCTGCTTCCCAGGCACAGAGAAGGTGCTAGCAGGGAATTCTCTGCCTGCCTTTCCCCAGTGCTCTGCAAGCTCTCCAGGACAACATAAAATCTGGGGCTCTGTGCTTTCTTTCGTTCTGAACAAGTGTTACTGTTTTCTGCACAAAAGAGATTCTGCGAAGTAATGTGAACACGTCTGCTTCCCAGGCACAGAGAAGGTGCTAGCAGGGAATTCTCTGCCTGCCTTTCCCCAGTGCTCTGCAAGCTCTCCAGGACAACAGCAAATCTGGGGCTCTGTGCTTTCTTTCGTTCTGAACAAGTGTTACTGTTTTCTGCACAAAAGCGATTCTGCGAAGCAATGTGAACACTTCTGCTTCCCAGGCACAGAGAAGGTGCTAGCAGGGAATTCTCTGCCTGCCTTTCCCCAGTGCTCTGCAAGCTCTCCAGGACAACAGCAAATCTGGGGCTCTGTGCTTTCTTTCGTTCTGAACAAGTGTTACTGTTTTCTGCACAAAAGCGATTCTGCGAAGCAATGTGAACACTTCTGCTTCCCAGGCACAGAGAAGGTGCTAGCAGGGAATTCTCTGCCTGCCTTTCCCCAGTGCTCTGCAAGCTCTCCAGGACAATATAAAATCTGGCGCTCTGTGCTTTCTTTCGTTCTGAACAAGTGTTACTGTTTTCTGCACAAAAGCGATTCTGCGAAGCAATGTGAACACTTCTGCTTCCCAGGCACAGAGAAGGTGCTAGCAGGGAATTCTCTGCCTGCCTTTCCCCAGTGCTCTGCAAGCTCTCCAGGACAACAGCAAATCTGGGGCTCTGTGCTTTCTTTCGTTCTGAACAAGTGTTACTGTTTTCTGCACAAAAGCGATTCTGCGAAGCAAGGTGAACACTTCTGCTTCCCAGGCACAGAGAAGGTGCTAGCAGGGAATTCTCTGCCTGCCTTTCCCCAGTGCTCTGCAAGCTCTCCAGGACAACAGCAAATCTGGGGCTATGTGCTTTCTTTCGTTCTGAACAAGTGTTACTGTTTTCTGCACAAAAGCGATTCTACGAAGCAAGGTGAACACTTCTGCTTCCCAGGCACAGAGAAGGTGCTAGCAGGGAATTCTCTGCCTGCCTTTCCCCAGTGCTCTGCAAGCTCTCCAGGACAACATAAAATCTGGGGCTCTGTGCTTTCTTTCGTTCTGAACAAGTGTTACTGTTTTCTGCACAAAAGAGATTCTGCGAAGTAATGTGAACACGTCTGCTTCCCAGGCACAGAGAAGGTGCTAGCAGGGAATTCTCTGCCTGCCTTTCCCCAGTGCTCTGCAAGCTCTCCAGGACAACAGCAATTCTGGGGCTCTGTGCTTTCTTTCGTTCTGAACAAGTGTTACTGTTTTCTGCACAAAAGCGATTCTGCGAAGCAATGTGAACACTTCTGCTTCCCAGGCACAGAGAAGGTGCTAGCAGGGAATTCTCTGCCTGCCTTTCCCCAGTGCTCTGCAAGCTCTCCAGGACAACATAAAATCTGGGGCTCTGTGCTTTCTTTCGTTCTGAACCAGTGTTACTGTTTTCTGCACAAAAGCGATTCTGCGAAGCAATGTGAACAGGCACAGAGAAGGTGCTAGCAGGGAATTCTCTGCCTGCCTTTCCCCAGTGCTCTGCAAGCTCTCCAGGACAACATAAAATCTGGGCCTCTGTGCTTTCTTTCGTTCTGAACCAGTATTACTGTTTTCTGCACAAAAGCGATTCTGCGAAGCAATGTGAACACTTCTGCTTCCCAGGCACAGAGAAGGTGCTAGCAGGGAATTCTCTGCCTGCCTTTCCCCAGTGCTCTGCAAGCTCTCCAGGACAACAGCAAATCTGGGGCTCTGTGCTTTCTTTCGTTCTGAACAAGTGTTACTGTTTTCTGCACAAAAGCGATTCTGCGAAGCAATGTGAACACTTCTGCTTCCCAGGCACAGAGAAGGTGCTAGCAGGGAATTCTCTGCCTGCCTTTCCCCAGTGCTCTGCAAGCTCTCCAGGACAATATAAAATCTGGCGCTCTGTGCTTTCTTTCGTTCTGAACAAGTGTTACTGTTTTCTGCACAAAAGCGATTCTGCGAAGCAATGTGAACACTTCTGCTTCCCAGGCACAGAGAAGGTGCTAGCAGGGAATTCTCTGCCTGCCTTTCCCCAGTGCTCTGCAAGCTCTCCAGGACAACAGCAAATCTGGGGCTCTGTGCTTTCTTTCGTTCTGAACAAGTGTTACTGTTTTCTGCACAAAAGCGATTCTGCGAAGCAAGGTGAACACTTCTGCTTCCCAGGCACAGAGAAGGTGCTAGCAGGGAATTCTCTGCCTGCCTTTCCCCAGTGCTCTGCAAGCTCTCCAGGACAACAGCAAATCTGGGGCTATGTGCTTTCTTTCGTTCTGAACAAGTGTTACTGTTTTCTGCACAAAAGCGATTCTACGAAGCAAGGTGAACACTTCTGCTTCCCAGGCACAGAGAAGGTGCTAGCAGGGAATTCTCTGCCTGCCTTTCCCCAGTGCTCTGCAAGCTCTCCAGGACAACATAAAATCTGGGGCTCTGTGCTTTCTTTCGTTCTGAACAAGTGTTACTGTTTTCTGCACAAAAGCGATTCTGCGAAGCAATGTGAACACTTCTGCTTCCCAGGCACAGAGAAGGTGCTAGCAGGGAATTCTCTGCCTGCCTTTCCCCAGTGCTCTGCAAGCTCTCCAGGACAACAGCAAATCTGGGGCTCTGTGCTTTCTTTTGTTCTGAACTAGTATTACTGTTTTCTGCACAAAAGCGATTCTGCGAAGCAATGTGAACAGGCACAGAGAAGGTTCTAGCAGGGAATTCTCTGCCTGCCTTTCCCCAGTGCTCTGCAAGCTCTCCAGGACAACATAAAATCTGGGGCTCTGTGCTTTCTTTCGTTCTGAACAAGTGTTACTGTTTTCTGCACAAAAGCGATTCTGCGAAGCAATGTGAACACTTCTGCTTCCCAGGCACAGAGAAGGTGCTAGCAGGGAATTCTCTGCCTGCCTTTCCCCAGTGCTCTGCAAGCTCTCCAGGACAACAGCAAATCTGGGGCTCTGTGCTTTCTTTCGTTCTGAACCAGTGTTACTGTTTTCTGCACAAAAGCGATTCTGCGAAGCAATGTGAACAGGCACAGAGAAGGTGCTAGCAGGGAATTCTCTGCCTGCCTTTCCCCAGTGCTCTGCAAGCTCTCCAGGACAACAGCAAATCTGGGGCTCTGTGCTTTCTTTCGTTCTGAACCAGTGTTACTGTTTTCTGCACAAAAGCGATTCTGCGAAGCAATGTGAACAGGCACAGAGAAGGTGCTAGCAGGGAATTCTCTGCCTGCCTTTCCCCAGTGCTCTGCAAGCTCTCCAGGACAACATAAAATCTGGGGCTCTGTGCTTTCTTTCGTTCTGAACCAGTATTACTGTTTTCTGCACAAAAGCGATTCTGCGAAGCAATGTGAACACTTCTGCTTCCCAGGCACAGAGAAGGTGCTAGCAGGGAATTCTCTGCCTGCCTTTCCCCAGTGCTCTGCAAGCTCTCCAGGACAACAGCAAATCTGGGGCTCTGTGCTTTCTTTCGTTCTGAACAAGTGTTACTGTTTTCTGCACAAAAGCGATTCTGCGAAGCAATGTGAACACTTCTGCTTCCCAGGCACAGAGAAGGTGCTAGCAGGGAATTCTCTGCCTGCCTTTCCCCAGTGCTCTGCAAGCTCTCCAGGACAATATAAAATCTGGCGCTCTGTGCTTTCTTTCGTTCTGAACAAGTGTTACTGTTTTCTGCACAAAAGCGATTCTGCGAAGCAATGTGAACACTTCTGCTTCCCAGGCACAGAGAAGGTGCTAGCAGGGAATTCTCTGCCTGCCTTTCCCCAGTGCTCTGCAAGCTCTCCAGGACAACATAAAATCTGGGGCTCTGTGCTTTCTTTCGTTCTGAACAAGTGTTACTGTTTTCTGCACAAAAGCGATTCTGCGAAGCAAGGTGAACACTTCTGCTTCCCAGGCACAGAGAAGGTGCTAGCAGGGAATTCTCTGCCTGCCTTTCCCCAGTGCTCTGCAAGCTCTCCAGGACAACAGCAAATCTGGGGCTATGTGCTTTCTTTCGTTCTGAACAAGTGTTACTGTTTTCTGCACAAAAGCGATTCTACGAAGCAAGGTGAACACTTCTGCTTCCCAGGCACAGAGAAGGTGCTAGCAGGGAATTCTCTGCCTGCCTTTCCCCAGTGTTCTGCAAGCTCTCCAGGACAACATAAAATCTGGGGCTCTGTGCTTTCTTTCGTTCTGAACCAGTGTTACTGTTTTCTGCACAAAAGAGATTCTGCGAAGCAATGTCAACACTTCTGCTTCCCAGGCACAGAGAAGGTGCTAGCAGGGAATTCTCTGACTGCCTTTCCCCAGTGCTCTGCAAGCTCTCCAGGACAACAGCAAATCTGGGGCTCTGTGCTTTCTTTCGTTCTGAACAAGTGTTACTGTTTTCTGCACAAAAGCGATTCTGCGAAGCAATGTGAACACTTCTGCTTCCCAGGCACAGAGAAGGTGCTAGCAGGGAATTCTCTGCCTGCCTTTCCCCAGTGCTCTGCAAGCTCTCCAGGACAACAGCAAATCTGGGGCTCTGTGCTTTCTTTCGTTCTGAACCAGTCTTACTGTTTTCTGCACAAAAGCGATTCTGCGAAGCAATGTGAACAGGCACAGAGAAGGTGCTAGCAGGGAATTCTCTGCCTGCCTTTCCCCAGTGCTCTGCAAGCTCTCCAGGACAACATAAAATCTGGGGCTCTGTGCTTTCTTTCGTTCTGAACCAGTATTACTGTTTTCTGCACAAAAGCGATTCTGCGAAGCAATGTGAACACTTCTGCTTCCCAGTTACAGAGAAGGTGCTAGCAGGGAATTCTCTGCCTGCCTTTCCCCAGTGCTCTGCAAGCTCTTCAGGACAACATAAAATCTGGGGCTCTGTGCTTTCTTTCGTTCTGAACCAGTCTTACTGTTTTCTGCACAAAAGCGATTCTGCGAAGCAATGTGAACACTTCTGCTTCCCAGGCACAGAGAAGGTGCTAGCAGGGAATTCTCTGCCTGCCTTTCCCCAGTGCTCTGCAAGCTCTCCAGGACAACAGCAAATCTGGGGCTCTGTGCTTTCTTTCGTTCTGAACAAGTGTTACTGTTTTCTGCACAAAAGCGATTCTGCGAAGCAATGTGAACACTTCTGCTTCCCAGTTACAGAAAAGGTGCTAGCAGGGAATTCTCTGCCTGCCTTTCCCCAGTGCTCTGCAAGCTCTCCAGGACAATATAAAATCTGGCGCTCTGTGCTTTCTTTCGTTCTGAACAAGTGTTACTGTTTTCTGCACAAAAGCGATTCTGCGAAGCAATGTGAACACTTCTGCTTCCCAGGCACAGAGAAGGTGCTAGCAGGGAATTCTCTGCCTGCCTTTCCCCAGTGCTCTGCAAGCTCTCCAGGACAACAGCAAATCTGGGGCTCTGTGCTTTCTTTCGTTCTGAACAAGTGTTACTGTTTTCTGCACAAAAGCGATTCTGCGAAGCAAGGTGAACACTTCTGCTTCCCAGGCACAGAGAAGGTGCTAGCAGGGAATTCTCTGCCTGCCTTTCCCCAGTGCTCTGCAAGCTCTCCAGGACAACAGCAAATCTGGGGCTATGTGCTTTCTTTCGTTCTGAACAAGTGTTACTGTTTTCTGCACAAAAGCGATTCTACGAAGCAAGGTGAACACTTCTGCTTCCCAGGCACAGAGAAGGTGCTAGCAGGGAATTCTCTGCCTGCCTTTCCCCAGTGCTCTGCAAGCTCTCCAGGACAACATAAAATCTGGGGCTCTGTGCTTTCTTTCGTTCTGAACAAGTGTTACTGTTTTCTGCAAAAAAGAGATTCTGCGAAGTAATGTGAACACATCTGCTTCCCAGGCACAGAGAAGGTGCTAGCAGGGAATTCTCTGCCTGCCTTTCCCCAGTGCTCTGCAAGCTCTCCAGGACAACAGCAAATCTGGGGCTCTGTGCTTTCTTTCGTTCTGAACAAGTGTTACTGTTTTCTGCACAAAAGCGATTCTGCGAAGCAAGGTGAACACTTCTGCTTCCCAGGCACAGAGAAGGTGCTAGCAGGGAATTCTCTGCCTGCCTTTCCCCAGTGCTCTGCAAGCTCTCCAGGACAACATAAAATCTGGGGCTCTGTGCTTTCTTTCGTTCTGAACCAGTATTACTGTTTTCTGCACAAAAGCGATTCTGCGAAGCAATGTGAACACTTCTGCTTCCCAGTTACAGAGAAGGTGCTAGCAGGGAATTCTCTGCCTGCCTTTCCCCAGTGCTCTGCAAGCTCTTCAGGACAACATAAAATCTGGGGCTCTGTGCTTTCTTTCGTTCTGAACCAGTCTTACTGTTTTCTGCACAAAAGCGATTCTGCGAAGCAAGGTGAACACTTCTGCTTCCCAGGCACAGAGAAGGTGCTAGCAGGGAATTCTCTGCCTGCCTTTCCCCAGTGCTCTGCAAGCTCTCCAGGACAACAGCAAATCTGGGGCTATGTGCTTTCTTTCGTTCTGAACAAGTGTTACTGTTTTCTGCACAAAAGCGATTCTGCGAAGCAATGTGAACACTTCTGCTTCCCAGGCACAGAGAAGGTGCTAGCAGGGAATTCTCTGCCTGCCTTTCCCCAGTGCTCTGCAAGCTCTCCAGGACAACAGCAAATCTGGGGCTATGTGCTTTCTTTCGTTCTGAACAAGTGTTACTGTTTTCTGCACAAAAGCGATTCTACGAAGCAAGGTGAACACTTCTGCTTCCCAGGCACAGAGAAGGTGCTAGCAGGGAATTCTCTGCCTGCCTTTCCCCAGTGCTCTGCAAGCTCTCCAGGACAACATAAAATCTGGGGCTCTGTGCTTTCTTTCGTTCTGAACAAGTGTTACTGTTTTCTGCAAAAAAGAGATTCTGCGAAGCAATGTGAACACGTCTGCTTCCCAGGCACAGAGAAGGTGCTAGCAGGGAATTCTCTGCCTGCCTTTCCCCAGTGCTCTGCAAGCTCTCCAGGACAACAGCAAATCTGGGGCTCTGTGCTTTCTTTCGTTCTGAACAAGTGTTACTGTTTTCTGCACAAAAGCGATTCTGCGAAGCAAGGTGAACACTTCTGCTTCCCAGGCACAGAGAAGGTGCTAGCAGGGAATTCTCTGCCTGCCTTTCCCCAGTGCTCTGCAAGCTCTCCAGGACAACATAAAATCTGGGGCTCTGTGCTTTCTTTCGTTCTGAACCAGTATTACTGTTTTCTGCACAAAAGCGATTCTGCGAAGCAATGTGAACACTTCTGCTTCCCAGGCACAGAGAAGGTGCTAGCAGGGAATTCTCTGCCTGCCTTTCCCCAGTGCTCTGCAAGCTCTTCAGGACAACATAAAATCTGGGGCTCTGTGCTTTCTTTCGTTCTGAACCAGTCTTACTGTTTTCTGCACAAAAGCGATTCTGCGAAGCAATGTGAACACTTCTGCTTCCCAGGCACAGAGAAGGTGCTAGCAGGGAATTCTCTGCCTGCCTTTCCCCAGTGCTCTGCAAGCTCTCCAGGACAACAGCAAATCTGGGGCTCTGTGCTTTCTTTCGTTCTGAACAAGTGTTACTGTTTTCTGCACAAAAGCGATTCTGCGAAGCAATGTGAACACTTCTGCTTCCCAGTTACAGAGAAGGTGCTAGCAGGGAATTCTCTGCCTGCCTTTCCCCAGTGCTCTGCAAGCTCTCCAGGACAACAGCAAATCTGGGGCTCTGTGCTTTCTTTCGTTCTGAACAAGTGTTACTGTTTTCTGCACAAAAGCGATTCTGCGAAGCAAGGTGAACACTTCTGCTTCCCAGGCACAGAGAAGGTGCTAGCAGGGAATTCTCTGCCTGCCTTTCCCCAGTGCTCTGCAAGCTCTCCAGGACAACAGCAAATCTGGGGCTATGTGCTTTCTTTCGTTCTGAACAAGTGTTACTGTTTTCTGCACAAAAGCGATTCTACGAAGCAAGGTGAACACTTCTGCTTCCCAGGCACAGAGAAGGTGCTAGCAGGGAATTCTCTGCCTGCCTTTCCCCAGTGCTCTGCAAGCTCTCCAGGACAACATAAAATCTGGGGCTCTGTGCTTTCTTTCGTTCTGAACAAGTGTTACTGTTTTCTGCACAAAAGCGATTCTGCGAAGTAATGTGAACACGTCTGCTTCCCAGGCACAGAGAAGGTGCTAGCAGGGAATTCTCTGCCTGCCTTTCCCCAGTGCTCTGCAAGCTCTCCAGGACAACAGCAAATCTGGGGCTCTGTGCTTTCTTTCGTTCTGAACAAGTGTTACTGTTTTCTGCACAAAAGCGATTCTGCGAAGCAATGTGAACACTTCTGCTTCCCAGGCACAGAGAAGGTGCTAGCAGGGAATTCTCTGCCTGCCTTTCCCCAGTGCTCTGCAAGCTCTCCAGGACAACAGCAAATCTGGGGCTCTGTGCTTTCTTTCGTTCTGAACAAGTGTTACTGTTTTCTGCACAAAAGCGATTCTGCGAAGCAATGTGAACACTTCTGCTTCCCAGGCACAGAGAAGGTGCTAGCAGGGAATTCTCTGCCTGCCTTTCCCCAGTGCTCTGCAAGCTCTCCAGGACAATATAAAATCTGGCGCTCTGTGCTTTCTTTCGTTCTGAACAAGTGTTACTGTTTTCTGCACAAAAGCGATTCTGCGAAGCAATGTGAACACTTCTGCTTCCCAGGCACAGAGAAGGTGCTAGCAGGGAATTCTCTGGCTGCCTTTCCCCAGTGCTCTGCAAGCTCTCCAGGACAACAGCAAATCTGGGGCTCTGTGCTTTCTTTCGTTCTGAACCAGTGTTACTGTTTTCTGCACAAAAGCGATTCTGCGAAGCAAGGTGAACACTTCTGCTTCCCAGGCACAGAGAAGGTGCTAGCAGGGAATTCTCTGCCTGCCTTTCCCCAGTGCTCTGCAAGCTCTCCAGGACAACAGCAAATCTGGGGCTATGTGCTTTCTTTCGTTCTGAACAAGTGTTACTGTTTTCTGCACAAAAGCGATTCTACGAAGCAAGGTGAACACTTCTGCTTCCCAGGCACAGAGAAGGTGCTAGCAGGGAATTCTCTGCCTGCCTTTCCCCAGTGCTCTGCAAGCTCTCCAGGACAACATAAAATCTGGGGCTCTGTGCTTTCTTTCGTTCTGAACAAGTGTTACTGTTTTCTGCACAAAAGAGATTCTGCGAAGTAATGTGAACACGTCTGCTTCCCAGGCACAGAGAAGGTGCTAGCAGGGAATTCTCTGCCTGCCTTTCCCCAGTGCTCTGCAAGCTCTCCAGGACAACAGCAATTCTGGGGCTCTGTGCTTTCTTTCGTTCTGAACAAGTGTTACTGTTTTCTGCACAAAAGCGATTCTGCGAAGCAATGTGAACACTTCTGCTTCCCAGGCACAGAGAAGGTGCTAGCAGGGAATTCTCTGCCTGCCTTTCCCCAGTGCTCTGCAAGCTCTCCAGGACAACAGCAAATCTGGGGCTCTGTGCTTTCTTTCGTTCTGAACCAGTGTTACTGTTTTCTGCACAAAAGCGATTCTGCGAAGCAATGTGAACAGGCACAGAGAAGGTGCTAGCAGGGAATTCTCTGCCTGCCTTTCCCCAGTGCTCTGCAAGCTCTCCAGGACAACATAAAATCTGGGGCTCTGTGCTTTCTTTCGTTCTGAACCAGTATTACTGTTTTCTGCACAAAAGCGATTCTGCGAAGCAATGTGAACACTTCTGCTTCCCAGGCACAGAGAAGGTGCTAGCAGGGAATTCTCTGCCTGCCTTTCCCCAGTGCTCTGCAAGCTCTCCAGGACAACAGCAAATCTGGGGCTCTGTGCTTTCTTTCGTTCTGAACAAGTGTTACTGTTTTCTGCACAAAAGCGATTCTGCGAAGCAATGTGAACACTTCTGCTTCCCAGGCACAGAGAAGGTGCTAGCAGGGAATTCTCTGCCTGCCTTTCCCCAGTGCTCTGCAAGCTCTCCAGGACAATATAAAATCTGGCGCTCTGTGCTTTCTTTCGTTCTGAACAAGTGTTACTGTTTTCTGCACAAAAGCGATTCTGCGAAGCAATGTGAACACTTCTGCTTCCCAGGCACAGAGAAGGTGCTAGCAGGGAATTCTCTGCCTGCCTTTCCCCAGTGCTCTGCAAGCTCTCCAGGACAACAGCAAATCTGGGGCTCTGTGCTTTCTTTCGTTCTGAACAAGTGTTACTGTTTTCTGCACAAAAGCGATTCTGCGAAGCAAGGTGAACACTTCTGCTTCCCAGGCACAGAGAAGGTGCTAGCAGGGAATTCTCTGCCTGCCTTTCCCCAGTGCTCTGCAAGCTCTCCAGGACAACAGCAAATCTGGGGCTATGTGCTTTCTTTCGTTCTGAACAAGTGTTACTGTTTTCTGCACAAAAGCGATTCTACGAAGCAAGGTGAACACTTCTGCTTCCCAGGCACAGAGAAGGTGCTAGCAGGGAATTCTCTGCCTGCCTTTCCCCAGTGCTCTGCAAGCTCTCCAGGACAACATAAAATCTGGGGCTCTGTGCTTTCTTTCGTTCTGAACAAGTGTTACTGTTTTCTGCACAAAAGAGATTCTGCGAAGTAATGTGAACACGTCTGCTTCCCAGGCACAGAGAAGGTGCTAGCAGGGAATTCTACGCCTGCCTTTCCCCAGTGCTCTGCAAGCTCTCCAGGACAACATATAATCTGGGGCTCTGTGCTTTCTTTCGTTCTGAACAAGTGTTACTGTTTTCTGCACAAAAGCGATTCTGCGAAGCAATGTGAACACTTCTGCTTCCCAGGCACAGAGAAGGTGCTAGCAGGGAATTCTCTGCCTGCCTTTCCCCAGTGCTCTGCAAGCTCTCCAGGACAACAGCAAATCTGGGGCTCTGTGCTTTCTTTCGTTCTGAACCAGTGTTACTGTTTTCTGCACAAAAGCGATTCTGCGAAGCAATGTGAACAGGCACAGAGAAGGTGCTAGCAGGGAATTCTCTGCCTGCCTTTCCCCAGTGCTCTGCAAGCTCTCCAGGACAACAGCAAATCTGGGGCTCTGTGCTTTCTTTCGTTCTGAACAAGTGTTACTGTTTTCTGCACAAAAGCGATTCTGCGAAGCAATGTGAACACTTCTGCTTCCCAGGCACAGAGAAGGTGCTAGCAGGGAATTCTCTGCCTGCCTTTCCCCAGTGCTCTGCAAGCTCTCCAGGACAATATAAAATCTGGCGCTCTGTGCTTTCTTTCGTTCTGAACAAGTGTTACTGTTTTCTGCACAAAAGCGATTCTGCGAAGCAATGTGAACACTTCTGCTTCCCAGGCACAGAGAAGGTGCTAGCAGGGAATTCTCTGCCTGCCTTTCCCCAGTGCTCTGCAAGCTCTCCAGGACAACAGCAAATCTGGGGCTCTGTGCTTTCTTTCGTTCTGAACCAGTATTACTGTTTTCTGCACAAAAGCGATTCTGCGAAGCAATGTGAACACTTCTGCTTCCCAGGCACAGAGAAGGTGCTAGCAGGGAATTCTCTGCCTGCCTTTCCCCAGTGCTCTGCAAGCTCTCCAGGACAACAGCAAATCTGGGGCTCTGTGCTTTCTTTTGTTCTGAACTAGTATTACTGTTTTCTGCACAAAAGCGATTCTGCGAAGCAATGTGAACAGGCACAGAGAAGGTTCTAGCAGGGAATTCTCTGCCTGCCTTTCCCCAGTGCTCTGCAAGCTCTCCAGGACAACATAAAATCTGGGGCTCTGTGCTTTCTTTCGTTCTGAACAAGTGTTACTGTTTTCTGCACAAAAGCGATTCTGCGAAGCAATGTGAACACTTCTGCTTCCCAGGCACAGAGAAGGTGCTAGCAGGGAATTCTCTGCCTGCCTTTCCCCAGTGCTCTGCAAGCTCTCCAGGACAACAGCAAATCTGGGGCTCTGTGCTTTCTTTCGTTCTGAACCAGTGTTACTGTTTTCTGCACAAAAGCGATTCTGCGAAGCAATGTGAACAGGCACAGAGAAGGTGCTAGCAGGGAATTCTCTGCCTGCCTTTCCCCAGTGCTCTGCAAGCTCTCCAGGACAACAGCAAATCTGGGGCTCTGTGCTTTCTTTCGTTCTGAACCAGTGTTACTGTTTTCTGCACAAAAGCGATTCTGCGAAGCAATGTGAACAGGCACAGAGAAGGTGCTAGCAGGGAATTCTCTGCCTGCCTTTCCCCAGTGCTCTGCAAGCTCTCCAGGACAACATAAAATCTGGGGCTCTGTGCTTTCTTTCGTTCTGAACCAGTATTACTGTTTTCTGCACAAAAGCGATTCTGCGAAGCAATGTGAACACTTCTGCTTCCCAGGCACAGAGAAGGTGCTAGCAGGGAATTCTCTGCCTGCCTTTCCCCAGTGCTCTGCAAGCTCTCCAGGACAACAGCAAATCTGGGGCTCTGTGCTTTCTTTCGTTCTGAACAAGTGTTACTGTTTTCTGCACAAAAGCGATTCTGCGAAGCAATGTGAACACTTCTGCTTCCCAGGCACAGAGAAGGTGCTAGCAGGGAATTCTCTGCCTGCCTTTCCCCAGTGCTCTGCAAGCTCTCCAGGACAATATAAAATCTGGCGCTCTGTGCTTTCTTTCGTTCTGAACAAGTGTTACTGTTTTCTGCACAAAAGCGATTCTGCGAAGCAATGTGAACACTTCTGCTTCCCAGGCACAGAGAAGGTGCTAGCAGGGAATTCTCTGCCTGCCTTTCCCCAGTGCTCTGCAAGCTCTCCAGGACAACATAAAATCTGGGGCTCTGTGCTTTCTTTCGTTCTGAACAAGTGTTACTGTTTTCTGCACAAAAGCGATTCTGCGAAGCAAGGTGAACACTTCTGCTTCCCAGGCACAGAGAAGGTGCTAGCAGGGAATTCTCTGCCTGCCTTTCCCCAGTGCTCTGCAAGCTCTCCAGGACAACAGCAAATCTGGGGCTATGTGCTTTCTTTCGTTCTGAACAAGTGTTACTGTTTTCTGCACAAAAGCGATTCTACGAAGCAAGGTGAACACTTCTGCTTCCCAGGCACAGAGAAGGTGCTAGCAGGGAATTCTCTGCCTGCCTTTCCCCAGTGTTCTGCAAGCTCTCCAGGACAACATAAAATCTGGGGCTCTGTGCTTTCTTTCGTTCTGAACCAGTGTTACTGTTTTCTGCACAAAAGAGATTCTGCGAAGCAATGTCAACACTTCTGCTTCCCAGGCACAGAGAAGGTGCTAGCAGGGAATTCTCTGACTGCCTTTCCCCAGTGCTCTGCAAGCTCTCCAGGACAACAGCAAATCTGGGGCTCTGTGCTTTCTTTCGTTCTGAACAAGTGTTACTGTTTTCTGCACAAAAGCGATTCTGCGAAGCAATGTGAACACTTCTGCTTCCCAGGCACAGAGAAGGTGCTAGCAGGGAATTCTCTGCCTGCCTTTCCCCAGTGCTCTGCAAGCTCTCCAGGACAACAGCAAATCTGGGGCTCTGTGCTTTCTTTCGTTCTGAACCAGTCTTACTGTTTTCTGCACAAAAGCGATTCTGCGAAGCAATGTGAACAGGCACAGAGAAGGTGCTAGCAGGGAATTCTCTGCCTGCCTTTCCCCAGTGCTCTGCAAGCTCTCCAGGACAACATAAAATCTGGGGCTCTGTGCTTTCTTTCGTTCTGAACCAGTATTACTGTTTTCTGCACAAAAGCGATTCTGCGAAGCAATGTGAACACTTCTGCTTCCCAGTTACAGAGAAGGTGCTAGCAGGGAATTCTCTGCCTGCCTTTCCCCAGTGCTCTGCAAGCTCTTCAGGACAACATAAAATCTGGGGCTCTGTGCTTTCTTTCGTTCTGAACCAGTCTTACTGTTTTCTGCACAAAAGCGATTCTGCGAAGCAATGTGAACACTTCTGCTTCCCAGGCACAGAGAAGGTGCTAGCAGGGAATTCTCTGCCTGCCTTTCCCCAGTGCTCTGCAAGCTCTCCAGGACAACAGCAAATCTGGGGCTCTGTGCTTTCTTTCGTTCTGAACAAGTGTTACTGTTTTCTGCACAAAAGCGATTCTGCGAAGCAATGTGAACACTTCTGCTTCCCAGTTACAGAGAAGGTGCTAGCAGGGAATTCTCTGCCTGCCTTTCCCCAGTGCTCTGCAAGCTCTCCAGGACAATATAAAATCTGGCGCTCTGTGCTTTCTTTCGTTCTGAACAAGTGTTACTGTTTTCTGCACAAAAGCGATTCTGCGAAGCAATGTGAACACTTCTGCTTCCCAGGCACAGAGAAGGTGCTAGCAGGGAATTCTCTGCCTGCCTTTCCCCAGTGCTCTGCAAGCTCTCCAGGACAACAGCAAATCTGGGGCTCTGTGCTTTCTTTCGTTCTGAACAAGTGTTACTGTTTTCTGCACAAAAGCGATTCTGCGAAGCAAGGTGAACACTTCTGCTTCCCAGGCACAGAGAAGGTGCTAGCAGGGAATTCTCTGCCTGCCTTTCCCCAGTGCTCTGCAAGCTCTCCAGGACAATATAAAATCTGGCGCTCTGTGCTTTCTTTCGTTCTGAACAAGTGTTACTGTTTTCTGCACAAAAGCGATTCTGCGAAGCAATGTGAACACTTCTGCTTCCCAGGCACAGAGAAGGTGCTAGCAGGGAATTCTCTGCCTGCCTTTCCCCAGTGCTCTGCAAGCTCTCCAGGACAACATAAAATCTGGGGCTCTGTGCTTTCTTTCGTTCTGAACAAGTGTTACTGTTTTCTGCACAAAAGCGATTCTGCGAAGCAAGGTGAACACTTCTGCTTCCCAGGCACAGAGAAGGTGCTAGCAGGGAATTCTCTGCCTGCCTTTCCCCAGTGCTCTGCAAGCTCTCCAGGACAACAGCAAATCTGGGGCTATGTGCTTTCTTTCGTTCTGAACAAGTGTTACTGTTTTCTGCACAAAAGCGATTCTACGAAGCAAGGTGAACACTTCTGCTTCCCAGGCACAGAGAAGGTGCTAGCAGGGAATTCTCTGCCTGCCTTTCCCCAGTGTTCTGCAAGCTCTCCAGGACAACATAAAATCTGGGGCTCTGTGCTTTCTTTCGTTCTGAACCAGTGTTACTGTTTTCTGCACAAAAGAGATTCTGCGAAGCAATGTCAACACTTCTGCTTCCCAGGCACAGAGAAGGTGCTAGCAGGGAATTCTCTGACTGCCTTTCCCCAGTGCTCTGCAAGCTCTCCAGGACAACAGCAAATCTGGGGCTCTGTGCTTTCTTTCGTTCTGAACAAGTGTTACTGTTTTCTGCACAAAAGCGATTCTGCGAAGCAATGTGAACACTTCTGCTTCCCAGGCACAGAGAAGGTGCTAGCAGGGAATTCTCTGCCTGCCTTTCCCCAGTGCTCTGCAAGCTCTCCAGGACAACAGCAAATCTGGGGCTCTGTGCTTTCTTTCGTTCTGAACCAGTCTTACTGTTTTCTGCACAAAAGCGATTCTGCGAAGCAATGTGAACAGGCACAGAGAAGGTGCTAGCAGGGAATTCTCTGCCTGCCTTTCCCCAGTGCTCTGCAAGCTCTCCAGGACAACATAAAATCTGGGGCTCTGTGCTTTCTTTCGTTCTGAACCAGTATTACTGTTTTCTGCACAAAAGCGATTCTGCGAAGCAATGTGAACACTTCTGCTTCCCAGTTACAGAGAAGGTGCTAGCAGGGAATTCTCTGCCTGCCTTTCCCCAGTGCTCTGCAAGCTCTTCAGGACAACATAAAATCTGGGGCTCTGTGCTTTCTTTCGTTCTGAACCAGTCTTACTGTTTTCTGCACAAAAGCGATTCTGCGAAGCAATGTGAACACTTCTGCTTCCCAGGCACAGAGAAGGTGCTAGCAGGGAATTCTCTGCCTGCCTTTCCCCAGTGCTCTGCAAGCTCTCCAGGACAACAGCAAATCTGGGGCTCTGTGCTTTCTTTCGTTCTGAACAAGTGTTACTGTTTTCTGCACAAAAGCGATTCTGCGAAGCAATGTGAACACTTCTGCTTCCCAGTTACAGAGAAGGTGCTAGCAGGGAATTCTCTGCCTGCCTTTCCCCAGTGCTCTGCAAGCTCTCCAGGACAATATAAAATCTGGCGCTCTGTGCTTTCTTTCGTTCTGAACAAGTGTTACTGTTTTCTGCACAAAAGCGATTCTGCGAAGCAATGTGAACACTTCTGCTTCCCAGGCACAGAGAAGGTGCTAGCAGGGAATTCTCTGCCTGCCTTTCCCCAGTGCTCTGCAAGCTCTCCAGGACAACAGCAAATCTGGGGCTCTGTGCTTTCTTTCGTTCTGAACAAGTGTTACTGTTTTCTGCACAAAAGCGATTCTGCGAAGCAAGGTGAACACTTCTGCTTCCCAGGCACAGAGAAGGTGCTAGCAGGGAATTCTCTGCCTGCCTTTCCCCAGTGCTCTGCAAGCTCTCCAGGACAACAGCAAATCTGGGGCTATGTGCTTTCTTTCGTTCTGAACAAGTGTTACTGTTTTCTGCACAAAAGCGATTCTACGAAGCAAGGTGAACACTTCTGCTTCCCAGGCACAGAGAAGGTGCTAGCAGGGAATTCTCTGCCTGCCTTTCCCCAGTGCTCTGCAAGCTCTCCAGGACAACATAAAATCTGGGGCTCTGTGCTTTCTTTCGTTCTGAACAAGTGTTACTGTTTTCTGCAAAAAAGAGATTCTGCGAAGTAATGTGAACACATCTGCTTCCCAGGCACAGAGAAGGTGCTAGCAGGGAATTCTCTGCCTGCCTTTCCCCAGTGCTCTGCAAGCTCTCCAGGACAACAGCAAATCTGGGGCTCTGTGCTTTCTTTCGTTCTGAACAAGTGTTACTGTTTTCTGCACAAAAGCGATTCTGCGAAGCAAGGTGAACACTTCTGCTTCCCAGGCACAGAGAAGGTGCTAGCAGGGAATTCTCTGCCTGCCTTTCCCCAGTGCTCTGCAAGCTCTCCAGGACAACATAAAATCTGGGGCTCTGTGCTTTCTTTCGTTCTGAACCAGTATTACTGTTTTCTGTACAAAAGCGATTCTGCGAAGCAATGTGAACACTTCTGCTTCCCAGGCACAGAGAAGGTGCTAGCAGGGAATTCTCTGCCTGCCTTTCCCCAGTGCTCTGCAAGCTCTCCAGGACAACAGCAAATCTGGGGCTCTGTGCTTTCTTTCGTTCTGAACCAGTGTTACTGTTTTCTGCACAAAAGCGATTCTGCGAAGCAATGTGAACAGGCACAGAGAAGGTGCTAGCAGGGAATTCTCTGCCTGCCTTTCCCCAGTGCTCTGCAAGCTCTCCAGGACAACATAAAATCTGGGGCTCTGTGCTTTCTTTCGTTCTGAACCAGTATTACTGTTTTCTGCACAAAAGCGATTCTGCGAAGCAATGTGAACACTTCTGCTTCCCAGTTACAGAGAAGGTGCTAGCAGGGAATTCTCTGCCTGCCTTTCCCCAGTGCTCTGCAAGCTCTTCAGGACAACATAAAATCTGGGGCTCTGTGCTTTCTTTCGTTCTGAACCAGTCTTACTGTTTTCTGCACAAAAGCGATTCTGCGAAGCAATGTGAACACTTCTGCTTCCCAGGCACAGAGAAGGTGCTAGCAGGGAATTCTCTGCCTGCCTTTCCCCAGTGCTCTGCAAGCTCTCCAGGACAACAGCAAATCTGGGGCTCTGTGCTTTCTTTCGTTCTGAACAAGTGTTACTGTTTTCTGCACAAAAGCGATTCTGCGAAGCAATGTGAACACTTCTGCTTCCCAGGCACAGAGAAGGTGCTAGCAGGGAATTCTCTGCCTGCCTTTCCCCAGTGCTCTGCAAGCTCTCCAGGACAATATAAAATCTGGCGCTCTGTGCTTTCTTTCGTTCTGAACAAGTGTTACTGTTTTCTGCACAAAAGCGATTCTGCGAAGCAATGTGAACACTTCTGCTTCCCAGGCACAGAGAAGGTGCTAGCAGGGAATTCTCTGCCTGCCTTTCCCCAGTGCTCTGCAAGCTCTCCAGGACAACAGCAAATCTGGGGCTATGTGCTTTCTTTCGTTCTGAACAAGTGTTACTGTTTTCTGCACAAAAGCGATTCTACGAAGCAAGGTGAACACTTCTGCTTCCCAGGCACAGAGAAGGTGCTAGCAGGGAATTCTCTGCCTGCCTTTCCCCAGTGCTCTGCAAGCTCTCCAGGACAACATAAAATCTGGGGCTCTGTGCTTTCTTTCGTTCTGAACAAGTGTTACTGTTTTCTGCACAAAAGAGATTCTGCGAAGTAATGTGAACACGTCTGCTTCCCAGGCACAGAGAAGGTGCTAGCAGGGAATTCTCTGCCTGCCTTTCCCCAGTGCTCTGCAAGCTCTCCAGGACAACATAAAATCTGGGGCTCTGTGCTTTCTTTCGTTCTGAACCAGTATTACTGTTTTCTGCACAAAAGCGATTCTGCGAAGCAATGTGAACACTTCTGCTTCCCAGTTACAGAGAAGGTGCTAGCAGGGAATTCTCTGCCTGCCTTTCCCCAGTGCTCTGCAAGCTCTTCAGGACAACATAAAATCTGGGGCTCTGTGCTTTCTTTCGTTCTGAACCAGTCTTACTGTTTTCTGCACAAAAGCGATTCTGCGAAGCAATGTGAACACTTCTGCTTCCCAGGCACAGAGAAGGTGCTAGCAGGGAATTCTCTGCCTGCCTTTCCCCAGTGCTCTGCAAGCTCTCCAGGACAACAGCAAATCTGGGGCTCTGTGCTTTCTTTCGTTCTGAACAAGTGTTACTATTTTCTGCACAAAAGCGATTCTGCGAAGCAATGTGAACACTTCTGCTTCCCAGTTACAGAGAAGGTGCTAGCAGGGAATTCTCTGCCTGCCTTTCCCCAGTGCTCTGCAAGCTCTCCAGGACAATATAAAATCTGGCGCTCTGTGCTTTCTTTCGTTCTGAACAAGTGTTACTGTTTTCTGCACAAAAGCGATTCTGCGAAGCAATGTGAACACTTCTGCTTCCCAGGCACAGAGAAGGTGCTAGCAGGGAATTCTCTGCCTGCCTTTCCCCAGTGCTCTGCAAGCTCTCCAGGACAACAGCAAATCTGGGGCTCTGTGCTTTCTTTCGTTCTGAACAAGTGTTACTGTTTTCTGCACAAAAGCGATTCTGCGAAGCAAGGTGAACACTTCTGCTTCCCAGGCACAGAGAAGGTGCTAGCAGGGAATTCTCTGCCTGCCTTTCCCCAGTGCTCTGCAAGCTCTCCAGGACAACAGCAAATCTGGGGCTATGTGCTTTCTTTCGTTCTGAACAAGTGTTACTGTTTTCTGCACAAAAGCGATTCTACGAAGCAAGGTGAACACTTCTGCTTCCCAGGCACAGAGAAGGTGCTAGCAGGGAATTCTCTGCCTGCCTTTCCCCAGTGCTCTGCAAGCTCTCCAGGACAACAGCAAATCTGGGGCTCTGTGCTTTCTTTCGTTCTGAACAAGTGTTACTGTTTTCTGCACAAAAGAGATTCTGCGAAGTAATGTGAACACGTCTGCTTCCCAGGCACAGAGAAGGTGCTAGCAGGGAATTCTACGCCTGCCTTTCCCCAGTGCTCTGCAAGCTCTCCAGGACAACAGCAAATCTGGGGCTCTGTGCTTTCCTTCGTTCTGAACAAGTGTTACTGTTTTCTGCACAAAAGCGATTCTGCGAAGCAAGGTGAACACTTCTGCTTCCCAGGCACAGAGAAGGTGCTAGCAGGGAATTCTCTGCCTGCCTTTCCCCAGTGCTCTGCAAGCTCTCCAGGACAACATATAATCTGGGGCTCTGTGCTTTCTTTCGTTCTGAACAAGTGTTACTGTTTTCTGCACAAAAGCGATTCTGCGAAGCAATGTGAACACTTCTGCTTCCCAGGCACAGAGAAGGTGCTAGCAGGGAATTCTCTGCCTGCCTTTCCCCAGTGCTCTGCAAGCTCTCCAGGACAACAGCAAATCTGGGGCTCTGTGCTTTCTTTTGTTCTGAACTAGTATTACTGTTTTCTGCACAAAAGCGATTCTGCGAACCAATGTGAACAGGCACAGAGAAGGTTCTAGCAGGGAATTCTCTGCCTGCCTTTCCCCAGTGCTCTGCAAGCTCTCCAGGACAACAGCAAATCTGGGGCTCTGTGCTTTCTTTCGTTCTGAACCAGTGTTACTGTTTTCTGCACAAAAGCGATTCTGCGAAGCAATGTGAACACTTCTGCTTCCCAGGCACAGAGAAGGTGCTAGCAGGGAATTCTCTGCCTGCCTTTCCCCAGTGCTCTGCAAGCTCTCCAGGACAACAGCAAATCTGGGGCTCTGTGCTTTCTTTCGTTCTGAACCAGTGTTACTGTTTTCTGCACAAAAGCGATTCTGCGAAGCAATGTGAACAGGCACAGAGAAGGTGCTAGCAGGGAATTCTCTGCCTGCCTTTCCCCAGTGCTCTGCAAGCTCTCCAGGACAACAGCAAATCTGGGGCTCTGTGCTTTCTTTCGTTCTGAACCAGTGTTACTGTTTTCTGCACAAAAGCGATTCTGCGAAGCAATGTGAACAGGCACAGAGAAGGTGCTAGCAGGGAATTCTCTGCCTGCCTTTCCCCAGTGCTCTGCAAGCTCTCCAGGACAACATAAAATCTGGGGCTCTGTGCTTTCTTTCGTTCTGAACCAGTATTACTGTTTTCTGCACAAAAGCGATTCTGCGAAGCAATGTGAACACTTCTGCTTCCCAGGCACAGAGAAGGTGCTAGCAGGGAATTCTCTGCCTGCCTTTCCCCAGTGCTCTGCAAGCTCTCCAGGACAACAGCAAATCTGGGGCTCTGTGCTTTCTTTCGTTCTGAACAAGTGTTACTGTTTTCTGCACAAAAGCGATTCTACGAAGCAAGGTGAACACTTCTGCTTCCCAGGCACAGAGAAGGTGCTAGCAGGGAATTCTCTGCCTGCCTTTCCCCAGTGCTCTGCAAGCTCTCCAGGACAACATAAAATCTGGGGCTCTGTGCTTTCTTTCGTTCTGAACAAGTGTTACTGTTTTCTGCAAAAAAGAGATTCTGCGAAGTAATGTGAACACATCTGCTTCCCAGGCACAGAGAAGGTGCTAGCAGGGAATTCTCTGCCTGCCTTTCCCCAGTGCTCTGCAAGCTCTCCAGGACAACAGCAAATCTGGGGCTCTGTGCTTTCTTTCGTTCTGAACAAGTGTTACTGTTTTCTGCACAAAAGCGATTCTGCGAAGCAAGGTGAACACTTCTGCTTCCCAGGCACAGAGAAGGTGCTAGCAGGGAATTCTCTGCCTGCCTTTCCCCAGTGCTCTGCAAGCTCTCCAGGACAACATAAAATCTGGGGCTCTGTGCTTTCTTTCGTTCTGAACCAGTATTACTGTTTTCTGCACAAAAGCGATTCTGCGAAGCAATGTGAACACTTCTGCTTCCCAGGCACAGAGAAGGTGCTAGCAGGGAATTCTCTGCCTGCCTTTCCCCAGTGCTCTGCAAGCTCTCCAGGACAACAGCAAATCTGGGGCTCTGTGCTTTCTTTCGTTCTGAACCAGTGTTACTGTTTTCTGCACAAAAGCGATTCTGCGAAGCAATGTGAACAGGCACAGAGAAGGTGCTAGCAGGGAATTCTCTGCCTGCCTTTCCCCAGTGCTCTGCAAGCTCTCCAGGACAACATAAAATCTGGGGCTCTGTGCTTTCTTTCGTTCTGAACCAGTATTACTGTTTTCTGCACAAAAGCGATTCTGCGAAGCAATGTGAACACTTCTGCTTCCCAGTTACAGAGAAGGTGCTAGCAGGGAATTCTCTGCCTGCCTTTCCCCAGTGCTCTGCAAGCTCTTCAGGACAACATAAAATCTGGGGCTCTGTGCTTTCTTTCGTTCTGAACCAGTCTTACTGTTTTCTGCACAAAAGCGATTCTGCGAAGCAATGTGAACACTTCTGCTTCCCAGGCACAGAGAAGGTGCTAGCAGGGAATTCTCTGCCTGCCTTTCCCCAGTGCTCTGCAAGCTCTCCAGGACAACAGCAAATCTGGGGCTCTGTGCTTTCTTTCGTTCTGAACAAGTGTTACTGTTTTCTGCACAAAAGCGATTCTGCGAAGCAATGTGAACACTTCTGCTTCCCAGGCACAGAGAAGGTGCTAGCAGGGAATTCTCTGCCTGCCTTTCCCCAGTGCTCTGCAAGCTCTCCAGGACAATATAAAATCTGGCGCTCTGTGCTTTCTTTCGTTCTGAACAAGTGTTACTGTTTTCTGCACAAAAGCGATTCTGCGAAGCAATGTGAACACTTCTGCTTCCCAGGCACAGAGAAGGTGCTAGCAGGGAATTCTCTGCCTGCCTTTCCCCAGTGCTCTGCAAGCTCTCCAGGACAACAGCAAATCTGGGGCTATGTGCTTTCTTTCGTTCTGAACAAGTGTTACTGTTTTCTGCACAAAAGCGATTCTACGAAGCAAGGTGAACACTTCTGCTTCCCAGGCACAGAGAAGGTGCTAGCAGGGAATTCTCTGCCTGCCTTTCCCCAGTGCTCTGCAAGCTCTCCAGGACAACATAAAATCTGGGGCTCTGTGCTTTCTTTCGTTCTGAACAAGTGTTACTGTTTTCTGCACAAAAGAGATTCTGCGAAGTAATGTGAACACGTCTGCTTCCCAGGCACAGAGAAGGTGCTAGCAGGGAATTCTCTGCCTGCCTTTCCCCAGTGCTCTGCAAGCTCTCCAGGACAACATAAAATCTGGGGCTCTGTGCTTTCTTTCGTTCTGAACCAGTATTACTGTTTTCTGCACAAAAGCGATTCTGCGAAGCAATGTGAACACTTCTGCTTCCCAGTTACAGAGAAGGTGCTAGCAGGGAATTCTCTGCCTGCCTTTCCCCAGTGCTCTGCAAGCTCTTCAGGACAACATAAAATCTGGGGCTCTGTGCTTTCTTTCGTTCTGAACCAGTCTTACTGTTTTCTGCACAAAAGCGATTCTGCGAAGCAATGTGAACACTTCTGCTTCCCAGGCACAGAGAAGGTGCTAGCAGGGAATTCTCTGCCTGCCTTTCCCCAGTGCTCTGCAAGCTCTCCAGGACAACAGCAAATCTGGGGCTCTGTGCTTTCTTTCGTTCTGAACAAGTGTTACTATTTTCTGCACAAAAGCGATTCTGCGAAGCAATGTGAACACTTCTGCTTCCCAGTTACAGAGAAGGTGCTAGCAGGGAATTCTCTGCCTGCCTTTCCCCAGTGCTCTGCAAGCTCTCCAGGACAATATAAAATCTGGCGCTCTGTGCTTTCTTTCGTTCTGAACAAGTGTTACTGTTTTCTGCACAAAAGCGATTCTGCGAAGCAATGTGAACACTTCTGCTTCCCAGGCACAGAGAAGGTGCTAGCAGGGAATTCTCTGCCTGCCTTTCCCCAGTGCTCTGCAAGCTCTCCAGGACAACAGCAAATCTGGGGCTCTGTGCTTTCTTTCGTTCTGAACAAGTGTTACTGTTTTCTGCACAAAAGCGATTCTGCGAAGCAAGGTGAACACTTCTGCTTCCCAGGCACAGAGAAGGTGCTAGCAGGGAATTCTCTGCCTGCCTTTCCCCAGTGCTCTGCAAGCTCTCCAGGACAACAGCAAATCTGGGGCTATGTGCTTTCTTTCGTTCTGAACAAGTGTTACTGTTTTCTGCACAAAAGCGATTCTACGAAGCAAGGTGAACACTTCTGCTTCCCAGGCACAGAGAAGGTGCTAGCAGGGAATTCTCTGCCTGCCTTTCCCCAGTGCTCTGCAAGCTCTCCAGGACAACAGCAAATCTGGGGCTCTGTGCTTTCTTTCGTTCTGAACAAGTGTTACTGTTTTCTGCACAAAAGAGATTCTGCGAAGTAATGTGAACACGTCTGCTTCCCAGGCACAGAGAAGGTGCTAGCAGGGAATTCTACGCCTGCCTTTCCCCAGTGCTCTGCAAGCTCTCCAGGACAACAGCAAATCTGGGGCTCTGTGCTTTCCTTCGTTCTGAACAAGTGTTACTGTTTTCTGCACAAAAGCGATTCTGCGAAGCAAGGTGAACACTTCTGCTTCCCAGGCACAGAGAAGGTGCTAGCAGGGAATTCTCTGCCTGCCTTTCCCCAGTGCTCTGCAAGCTCTCCAGGACAACATATAATCTGGGGCTCTGTGCTTTCTTTCGTTCTGAACAAGTGTTACTGTTTTCTGCACAAAAGCGATTCTGCGAAGCAATGTGAACACTTCTGCTTCCCAGGCACAGAGAAGGTGCTAGCAGGGAATTCTCTGCCTGCCTTTCCCCAGTGCTCTGCAAGCTCTCCAGGACAACAGCAAATCTGGGGCTCTGTGCTTTCTTTTGTTCTGAACTAGTATTACTGTTTTCTGCACAAAAGCGATTCTGCGAACCAATGTGAACAGGCACAGAGAAGGTTCTAGCAGGGAATTCTCTGCCTGCCTTTCCCCAGTGCTCTGCAAGCTCTCCAGGACAACAGCAAATCTGGGGCTCTGTGCTTTCTTTCGTTCTGAACCAGTGTTACTGTTTTCTGCACAAAAGCGATTCTGCGAAGCAATGTGAACACTTCTGCTTCCCAGGCACAGAGAAGGTGCTAGCAGGGAATTCTCTGCCTGCCTTTCCCCAGTGCTCTGCAAGCTCTCCAGGACAACAGCAAATCTGGGGCTCTGTGCTTTCTTTCGTTCTGAACCAGTGTTACTGTTTTCTGCACAAAAGCGATTCTGCGAAGCAATGTGAACAGGCACAGAGAAGGTGCTAGCAGGGAATTCTCTGCCTGCCTTTCCCCAGTGCTCTGCAAGCTCTCCAGGACAACAGCAAATCTGGGGCTCTGTGCTTTCTTTCGTTCTGAACCAGTGTTACTGTTTTCTGCACAAAAGCGATTCTGCGAAGCAATGTGAACAGGCACAGAGAAGGTGCTAGCAGGGAATTCTCTGCCTGCCTTTCCCCAGTGCTCTGCAAGCTCTCCAGGACAACATAAAATCTGGGGCTCTGTGCTTTCTTTCGTTCTGAACCAGTATTACTGTTTTCTGCACAAAAGCGATTCTGCGAAGCAATGTGAACACTTCTGCTTCCCAGGCACAGAGAAGGTGCTAGCAGGGAATTCTCTGCCTGCCTTTCCCCAGTGCTCTGCAAGCTCTCCAGTACAACAGCAAATCTGGGGCTCTGTGCTTTCTTTCGTTCTGAACAAGTGTTACTGTTTTCTGCACAAAAGCGATTCTGCGAAGCAATGTGAACACTTCTGCTTCCCAGGCACAGAGAAGGTGCTAGCAGGGAATTCTCTGCCTGCCTTTCCCCAGTGCTCTGCAAGCTCTCCAGGACAATATAAAATCTGGCGCTCTGTGCTTTCTTTCGTTCTGAACAAGTGTTACTGTTTTCTGCACAAAAGCGATTCTGCGAAGCAATGTGAACACTTCTGCTTCCCAGGCACAGAGAAGGTGCTAGCAGGGAATTCTCTGCCTGCCTTTCCCCAGTGCTCTGCAAGCTCTCCAGGACAACAGCAAATCTGGGGCTCTGTGCTTTCTTTCGTTCTGAACCAGTGTTACTGTTTTCTGCACAAAAGCGATTCTGCGAAGCAAGGTGAACACTTCTGCTTCCCAGGCACAGAGAAGGTGCTAGCAGGGAATTCTCTGCCTGCCTTTCCCCAGTGCTCTGCAAGCTCTCCAGGACAACAGCAAATCTGGGGCTCTGTGCTTTCTTTCGTTCTGAACAAGTGTTACTGTTTTCTGCACAAAAGCGATTCTGCGAAGCAATGTGAACACTTCTGCTTCCCAGTTACAGAGAAGGTGCTAGCAGGGAATTCTCTGCCTGCCTTTCCCCAGTGCTCTGCAAGCTCTCCAGGACAATATAAAATCTGGCGCTCTGTGCTTTCTTTCGTTCTGAACAAGTGTTACTGTTTTCTGCACAAAAGCGATTCTGCGAAGCAATGTGAACACTTCTGCTTCCCAGGCACAGAGAAGGTGCTAGCAGGGAATTCTCTGCCTGCCTTTCCCCAGTGCTCTGCAAGCTCTCCAGGACAACAGCAAATCTGGGGCTCTGTGCTTTCTTTCGTTCTGAACAAGTGTTACTGTTTTCTGCACAAAAGCGATTCTGCGAAGCAATGTGAACACTTCTGCTTCCCAGGCACAGAGAAGGTGCTAGCAGGGAATTCTCTGCCTGCCTTTCCCCAGTGCTCTGCAAGCTCTCCAGGACAACAGCAAATCTGGGGCTCTGTGCTTTCTTTCGTTCTGAACCAGTGTTACTGTTTTCTGCACAAAAGCGATTCTGCGAAGCAATGTGAACAGGCACAGAGAAGGTGCTAGCAGGGAATTCTCTGCCTGCCTTTCCCCAGTGCTCTGTAAGCTCTCCAGGACAACATAAAATCTGGGGCTCTGTGCTTTCTTTCGTTCTGAACCAGTATTACTGTTTTCTGCACAAAAGCGATTCTGCGAAGCAATGTGAACACTTCTGCTTCCCAGTTACAGAGAAGGTGCTAGCAGGGAATTCTCTGCCTGCCTTTCCCCAGTGCTCTGCAAGCTCTTCAGGACAACATAAAATCTGGGGCTCTGTGCTTTCTTTCGTTCTGAACCAGTCTTACTGTTTTCTGCACAAAAGCGATTCTGCGAAGCAATGTGAACACTTCTGCTTCCCAGGCACAGAGAAGGTGCTAGCAGGGAATTCTCTGCCTGCCTTTCCCCAGTGCTCTGCAAGCTCTCCAGGACAACAGCAAATCTGGGGCTCTGTGCTTTCTTTCGTTCTGAACAAGTGTTACTATTTTCTGCACAAAAGCGATTCTGCGAAGCAATGTGAACACTTCTGCTTCCCAGTTACAGAGAAGGTGCTAGCAGGGAATTCTCTGCCTGCCTTTCCCCAGTGCTCTGCAAGCTCTCCAGGACAATATAAAATCTGGCGCTCTGTGCTTTCTTTCGTTCTGAACAAGTGTTACTGTTTTCTGCACAAAAGCGATTCTGCGAAGCAATGTGAACACTTCTGCTTCCCAGGCACAGAGAAGGTGCTAGCAGGGAATTCTCTGCCTGCCTTTCCCCAGTGCTCTGCAAGCTCTCCAGGACAACAGCAAATCTGGGGCTCTGTGCTTTCTTTCGTTCTGAACAAGTGTTACTGTTTTCTGCACAAAAGCGATTCTGCGAAGCAAGGTGAACACTTCTGCTTCCCAGGCACAGAGAAGGTGCTAGCAGGGAATTCTCTGCCTGCCTTTCCCCAGTGCTCTGCAAGCTCTCCAGGACAACAGCAAATCTGGGGCTATGTGCTTTCTTTCGTTCTGAACAAGTGTTACTGTTTTCTGCACAAAAGCGATTCTACGAAGCAAGGTGAACACTTCTGCTTCCCAGGCACAGAGAAGGTGCTAGCAGGGAATTCTCTGCCTGCCTTTCCCCAGTGCTCTGCAAGCTCTCCAGGACAACAGCAAATCTGGGGCTCTGTGCTTTCTTTCGTTCTGAACAAGTGTTACTGTTTTCTGCACAAAAGAGATTCTGCGAAGTAATGTGAACACGTCTGCTTCCCAGGCACAGAGAAGGTGCTAGCAGGGAATTCTACGCCTGCCTTTCCCCAGTGCTCTGCAAGCTCTCCAGGACAACAGCAAATCTGGGGCTCTGTGCTTTCCTTCGTTCTGAACAAGTGTTACTGTTTTCTGCACAAAAGCGATTCTGCGAAGCAAGGTGAACACTTCTGCTTCCCAGGCACAGAGAAGGTGCTAGCAGGGAATTCTCTGCCTGCCTTTCCCCAGTGCTCTGCAAGCTCTCCAGGACAACATATAATCTGGGGCTCTGTGCTTTCTTTCGTTCTGAACAAGTGTTACTGTTTTCTGCACAAAAGCGATTCTGCGAAGCAATGTGAACACTTCTGCTTCCCAGGCACAGAGAAGGTGCTAGCAGGGAATTCTCTGCCTGCCTTTCCCCAGTGCTCTGCAAGCTCTCCAGGACAACAGCAAATCTGGGGCTCTGTGCTTTCTTTTGTTCTGAACTAGTATTACTGTTTTCTGCACAAAAGCGATTCTGCGAACCAATGTGAACAGGCACAGAGAAGGTTCTAGCAGGGAATTCTCTGCCTGCCTTTCCCCAGTGCTCTGCAAGCTCTCCAGGACAACAGCAAATCTGGGGCTCTGTGCTTTCTTTCGTTCTGAACCAGTGTTACTGTTTTCTGCACAAAAGCGATTCTGCGAAGCAATGTGAACACTTCTGCTTCCCAGGCACAGAGAAGGTGCTAGCAGGGAATTCTCTGCCTGCCTTTCCCCAGTGCTCTGCAAGCTCTCCAGGACAACAGCAAATCTGGGGCTCTGTGCTTTCTTTCGTTCTGAACCAGTGTTACTGTTTTCTGCACAAAAGCGATTCTGCGAAGCAATGTGAACAGGCACAGAGAAGGTGCTAGCAGGGAATTCTCTGCCTGCCTTTCCCCAGTGCTCTGCAAGCTCTCCAGGACAACAGCAAATCTGGGGCTCTGTGCTTTCTTTCGTTCTGAACCAGTGTTACTGTTTTCTGCACAAAAGCGATTCTGCGAAGCAATGTGAACAGGCACAGAGAAGGTGCTAGCAGGGAATTCTCTGCCTGCCTTTCCCCAGTGCTCTGCAAGCTCTCCAGGACAACATAAAATCTGGGGCTCTGTGCTTTCTTTCGTTCTGAACCAGTATTACTGTTTTCTGCACAAAAGCGATTCTGCGAAGCAATGTGAACACTTCTGCTTCCCAGGCACAGAGAAGGTGCTAGCAGGGAATTCTCTGCCTGCCTTTCCCCAGTGCTCTGCAAGCTCTCCAGGACAACAGCAAATCTGGGGCTCTGTGCTTTCTTTCGTTCTGAACAAGTGTTACTGTTTTCTGCACAAAAGCGATTCTGCGAAGCAATGTGAACACTTCTGCTTCCCAGGCACAGAGAAGGTGCTAGCAGGGAATTCTCTGCCTGCCTTTCCCCAGTGCTCTGCAAGCTCTCCAGGACAATATAAAATCTGGCGCTCTGTGCTTTCTTTCGTTCTGAACAAGTGTTACTGTTTTCTGCACAAAAGCGATTCTGCGAAGCAATGTGAACACTTCTGCTTCCCAGGCACAGAGAAGGTGCTAGCAGGGAATTCTCTGCCTGCCTTTCCCCAGTGCTCTGCAAGCTCTCCAGGACAACAGCAAATCTGGGGCTCTGTGCTTTCTTTCGTTCTGAACCAGTGTTACTGTTTTCTGCACAAAAGCGATTCTGCGAAGCAAGGTGAACACTTCTGCTTCCCAGGCACAGAGAAGGTGCTAGCAGGGAATTCTCTGCCTGCCTTTCCCCAGTGCTCTGCAAGCTCTCCAGGACAACAGCAAATCTGGGGCTCTGTGCTTTCTTTCGTTCTGAACAAGTGTTACTGTTTTCTGCACAAAAGCGATTCTGCGAAGCAATGTGAACACTTCTGCTTCCCAGTTACAGAGAAGGTGCTAGCAGGGAATTCTCTGCCTGCCTTTCCCCAGTGCTCTGCAAGCTCTCCAGGACAATATAAAATCTGGCGCTCTGTGCTTTCTTTCGTTCTGAACAAGTGTTACTGTTTTCTGCACAAAAGCGATTCTGCGAAGCAATGTGAACACTTCTGCTTCCCAGGCACAGAGAAGGTGCTAGCAGGGAATTCTCTGCCTGCCTTTCCCCAGTGCTCTGCAAGCTCTCCAGGACAACAGCAAATCTGGGGCTCTGTGCTTTCTTTCGTTCTGAACAAGTGTTACTGTTTTCTGCACAAAAGCGATTCTGCGAAGCAATGTGAACACTTCTGCTTCCCAGGCACAGAGAAGGTGCTAGCAGGGAATTCTCTGCCTGCCTTTCCCCAGTGCTCTGCAAGCTCTCCAGGACAACAGCAAATCTGGGGCTCTGTGCTTTCTTTCGTTCTGAACCAGTGTTACTGTTTTCTGCACAAAAGCGATTCTGCGAAGCAATGTGAACAGGCACAGAGAAGGTGCTAGCAGGGAATTCTCTGCCTGCCTTTCCCCAGTGCTCTGTAAGCTCTCCAGGACAACATAAAATCTGGGGCTCTGTGCTTTCTTTCGTTCTGAACCAGTATTACTGTTTTCTGCACAAAAGCGATTCTGCGAAGCAATGTGAACACTTCTGCTTCCCAGTTACAGAGAAGGTGCTAGCAGGGAATTCTCTGCCTGCCTTTCCCCAGTGCTCTGCAAGCTCTTCAGGACAACATAAAATCTGGGGCTCTGTGCTTTCTTTCGTTCTGAACCAGTCTTACTGTTTTCTGCACAAAAGCGATTCTGCGAAGCAATGTGAACACTTCTGCTTCCCAGGCACAGAGAAGGTGCTAGCAGGGAATTCTCTGCCTGCCTTTCCCCAGTGCTCTGCAAGCTCTCCAGGACAACATAAAATCTGGGGCTCTGTGCTTTCTTTCGTTCTGAACAAGTGTTACTGTTTTCTGCACAAAAGCGATTCTGCGAAGCAATGTGAACACTTCTGCTTCCCAGGCACAGAGAAGGTGCTAGCAGGGAATTCTCTGCCTGCCTTTCCCCAGTGCTCTGCAAGCTCTCCAGGACAATATAAAATCTGGCGCTCTGTGCTTTCTTTCGTTCTGAACCAGTGTTACTGTTTTCTGCACAAAAGCGATTCTGCGAAGCAATGTGAACACTTCTGCTTCCCAGGCACAGAGAAGGTGCTAGCAGGGAATTCTCTGCCTGCCTTTCCCCAGTGCTCTGCAAGCTCTCCAGGACAACAGCAAATCTGGGGCTCTGTGCTTTCTTTCGTTCTGAACAAGTGTTACTGTTTTCTGCACAAAAGCGATTCTGCGAAGCAAGGTGAACACTTCTGCTTCCCAGGCACAGAGAAGGTGCTAGCAGGGAATTCTCTGCCTGCCTTTCCCCAGTGCTCTGCAAGCTCTCCAGGACAACAGCAAATCTGGGGCTATGTGCTTTCTTTCGTTCTGAACAAGTGTTACTGTTTTCTGCACAAAAGCGATTCTACGAAGCAAGGTGAACACTTCTGCTTCCCAGGCACAGAGAAGGTGCTAGCAGGGAATTCTCTGCCTGCCTTTCCCCAGTGCTCTGCAAGCTCTCCAGGACAACATAAAATCTGGGGCTCTGTGCTTTCTTTCGTTCTGAACAAGTGTTACTGTTTTCTGCAAAAAAGAGATTCTGCGAAGTAATGTGAACACGTCTGCTTCCCAGGCACAGAGAAGGTGCTAGCAGGGAATTCTCTGCCTGCCTTTCCCCAGTGCTCTGCAAGCTCTTCAGGACAACAGCAAATCTGGGGCTCTGTGCTTTCTTTCGTTCTGAACAAGTGTTACTGTTTTCTGCACAAAAGCGATTCTGCGAAGCAAGGTGAACACTTCTGCTTCCCAGGCACAGAGAAGGTGCTAGCAGGGAATTCTCTGCCTGCCTTTCCCCAGTGCTCTGCAAGCTCTCCAGGACAACAGCAATTCTGGGGCTCTGTGCTTTCTTTCGTTCTGAACAAGTGTTACTGTTTTCTGCACAAAAGCGATTCTGCGAAGCAATGTTGTCACGTCCCGCTCAGACGAGGGGGACAAGTGACTCAGATTCGCAAATCCCCAATGGAGCGGACAACAAGTCTCCAAGTCTAAACATTTATTAACTACTCACAATGTACTAATTGAACACACGATAGTTGGCTAAGTATATAGCAAGTTGTGGCAAGCAATATAATATGCCTTGCATTTCTTAATAGGAAAGGGAAAAGAGGGAGATAGAGGGAATGGGGAAATACAGATCACCGGTCTGGGTTTCTGCGCTGATCCTGCCGACGAGGGTTCCGAGAGGCACAGGAGACATCCGTCTTTTTCACTGGCATCCGTCTTCTTCGCTTCACTGCACTCTCTCTCCTCGGGGCCCCCCCCCTCTTCCCTTCTTGATTTATACCCACTTTCCTTGGGTCCATCCCCTAAGTCGACCCCCATACCTACGTATCCCATGTACGGGGAGGGGTGAGGTGTTTCATGGGATGATGTAATTAGCATGATCATGTTAGCCCTCGTTAGCATATTGAGGGGTGTTAACTTTAATATGCATTTCGTGGATAATGAAGCAAAGGTCATTCACCGGACAGATGGCCCTTGAAGTTTTGGCCAGGTGCACCAGAGCAGAGCCGCCTTGTCTTCACAGGGCTCCCTCCTCCAGTCCCATCTTGTGTTATTCGGGCAGCCTTATCAGCTTCGACCTCCACAGAATGCACCCTGTGACTCATAGTTTTGTCTTGCGAGTGTTTGAGGCATTTCTTTGATCAGCCTCAACTTTTGCTTTCTCAGACTGTTTTTCTTAGTTTCTCACAGGCCTGGTTTCTCGTCTCTCACATCCCACCCCGTGACTCAAACACTCCAAGTTCTTCTTTGACCATTGTGATCCCAAAAGGTATAGGGAAAAGGAAGACAGAAGGTGAGAGAGCATATAGCTAATTGCTGCAAGGCATACCATTAAAAGCAAAAATTTGCATAATATCACAATACTAATATTTACAAGCCATCTTCCCCACCCCGTGAGTCCTGAGGATCCCAGTGATGTGACCCATGACCCAGGGTTCCATCCATCAAACTAGTCCATCAGTCAATAAAAAGGTTCTCACTTCCCGTTGTTGATCATCTTCATCATGGCACGGTCTCCTCTGTAGAGGTGGTGGCATTGTGGATGGTGATGCAGCATTCTCCCTCAGTCAGATTCAGCACACTGCACAGTCCATGTTCCTTCAGCAATGCTAGCCAGATTCTGCAACGTCATCTTAGATGCTTGTTGGGTCTGCACCTTTAATTCCTTAAAGGCATATCTTGTTAGTACATATAATTGCTAAGTTAAATTTTCTAAAACTATTTGAGGTTACACAATGACATTATCAGGTCTATAAGGATTTAAATGGGAATACAATTTAATATTCAGGTACAATTCATTAATGCTTAATTTGTGGGATCAGACCCCTTCAACTAGTCTTTGATGACTGCATCTTGCTGTTGATGGATGTGGTGTTGTAAGGACCACATACAGTTATATGAGCTAGCACTGTGATCTGTTTGGTATTTGCAAGCACCAGTTTGCAGTCACAGGTGGCTCACAGGCTTCCTCTATTTTGGAGGTGATTCCCAATAAGGTAACTTAAGGCACAACTCCAGGTTAACCTTCTAATAAGTGAACTCATTAAATGTACCTGTAAAATTTCCTGGATTGTTGATTGTAATTGATTGGCAATGATTTATTCCACACTCAGCAGGTATGATTCCACAAATTATATAATAATGTAAGCAGATTACAAATAATAACTAGCCAATAATGCCTACAACCATTGAAAGTGCTAAAAGTAACATAGGTCTCCTGTTGTCCAGGATCAATGCTCTGTAAAACACATATATACATGACAAAACAATGATGGTTAGAAAGAAGGGACAATCCACCTGGTATTGATGCGGTATTCTTTCCCATGGGCATCAGTAGCCACCCATGAACAAATATTGATGGGAGTTTTTAGGGTTAGGGGTACTTGCCCCACAGTGGGCAAGTCTACTAGAACAGGTTGTCCAGGATAATGGAGCGGGTTTGCAGGGTCTTTAGTCTCTTTTTTCCTGGCGAGTATGGACAGAGGCTTAGGACAGAACGCGGTAAGTCGTGGGCACCCATTAATTCCCCACCGGCTGTTTATCTTCATTACTGCGTCTGACACCCGTTGTGGCCATCCTGGTTCGAGGGGTTTTAGGGCCTGCTTTAACAGTCCATTGGTGCGTTCCACAATTCCATTTGCTTGGGGATAGTATGGAGTATGGAAAATCCACTGAATTCCTTCATCTTGAGCCCACTCCTGAACCACCCCGGCAGTAAAGTGACTACCGTTGTCTGATTGGATCGATTTGGGCTTAGGCAAGTAGCTAAACCAACGTTTTAACCCCTTCACCGTATTTTCTGCAGTTGCTCGAGATACAGCTTCTGCTTGAGTTAGGCCTGATATTATTTCCACCCCCACCAATACATAACGTTTTCCCTCAGAGAGCCGGAAAGGGCCAATATAATCCACCTGCCAGGTGTCCCATAGTCCCTTGTTGTCCCTTAGGTGTAGGGGTTGGTCCTTAAGAGGGTTGTGCTCTCCCAGCCGAGTATGACATAGACTACACGCTGAAATAATGGTATTGCACAATTCCCTGGTTACGGACCATCCCCTGCTTATCACTTCTTTAAACAAATCTTTGCTTCCTGAATGACCCCGCTTTACATGCAGCCATTCCAGTAAGTGTTCCCATTTCTCCTCCTCACCTTCTGTAGCAGTTCTCATCAAACGAGTCATTGAATCCACCTGGTTGTTTAGCAGGTGGGCAGGGTGATTTCCTGGCTGGTGTGCAGCAACCCATCCTACTAAAAAGGACTTCCGTTTTGCAATGTTTAAGATTTCCTCCCACTTTTCACGCTGCCACACTGGTACCCGATTTACTTCCCAGTGGTTTTGTTCCCAAAATGTAAGCCATTCGGTACATCCCTTGAATACGGCATAGGAGTCTGTGTAAATAAATACTGGTTCTGTAGTCTCAGCTTCTTTAACAATCACGCTCCATACCGCTGTTAACTCTCCCACCTGAGCACTTCCCTCACCCTCTGTTATGATTCAGTCCCCCGAGTCAACATGCAGTGCTACTGCTCGGTATTTCCATACCTTTCCCTCTCTTCTAGAAGATGCATCGGTGAACCATACATTCTTTAGATGGGTTTCAAATGGGGGAGCAGGTTTTATGTATGAGGGAGGAGGTTCAGGGTGGTCAGAAGGTGGATCTTGTATTTTGAGCACTTTGGGTGCCCCCTCCTCTATCTGATATGTGTGGCAGTAATGATCTAATTGTGCATACCACTTCCTCACTGTGTCTCGCTGCGCAACCCCCACAGGAGGGGGGTTCCAGCCAGTACTGGTTTCAGGACCTTAAAGGGTCCTCGTAGAATGATTAGTTGCTGCCTTATGATTTTTTCAGCTTCCTGCAAAGCTAGGGTAACCACAAAAAGACCCTTCTCCCAGATCGAGTAACGCTTTTCTGCATCTTTGAAACTGCGCGAATGAAACCCTATAGGGCGAGTGGTACCCTCCGGCCCACGTTGCCACATATGTATGGATAGTCCATGAATTGCAAAACCCCACTCAATTTGGAATGGATCTGTTGGATGTATCGGCCCTAAAGCCTGATATACTCCAGCCTCAAAGAATAACAGCTTTAAGGCTTCTTCATGGACAGGAGTCCAGTCCCAAGTAGACCTTTTGCGTGTCAAATCATATAAAGGACGAGCTATGATGGAAAAATCAGGAATATGTTTCCTCCAAAATACCAGCAAGCCTAAGGCATGTTGCAGCTCCTTCTTATTTTCAGGGCTCTTTAGTTCTTCCAGGGTAGTTAAAGTTTCTGGGGGAATACACACTGTTCCTCCCCGCCACCAAATACCCAGAAACTTTACCTCAGAGGATGGGAGTTGTACCTGTTCAGCTGGAATTTGGAGCCCTAAATTTTCTAGGTGGGTGATTATCTCTGTCTGGGTCTGTCCCACTGCAGCAGCATCAGAGCCACCAATCAGAACATCGTCAATATATTGATATATCCTGACCCTTCCCTTGGAGGGATTTGAGCAAGTTCCTGTGTTAGTGCATAATGAGCGATGGTCGGCGAATGGCAGTATCCCTGGGGGAGACGTGTAAAAGTAAATTGCACGCCTTCCCATGTAAAGGCAAAGCGATCTCTGTCTGCCTCCTGTATGGGGACCATAAAGAACATATCTTTCACATCAATAGTTGCTAAGATCTGGTGGGCTTGTTCCTGTATGGTTGCAATCAGTTCAGCTATGTTAGGTAGTGCAGCTGTTAGAGGACCTGTATTGGCATTTAATCGCCGATAGTCAATTGTCAGACGCCACTTTCCGTTAGGTTTACGGACTGGCCACACTGGGGAATTATAGGGTGAGTGAGTTGGAACGATTATCCCTTGCTCCCGCAGCTCTGCTATTACCGGAGTGATCCCCTCCCTTGCACCTAACGGTAAGGCGTAAGGTTTCACATTAACAGTTTTAGAAGGAGGAAGCGCAGGCGCTTGCTGTAGAAGTCTTATAGAGGCAGTTGGGGACCCAAATTTCCATTCCCTTCCTTTTGAATCCACCCAAGCTTGTCCCTTCAATAGGTCAAGTCCCAGGATATTTGTGGGGAAATTTCCCAGGATCATCATAGCCTCTGTTGCAGTTTCATTCCCAGGTAACCAGCATTTCACCCGAGCAGTCAGCTGTGGCTTAGAGTCCCCGAAAACATCTGTAACCCAGATCTGCTTTTTGTCAGCAATTATGCCATTCCGCTTGGCAACCTCAGTTTGGAGTGCTGAAATCTGAGCACCCGTATCTACTAGAAATGTAACTGGAGTTTTAAAGGGACCGAGCGGAAAGGTAATCAACAAGTCTCCTTTAGTATTCTCTGTGAGCCTCCTTAAGTGGACCCACCCGCCATCCCCCGGCTCACTTACTGGGGATGGCGCATCCAGTTTCCCGACCCTAAATCAATCAAGTCTTCTTCAGGGGCAGTTGGTGTTTGAGAAGCAATTACCACCATCTCGTTAGTTTCCAGCTCTGTCCCTCCCTTTTCTCGAAAGGTCCGCTCGGTTGGGGGGGGCAGCTTTCTTTTGTCTTTCCAGGCTCGAATGAGCTTTTCTAAAACTGTAGTATGCATACCATCCATTAACTCTCGGGGAATTCCCTGTCTAATTCCCTCAGTCCACAAGAGGTTTCTCTTTGTTCTTACAACTTGCGGAGGGGAAGGAGGCGGATTTTCCTGCTGTTCCACTCTGCGTACCGAGGGCTTAGGTTTACCCGTTCCCCTGGTAAGGCCCATTCTCCGGCCATAATTTATTAAGTCCTGAGCTATCTCTCCCCAGGTCATGGCTTCTCCCCCCGCCCGTCTCCCCCCTCGCGGGGCTAATGCATTCCGCAAACGATCTTGTAATTGTACTGCATGTGATTTCAAAGAGTCCGGCAAACCCCGAATCAGGGGAGTCATTTGATCAGGGTTAGCAATTAATAGCATTGGGGAAGGCTGCTGCGGAACCAAACGCCTGTCATGCATTAATTGGAGACAAGCAGCCTTCTGCAGACTTTCAGTCAAATGATTTACGGTTGGGGTCTCAATACATACTGGATCCCCCCTTTCCAAGGGGTCCAGACCCCCAGCCCAATAAGCAGCTCGTTGAGTTAACGACCACGGCTCTCTCTGGTCATCAGTAACTAAGAAAACCCCTGGCCCCCAGTATCCCTGGGCCTCATCTTCTGATAACAAAATTCGGTCGCCACCAGTCAAAGATACCCTCCACACGTATTCAGTCTCAGTTTCCTGAGCTTGTCTGGTATATTTCTCCTGAATTTTCGCAAGCTCAGTCGCTGGATATGGTGTAGTTCGAATGGTGACCTGCGGAGCTCTTCCACCCTGACCCTCGGTGGTCTCCGTTTTAATTAATGGTCTTAAATTTGCCCCCTCATTTTCGGGGTAAAAAATTTCTCGGCTTATCTCTAAATCCTTTGTTGGATACAAGGGTCTGGCTGCTGCTTTTGCCAGACTCGCAACTCCCTGTTCACTATCCGGAACAGAGCTGAAATCTGTCCGGTTGCAGGTTTCTTGTTCATTCCTCTCTTTTTCGGACCGTGAGATTTTTTCTCGGTCCAAGGCATCTAACAGAGCCATGTGAAATCGCTGAGAGGTGTTACGCTCATCAGCTAATTGGCTTTTCAGAACTTCAGTTTGCTCTTGCCAGAGTTTAGCTTTTTGTTCAGTAACTTTACGTTCCTCAACCAATTGATCCTGGAGAGCTTTTACCAGATCTTGTAAGGATTTGATCATTTCCCCTTCTAATTGTTTCTTAACATGTTTATCTTTTTGGGCTGCAGTCAGTGCTGCCCCTAATACAGCGCACACTACAGCTTTTCCTTTGCCTGGTCGCGACCCTTGCAGCCCCGCAAGTACATTAATATAGCTTGCCACTGCTTCTGGATTATGCCAATTATCGTGGGCCCAAACCTCTACTAAAGGAGGAGGACAAGCCTTATACTCCTTCAGTTTCTCAAAAATAGGGGAGCAGTCAAGCACCGACATTTCCTGGCCAGTCATGGCTTGCCACTGCTCGAACCTCTCCTGGCTTAGAGCTGAGAGGTCACTTCCCGATTCTCCCTGTCCTTATCGGATAGAGAATCGGTATCCCTCCGACCCTTTCCCAGCGTAGAGCTGAGGGGCCAATTCCCAGTTCTCCCTGTCCGAGTTGGTCGGATAGAGAACCAGTATCTCATAAGACTTTCCGACACCGAAGGGGATCCTGCCGACTACGCCAATTTTAATGTCACGTCCCGCTCAGACGAGGGGGACAAGTGACTCAGATTCGCAAATCCCCAATGGAGCGGACAACAAGTCTCCAAGTCTAAACATTTATTAACTACTCACAATGTACTAATTGAACACACGATAGTTGGCTAAGTATATAGCAAGTTGTGGCAAGCAATATAATATGCCTTGCATTTCTTAATAGGAAAGGGAAAAGAGGGAGATAGAGGGAATGGGGAAATACAGATCACCGGTCTGGGTTTCTGCGCTGATCCTGCCGACGAGGGTTCCGAGAGGCACAGGAGACATCCGTCTTTTTCACTGGCATCCGTCTTCTTCGCTTCACTGCACTCTCTCTCCTCGGGGCCCCCCCCCTCTTCCCTTCTTGATTTATACCCACTTTCCTTGGGTCCATCCCCTAAGTCGACCCCCATACCTACGTATCCCATGTACGGGGAGGGGTGAGGTGTTTCATGGGATGATGTAATTAGCATGATCATGTTAGCCCTCGTTAG